>NC_056748.1:820815241-821415241 GCF_019279795.1 Protopterus annectens
TCATCTGGATTCTGCCTGTACCATTTGTGCCAGCTTTAATCAACAGGCACTCATCAACCACCATAATAGACTTATTTTAAAGGGACTCCTCCCTGGTTCCTCCTCTTCATCCACCCCTTCTACTTCAGCGGCTCAGACCCCTACCAAGAAGCACAAAGAGTGGAAGAGATCCTCCAGCAGACCTCACCACTTGGGGGAATCTCCCGCCAAAATTCTGAGACATTCGGAGTCTATAACTTCAGCGACAATAGTCATCTAAGCTTCCCCTCTTGATTAGAGCCGAAGGTTTTCCCCAGAGTCAGTGACATTTAGACCAAAGTCCCCTCTCCTGCAATGGCCGATGCCCTCTTCTAGGCCTGCAATGGTAGCTTCTTCTGTTAGGGCCTCCTGAAGCCTTTCCGAAGCCGAGGTGGAAAGTATGATGGTGAAATTTCTCAAGGTACAAATCTAGCTGGGGATCTTGCCTGCTCCTTCCCCTCCTGGATCTGTGAGCAACATTCCTGTCTTCACCCCTTGTGTGATCCAACCCCAGACTTTGGAGTTATCAGGTCTAAGCCTTCCTGGAGCTGACAGGTATGGTTACCTCGATCCCGATGGTCTCCCTGTCTTACCCAGCTCTGATTGTTTCGGAGCCATAGGTTCAGCGTTAGTTCTGAGGGGTTGACGTTAGGTAAGAAATTTTTGGAGCTGTCTCTTCCTCAAGGGGCTTTGGTGTTTGACAATTCAGTTCTGATTCCCCACTCAGATCCGGGGGTGGTTGGGGTTCATAGAGGTTCCCTGTGGACAGCTTGGCTCCAGTGGGGGTGCCTGCAGTGTCCTGATTTCTCACGAAATTCGAGCTGGTGGAGATGGTTATCTCTGCACCCAAGAGATCCTCGACTCTACCTGCTTCGGACTCTCATCCCCCCTGCCCCCGCAGCCTTTGTGCCTGAGACATCTACTCTGTCCCCTCCGGGACAGCCTGCCCAAAAGGGCTTCCAGTCTGCTTCCCATTTGGAATCCCTGAAGTCTTCCAGTATCTCCCAGGAACACCTCTCCGAGGAGGTCCCTCAGAAGCACCTGTGTAATAGGAGACACTTGGATTCCCCTTTGGACTCCCTCACAGAGGAATTCGATATTGATGAAGGGGAAGGGCCTCACATATCGCCACCCGACGATGTCTCCTTTAGAGAAATCATGGAAATCATATGCCAAAAGGGTGGTTGGTCTTCCAAAAGCCCTAACCCAGAGGAATCAGTGTTTTGGAAGCCTTTGAGCCAGGCCCACCTATTTCTTGGTGTCCCCCATGGACCCTCTTATTGACCTTGTGTCCCACAGGGGGTGGAAGGAACCAGACACAGTGGAACCTATTCCTAAGTGGCCCATTAAGATCCTTAATGCCCCTTCTGATCATCCACACTGGACTAAAGGTATTCCCGTTGATGCCATGGTGTTGCAGCAGTCACCAAAAAGGAGCTGGCCCAGCAGAGCTCCCCTGTCCATCCCCCTAACAGGGAGTCTAGGGCTTTGGACAGGTTTAGAAAGTCGGTTTACGCTTCAGCAACCTTCGCATTGCCAGTGCAGAACTACCTGGCACACATAACCAGGCTATAGACAGACTTAGTTAAGGAACTCTCTAGCTCTGTCAAAGTGTCCATATTGAGGAACAGAAGACCTTTTCCTCAAGAATGGCCACCCTCCAGTTTTTCTCTAATATGTACATAGAGTTGATCTTTCATGCTCCAGAGGGTGCCTCAAGGGCAGCTGGATCATGCATTGCCATCAGATGGAACACCTGGATGTGGATGTGTGATTTTTAGGAACCCTATAAGGCATCCTTTGTCAATGCTGCCTTCGATGGATTAACACTTTTTGGTCCAACAGTTAACGACACACTCTCCCAAAGTAAAAAGGATGGAAAGACCTTGTCTGCTGTCGGGATACGCTTTTCTACTCCACAACGGACCTTTTCCAGGAAGTAACACAGAGGTAAGAAGTTGTAGTTCCGTAAATTGCAAGGTTTTTTTCAGGAGTCACAAGAGGACCTTTCTCTCAGAGGCTGAGGAGGAAATAGTTATAATAACAGACACTGCCCTCGCAGCAGAGGGGGGCTGATGAACCAAGAATCTCAACATTCTTTCTTGGACAGACCCAGTCAGCGATCCTCAGGGTTTGCCTGACTGCTGTACTCAGGAGGCAGTCGGGGGATGTTTGTCTATACCTAACAGCCTGGGAAGCCATCACAAAAGATCGTTGAGTGTTAAAAATCATATCCAGAGGCTATTCTGTACCCTTTTTCCAAAAAACGTCAACAAGAAAAATCCTCCCCGATGTTCCATCCTGTCAACGGGAGACAGCTCTCAAAAAGAGTCATCCAAAGTGTTCCCACTGACCAATTCTGATCAGACTTTCTCTCAAGATTCTTTTTAGTGCCCAATAAGATGAGGGACCTCAGTCCCATTCTGGATCTCACCTCTCTAAACAAGTCAATTGCCTGTTCAAAGTTCCGAATGGTCAAGATACAGTCCATTCTGCCCTTCCTGCAGAAGGACGATTTGATGTGCTCTATAGACCTTCAGGATGCATACTATCACATGCAAATGAACAGGCGCTCCAGAAGGTATCTCCACTTCTGATTGCCAACCATTATCAATTCCAAGCACTGCATTTTGGTCTCACTACAGCCCCCAGGGTGTTTACCAAATGCATGGCAGTCGTAGCAGCTCATCTGAGACTGCAAGGATTCCAGGTGTTTCCTTACCTAGACGATTGGCTCCTAACTGCTCCCATCAGGCATTGATTGCTTTAAGCAAGAGAATACCTATTCCCGATAGTCTCGACCGTGGGCATCTCTGTCATTCTAAACAACTCCCATCTTCATCCAGTTCAAGTCATAGACTTTATTAGAGCTCATTTGGTCACCACTTGTTCTCTAGCCCTTCTTATGCCCAACAGGATTTCCAATCTGAGAACTCATGTCAAACAGCAAGTCTTGTCCTTTGGGCTTTGAGATCCATGGCAGTGACAATCACTCTGGTGTGCTTAGCCCACTTTCACTTGACAGTTCTTCAATAGAACTTAGCCGTACAATGGTCTCTTCTTCACAACCCATTAAACTACCGAATCAAGATCTCACAAGCATGCAAACAGTCTCTCATCCAGTGGATTCAGTCTGATGATCTTCTCCAGGGCCGGCCTTTCATCCTTCCTCCCCCCTCGACCACTGTGACCACGGACGTGTGTCAACTCAGATGGGGGGGCATTATCTGGGGCAGACGGTCCAAGGCACATGGTCCTCCCTAGAGACCAATTTACATATAAACATTCTGGAGATGAGAGCAGTGCTTCTTGCATTGCAAGCCCTCCTTTCTTCTCTTCCTATCGGAGCTATTGCTGTTCAGACAGACAACAGGTCAGTGGTTTGGTACATCAACAAGCAAGGAAGAACCAGATCTTATCCTCTATGTCAGGAGGCCATGAGGTTGTGGCAGTGGGCAATTTCTTCCAACCGCTTTCTCATAACAACTCACATTCTGGGAAGTCGAACCTCCTAGTGGACAGGCTGAGCAGAACCATTCTGATGCCTCACGAGTGATCTCTCAATCCTGTAGTGGCAAATATGATCTTCCAAAGATGGGGTCAGCCTTGGTGTGACCTGTTTGCGTCTTCCTCCAATACCAAGTGCAGTGAGTTTTCTGCCCTGATCCCTGTTTAGGGGTAGTCACCGAGAGATGCTGTTGTCCATGCTTGGCCTCCCAGTCTACTGTACACCTTCCCACTCTTTACGCTCATTTCCAAATGTCTACAGAAGGCACAGAGGTTGAAGTGCCAAGTCATCCTTATTGCCCCCTTTCCCCTTTTGGCCCCATCAAGTGTGGTTCCCCTTCCTTTGGTGTCACCTGGTTTGTCCACCTTGGACTCTGGATGCCTCTCCAAATCTCTTGTCCCATCCCTCAGGGCACCCCAATCCAGATCTTTTGAACCTGAAACTAACTGCTTGGTTTCTCCACTTCCAGTGATGGCTAGAACTCCCGGACTTTCTTACCTAGTCAGAAAAACTTTGATTGCAGCACACAAACTGTCCACTAGATAGCTATACAACAGTAAGTGGAAGAGGTTCTCTATCTGGGCTCATCAGAACAATTTAGACCCCTTTTCTGCTCCAGTCTTGGCAGTGTTGGATTTTTTGGCTTATCTTTTTAATAAAGGTGCAAGTTTTTCTACAGTGAAAGTGCAACTTGCCGCCATTTCTAATTTCACATAGGGGAGAACTCTTTCTCTCTAACGTCATCTAAACTGTGCAAGGCCTTCTTGAAGGGCACCTTTCTCCTACGTCCCCCTATTAAGATTCCTACTCTTCCTTGGGACCTCTCCTTGGTTCTACAGGCCTTAGTTTCACACCCCCCCCCCACCCTCTGAACCTTCAGCTAAGGTAGACTTAAAGTTTCTGACTTGGAAAACTATTTTCTTGGTGGCTATTACTTCCTCCCAGAGGGTATCTGAGCTACAGGCTTTGTCTTGCAAGCCTCCATATCTGATTTTTCACAAGGACAGAATTACTTTATGTACTAATCCCTCCTTTTTGCCCAGGGTCGCTTCTGACGGTAATTTAAACCAAGTCATCAATCTTCCCTTTTTCTTTCCAAATTTTCAAAACAAGGGAGAGTACCTTCTTCATACATTGGATGTACATAGATACATTTGGATAGAACCAAAACATTCAGGAAATCTGACCATCTCTTCATATCCTTTTCCAAGTCCAGAGTGGGTAAACCAGTTTCCAAGGTTACTGTAGCGAATTGGATAACTTGTTGTATCAAGCTTGCTTATTCCTCTAAGGACATTTCCTTACCTGACCATATTAAAGCCCATTCTACTAGATGTATTTCTACTTCTTCAGCCTTCTGGTCGAAACTTCCCATAGATGAAATTTGTGCAGCTGCTACTTGGTCAAACCATCATACTTTTATTTCCAATTACAAAGTGGACATTATTTCTGGGATCAGGGCTTCCTTAGGTTGCGCTGTGCTTAGGCATATCATTCCTTAAGTGCCTCTCAAGTTCTTTCAATAGCTTGGGACGCTGTCCCATAGGTTGAAGAGTAAATGAAGGCAACAACATCAGATAAAGAAGTTATGTACTTACCATAATGTTTCATCTGTATTGTTGCCTCTCATTTACTCTTTAACCTTCCTTCCCTCCCTCCACCCCCTGCCTTTTGAAGGACCTAACGGAAATTTGTGGACAAATACTTCTGTTCTCCTTTGAGCTCCTGAAGTATCCCCACTTGGTTGACTCCTTTATTTGTAAGTAAAATTTTTCTCTCTATTTGTTTTATGTTTATGCTATGTAATATGCTGTAGGAAACTTGACCTGAGGGATTTGGAGGAGAGGAGCATCATGGGTAGGGGGAGAGCTCAGATGTTGGAGCCTTCAGCTTTGGTATGCAGCCAAGTCGGATCCGATGTTCAGATCAAAACCCATAGGTTGAAGAGCAAATGAGAGGCAACAACACAGATGGAATGTTACTGTAAGTACATAACTTCTTTTTTAACTCAACAAGCATCAAAGAAGAAATATATCCAGATGATAATTGCGAAGCTGGCCAACCACCATAGCAGCGTGTCAGTTATGGGGGAAAAATAATTTGTTGACTTGTCCAGGAGATAAAAAAAAGTTTACAAGTGGTGAAATTTGGACTGTAGCACATATTAGGGCTGTTGGATGGCTGCATTATGAGACTGGAATTGTTTGAAGTTAACACTGAGTTTTTGCATCATCAACAAGTTTGCATGGCACTCATTTGACATCTGGTAGTAGACGTGTGAAATATGATGGATAATTTGAATGGTCAAGAGGAATATGAGCAGCAAATCTGGACTGCAGTGGACTGTCTGTGGAGCTCTGGAAAGGAAGAAAGGGTTTAAATTTAAGTTTGTTTTTTTTAAACCAAGATGGTGTTACAGTGTTAAACTAATGCCTGGGTATTGAGAATGTGATCTGGTTGATGGCATCTTTATTAGAGATGTCATATGGTAATTCCAGAGTGATTTGGTATGATTCCAATGAAAAGGCACAAGTGCTGTGCAGTGATGATAACCAAAAAGGAGGTTTACAGCAGTGAACTGAGTGTACATGTGGAATTTATGTATTTTGTAGATGTAGGTTAAAATATGCACTGCCTTTTCTGGCTGTGTTTAAGGTTTATCCACAGAAGGGTGTCTAATTTGCAAATGCTGAAGAATCTAAGGGTAAGAACTGTAAAATGATTCATAAGAGGGTATTATAGCGCTGGCCCTGCAGTCATGTGAGGATGTAATGAAGAATGAATATATGAGAACTGTGAATCTGTGAGACTATTCCAGTTTAGTAGAGGTAGGAGAGGAATGGGAGGAGTATAAAAAGTTGGATACTAGGTGATGTGACTGTCAGTTGGTTGGACATAAACTCAAGTTCCCTACATCTAGCACGAACTATTATGGTTTCACACAACTAATTAATAGCACACACAGTATAGCAATACATAAAATTCCCTATTAGATTGGATCCTAGTATCAGACCCTAGTAAATAAACCACAGTAGGTACAAACAACATCATACTCTCTCATTGAACATCTCCCAGTCTATATGACCAGACATCTCACACATCCACTTAAACAGCATAGTTATAAAACAGCACACAATCGTTCCAAGTGTAACCCAGAAATGTTCATTACTACACTATCGTCTACTAACTGGAACTTCCCAAAAACCCTCCCTTTAGACAGTGCTGTAAATGAATTCAGTACATTTTTTTTCTAAATATCCTAAATAGCCTTGGACTTCCTAGAAGGAAAAGACTAAAAATAAGTAATGCAATTTGGCTATCCAAAACAAACAGAATGCTAATGCAGGATAGAGAAAAGGCATGGAAAGAATGGCACAAAAATATAATAAAACACCTCCAGTATCCTGAAAACTTAAAAATGCTTCGCAATTGTACTAAAAAGTAAATAAATGAAGATAAAAATATACTACAATAACTTTCAGAGTAAAATATTGGGCATCCATTAAAGAAATCTTACATCCTGGCCAAAAATTCAACCCAAACCGCTCTTCCGATAACTTAACACCTGAAACTGCAGTCCAGTTCAACTCTTATTTTATAGATAGTATAGCATCTCTAACTGGGGATTTATCAGCATCTAATCCCAGCCCTGCCCAACAGTCACACATCACCACTTCTACTTTCACCTTCAAACCTGTGCCCACATCCTATATAAAACTAGTCTTAAACAAATTTAAACTGTGCTATTCTTCAGCTGATGACCTTCCAAGCGAGTACCTAAAAATAGCAGTAAGCAGTATTGCTTGTCCCGTCTCAATCCTTATAAATAGGTCAGTCCAGGAATCCCACATTCTCTTTCTCTGTAAAAAGTCACACGTTATCCCTCTGCACAAAGGAGGAAATTCAGCAGACATTAATAACTTCAGACCTATAACAGTCTCATCTCCCCTCACCAAAATACTTGAAAAATGTATTCAAAAACAATTGCTAGACTATGTTCTGCAGGAAGAACTCCTGTCCCCTACACAACATGGCTTTCGTCCTTCCAATAGTACTAGCACTCCCCTCCTAACTTATACAGATAATGTCAATAAAGCTAGAGATAATGGCAAACTAGTCTCTTCCTTATTTATAGACTTGTCTAAAACCTTCACCACCATTTGTCACAACAAACTTCTACTTCAAATGTCCTCACTAGGTCTTTCTCAGCCCACCCTTCTATGGTTCAAAAGCTACCTGTCCAATAGGTATCAGTCAGTAAAATGGCACTCCATGCTCCCTCCTTTCCTCCCAGTCACCACAGGTGTACCACAAGGCTCTATCCTTAGTCCCCTCCTCTTTAACATTTTCACCAACACCCTCTATACAGCCACACAACAGGCCACCCTAATACAATACGCAGATGATGCCACTTTCATTTTTACATTTGACATCATGGTGCACCTCCAAAAAATTAATCAGGAAGCTTTAACAGCCACTGAAACATGGCTTTGTAACTCACAACTCATGCTCAACCCACAAAAGACCAAACTACTACTTTTCCCCAAATCTCTCGTGAGAGACAAAAACAAAATTTAAAGTCCTGTCTCTTTGATAATACAACCATTGAAGTCACGTCTCATAGTAAATTATTAGGGGTGAAAGTGAATGATAATCATACATTTGACTTTTCATATTCAAAATTACATAAGAAAAACTTGTCAAAAACTAGGGATGCTTTACAGAGTCAAAAACTTTCTCACGGACTTAACTAAAAATATACTTGCCACTACTTATCTCCTCACCACACTAACCTCCAAGCTTCACAAAAATTAAAACTTGAACAATGCTATAACAAAGTTGCTAAATGTGCAGCAAATAGCCGTTTCAGAGCCCACCACTGTATAGCACCAAAAAGCCTAAATTGGTTAGAACTGCCTCATCAACTAACATATACGCAGCTTCTTAACTCCAGTAAAATTACCTTCATCTCTCTGCTTGTCCAGCACTAAAAAACATTCTACACAACTATGTTTGTAGTTGGTCATTGGGATCCAGTGAACAAAAACTCCTGTCTGTCTACAAACCTATCAAATCTGCTGGGCATTGTCAGTACTCATACAAGCTTGCTAAGGCCTGGAACTCCTTAAATGTATCCATCAGGGCAATACCTTCCCTTCCATCTTTCAAAACCAATTTGAAAGGCTTCCTAGCTAAAATCTGGCTCTGTTCTTGCTCAAAACCAGGATAAACTATATCCCTAAATGTAAACATGTACCTTTTCATTCCTTAGATCTCCTTCCTATCCCTTCTTCACTTACTTCCTTACTTCTATCAAATTATCTTCCCTGACTTTATCTCTTAATATACCATAAGCCTGTTTTCCCTCACTTTGTATTGCAAGTCCTGTTTGCATTAGACTACCTTAACTTTAATTTCTCACCAAACTATTTAAAATTTCTACAAATATTAAATGATTGTCATATAACTTGTATTAATTCTTAACCAATATTTTATATTATAACTAATTTGTTATAATTATTTAAACTGAAGATGTTTTTGTTTTATTTCTGAAGATTGTAAAATTATTATTCTTTAAAATGTTTTGTAATAGTTTGGAACTTTTCTCCCTAGGCTTCCATTGAAAATTGGCTTCTACCCAGTCTTAATTTCCCAGTAATCAATTGTCAGTAAATAAATAAATAATAAAACTGTATTGGGGAATGCCACATTAGCAAAGATATTGCAAGAAATTTCATTTACTGATTGACTGTATATTATGGTCAGAGGTATGTTACTAACAAAAAAAAATTGGAATAAGTACACCAGGGAGAAGGCATGATCTTCATCATTTGATCACTATTGCAATAGCCTAAGCTATATGTGACATTCTGCAAAGAACGGGACAACCAGATAGTTTCCAAAACTTTAGGGCACATTTCATGCACCCTAACCACTGCATAGCTTGAGAAGATCAGTACAAAGTGAGTGGTTCGAGTGCCAGACCTTCAGAACTTCTTACTGGTGAAGTGGGTCTTTTCCTGCAGGCATTAAGTGATTGAAGGTTGGCTAGTGCTTCTTCAAGGCTGGGTGGATAATTACCCCATAGAGGTCAACCTTTCGTTTTATCATATTTTGTGAGGAAAAGTTGTCTTTTCTGTCAGACTTTCTGTCTGGAACAAAGGCTAGTTTTTCCTGGTTGTCTCTAAAAAAACTACCTTAAAACTTTATTTTTTTAGACAGGAGGTAAGATCAGCATGCGGCTGAGACATGGACCTGGGTCCCGAGTCATTGATTGTTCTTTTCCCAATCTGCAAGAAGAGAAAAGTTGTATGAGATAGTTTGGCTTCCTCCTCACCTCAGCCTTTAATGAGTGATTCTGCTGTAAACATACCAGGTTTCTTGACCTGCTAGGCAGTTTTTCTCTCTCTCACTGATGCTGCTCCCTAGGAAGCCACTAAGGACCAAATGACAGGCACATCCTCTGGGGCTATTTGAGTTTTCTCTTTGGGCAAGGAAGAACCATTCCTGTCAGCACTGGAGGTGGGAGTGGATATTCCTCTTTCACCAAATTGCTCTGAGGAGCTTGATTCCTGAGGAAAAGACTGGACTTCAGGTTGCTTTTTTTCTTGGTTAGTGTCTCTTAGGAAAAGTAATTATAAAGTCTGATGTTTTTATTCACTTGTGTCACCTAGGCCAGACAAGGAGGATTGGCTGGAATTTTCTAAAGGTTTATTTACAGTCTTTCAGTCTTTACATTCTGAGTATTCAATCAGGAAAATATTTTCTATTCTTTCAGATTGATCATCTGTTTAAGGGACAGGAATTAAGGCTGTATTTCTAAGTTTCTACTCCATGGAATGAACTCTAAAGAATGCTTCTTCTGCAGATTCATCACCTGAAGAATGTACTTTTTCTGATACTATTGCCAGGTTGAAGGGAGTTTCACTGGAAACAAAAAGAAATACTAGAGCTCCAGCAAAGGTATGCATTACTACAGGTAAATTTTCCTCAGCCTGGAGCTCTTCCTCCTGTTTTGCCAGCTTTAGGGAATGCCTTCCTGGGAGCCAGCAGTTTGGCTGAGAGGCAGCCATCCACCTCCAGAGTGTCAGATAAATTATATAAAGCTCCCCAAAATCACAAATTTCTTTTTTCTCAAACCCAAGATCAGACCCTGGAGTAATTCTTCTGACAAAACTATCTTCTGCTTAACACTTTGTGGCACTTAAGTGTATTCTGACAAAGACAGGAAAGATTTTGCTAGGTTTAGGAAGAAAGTTTGTACTACTGCTTCAACCTTAGTCTTCAAAATAGTTAAGCTTATCAGGCTTGCATGTTTAAGCTTCTTGTATTTGAGGTGACCAAACACTTTCTAAAATATTCTAATGATGCTGATGATACTGTTTCTAGAGCAGCTGCCACTGGATCAGTGATGAGAAGTGTTGCCAGGCTAGTTTCTCAGAATTTACCAGAGGATGTTAAGGAGGTACTGTCTGGCCCTTCTTCTGGTGAAGTCCTTAAAAGATTTAATGAAAAGGGAAAGTTAATTCAGGGGGTTATTTGGATTTTTCAACCTTCTGTGTCAAAATACATTAGAACATTTTCTTCCAGTTCAGTTTCTTTTTATAGGAAACAAAATAAACAGTCCCAGCAAGGCATAGGGAATCATATTCCAGAAAGCACTTGAAGGCAGGTTTAAAAAAGAAGGGTGGCTGGGGGACTTCTTGCATGGCTGTAGTATGGCAAGCAGCCTGGCATTGGAGCTCCAAGTTGAGGAATTTAAATTACAAGAAACTGCTACTTAAAAAACATTGTTAAACGGTTTCATTCAGGGAAAAGCATATGTCTGCCAGGAGACTATGCAAAAGGAAAACTGAATAAAGTGAATCAGAATGTGATACATTGTTGGATAATCATTCAAGCAGAGGAGAAGTGGAAAAGAATTAGGAACATGATAACACAATGGCAGTTATGGCTGTGGGATCCTCGACATCCCTAGAATGGAAAATAGATCAAATTAATGTGGAAATTTTTAAGATTAGTGGGACTTTAGTGGACTACATTGCAGCCAGTAATAACAGAATATGTGAAATAGAAAAGACAGCATCAAAGCATTCAGATGAGCTAATACTGCTCCAAACATCAAAGTCAGAAATACAGGCAACTTTATCAGAACATGAACTAAAATGCAAAGAACTTCCTCATAAACTGACCAAATTGGAGGACAGATCCTAGCATGAGAATGAAAGATTTATGTTAGTCCCAGAATGAGTGGAAGGGAAGGACTGCAAGGAGTTTACAAAGGAGTGTATTCACCAGTGGACTGATAGCCCCTTGAAAAAGAGATAAGGATAAAGAGAGCACAAAGGGTCAGTGTGTCTTGCTACAAGCAAGGGAAAACAGCAGTGAATAATAGTTAAAATACAGTCTTACCAACAAAAGGACGTTATATTACTGTGGATGATAATCAAAATGGGACAGTCTAAGAGTTTTGTAGATAACAATATCCTGACTGAAATCACTGTTGCAGTATTTCTGACATATGGGTTGTCACCGCTGATGTCTGGGCCGGGTACCAAAGGTTTACCTTCCCTATATTGTACTTCTGATCTATGATCTAGCTGATATGATTATGGGTATAAAGAAGAACATACATGCATGAACCACAGACTATCTCGCTGCCAGCCAGAGCTGAGCTCATGCATCCACTGGATTGTTTGTTTGTACTTTTACTTTGTTCATTTTTCCACATAAGTGCCCCATTGGGGAATCTTCCTTTTTATCTTAACATTTTTTGTTAAAGTTGTAGATGTCAGCTAGGAGAGGTTGTGTGTGAGTGTAGTAGGCAGATTCCATACAAGGACTTGCATACCTTCTGTCTTTTTTGTCTAGGCCCGGAACACAGTCACAAATCTTACTCTATCTTCAAAGTGTTCATTTGTTTCAAAAGCCCTCATGTCTAGGCGTTCTACTCTCAACACCTTTCTTGAGACCAAGAGACGTAAAATCTGGCCCAGTCCAAGATGGCTGACTTTTCATCCTCAAATGTCCCTCTACTGCTGAAGAAAAACTTGAGGCCTTGAATGGATCTGCAGTCCAATGTTTCTGACTCTGATGTATCTGCTGAGGTTGCAAAACCCATGGTATGTCAGGCTACTTCTCAGTTGCCCACTAATGGGACCCCATTGGAGGCCAGTACAGCTCTTGAGGCCTTGCAGACTGCTGATACATCTAAGAACAGTTTTGAAGGATTGAAATGTATTCTTATCCCTACAGAATATTGTTTGGAGCAAAGTTTATCAAGTCCTGAATGGCATAGAGTAATCTATGATCCAGCTTTATGATCCAAGTACTTGAGTTACAAAAAGGCAATTGTTCCCATGACTTATTTAATAATTTAGAGTGTAATTATTCTTCTAGTTCCAATTCCAAGACTGGCTGGAAAAAGAAATGTTTGAGAACTGGTGAATGTTTAGACTAACAAACAGCATTTTCTGTCCTTTTCTTCTGAAACCAGTCACCAATCTGTATTTTGCCAGCTTTTTTACATGGAGGAAGTGTGGGTACTTCTAACAGTAAGATTACAGGTAACTGTTTTCCAGAAATTTTAAAATCATATGAGAAATATATGTGCTTGATGTACGATGATTTATATTTACAAAAATGCATTTCTTTTAAAACAGAACCTAAAGGCTTATAGTTTTTCAAGTTTCCTAATGGCCTAAAACATGATGCTTTTTTTCCAGGCGTTAATCTTTTTTTTTTTTTTTAAATTGATCCATATTACAGTTATTAAGATTATGCAGCAAAAATAATGAAAACAATCTTTGCTTGTCTGAATACTGAAATAAAAGCCATAGAAGGGCAAATTAATGAACTTCTTAACAACAACACCAATGCTGATGAATACAAGATTGTATTTATTTCTTTAGAAAGGGATGCCAAAACAATTATAAACCAAAGACATTTTCTTGTGATGTTACAACTTATAGCAATAATATGGCCTTCACTTTCTCAGGCTAACAGCAACCATAAATTTACTAGTCTATCTGAACATGGTTCTAATACAGATCAAGTTTTTATTAGGAGGCACAATAACACACAAGCCTTCAAGAAGACCAAAGAGGTTGGCATCTAGGAATCAAAATTGCTGGGGTCAAAACAAATGGTCTAACCCACACCAGTGATATAGACAAAGCTTTCTCTCTCCTTTAGCCCATTAGACTATGTTTCATGCTACAAAGGGAACAGAGGGAGCAAGAACATAGTTCACCACAGGAAGAGGGTACTCAAATGTCACTAAATAGCCTGAATATGAGTACCGACTCTGCTTCTGCAGGAAGTTTTAAACTTTTTAACTTAACTAATGAAATATTTGTTGTCAACAGGATTCTGTTGCACCTACCAAGAGAGGCAAGATTATCAACACTTTTACTACTTTGACTGTTTACTAGAAATGTAAACTTGTATTATATTTTACATAACTTTCCTTTCAGTTAAAAAAGTTTACATAAGGCTCTTGTGAAAATTATATTGCTCAGTTATTAAATAATACAAGCACCTTTCCTTACATAATATGAGTAATGACAATAAGACAGTCATGAAGTCAGTCGGAGCCGTAGCCTGGGTGTCGGATCTGAGGGGTTGGGATTTTCTCCGCCGGCTCCGACCTTGTCGGGCCACGGCCTACCCCTCGGGGTCTTGGCACCTTTGGGCTCGGTTCTGATCCCCGTGTTGGATCCGGGGAGAGTGTCCTCTCTTTCAATGGAGGCTCACTCCCCCTTGGCATTCGACATGGTGGAGAGGGTTCTCTCACATGGATCGAGGCCCCTGGCCATTTCCTCAGAGTCCGCACAAACCCCATCTCTTCTAGGTATGCCTTCTGCTATTCTAACCATGCAGGGACAGCCCTTGCTCAACATTCCCCAGACTGTTCCCCTTGAGGAACCATAGGCTGTTCGTTAGTCCTCTTCGGAAAGTCCCACCGAAGAGGTTCCTCACAAACACAAGTGCAAGAGGAGGCACCTGGACCCTCCCTCTCCGAGTCCCTCATGGAGGATACCGACTTGGAGGAAGGGGAAGGCTCCCCCAAATCACCCCCCATCCTGTGCCAGTGGGGGGGGTTTGGTCCGCCCCAAGCCTTCCTCGGACGAGTCGATGTTTCTGGAGGCATTCGACACGGGCCCATCTACTTTTTGGGTGTCCCCCCTGTGGACCCCCTGGTGGACCTCATTACCACCAGGGCATGGAAAAAGCCAGACACCGTGGAGCCAATTCCAAAACGTCCAGACAAAATCTTGAGCCCCCTGTAGATGGACCGAGTTGGAACAAGGGGTCCACAGTGGAGGCCATGGTGGTAGCGGCTGCCACGAAGAAAGAACTGGCTCAGGAGAGTTCCACAGTCCACCCCCTGGACCGAGAGTCCAGGACAATGGACTGTCTGGGAAAGCGGACTTATGCTTCAGCCACCTTTTGTATAAGGGCACTGAATTATATGGCCCATGTTACTAGACTGCAGCATGACCTGATCAAAGAGTACACTGCATCTTCCCCAGAGTCTATGTCACCAGAGGTTAAATGAACATTCTCTATGCTAATGGTCACTGTGAAAGCGGTTACCATCACGTCCATGTGACTCCTTTCTCATGCCACTGAAAGAGCGTCACGGGCAGCCGGGTCTGGCGTTGCAATGAGGTGATACGCCTGGCTCAAGCTATATAATTTTGCTGAACCCTTCAAGGCATCTTTTGCGAATGCTCCCTATGACTGCTCTTCCTTGTTTGGGAAGACGGTCCGTGACACACTAGTCCAGAGTAAGAAGGATGGGAAGACACTGTCTGCCATCGGGATCCGCTTCTCTAATCCCCAAAGATCCTTCACCAGGAATCAGTGGGGGCAAAAGAAGATGTGGTTTTGGAAGTCTCAGTATTCCCATGACACTTAGGACTCCTTTTCCCCTAGAAACAGAGGGGGACAAGACAGATGCCGGCCCAGAGGCAGGACGGGGTCCGAAGACCTTCGGGTCTCGAGAACCGTTCTCGGACAGACACGCACAGCAGCCCTGAGGGGTTGCCGACTGCTCTACTCTGGAGGTAGTCGGAGGCTGTTTTTCTATGCACCTGACGGTGTGGGAGTCCATGTCAACAGACCGTTGGGTACTCCAAATAATACCCAGAGGTTACACGATTCCCTTTGTGAAACATCTCTCTCCCCCAAAGCACCTCCTGGACGTTCCACCCATGCAAAGGGAAGCAGCAGTGATTGAAGTAGAAAAGCACCACAGCCCCCAGGGTGTTCACCAAGGTCATGGCAGCAGTAGCGGCTCACCTGAGGCTTCAGGACATACAGGTGTATCCGTACCTGGATGATTGGCTCCTTGCCGCTCCCACCAGGCATCTACTCTGTTAAGCCAGGGATTATTTCTGGAAGTTGTCAGACTTGCTGGGCATCACTATAAATATAGCTAAGTCCTCTCTAGAACCGGTTCAGGTCCTGGACTACATAGGGATGATGAGAATAGACACATTGCAATCAAAGTCTTTTTGATTCCAGAGAGGGTTCAAAGCCTAAATCTTCATGTTCTCGCAATTCCTCAGTATCCCTTTCCCCCAGCCAGAGTGGTGCTAAGAGCCCTAGGATCCATAGCAGCCACTATCACTCTTCTTCCTTGTACTTATCTTCACATGCGAGCTCTGCAGTGGACGTTGGTGGTCCAGTGGTCTTTAATGGATCGGCCATTGACACATCTGATTTGCATAAGCAAGGCATGCAGGATGTCCCTCCTCTGGTGGTTTCACTCTCCAGAGATAGTAGAGGGACGGTCCTTTGTTGTAGCCCCGCCCCAAGCCACTGTGACCACGGATGCCACCTGACTGGGGGGCATTGCTCAGGCAGGACAGTCCAAGGCACGTGGTCTGTAAACGACACTAATCTGCATATCGATGTTTTGGAGATGAGGGCGGTCGTATTAGCATTGCAGGCCCCTCATACCTTTCTTCCTCTGGGAACTATTGCGATTCAGAGAGACAACATGTCAGTGGTCTAGTACATCAACAAACAGGGAGGAACCAGATCCTACCCCCTTTGTTGAGAGGCCATGAGAGTGTGGGAATGGGCGATCTCCACCAACCGTTTTCTGATAGCAAAGCACATTCCAGGTCAGTCCAGCATACTAGCGGCCAAATTGAGCAGAACTATCCTGATGCCTTACTAGTGGTCTCTGAATCCTTGTGGAGCAGAGCAGATCTTCCTCGAGTGGGGTCGGCCTTGTTGCCATCTCTTTGCATCTCCTTCCAACACGAAGTGCAGTGAGTTCTTTGCTCTGATCTACCTCGGGGGGAAATGCCCAGAGAGGCTCTGGTCCCTGTTTGGCCTCCCGGTCTTCTTTATGCATATCCTCCATTACTCCTCATGACAAAGTTTTTACAGAAGGCTCATCAGTTGGGGAGCAAAGTCATCCTCATTGCCCCATTCTGGCCTCGACAGATCTGGTTTCCCTGTCTGTGGTCTCATCTGGTAGCTCCTCCTTGGATCATGCATCTGATTCCGGATTTTATTTAGCACCCATCGGGGATTCCCCTTCCAGACCTGGGCAGTCTGAAGCTCACGGCTTGGCTACTCCAGTTCCATTGATTGACAGGTATCCTGGACTTTCTTCCCCTGTTAGGTATATTTTGGTGGCAGCCCATAAGTCATCCACCAGAAAAGTTTACTGTAGTAAGTGGAAGCATTTTTCGATCTGGGCTTTGAGGGATTTAGACCCCTTTACGGCTCCAGTGCCAGCAGTTCTTGAATTTTTAGCACACCTTTTCCAGCAGGGTGCCAGCTCTTCTACGGTGAAAGTTCAACTGGCTGCCATTTCTAATGTCCATGTATAGGGGCAGCAAGAAACTTAGCCAGTATCCAGAATCCCAGGGGTGACAGGTGCAGGCCATCTGTGGCAAAGCATCGTGGTCTGTTGACCATGTCATCCCAGGCAGACAGATACTGGATCCCTTTAGAATGACACCAGAAGCTTAGCCAATTGTTGAAGTCAATCATTTTGTCCTTGTACTGCAGTATCATTCTGGGTGATGGCAAAATGCTACTCAGAATTCGGGTCATACCTGCCTGGGCTACAAAATTGAAGAGCTCTTCCATGTCTCTTTTCATGTAGTCCAGGGAGGTACATCTCAGGTTGTTCACACCAACATGGACAATGACAGAGTCATATTTGTACTTGTTGTGGAGTGACCTGAGTGCATGGGTTATGTGGCGGATCCTGGCACCCGACAGGCAGCTGACAGTAACCGTCTCCTTGTTTAGCCTGGTGAGTGGGACATCAGTGTGCCTGACTATAGAGTCACCTATGACTAGTGTGTTGGGTACGTTGTTGTGCCTTATTGGCTGTGGTTGAGTGGCACACTGAGTCTGCGGGTTATATGTCATTTGGGTTGTGTTGGGGGGGTGGAGGTTGCTTGCATTTGTGCTTTGGAGGTCTGTGTTGCTTGAGCAGATTATTATTGAGAGCCTCCGCGAATGTTTTTGTGTTTCTATGTGTGGATTTTGGTGGTGTAGATTTAGTGAGACTATGTGATGAGTGCAGTGTGGTGCAAGTGTTTACCTTCTCCTCTTGACTGTCAAGTTCAGTCTTGGTTGGAGAGAGCTTTACCTCCAGTTTGGCTAGATAAGTGCATCTCTCACAGGTTGTAGTGTTGGGTGGTAGGAGGAGAGGGTTGTCTGTGTACATGAGGCAATTTCTACATTGCCCCAAGATGCCCAGATTCATCAGATAAACAGGAGAGAACACTGGGAGCTGACCCTTGGACATGCCTGAATAAAAAAATATTTTCCTCTAGATAAGTGAGGAAAGTGAGTACAAGGGCTGTTTTTCTCTAAGCAAGCGAGAAAAGTAAGTACCAAAACTGTTTTCCTCTAGGTAATGAGGAAGGTTGAGTGCTGTAGTAATTAGTAGGTTATTTAGTGCTTACAACAATTCTGAACAAGTGCTGATCACGAATAAGCAAATTCAAGTGCTAAAACTAAGAATCTGTATCTGGACTAAACTAGTTACAGGAAAGGGGGGAAACAAGTGCAAATGCGGGCTTTTAAATCTGAAAGTTGAGAGAGATGGAAAAAACTGGCCAAACGGCCAATAACTACAATTTCTGGGCCAGAACCACTCATGTGGTAGATAGGTTACCTACTACTTACCACTCCCACTGATAAGCTAGAAGGCTTCCCTCCAACACAGAAAGCTTGGGGGGCTCAGAAGCTTACATACAGTCTTGGATACAGCAAATCTGAATCTGGACTACACTAGTTACAGGAAAGGTAGGAAACAGGCTTAGATTTTTTTTTATACAGAAAAGTAGCTAAAACAGCAGTAAAAACAATTCAAATGCAGTGCAAGCTAGCACACTTGAGTATGTAGCAATGTTAGACCAAACAGTTTAAAAAAATGCAATTAAATTAAAAATGACTAAAAACAAGTGCAGAAGGAGTCTATTAGGTAGAATGAGGTAAAGAAATGGGACTGGGGGGAGTGTTCCAGATCAAATCTACAGTGGGGGCAGGCAACTGCAAAACCCTCCAAATTTAAACAACAAGACAGGAATAGGGAGGTTGGGTAGGGGAAAACCAACACCTTCAGCATTGATCTGAAAAACTATACGGTGAAGCAAAAATAACAGTGCACAACTCTGAAGTCAGCCAGCAATTATATAAAATTAGTCAATTAACAGTATACAAATCTGAAGTGCCAGAAAAGTATACTTAGCTCTGTATAGCAATGATATGCAGGCTGTTACTAAGAGGGTCTGATTTTATGCAAGTAATCCTTGAGATAGTCAGATAACACACAGGATGTAAAACCAGTTATACCAACTTAAGTCACAGAGAAATAGGGGGAGGTGGGGAAAACCAACACCTTCAGCAGAGATCTGAAAAACTATATAGTGAAGCAAATGTAACAGTGCACAACTCTGAAGTCAGCCAGAAATGATATAAAATTAGTCAAGCAACAATTAACAGTACACATCTCTGAAGTGCCAGAAAAATATACTTAGCTCTGTATATCTCCAGATAGTTTGAAGAGCACTTTGTCAAGACACAGGGACGTACCTCCCTGGACTACATGAAAAGAGACATGGAAAAGCTCTCCGATCTTGTAACCCAGGCAGGTATGACCCTAACCTTGAGTAGCATTCTGCCATCACCCAGAATGATACTGCAGTACGAGGACAAAATGATTGACTTCAACAATTGGCTAAGCTTCTGGTGTCATTCTAAAGCGATACAGTATCTGTCTGCCTGGGATGACATGGTCGACAGACCACGATGCTTTGCCAGAGATGGCCTGCACCTGTCTCCCCTGGGATTCCGGATACTGGCTAAGGTTCTTGCCTCCCCTATAGTGCCTTTTTTAGGAATGGTTCAAATGACAAATTCACCACCGTAACAGGAACAGGCAGGCAAAAACTGAGGGTGATGCTACTCAATGCTAGAAGTCTAAATCTCAAAATGCACTCACTCGAGGCACTCCTTAAAATGGAGAACATCGATATCTGTGCAGTGACTGAGACCTGGTTCAAGGCTCCAGAGAGCACCCCTGCACTTCCAGGCTATAACTCATACCACACTTTCGGCCATGTAACCTGGACCTGAACACCAAAGGTGGAGGTGTGTCCATATTCATTAAGGATATCCAAACCTCCAGGCTAGTTGCTCAGCATAATGCAGCCGAGGTTATCCAAGTGCAACTAACTCTGGGCAAAACTGCAATCCAAATTATGGCTTCCTACAGATCCCCCACCATGCCCCAGGATTCCCACTCCTCTTTTCTTGATGTACATGAAAATATTAGGGTTCAACCAAACACCCTAATAATGGGCGATTTCAACTACCCTACCATTAACTGGGAAAACTACTCATGTACCAACTCCTTCACTCAACGCTTTCTGGAATTCATAAACTCCAATGCCCTGGATCAACATATCCACACCCCCACCAGGGGCAACAATATCCTAGATCTAGTCAGTACCAACTTGAGTGACTGGTGTTCCACACCTGAAATCAGCACCTCATTGGTCCGATCCGACTATAAGCTAATTACCCGAGATATCCACATCCTGCCCCCACCCCCCATTAAGGAAACCTCGGTAAAACATTTCTCCAAAGCCAACTTCATGCTTTTTAAGACAGAAGTGGTGAACTTCATGACACCCATGCAGATGGACAATACAGTTACGACTACTGAATCCTACACAATTGCACTTTATAAGCACTTACACGAGTGCATGGATAGTGCTATCCCAAACAGAGCCAAGACACTATCCTCCAAAAAAAGGAAGCCAATCTGGTGGTCCCCTGCCATAAACAAACTGTTGCAAAAGAGAGTAAAATCCCATGAGTGGAGAAGCTCCCTGGTCAGCTTCAGTAAGAAGCTGCGATCCCTGATAAAATCCTTCAAAGCTAGTTACGAAAACAAAATTGCCACTAATTCTAAAGACAACCACAAAGCATTCTATAGCTACGTCAAGAATCTCAATGGCAACACTCAGATCTGCTCTGAGTTACAGCACAATGGCACTAAATATACAGACCCAACTGATATTGCCAACATCCTGGCAGATAGGTTCAGTGCTAACTTTACCCCCCTCTCACCCCCTAAAGAGCCCATCTCTATACCGGAAGAATGCAAAGTTCCTGTAATCAAGGCTGCAGAGGTAAAAACTACACTCTCCAAAGCCAAGAACACAGCATCCATGGGACCAGACAACATCCCAGGCTGTATTCTACATGAACTACAGAATGAACTGGCACCCCACCTAAGTACCACATTCAGTCATAGCCTCACCTCAGGCTTTGTGCCCGCTGAGTGGCGCACAGCGACAGTTATCCCACTCCACAAGGGGGGAGCCACCATGGACCCTGGGAACTACCGCCCCATTAGCCTGACAAGCCTGGTCTGCAAGGCCATGGAATGTATCATCATGGAACTTATAAACAAAGACATTGGTAATCTCCAAACTCTGGACCCCACCCAGTTCGGATTTGTAAAAGGCAGATCATGTCTCCTAAACCTAATAGACTTCTTTGAAGCAGTCACCAAAGCTGTAGACGAGGGTAAGGTGGTTCACACAGCCTATCTAGATCTTGCCAATGCTTTCGACACCATCCCCCACTCTGGAATTATAGATAAACTCACTAAACTAGGTATAAATCTCTGTCACAAGATGGGTTGCCAACTGGCTCACTGACAGAACCCACACTGTGAAAGTAGCAGACTCCAAATCTGACTTCAGACCAGTGACAAGTGGAGTACCACAGTGTTCAGTCCTGGGTTCTCTCCTGTTTGGTATCTACTTCTCTGAAGTACAAGCTAACACAGAAGGTCTTTGGCTAATGAAGTTCACAGATGATTGCAAACTAGGTGCCATAATTGAAACTCCTAATGATGTGGATATCCTACAAAAGGGCCTCGCTGAGACAGATGCCTGGTGTCAAAGCCATGGCCTCAAGCTCAGTGCCAAAAAGTGCATTGTCATTCCCTTTGGTAAAAACTCTGTACCCATGAACTACAACATAGACGGTAGTATACTTAACACCGAAAGTGTGATAAGAGACCTTGGGACACAGATGGACAGTAGTCTGTCCTTTGATAATCACATCGCCACAGTAGTCAGGAAATCCTTCTATGCGGCACACCTCATCACAAAATGTTTTTCATGCAGAAAAAAAAGAGGTCATTGTTCCCCTCTACTCATCACTCATAAGACCCATTATGGAGTACAACTCCCCTTTTGGTATGTACCTCACAAGACATCTACAACAACTGGAAAGGCCGCAGAAATACCTCACAAAGAGGATTACTGGCCTCAAACAGATGCCCTACGCAGACCGTCTCAAAAACCTCCAGCTTTACTCCGTTGCATATCGCCTACTCAGAGGTGATCTCTGCATAACATGCAAAGCTATGTCAAACCCAGAGCTGTTGGACATGCTCCACTTAAAGAAATCCCAATCCCTCCGAGCTACACGCTCTAGGGACCTAAACCTTGTCACCACAATAAACAGAACATGCCAGAGGAATAGATTCCTGTCCCAGAGACTTCCCATACTCTGGAATAAACTACTTATCTATATCAAACAAAGCTCCTCATTAGCACTGTTCAAGAAAAATCTTGATGATTGGATGAGAAATAGGAAATTGACCCCTTGGATCACTTCTGTGGCTCTGCTCGACAGTGGCACAGGAAAATAATTTTCTTGGGTGGCAAAAGCCAGGGTATCTTTTTGGCTGTGCTTGTATAGGCCCTAGGGCCGATAGCCTAGTACCTACCTATGAACCTATGTAGGTGAAAACATGGGGTCCTTGGCTTCTTCCAGACTTTGTAAAACCTTCAATAAAGGGACCTTTCTTTTAAGGCCTCTGATTAAGGACCCCAATCCTCCGTGGGATCTTACCTTAGTTTTACAGGCGTTAGTTGCCCCGCCTTTCGAGCTGGCTGCCTCTGTGGACTTGAAGTTTTTGTCTTGGAAAACAGCTTTCCTAGTGGCTATCACCTCGGCTAGGAGAGTGTCAGAACTTGAAGCATTATCTGTTAAACCCCCTTATATGTTTTCTCCTTAAGATAGGGTCTCGCTTCGGACTAATCCTTCCTTTTTGCCTAAAGTGGCTTCAGAATCAAATATCAGTCAATCAATCAATCAATATGCCTTTCTTTTTTCCAAATTTTCAGAACAAGGGGGAATATAAACTACATTTGTTAGATGTACATAGAACATTTCTACTTACACAGGACTAAGCCCTTTCGCAAGTCTGACCAATTGTTTGTGTCCTTCGCTAGACCTTTTCTAGGCAAACCAGTTTCCAAGGTGGCAATTGTCAAGTGGATTTCCCTTTGCATTCTGCAGGTTTACAAAGGTAAAGGTATGCCTATTCCGGGGAGGGTTCATGCCGATTCTACCAGGTCCATGGCTACGTCAGCTGCTTTTTAGTCCAGAGTATCCTTGGACAATATTTGTCCAGCGGCTACTTGGTCCTCATCTCATACTTTCATTTCTCATTATAAATTGGACATGGCTTCCAGAGGGAGAGCAGCCTTTGTCTCCGCGGTCCTCCAGAATATCCTTCCATAAGGGCCTCCCAATGGTATGGTAGCTGGGGACTCTGTCCCACAAGCTGATGACCAAATGAAGTTAACTACTTCAGATAAAGAAGTTATATACTTACCATAACATTCCATCTGAGTAGTTAGACTTCATTTGTCATCAACCATCCCTCCCTCCTTCCCCCTGGCCTTTGTTATTGGATTCATTCATCTACAGTGACTAAGAGACAATGCCTTTGCAGCCCTCTTGTGTTTTCTTATGGGTCACTTTTTTGCTGGTCGGGCTCATTTGTTGGGTGGCAAACTCAATCTGATGGATGGAAGGAGGTGCAGTGGTATTATGGGTAAGGGGAGGAGCTTGGCACTCGGATCTGATGCAGGTGAAATTGCAGTCTCAGATCTGATCCAGATCCGAAACCCACAGGTTGATGACAAATGAAGTCTAACTACTCAGATGGAACGTTATGGTAAGTACATAACTTCTTTTTTTTGTTTTTTGAAAGATAGTTGGGATTTCCTGTGTAAATTATGTTCCTTGAATTCTCAGGCAATGAGACACACCTCACTACAGTGTCTTTGTTAATCTGTATACCATGGAATGATGGGATTTATTTTATTAGACAAGATGTATGCAAATACAGTAACTGACAGTCACAAAAGTAATTGGCTTTGTACATTAGAACTGACTTTAGAAAATATTGTTTTATTTCAAATTTTGTCAGCAACACCAGAGTGTTTATATGGGTGCTGCTGTTGCTTCTGCTTTTACCAACCTAGTATTAGGTCGGTGGGAACTGAATTATTTAAGTAAATATTCTCATTATTATATAGTTAATTTTTAAAAAGGTTTCTGGATGACTTAAGTTACTGTAAATGGTACTAAGTAAGATGGTCATGCATTTCTGTAAGAAATGAAGTTTTCTAATACATTTTCAAAATTTACAGTAGAACAGGTGAGCACTAAGTAAGTTTTTTAGATGTGGATGTTACTATGGATGTTGTAAACAAATGTTGGTATAGTAAGGTTCACAGGAAATGCTTTTACTAATTATTATGTACATTATTCTAGTAATTATCCCTTACATATAAAAAAACAGCATACTGAGGGTTCACTTCTTTAGAGCTTCTGCTTTGGACAAAGAGTTAAAAATGCAATTTATTAAATGCATATTAAAAGAAAGGGGTTATCATTTAAAAGATCTAGAAATGGTGCTAAAGAAATTAAGTCAAAGAAAAATACATTTTTCCATCTATTTTAAGAAATGGTTTAACAGTCACAATAATATTTTGAAGGTGGCCTCCTTGGATATGACTACAGATACCAGAACTATTACGGGCTTAAAAACCTCAGCTTTGGCCGGCTAAGAACTTGCTGTATTCAACTGGACGTATAAGAGAATTTAAGTACCTCTATCTGCACTTTTTAAAAAAAAAAAATACAGTATTTAAATTGATTTTAACTGTGGCAGGAATATTAACTGAACTGGAAGTTTTGACTCTGCTCTTCAGTTATATTAACTGAACTGGAAGTTAGTCAGTGTTTGCTGAATTTTGTTATTTGCTAGTAATTACAGGTGTGGGGGTAGCCACATTCTTTGATTTCCTGTCCTTGCCTATTTAAGTGGTACAGTGTGAAATATTTTCTGCTTAAAAGCCTCAGCTTTGGCCAACTAAGAACTTGCTGTATTCAACTGGATGTAGAAGAGAATTTTAGTACCTTTATCTGCACTTTTTTTTTAAAAAATTACAGTATTTAAATTGATTTTAACTCTGGCAGGAATATTAACTGAACTGGAAGTTTTGACTCTGCTCTTCAGTTATATTAACTGAACTGGATGTTAGTCAGTGTTTGCTGAATTTTGTTATTTGCTAGTAATTACAGGTGTGGGGGTAGCCACATTCTTTGATTTCCTGTCCTTGCCTATTTAAGTGGTACAGTGTGAAATATTTTCTGCTTAAAAACCTCAGCTTTGGCCGGCTAAGAACTTGCTGTATTCAACTGGACGTATTAGAGAATTTAAGTACCTTTATCTGCACTTTTTAAAAAAAAAATACAGTATTTAAATTGATTTTAACTGTGGCAGGAATATTAATTGAACTGGAAGTTTTAACTCTGCTCTTCAGTTATATTAACTGAACTGGAAGTTAGTCAGTGTTTGCTGAATTTTGTTATTTGCTAGTAAGTACAGGTGTGGGGGTAGCCACATTCTTTGATTTCCTGTCCTTGCCTATTTAAGTGGTACAGTGTAAAATATTTTCTGCTTAAAAACCTCAGCTTTGGCTGGCTAAGAACTTGCTGTATTCAACTGAACGTATAAGAGAATTTAAGTACCTTTATCTGCACTTTTTTAAAAAAAAAATACAGTATTTAAATTGATTTTAACTGTGGCAGGAATATTAACTGAACTGGAAGTTTTGACTCTGCTCTTCGGTTATATTAACTGAACTGGAAGTTAGTCAGTGTTTGCTGAATTTTGTTATTTGCTAGTAATTACAGGTGTGGGGGTAGCCACATTCTTTGATTTCCTGTCCTTGCCTATTTAAGTGGTACAGTGTGAAATATTTTCTGCTTAAAAACCTCAGCTTTGGCCGGCTAAGAACTTGCTGTATTCAACTGGAAGTATAAGAGAATTTAAGTACCTTTATCTGCACTTTTTTTAAAAAAATACAGTATTTAAATTGATTTTAACTGTGGCAGGAATATTAATTGAACTGGAAGTTTTGACTCTGCTCTTCAGTTATATTAACTGAACTGGATGTTAGTCAGTGTTTGCTGAATTTTGTTATTTGCTAGTAATTACAGGTGTGGGGGTAGCCACATTCTTTGATTTCCTGTCCTTGCCTATTTAAGTGGTACAGTGTGAAATATTTTCTGCTTAAAAACCTCAGCTTTGGCCGGCTAAGAACTTGCTGTATTCAACTGGACGTATAAGAGAATTTAAGTACCTTTATCTGCACTTTTTTTAAAAAAAATACAGTATTTAAATTGATTTTAACTGTGGCAGGAATATTAACTGAACTGGAAGTTTTGACTCTGCTCTTCAGTTATATTAACTGAACTGGAAGTTAGTGTTTGCTGAATTTTGTTATTTGCTAGTAATTACAGGTGTGGGGGTAGCCACATTGTTTGATTTCCTGTCCTTGCCTATTTAAGTGGTACAGTGTGAAATATTTTCTGCTTAAAACCTCAGCTTTGGCCGGCTAAGAACTTGCTGTATTCAACTGGATGTATAAGAGAATTTAAGTACCTTTATCTGCACTTTTTTTTAAAAAATACAGTATTTAAATTGATTTTAACTGTGGCAGGAATATTAACTGAACTGGAAGTTTTGACTCTGCTCTTCAGTTATATTAACTGAACTGGAAGTTAGTCAGTGTTTGCTGAATTTTGTTATTTGCTAGTAATTACAGGTGTGGGGGTAGCCACATTCTTTGATTTCCTGTCCTTGCCTATTTAAGTGGTACAGTGTGAAATATTTTCTGCTTAAAAACCTCAGCTTTGGCCGGCTAAGAACTTGCTGTATTCAACTGGACGTATAAGAGAATTTAAGTACCTTTATCTGCACTTTTTTTTTTAAAAAATACAGTATTTAAATTGATTTTAACTGTGGCAGGAATATTAACTGAACTGGAAGTTTTGACTCTGCTCTTCAGTTATATTAACTGAACTGGAAGTTAGTGTTTGCTGAATTTTGTTATTTGCTAGTAATTACAGGTGTGGGGGTAGCCACATTGTTTGATTTCCTGTCCTTGCCTATTTAAGTGGTACAGTGTGAAATATTTTCTGCTTAAAAACCTCAGCTTTGGCCGGCTAAGAACTTGCTGTATTCAACTGGATGTATAAGAGAATTTAAGTACCTTTATCTGCACTTTTTTTTTTAAATACAGTATTTAAATTGATTTTAACTGTGGCAGGAATATTAACTGAACTGGAAGTTTTGACTCTGCTCTTCAGTTATATTAACTGAACTGGAAGTTAGTCAGTGTTTGCTGAATTTTGTTATTTGCTAGTAATTACAGGTGTGGGGGTAGCCACATTCTTTGATTTCCTGTCCTTGCCTATTTAAGTGGTACAGTGTGAAATATTTTCTTCTTAAAAACCTCAGCTTTGGCCGGCTAAGAACTTGCTGTATTCAACTGGACGTATAAGAGAATTTAAGTACCTTTATCTGCACTTTTAAAAAAAAAAAATACAGTATTTAAATTGATTTTAACTGTGGCAGGAATATTAACTAAACTGGAAGTTTTGACTCTGCTCTTCAGTTATATTAACTGAACTGGAAGTTAGTGTTTGCTGAATTTTGTTATTTGCTAGTAATTACAGGTGTGGGGGTAGCCACATTGTTTGATTTCCTGTCCTTGCCTATTTAAGTGGTACAGTGTGAAATATTTTCTGCTTAAAAACCTCAGCTTTGGCCGGCTAAGAACTTGCTGTATTCAACTGGATGTATAAGAGAATTTAAGTACCTTTATCTGCACTTTTTTTTTAAAATACAGTATTTAAATTGATTTTAACTGTGGCAGGAATATTAAAAGAACTGGAAGTTTTGACTCTGCTCTTCAGTTATATTAACTGAACTGGAAGTTAGTCAGTGTTTGCTGAATTTTGTTATTTGCTAGTAATTACAGGTGTGGGGGTAGCCACATTCTTTGATTTCCTGTCCTTGCCTATTTAAGTGGGACAGTGTGAAATATTTTCTGCTTAAAAACCTCAGCTTTGGCCGGCTAAGAACTTGCTGTATTCAACTGGACGTATAAGAGAATTTAAGTACCTTTATCTGCACTTTTTTAAAAAAAATTACAGTATTTAAATTGATTTTAACTCTGGCAGGAATATTAACTGAACTGGAAGTTTTGACTCTGCTCTTCAGTTATATTAACTGAACTGGATGTTAGTCAGTGTTTGCTGAATTTTGTTATTTGCTAGTAATTACAGGTGTGGGGGTAGCCACATTCTTTGATTTCCTGTCCTTGCCTATTTAAGTGGTACAGTGTGAAATATTTTCTGCTTAAAAACCTCAGCTTTGGCCGGCTAAGAACTTGCTGTATTCAACTGGATGTATAAGAGAATTTAAGTACCTTTATCTGCACTTTTTTTAAAAAATACAGTATTTAAATTGATTTTAACTCTGGCAGGAATATTAACTGAACTGGAAGTTTTGACTCTGCTCTTCAGTTATATTAACTGAACTGGAAGTTAGTCAGTGTTTGCTGAATTTTGTTATTTGCTAGTAATTACAGGTGTGGGGGTAGCCACATTCTTTGATTTCCTGTCCTTGCCTATTTAAGTGGTACAGTGTGAAATATTTTCTGCTTAAAAACCTCAGCTTTGGCCGGCTAAGAACTTGCTGTATTCAACTGGACGCATAAGAGAATTTAAGTACCTTTATCTGCACTTTTTTTAAAAAAAATACAGTATTTAAATTGATTTTAACTGTGGCAGGAATATTAATTGAACTGGAAGTTTTGACTCTGCTCTTCAGTTATATTAACTGAACTGGAAGTTAGTCAGTGTTTGCTGAATTTTGTTATTTGCTAGTAATTACAGGTGTGGGGTAGCCACATTCTTTGATTTCCTGTCCTTGCCTATTTAAGTGTGAAATATTTTCTGCTTAAAAACCTCAGCTTTGGCTGGCTAAGAACTTGCTGTATTCAACTGGACGTATAAGAGAATTTAAGTACCTTTATCTGCACTTTTTTTTTTAAATACAGTATTTAAATTGATTTTAACTGTGGCAGGAATATTAACTGAACTGGAAGTTTTGACTCTGCTCTTCAGTTATATTAACTGAACTGGAAGTTAGTGTTTGCTGAATTTTGTTATTTGCTAGTAATGACAGGTGTGGGGGTAGCCACATTCTTTGATTTCCTGTCCTTGCCTATTTAAGTGGTACAGTGTGAAATATTTTCTGCTTAAAAACCTCAGCTTTGGTCGACTAAGATCTTGCTGTATTCAACTGGACGTATAAGAGAATTTAAGTACCTTTATCTGCACTTTTTAAAAAAAAATTACAGTATTTAAATTGATTTTAACTCTGGCAGGAATATTAACTGAACTGGAAGTTTTGACTCTGCTCTTCAGTTATATTAACTGAACTGGATGTTAGTCAGTGTTTGCTGAATTTTGTTATTTGCTAGTAATTACAGGTGTGGGGGTAGCCACATTCTTTGATTTCCTGTCCTTGCCTATTTAAGTGGTACAGTGTGAAATATTTTCTGCTTAAAAACCTCAGCTTTGGCCGGCTAAGAACTTGCTGTATTCAACTGGACATATAAGAGAATTTAAGTACCTTTATCTGCAGTTTTTTTAAAAAAAAAAATACAGTATTTAAATAGATTTTAACTGTGGCAGGAATATTAACTGAACTGGAAGTTTTGACTCTGCTCTTCAGTTATATTAACTGAACTGGAAGTTAGTCAGTGTTTGCTGAATTTTGTTATTTGCTAGTAATTACAGGTGTGGGGGTAGCCACATTCTTTGATTTCCTGTCCTTGCCTATTTAAGTGGTACAGTGTGAAATATTTTCTGCTTAAAAACCTCAGCTTTGGCCGGCTAAGAACTTGCTGTATTCAACTGGACGTATAAGAGAATTTAAGTACCTTTATCTGCACTTTTTTTTAAAAAAATACAGTATTTAAATTGATTTTAACTCTGGCAGGAATATTAACTGAACTGGAAGTTTTGACTCTGCTCTTCAGTTATATTAACTGAACTGGAAGTTAGTCAGTGTTTGCTGAATTTTGTTATTTGCTAGTAATTACAGGTGTGGGGTAGCCACATTCTTTGATTTCCTGTCCTTGCCTATTTAAGTGGTACAGTGTGAAATATTTTCTGCTTAAAAACCTCAGCTTTGGCCGGCTAAGAACTTGCTGTATTCAACTGGACGTATAAGAGAATTTAAGTACCTTTATCTGCACTTTTGTTTTTAAAAAATACAGTATTTAAATTGATTTTAACTCTGGCAGGAATATTAACTGAACTGGAAGTTTTGACCCTGCTCTTCAGTTATATTAACTGAACTGGAAGTTAGTAAGTGTTTGCTGAATTTTGTTATTTGCTAGTAATTACAAGTGTGGGGGTAGCCACATTCTTTGATTTCCTGTCCTTGCCTATTTAAGTGGTACAGTGTGAAATATTTTCTGCTTAATAACCTCAGCTTTGGCCGGCTAAGAACTTGCTGTATTCAACTGGACGTATAAGAGAATTTAAGTACCTTTATCTGCACTTTTTTTTAAAAAAAATACAGTATTTAAATTGATTTTAACTGTGGCAGGAATATTAATTGAACTGGAAGTTTTGACTCTGCTCTTCAGTTATATTAACTGAACTGGAAGTTAGTCACTGTTTGCTGAATTTTGTTATTTGCTAGTAATTACAGGTGTGGGGGTAGCCACATTCTTTGATTTCCTGTCCTTGCCTATTTAAGTGGTACAGTGTGAAATATTTTCTGCTTAAAAACCTCAGCTTTGGCCGGCTAAGAACTTGCTGTATTCAACTGGACGTATAAGAGAATTTAAGTACCTTTATCTGCCCTTTTTAAAAAAAAAAATACAGTATTTAAATTGATTTTAACTGTGGCAGGAATATTAAATGAACTGGAAGTTTTGACTCTGCTCTTCAGTTATATTAACTGAACTGGAAGTTAGTCAGTGTTTGCTGAATTTTGTTATTTGCTAGTAATTACAGGTGTGGGGGTAGCCACATTCTTTGATTTCCTGTCCTTGCCTATTTAAGTGGTACAGTGTGAAATATTTTCTGCTTAAAAACCTCAGCTTTGGCCGGCTAAGAACTTGCTGTATTCAACTGGACGTATAAGAGAATTTAAGTACCTTTATCTGCACTTTTTTTAAAAAAAAATACAGTATTTAATTTGATTTTAACTGAGGCAGGAATATTAATTGAACTGGACGTTTTGACTCTGCTCTTCAGTTATATTAACTGAACTGGAAGTTAGTCAGTGTTTTCTGAATTTTGTTATTTGCTAGTAATTACAGGTGTGGGGGTAGCCACATTCTTTGATTTCCTGTCCTTGCCTATTTAAGTGGTACAGTGTGAAATATTTTCTGCTTAAAAACCTCAGCTTTGGCCGGCTAAGAACTTGCTGTATTCAACTGGACGTATAAGAGAATTTAAGTACCTTTATCTGCACTTTTTTAAAAAAAAATACAGTATTTAAATTGATTTTAACTGTGGCAGGAATGTTAACTGAACTGGAAGTTTTGACTCTGCTCTTCAGTTAGTCCCACCCACCCTCCCTGTTTTTGTTTTGGTGTTAATCTTAGTGGCCTTGAAACTGCCCGCCCCTCTTGTAAATTTGTGTTTGGATACTCCTTCTGGGCCCATCTTATTTGCTCACTCAACTGAGTGCAGTGAAATCATATTCTGATTTCAGGCACTCCTACTGTGTACAAAGAGAGCATCTGGGAAACAGAAAAAAAAATTAAGCTTGTTTCCTGCCTTTCCTGTTAAGTGGTATAGACTATTTGTAGGCTTCTGAGCCCCCAAGCCCTTCTGTGTTGGAGCGAAGCCTTCTAACTTAGTTTTTTTTCTTATAACTAGCCAGTTTTCTAGTTTCAGCACTCAAATCCGTCTCTTTGATCTCAGCACTTGTTCAGAAAAAAAAAAAAATTTCATCTGCTTTTACCATGCTTGTGTTTCTACTTACTTTATTTTACTTTTGCATCATCTTAAAAGTACTCAATTGTATTTATTACTGCTTTGTGTAACTCATTCTAAGCCTTTTGGTTTAAACACTTAGGCTTCGGACCAGTTGTTTTGCACTGAGAGGGTTTGTGGTCTGCACTGTAGTGACAGAACAGGTAGCTTACATCCTTCTAGGTTGGGAACTGCTGATTGAGGGCTCAGTGTCTGTTATTCTAAAAGTGTATTAATTCTGGTTTAAGCACTTGGGCTTTCAGGCCAGTTATTTTGCATTAAGAGGGTTCGTGGTCTGCACTCTTGTGGGAGGAGAGGCTGGACTCTGCCCTTCTGAGCTGGGAATTTCCGGTTAAAGGCTTATAGTGCATGCATATCTGAACTGCTTCTTACTGAAGTTGGCGCGCCTTGTTTGCTGTGGCATAGATTGGATTCGGGCCTGCTGGATCTAGCTTTGTTTGTGTAACTTGAGCACTAATCCAGGCATTCTCTAAAGTATTCAATTGTATTTATTACTGCTTTATAGTAATTTGATTAAAGTGTAGCTATCATTCTAAGTCTTTTGGATTAAGCACTTGGGCTTCAGACCAGTTGTTTTACATTAGGAAGGTTTGTGGCATGCACTGTGGTGGCAGGACAGGTAGCTTTCATCCTTCTAAGTTGGGAACTGCTGATTGAGAGCCCAGTGTCTGTTATTCTTAAAGTGTATTAGTTCTGGTTTAAGCACTTGGGCTTCAGGCCAGTTATTTTACATTAAGAAGGTTAGTTGTCTGCACTCTTGTGGGAGAAGAGGCTGGACTCTGCCCTTCTGAGCTGGGAATTTCTGGTTAAAGGTTTATAGTGCCTGTATATTTGAACTGTAACTTACTGAAATTGGTACACCTTGTTTGCTGTAGCATAGACTAGATCCAGGCCTGCTGAATCTAGCTTTGTTTATATGCTTGTTGTGTGTTTGCTTGTTATTTCCCTGGAATGCTAATTCCACCTAATACGCGGCTTCTCAGCGCTTCTGTGGATCACTAGTGATATCTGCATTGCTTACTGTACTTATTTCCTTGTTTCACTTGAAAGAAAGTTGCTGCTTGTCGTTTTTGCATTTAAGTTACCTGGCACTTGCTCACTAAAGCAATTATATAAGTCAGTACTAAAAATTAAAAGCACTACACCCTCACTCTCCACTGGCCCTTGTTTTCAATTATTAAGGAATTCCCAATATTATTCTAGCATGTCCAAAGGTCAGTTGTCAATCTCCTCTCCGGTCCAGCTGGTGAATCTGGGAATCTTGAGGCAATGTTACAACTGCCTCATGTAAACAGACAACCCTCTCCACCTCCCAACAAATTCCAACACATGTGAGAGATGCAACCATACAGCCAAACTGGAGGCTAAGCTCTCTCAACTCAGTACTGGCATAACCAGTCAGGAGGAGAAGGAAACCACACCCACTACAATTCCAGTCTCACATAGACCTACCATGACAGCAAACCCAACACATAATCACACAAAAACATACTCGGAGGCTCTAAATAAAGATCTGCCTAAGCAGCAGAGACCTCCAAAGCAGACACCCAAGCAACCGCTACCCCAAAACAAAACACGTGCAACACATATCTCACAAAGCCAGTGTGCTGAACAGTCACAGCCCTTAAGACTAAACAACACACCTGATACACTTGTAATAGGTGACTCTATCGTCAGGCACACTGACGTCCCGCTCACCAGGCTGAACAAGGAGAGGGTCACGGTGAGCAGCCTGTCGGGCTAGGATCCGCCACATAACACAAGCACTCAGGTCACTCCAAGGCAAGTACAAATATGACTCAGTCATTGTCCATGCTGGTGTGAATGACCTGAGACGTACCTCCCTGGACTACATGAAAAGAGACATAAAGGAGCTCTCTGAGCATGTAGCCCAGGCCGGTATGACCCTGACCTTGAGTAGCATCTTACCCTCACCAAGAATGATGCCACAATATGAAGACAAGATGATCAATTTCAACAATTGGCTTAAGTACTGGTGTCACTCAAAGGGGATCCAATGCCTGTCAGCTTGGGATGATATGCTCGACAAGCCACGATGCTTCGCTAGGGACGGCTTGCACCTGTCACCCCTGGGCTTTCGGATATTGGCAAAGGCTCTTGCTGCCCCTGTAGTGCCTTTTTTAGGCAAGGCTCAAAAGACAAACCCTCCTTCATAGGTATCACAAGGGATAAGAAACTAAGAGTAATGCTACTCAACGACAGAAGTCTAAACCTCAAGATGCACGCACTCGAAACTCTCCTTAGCATGGAGAACATCGATATTTGTGCAGTAACAGAAACCTGGTTCAGGGCTCCCGAGAGCACCCCAGCACTACCAGGTTATACCTCATACCATGCTTTTCGGCCCCAAAACTTGGACCGAACCACAAAAGGAGGGGGGGTATCGATATTCATCAAAGATACCCACACCTCCAGGTTGGTGGCAAAGCACGAAGCATCAGAGACTATCAATGTGCAACTAACAGTGGGTAAAACTGCCTTCCAGTTTATAGCCTGCTACAGACCACCCTCCCAAACCCAGGAACCCCACTCGGCCTTCCTGAGAACACTGGAAAATATGAAGGTCTCTCCAAACACCATTATATTAGGCGACTTCAACTACCCAAACATAGACTGGGAGCATTACTCTAGCTCCAACATCCTAGCCCAAAGGTTCCTAGAATTTATAAACTCAGATGCTATGGAACAACTTGTTACCACTCCCACAAGAGGGGAAAACATACTGGACCTGATCATCACCAACATGGGGACTCTATGCTCCAGACCAGAAGTGTATCCCTCACTGGTAAGATCAGACCGTAAACTAATCTCACTGAATATTCACATCCCGACCCCACCCCCTGCCCAGAAAACCACAGTGAAAAACTTCTCTAAAGCAAATTTCACACTCCTCAAAACCGAGGTGGAATCCTTCAAAGCCCCCGGGCCTGTGGAAAATACGGCCCAGACCGCAGAATCCTTTATAAACGCATTCTATGAACACCTTCAGGAATGCATGGATCATGCGATCCCGAATAAAACCAAGACCCAATCCTCCAAAGGCAGACGTCCTGTCTGGTGGACCCCAGCCATAAACAAACTATACAATAGAAGGAGGAAGCTACTAAATGATAGAGCAAAATCCCAAAAGGGAAGGCATCACTGATCAGTATTAGCAAAAAACTACGGGCACTCATAAAATTGTCTAAGGCCAGCTTTGAGAGAAAAATTGCACAGGACACTAAGGATAATCACAAGGCTTTCTTTAGTTATGTTAGGAACCTGGGTGGTAATTCCCAGATATGCTCAGAATTAGTCCAAAATGACAAAAAATACACTGAACCCACAGACATTGCCAACATCCTAGCTGACAGGTTCAGCGCAAACTTCTCCCCCCCCCACCAAAAGGGCAAATATCTATCCCAGCAGAGTGCTGCCCCCCCTGACATCGCAGATGCTCAGGTAAGAGCCGCCCTCTCCAAAGCAAAAAACACAGCATCAATGGGATCAGACGGTGTCCCGGGCTGCGTCCTACATGAACTCCAAGAAGAGCTAAACCCAAACATAAAACTACTGTTCAATCTCAGCCTTACTACAGGATATGTGCCCAAAGAGTGGCGTACAGCAACAGTGGTCCCTCTCCATAAAGGTGGTGCCTCAACGGATCCTGGAAACTATCGCCCCATAAGCCTGACTAGCTTAGTCTGCAAAGCTATGGAAAGGATCATCATGGACCTCATAAATAAAGATATTGGGGACTTACAGATACTGGATCCTACCCAGTTTGGCTCTGTTAAGGGCAGATCCTGCCTTTTAAACCTGGTTGATTTCTTTAAAACAGTCACCAAGGCGATTGACGAGGGGAAGGTGGTCCACACAGCCTACCTGGACCTCGCTAAAGCCTTCGATACAATACCCCACTCGGGCATTATAGATAAGCTCACCAGCTTAAATATAAACCCCTATGTCACTAGATGGATTGCAAACTGGCTCAAGGACAGAACCCACATGGTTAGAATTGCTGGAGCCATGTCAGACTCCAAACCGGTTACAAGTGGTGTCCCACAAGGCTCAGTCCTGGGACCTCTCTTGTTTGGTATATATTTCACGGAGGTACAGGCCAACACGGAAGGACTGTGGCTGACCAAGTTCACAGATGACTGCAAACTGGGCGCCATAATCGACTCTCCAGCCAACACAAGCATCCTCCAATAGGGCCTCATAGAAACAGACAACTGGTGCCAGAGCCATGGCCTCAAGCTAAATGCCAAAAAGTGTATAGTCATCCCCTTTGGCAAAAACAAAGTGCCCACAAATTACCACATAGGTGGCAATCCATTAAGTACAGAAGAAGTAATTAGGGACCTGGGGACCCAAGTTGATAGCAATCTCTCATTTGACAACCACGTGGCCAGAGTGGTTAGAAAAACATTTTATATAGCCCTCCTAATCATGAAGGGATTCATATCTAGATCAGGGGAGGTCATCGTGCCTCTTTACACATCCCTCATCAGGCCCATAATTGAGTACAATGCCCCTTTTGGGATGTACCTTACCAGACACCTGCAGCAACTGGAAAGACCCCAAAAGTACCTCACCAAGAGGACCAAAGGGCTCAAACAGATGCCATATGCTGCCCGGTTAAGAAACTCCAGCTCTACTCAGTGGCATACCGCCTGTTCTGAGGTGATCTGTGCCTGACGTATAAAGCCATGTCCAACCCGGAATTAATGGACATGCTGCACCTCAGAAAATCCAAATCCCATCGAGCTACGCGCTCGAGAGACTTGAACCTCAGCACTGAAATAAATAGGACATGCTGGAGGGACAGATTCATAACCCAGAGGCTCCCTTCACTCTGGAATAAAATCCCAGTCCAGGTTAGGCAGAGTCCCTCATTGACTCTCTTCAAGAGGAATCTTGATGAGTGGATGGGAGATCGTAGGTTTACCCCGGGTATCACTTCTGTGTCACTGTTAGACAGAGGCACAGTATACTAACCTCGAAAAAGGGCATAGCAAAATAAATTTAAAATGGGTGGCGAAAGCCAAACACATTCTGGCTAGGCTTATAAATGCCCTAGGGCAGATAGCCTAGTATGAACCTATGAACCTATATAACTGTTAAAAATTGGAGTACTTCAAGTTAATGATCAAGAAATATGAATCACAGTTGACAAGGCAAATTTTACCCATAAGAAAACTTAAATGGATGCACACTGTTAAATACATTAATAGTAAAAGCCACTTCTCTAAAATAAAGGTACACATAAGTCAGTAGTAAAACCCACTTCTCTAAAAATAAAGGTACATGTAAGTATGGAGAATGTGGGACATATCGTTTTATTTTTGAATGGCCCAATATTTATTCAGAAACATTCCGGTTATAGTATTGGAAACAACAACAGGTATACCTGTAAATCTGCAGGAATAGTTTATTTAGCAAAGTGCTGTACTTGTCCTTCATTTTACATAGGTATGACCACTAGAAGTTTAGAGAAGATAATTAAAGAGCACTTATATGCAATAAAAAGAAAATATCTGAATGCTGCATAAACATACCAAGTGGACAATGTTTTTTTTTTTTTTGTGGTTGATTATCGAGTAGTAGACTTGAGAGGGGGTAATTCTAGAGCTAAGTTGCAGACGAAAAAAAAATGAATGGTGACTAAGGTTAGAAGCAGATTGTAGTGCTCACGTGAATGAAGCTATTACCATCAAATGGATTTTAACTGATAGCTTGCAGAAGTACAAATGTACTAAGTATACTAAGTTATTATGTACTTAAACAGATTTTATATTTAATTTTATAATGTGTAGAGCACATTAAACCATAGTGGTAACTGGCTGTATGATAGATATAGGACTTTTTAAATACTTGCATTTCCTTGTTGTTTTTATTCTGATGAAGTTTTAGTACAAATGAAAGTACTAATAAATTTGTTAAATGCTACTACCACTCTGAACCTGGTGTTTGTGTTTTTAGTTTAAATTGCAACAATAATAACCAACTATCTATTTACAATATTTACAAATAGGATTAAAAATAAAGGTACAGTTTGTGGATCTACTATATACCATTTCAGCAAATGAAAATAGTACCACACTTTCAAAAGATAAAGTACAGAAAGTTTATTTGAAAGAAAATAAAATCATGCCTGTAGCAATCATCTGATAGAAGGTAAAAATGAAGTAATTCAAAAGGAGAAATAAAAATAAAATTGTAATAGGATTTTTCTAATGATTCACATGAAATAAATGTGTCAAATCAGTAAATTTAATATAGACTCTAAGCATTCTAACCAAGTAAGTATCTGTTTTGGGAATTTGGGTATGATTTCATAAGCTTATATTTAACTGCCATCTGCTTATATTTTTCCCCGTTTATTAGTTTAAGGAATAACCATATTTTTGTAATATAAAAGTTTATAATAGTAAAGATAGTTACAAAAATGTAAGTTCTTTCTTATTCAGGTTATTGGGTGGGATGTGAAGGATGGCAGTATTTTGTCTAACAGTACTCCACAAATTGTTAGTAAGTCTACAATTCTAAAAAGTAGGTAAAAGGTCTGCATCATCAGTTCGATATGCAGTGCATGCTGATGGACAAGTTGGAAATAAGTAACTTTTTTGGGAGGCATCATCTGTGCATTAAAAGTAATCATAGATTATGTACAATATACATTTTAAGTGGAATTAATTTCATATTAATTTGGAATATTTGCCCTTTTATGTATTTTGTTTGTAAAGAATTTGTAAGATGTTTCTACTAAGAAGAAAATTGTGTTTTGTGTATTAAAAGTGCTGTTAATTTGTATGTTTTTGAAATAAAATTATCTGAATTTAATGAAGACTATACATCTTTTAATATATATTTTATACCTATGAGGTAGCAGGTAGCAGATCTGTTTAAGCAATGATATGTGTCATTTGGCTAAATTCATTGAAACTCTCAAATTTTCAACATATAAATAATTTGCTAGGATAAAGTGACAGACTAACTTGTTTCTAATGGAGATTAAAATATGTTTAGTTTATCATGTTATTATTTAATTTCCTCAGACTTGTGTGTATTGACTGGAGGAGATTAAAAGTGTCAGCTTCACTAGCTTGATTGATTTTTTGAAAGGATATAGTCAAATTGATCAGATTACTTCTTTTAAATGTTTTAAAATCCTTTGATGTAAAAAAAAAAAAAGGAATAGCTAGGGGGTTGCAATTTGTCCAACTATTAGTCTGTGACCATAATTTAGTTGTGTTAATACTTTCAATGGTTTTAATTTTATTTATTTAAATTTTTTACCAGAGTAAAACTCTGACCAATTTCAGTCTCCGCCCAGGATCAAAGTTTGACCGGACATACAAAAAAACTCAAGAGTATAATAACCCATAAGTAACGGTAAAACATCACAATTGTAGAATAGTGCTTTGGATACCTAGTAATTCCAAACTATTCATTTTTAATATAGACACACATTTCAGAACATTTGAGAAATTACAGTTGAATAAATTAGAGATGTGAAAAGGTTCAAAAGATCACAGTGGTTGTGTTAGAGTGAAGAAGAGTTAAAATGTACTTAATAGTGTGACCTGACAGGTAACAGCCATATTCTGTTTAACTAAATGTGAATTTAGTAGATAACAGAACTTGGAGTAAGAGACGGCATCTTAAATTTCAGGTGAGAGGGACTCCTACATTGTGGGCCCAAAAATTGATAATACATGGTCAGAAATATGTTGCTTGTCTCATGGGATTTGTGTTTTAGGCCCTGAGGGGTTTAAGTTTCTTAATCTGCATATGGGTATATGTCTTAATAGGTCTGAGGTTAAAGGAGGAAGACTGTGTTCATGTAGAAGTTTGAATAGTTGAGATTCTAGGAGCAGGTCTGCTGTTTGGTTAAAACAGTATGTGAGGACATTGTAACTTGTTGAGTGTTTGCTCCTCCTTGCACAATACTTGTGGTTACATGTGAGGAAATGTGGACAGCTTAAGGAGGGATCAAGCTGATACAAGAAATCCAATAGACATTAGTGCCCTAAGAAATTTACTGAGAGAGGATGCAAGAACTTTAAAGAATTTCAAAGACATTTTTTTTGAAAGATGATGTCACATAGAATAGTAAATTTGAAAAAAAAAAAACATTTTTATTATTGATAATTTGGAGAGTAAAGAAAGAGTAACTTTGACCATCTGTTCATATAATTTTAAATATCGCTGCATGCTTTTGAAATATTGAGTTGGTTATAAAGTGTTTGATTTTGATAAGGAAATATTCCAAGCTATTTCATAGAAAGTTTAATTTTAGACCCATTATTTTAATTATGTCATTACAGTTATAATTCTGGGTTAAAAGGGGTAGATTTGTGAAGGTTTAGTTTGTAATTTGAAATTTTGAAAAAGAGATGTATAGCAATTAATATCATAGGAAATGAAGTATATGCTAACTTTATCCGCAAAAGCTGCTAATGTAACTTTATACAGTTGAGGCATTGGGGTATATTGTAGCATGTTCTTTGAATAAGGTATAAACATTAAGGTTCACTATTAATATTGAAAATGTATGGGGACAACAGACAACCTTGCCTAAATCCATTGTTAATAAATATTGGTTTTAATAAACATTTATTTATAGCTAATTGGGATGATGGATTTAAATATAAAATTTGAATAACTTTCATACATATGTCAGATATGCCAAGTTTAGTCATAACTGAAAACAAAAATCCATGACTAATTCTATCATAGGATGTTATGTTGTCCTATCTCTTCTTCATTCTTCACTGGTTGGGAACCGATCATCGCTTCTGAATCTGCTTATACAAAAGCTCAAGGACTTCCACCGGCTTGTGTCAGTAACCCCTATCCCATCATGCTCAGGGAGGATTACCCAGATCTTGGTTGCCGCTAAACAAGATTGAGTGCTTACAGTCAGGCTCTGGTTAAGTGTGAAAGTTAAAATTTTTCTTATTGTCCTTAATAGTTCATAATTGTTACATTATAGGTGTTAGAATCTGTTAGAGAGTTCTTAGCTTTACTCTGGGTTAGTTTTTTGTTATAGTTCGCTTTGTTGGCTGTTTTCCTGTGGCCGTCGTATCTATCTCTAGGCCCTTCTTTCCTCCTATCATGACTATTTTTCTTCTAGTTATCCAAGCTCATTTAAGTTAGAGAGCTTGGGAAAAAATGATACAAAAACCTTTCTGTCTTAACTTGTTTCCATTTTGACTTGTTCTCAAGGTAGCTCGTTTAAATTAGAGGGCTTCCTTTGGCACATTTTTTAACTTACAAGGCCTTTTCTTCCCTTGTTTGTTTTACCCTTTTCTGGAGGCAAGTTCATTTAAGTTAAAGAACTGCCTTAGTTGGGGGGTTTTTCGCTCTTTTGGTGCTGCTGATATGGGAAGGAAAATATATATATATATATATATATATATATATATATATATATATATATATATATACACACATATATATACACACACACACACACACACACACACACACACTTACATATTTACTGTTTCATGTAGTTGTTTTTTTTTTACATTGTTGGTGTTATTGGTAGTATCATTCTTGCAGTATTTTGAAGGATTCAAAAGAATCAAAACGTTCTGGTTTTAAAAAATGCGATAAGTGTAGCAAGAAAATGTCTTTAACAGATGGCCATACTAGTTGTGTTTATTCTTTAGGTGTGGTCCACCTTCAGGAGTCATGTGCCTTTTGTCATGCCTTCAGTTCCAGGGTTTTGATGGAAAGAAGACATAAGCTTATTTTAAGAGGGTTACTGAAGACTCCTTTTACAGAGACTATAGAAGAGACTCAGAGTACGTCCAAGTCTCCAAAATCCCCGTCTTCCAGGTCTGAGAAGTCGGGCAAGACAACACCCACCTCTGTTCTTCTTTCAGAAACCATCAAAAAAATTGCAAAAGAGTCATCTGACCTGACAAAAAAGTTGCAAAAGACTCATCCTCGGACCTGAAGGCTTTCGGGCCCAAAAAACCTTCCTCCTTGGCTCCTTGTGATTTCGGGGGTGACGGAGGTTTCAGTTTGGAGCTGGTCCCCTTTGTTGGATCCGGTCTCCCCAACTCTTAGATTTCTCATATTGCAGCCAATGAGGTCTCCTACCCTTTCCTCTTGGTCCTCCAAGAGCCTCTTCGACGAAGATGTGGATCGTGTGGTGAGAAGACTTCTACGGACACCAGCGCTGGCCAAGATACTATCAACTCCATCCCAGAGGGATTTGGAGCCAGAGAAGACTATCTCCCCTTCATCAATTCCTCCTCCGACCTGATCTGGGATTTCAGAGCTGTAGTGCTGGATCCGATCGTAGTGGAAGCATTAGTGCCAAGACCTACAGTGGGATCTTCAGGCCTGACTACCACTCTGACTTCCTCGGTTCCATCGGAATTTGAGGGGTCTAGTAGTTGACACTGTCTGGCCGGGTCCGGTGAGGAGAGTCAGATCAGGCAGCTGTCCTATCCAAACTTGCCTCTCAGGGCCTCGGCACGGGTGAGCTCGGCTCCTACATCTGTCTCGGAGACAACTGCCTTGGTTCCTGGGAGGTCTTCAAGTTCTTTGGAGTCGGAGATTTCCTCGGATCAGGGCCGGGGGACTTTCGAGAAGATGAGGAGAGTGCTGTCACCGTAGACAGCTCAGCTGTCAGATTCAGGTACACTTCCTAAAGTGTCAGTGTCTATCTCAGTACCATTGCATCCACATAGACGAGACCCAAAGCCTCAGGATGCCCCACTGGGTGAAGCCCTGTCTTCCTAAACCTCTCCAGATTGCCCCTCTGAAGAAGCCCCTCAGAAGAAATTATGCAAGAGGAAGCATTTGGACTCCCCGGAGGAGTCCATCACTTCAGATATGGCCCTCGATGAGTCTGAAGGGTCCCCACAGTCACCCTCTGAAGATGTCTCCTTTTCAGACATCCTTGATATCCTTAAGCAGAGAGATGGCTGGAAGTCCATCACCCCATCTGAGGATGAGTCTGTATACCTGGAGGCTTTTGGATCTCGCCCTCCACCTCTTGGGTGTCTCCACCTTTCGACCAGCTCATGAATGCAGTGAGTCGGAAGGCATGGGGCTCCCCAGACTCAGTGGAATATGTTCCTAGGAAGACAATTAAGTTCATCACTACACCTTTGGATAAGGAGTTCCTTAGAAAGGATGTCCCTGTGGATGCTATGGTGGTGGTGGTATCCACCAAGAAGGAGCTTTCAGAGATGTCCTCGTCTGTCCATCTGCCAAACAAGTAGTCTCAAACGATGGACAGGTATGGAAAGTGCATGTTTTCTTCAGCATCCTTTGCTCTCAGTCACTGAATTACCTGCCCCATTTCACTAGGCTTCAGAGGGATCTTCTGAAGGAGCTAGGAGATACCCTCCTAGGTTCTGTAGCTGCAGGGGTTTCGGATAAGGTCTCCTTCCAGCTCTCCACCTTAAATTCTGTGGTAAACTCTTCCATGAGGCTCATATCTTATGCAGCTGATGCAGTGAGTAGGGCAGCAGGTACAGGAATTTCCTTAAGGAGACATTCCTGGATGCGCTTATGTGATTTTGCAGAACCCTTTAAGTCTTCCTTTATTAACGCCCCTTTTGATGGCTCATCCTTGTTCAGGTCAAAAGTTAAAGAAACACTAACCAGGTGAGAACAGAAAGGAAAGAGTCTGTCTGCCATTGGAGTTCGTTTCTCCTTATCTACCAGACGTTATCCCAAAGGTCAGAAGGGGGGTAAAATGTGGTTTTGAAAATCCCAGAGAGCTTTCCTGGACATACATGTTGATTCTTCCCCCAGGGCAGAGGGGGAAGTAACAATGGAAGACACCGGCCATGTGGCAGAGAGGGTCCAGAGAACCAGGGTGGCAGGGACGCTTTCCTTGGTAAACCCTTCTATCGCTCCTGAGAGGAGACCAGTCAGTCCTTTCCTGGCAGCAATCTCTGGAGGCAGTCGGACGTCGCTTGTCTTTGTACCCAAGCGCCTGGCTAGAAATAACAAAAGACATATGGGTACAAAAGATCATATCCAGAGGTTATCACATTCCCTTTCCTTTTCCCCTGTAAAAACAAAATCAGTCCCAGATGTTCCACCCAGTTAAAGGGATCATGCAACTCTAGAAATACAAAAGTTGCTAGACAAAAGAGTCATCCAAACTGCCCCTGCAGACTAAATTGGATTCGGAACATACTCAAGGATCTTTTAGTTCCAAAAAAGACAGGGGACTGGAGGCCAATTTTGGATCTCAGCAGACTGAACAAGTCCGTAATAAAATCAAAGTTCCTGAGGGTGATACTGCAATCGATACTCCCTTTTCCTGGGAAAAGACAATTGGATGTACTGAATAGATCTCCAGGTTGCATACTACCATTTCAAAATGGACAGATGATTCAGGTGGCATTTGTGCTTTTGGCTGGGAGCCAGTCACTACCAGTTTCAAGCCCTGCCCTTTGGTCTCACTGCAATCTCCAGAGTGTTCACCATATGCATCGCAGTGGTTACGGCTCACTTGAGGTGTCTAGGATTTCAGGTGTTTCCGTACTTGGACGACTAGCTCCTAACTGCCACCACCAACCATCTACTCACAAAAGCAAGAGACACCACAGTTCACATTTGCTCCCATTTAGGGATCACAATAAATTTTAATAAACACAATAAATAAAGTTTCAAGCCCTGCCCTTTGGTCTCACTGCAATCTCCAGAGTGTTCACCATATGCATCGCAGTGGTTACGGCTCACTTGAGGTGTCTAGGATTTCAGGTGTTTCCATACTTGGACGACTAGCTCCTAACTGCCACCACCAACCATCTACTCACAAAAGCAAGAGACACCACAGTTCACATTTGCTCCCATTTAGGGATCACAATAAATTTTGGAAAATCTGCCTTGTTGCACCACAGCATATCGTCTTTATAGGGGCAGACTTAGATACAAAAATGGACAGCAAACATGGTACGTTATGGTGAGTACATAACTTCTTTTTTTACATGTGCAGTCGCTAAAGCAACTACATTATGGTTCGAGTCTTTTTATAGCGCCATCAGAATTTCCACTGTTATTGTTTGATCACTGCTCTGTCTTTGTTTCAGAAAGCCAGCTTGATATGGTAAAATAATTTGGAATGGTAAATCTTTTAACCTGTCAGTATAAACAAATGCATACAATTTAATATCAAAGTTAATAAGTGCAATACGTCTATAGTTAGTAGAATCTTGCAAATATTTGGTTTATGAATTAGAATAGTTTTAGACATGTTTAAATAAAGATATAAGTGGTCTTTAATTTAAGATTTAATTTTTTTTCCTAGGATATATGCTAAACATTTATAAAATCCATGGCTAAAGAAAGCCACCTGGTCCAGGTGCCTTTCCAGTTTTAAGATTTTTTATATAGCTTCTTTGATTTCTAATATAGTGATCGGTATAGACAGAGGTGTCTTTTGTTCAGAGTTCAAACTTGGAAATTTTACAAGTTCAGGACAATTAGCAGTATTATTTTTGGAAAAATTATTTATGTTACACAGTTGACTGTAATATCTGTAAATGCATTGTTTTTCTACATTAAGTTATGCATTCTGTTGTCATGAATTATCACTTGAATATTTTTTGATGGGTACTGACATCTAAGTAGTCGTTTGCATCTTTATCACCTTTACTGAATTATCACTAAAGAAACAGGCAAACATACATTTATATAAAAGAAAATAAACTATAATAACATATTTCTAGTTGCAGGCAGTATACATCACATATATGAATTTGTATATTTGTCATCAATTCAATGCTACATAAATGTATCAATTCCTACCTTCCCTTAAACCTTATTCTTCCTTCAAAACATTCCTCTGCATGTATTGTTCTCAAAATTTCCATTTTTTCCCATATAATTTGCTCCTATCCTTTTCTAAAGATCACATTTCCATTTTTTTATCTTTGTTACAATACTCAATATTTCAAATACAGTTTGTTTAGACTTTGATTTCTGTTTTCTTGTAACTGCTTTTTGGCAGCCACCAGAATTATACCTAATAAGGCCTTACCATGTCTAGGCAAATCAGATCCTGTATCCCAGTTCAAAAAATAATTTCCTTAGTGACACCCATTTACTCAACCAGTATTTCTGACAGAGTATTTTGTAGGGTATTTTTTAAATCTGCCAACGTATTACACATGCAAAACATATTTCCCCACTACCCCATTCTTCCCCATCACAGCTCCAGTATTTGCCATCTACCTGATGAAAAATTATGGTGTATAAAAATATTCATGCAAGTACTTCCAAGCAAAAATCCTAAATATTCTAGACTTTGTTTGTATATTTGGGAGATACATATATGTCCTCCCATTGTTTCCTCATGAACTGGTTATAGTCTCTCTTTCCAAACTTTTCTAACCTTCTCTAATTAATTATGTGTGGCTGTTACTCTCTTTAAGGATCTGCATCCAAAATCCCACCCTCTATTTCTTGAATTTGCCCCTCTTCATCATTATCCCTTTCCACTTTGAATTATTGCTTTCTGCTTGTGTTATGTATATGAGCCTTAAATATGTAGCTCTAAAATATCCTTTCAAATCAGGTAATCATCACCTGCCTTGTTCTGTTGGAAGGATCAGTGTATCCCACCTAACCCTTGCGCTTTTCTCCTCACAGATAAAACCCTTCAACTCCCTATCAATTACTACTCTCCACAACTTCTTCTCTGGTTGATAAAAATATGCCCAACCTATATATAAAACTGAAGGGACAAAAACATTTTCATTGCTATCCATACCATATCCGTAAACAACAGCTTCCAGTTTCTTATCCTTAGCTGCCATAACAGAATCATTTTTAATACATACCCCTAAACACTACATTTTATCATGTCCTCATATGTATGGATACTGCTGGACCATTTCATGTGTGGGTGCATATTTTACAGCTATAGCTTTTGTTTTATCAGTGTTAATTTTATATCCCAAAAAGACTTGAAACTGTCTCAAGATGTTCCACAACACAAAGATGTTCTTTTCTGGTTTTATCAGGTACAAAATAATATGATCTGATATTGTTAATCCTCATTCATACCTTACGCATGGGTATCGGTTCTGACCTCGGAACCGAGACGGCCATTTTCCAAGCTCACGTCAGCTTCAAACTCTTGAGCTAAACTCTTATTCCAATTCCCCTCTCCCTGTTACGCCAGATTTTGTTTGCTGCGTTGCCATTCAGTCATGTCAAGCTACTTCTCTTGAGCTAAGTACAGTCAATTATTGTTTAATAGCTTTACAGATTACTTTTCTGTCAGAAAAGTTCATTTTTTATTGTCTCTTACCCTATCGCATCTAGCGTTCATAATTTTTTCAGGTTTTTCTACTTTTTTCTTTACCACTTTTACTGCGAGGTATTCTCTCTTTACCATTGTTGGTAATCCTTTTCCATTTTTCTCTCATACCTTCGGGTACTCTCTTGTACCATTGTTGGTACCTTTTCTATTAATTAATTTGCTGTCATGGCAGATAAGAAAGGTAGTCCGGGGTTTAAGCGGTGTTCTGATTGCGGACACAAACTGCCTACTTCTGCTGCATACTCTTTGTGTGTTTATTGTTTGGGAGCTTCCCATTTGTCTGTTGACCCACCCTGTACTATTTGTGAGAACTTTTCTAATAAAACCTTGTTGGAAAGGAAAAACAAGCTGTTACTGAAGGGACCACTAAAATCTCCCTTCTCAGAGGCTATTTCTGGGTTGGAGACCTCAACCCCTTCTAAAGCCCATAAGAAAACCTTGGATGTTCCTACTAAGGCTAAATCTTTGCCTTCGTCCCTGGCTGGGGACTCCCACCAACCAAAACCTAAAAAGGATAAAGTTTCGGCTCCGGAGCTCTCTCAGTCAGCCCCAGTGCTTTCGGTGCTTAGACCTTCGGCTCCATTAGTGATTTTGGCTCCGTCTTCTCCTGCAGCCTTCTATATATTGGCACCTAGGGGCTCCTCGATTCAGACCATTACCACTGTATCGGTACCGACCATTCAGTCGGAGCAGACCTTGACCGAGTCGGCTCCAAGATCTTCCTTGGAACTGACGCCTTTATTGTTGACTCCAGTTTTGTCGGTTTCAGCTTCGGCACCGACAACCACTTCGGCACCGATCCCTGTGTTGGTGCAGGCAATGACCTCAGCACCAATGACTTCTTCGGTGCAGACAACAGTAGTCCAGTCTCTCTCAGCACCGTTGTCCTTGGTGCGGCCAGATGAGATGGGCACCGAGTCTGCCTCTTCTGTGGACAGGCCTGTTTCTCCCTCAGTCTCCGTGAGGTCCACTAGAATCCTTTCCGAACATGTGTTGCGTCTTGTGGACCAGGTACTCTTGGTCAGAGGTATCCCACCCCTCAGGAACTATCCTTCCTTGGGAGGTGATCACCCATCTCCAAAGACCCCTTCTTATTCTCCTCTTTCATTGCCTTTGAAGTCTATGGATATAGCACAGTCTTCCCCTTCTGCGGTTCCCTTTATGGATCTCACTAAGGAACCGCAGTTGCCTTCATGGCAGGAATGTTTTGCTATGACCCAGGATGTCAGCTGTGACGCGCATAGCTTGCTGCTCCACAGCCATTCAGGGACTCCGGGTCAGCAGGCTGAGCCACTTAGGAGAGGGTTGACCCCTGTCCTAGACATACACTCCTCTTCGGGTGGACCAGCCTTCCAACTGACGGAGGAGGCTTTCACTGCTGCTGGCGATACCGGACTGTCTATACCTCCTCCCTCCTCTGGTACACTGGTTTCACAAGTCGCATCTAGCAGACACCGGGTGCAAGGGCTGCAGGACATATTCCCTCAGGAATCCCCTTTTCTGCTGTCTTCTCCAGCTTCTCCCGCTGAGGAGGTCCACCGGAAAAATTCATGTAAGAGGAAGCACATGGACTCCACAGAGGAGTCCCTCACCGAAAACACAGATTTCGATGAGGGGGAAGGATCCCCTCAGTCACCCTCTGATGTATCCTTTGGTGATATCCTCAAAATCCTAAAAACAGAGAGGTGACTGGCAGTCCTGTAATCTGACCTCTGAGGAATCTGTGTTCCTGCAGGCATTTCGCGCCCGGCCCCCTACCTCCTGGGTTACTCCACCTGCCGATGAACTTGTCCAGCTCATCGTGCAGCATGCTTGGAAGGCTCCTGATACCGTCAAAGCTATTCCCCGGAGGCCAGATAAGATCTTGTCCCCTCCTGCTTTGGATCCCCATTGGTCCAAAGGTCTTCCTGTGGATACTTTGGTGGTGGCGGCTGCAACAAAAAAGGATCTGGCAGAAGAAGAAGGCCAGACTGTCCATCCACCTAACAAAAATTCCTGGGCCCTGGACAGGATAGGGAAGCGCACTTTTGCTTCAGTGACCTTTGCTATCATGTCCCTGAATTATATGGCACATTTTACCAGGCTTCAAAGGGATCTGGTTTCTGAGCTCTCTTAAACCTTGGCTGGTGCCGTGTCTGATGAGGTCCTTGACAAAGTGGCCTCTCAGCTGTACACCATTGAATCTATATTTAACTCCTCTATGCGTCTGATACCTCATGCATCAGAAGGAGCAGCTAGAGCAGCGGGTTCAGCTGAGGTCTTGAGACGACACGCCTGGATGCGCTTGTGCAACTTTGCGGAACCCTTTAAGTCTTCTTTTCTTAATGCCCTCATTGAGGCCTCCTCGTTGTTTGGGCCCAAAGTTAAAAGCACACTGGCCAGATGTGAACAGGACGGTAAGACCCTTTCTGCCATAGATTTCCTTTATTCTTCCCCTCAACGTGCTTTCTCCTGAAACCAAAAGAGTGGGAAGATATGGTTCAAGAAATCTTGGGGTCCTTTCCATGACACACAGGCCGGGTTCTCCCCCAGAGGCAGAGGGGGAAACTCACAGGGAAGATACTTCTTTCGGGGCAGAGGGGGTCCGCGTAACCAGGGTTCCAGGGATTCTTTCCCTGTTCAATCCTACCAGCGCTCCTGAAGAGTGGCCCAACTCCTTTCCTCTGGAGGTGATTGGGGAACATTTCTCCTTGTACCCTTCTGCCTGGCTAACCATCACCACTGATTCCTGGGTACAAAGGATTATAACAAGAGGTTATCATATCCCCTTCGATTTTTGTCCCGTCCCTTCAAAAAATCTTCCCGACGTTCCACCCAGTCAAAGGGAAGAAGCAGCGCTAGAGATAGAAAAGCTGCTAAGAAAGAGAGCCATCCAAATAGTCCCTCCAGCCCAGATAAGATGCGGATTCTTCTCAAGACTATTTTTGGTGCCAAAGAAAACCGGGGACTGGAGACCAGTATTGGATCTCAGTGTATTGAACAAGTTTGTGGGAGTACAAAAATTCTGGATGGTCACAATACAGTCTATCCTCCTGCTTTTGGAAAAAGACGATTGGCTGTGCTCTATAGATCTTCAAGTTGCGTACTACCACATAAAGGTGGACAGGCCATCAAGAAGATTTCTGCGCTTCCATGCAGGAGCCAGTCACTACCAGTTCAGAGTACTGCCCTTTGGACTCTCTACAGCCCCCAGAGCGTTCACAAAGTGCATGGCAGTTGTCACAGCTCACTTGCGACTTCAAGGATTCCAGGTGTTTCTATACCTACACGACTGGCTCATTTCCGCCGCCACCAGACATCTACTGGAAAAAGCCCTGGCATACTCTCTCCTTGCTGCTCAAAGGCTAGGCATAACCATAAACTGGCAAAAATCCAATCTCACCCCATCTCAGTCAACAGAATTCATAGGGGTTATCTTGGACACAAAAAACTGCAGAGCTGCTATTCCAGAGCACAGATTTCTAAGGATAAAGCAACAACTAACTCCAATCCTTTCAAAGGAAAAATCCATGGCTCACTCAGTTCTACAGCTGTTGGGTTCCATGGCAGCCTCCATTACCATTGTTCTCCTGGCCAGGTTTCATATGAGGCTTCTACAATGGCTACTGCTCACCCAATGGTATCCTTTTCAGCATCCTTTTTCAGCCATGATTCGAGTAACCCACAGGTGCAAACAGGATTTAAATTGGTGGATGACACACAATCTCTCACGATGGTCTCGCCCCTTCTCCCCCCAGCAACCCAAGGCCACAGTGACCACGGATGCCTGCCTGATGGCTTGGGGGGGGGGCTATGTCAGGGACAGATAGTCCAAGGCACTTGGTCTGAACTGGAGGCCCATCTGCATATAAATGTTCTAGAGCTGAGGGCGGTGCTTCTGGTGTTGCAAGCATTCCATCCCCTGCTGCCGTCTGGGACAATTGCAATTCAATCTGACAACATGGCAGTGGTCTGGTACATCAACAAGCAAGGTGGAACCAAATCTTACCCCCTTTGTCAAGAGGCCATGAGGATATGGCAATGGGCGATGGCTACCAACCGTTTTCTTCTAGCAACGCACATTCCCGGGAGTTCCAACATGATAGCAGACAGACTCAGCAGGTGCATTCTTCAACCTCACGAGTGGTCCCTGAATCACTTGATAGCGGCGGAGATCTTCCACCACTGGGGCCGTCCTTGCTGCAACCTCTTTGCATCCCCAACCAACTACAAATGCAGCAACTACTTTGCCCTGATTCCCCCTCTGGGACAGTCACCCACGGACGCTGTAGTCCACGATTGGCCCTTGGGTCTTCTTTATGCATTTCCACCCTTTCCCCTCATTCCCCAGTTTCTGAAGAAAGCTCGTCGGTTGAAGAGCAAGGTGATCCTCATAGCACCATATTGGCCTCAACAGATTTGGTATCCCTTCCTTTGGCCTCACCTACTAGATCGACCATGGATTCTCCATCCAACCCCGGAGTTGATCTCACACCCACAGAACCTGATTCATCCCAACTTGAACAGCTTGAAGCTCATGGCTTGGCTACTCCAATTCCCTTGATTGCCAGGCAGAATGATCTTTCTTTACCAGTACGTGATATTCTCATTGCTTCTCATAAGTCTTCCACTAGAATTACTTATCTGAGCAAGTGGAAAAGATTTACCTGTTGGCTGAAAGATAAACAAGTAGACCCCTTTTCAGCACCAGTGTCGATAATACTATACTATCTGGCTGACTGACCTGTTTCAATCGGGTCTATCGGCCTCTACCATTACAGTTCATTTGGCTGCAATTTCTAATTTTCATGAGGGTGGCCAAGATTCCTCTCTTATGTCCCATAAATTGTGCAAGACCTTCATAAAAGGTGTGAATCATCTGAAGCCACCTTTTAGAGAACCTATTCAACCATGGGATTTATCATTAGTTCTACAAGCTCTGACAATGTCACCTTTCAAACCAGCCTCTTCTTGCAACCTCAAGTATTTGTCATGGAAAACCTTGTTTTTGGTCGCTAGTACTTCTGCCAGACGTATTTCTGAACTTCAAGCTTTATGTATCAAGAGTCCATACTTGATTTTTCATAGAGATAGAGTGTCTCTGAGAACTAATTCGTCATTTCTGCCTAAAGTGATCTCTGAAATGTCCATTAATCAAGCCACTGAATTACCAGTTTTCTTTTCCAATCATTCAAATAGAGGAGAATATTGCCTACATACCCTAGATATGCACAGGCAAATCCATTTTTACTTAAACAGGACTAAACCCCTTCGTAAATCTGACCAGTTATTTTTGGCCTTCTCTGGACCTAGATTAGGATCTGCTAAGGTCACATTAGCTAGATGGTTGAAGGACTGTGCAACCTTTATTTATATACAACATAATATCTTGTTGCCTACTACCATGAAAGCTCATTCAAAAAGGTTGGTGGCAACTTCTGCTGCCTTCCCTGCCAGAGCTTCTTTACATGATATCTGTGCAGCTGCAACTTGGGCTACGCCTCATACCTTCATCAATCATTACAAATTGGATTTGGCCTCCAGGGGAAGAGCATCTTTCGGTTCTGTGGTGCTCAGGAATGTCCTTCCATGAGAGCCTCCCAGGAATAGAGGTAGCTGGGGACTCTGTCCCATGTGTAAGGAATGAACGAGGATTAACAATATCAGATAAAGAATTTATGTCTTACCATAACGTTCCATCTGTATTGTTGATCCCCGTTCAGTCATTACGACCCTCCCTCCTTCCCCCTCCTGTGGTTTCTAGTGGATCTCACCATCCGGTTCTCTTAGGTTATTTGACCAGAGGTAGCCTCTACCTTCTTTGACTTGCAAACTCAATCTGAGGTAACAGAGAGAGGGGGATTGTGGGTAAAAGTTTAGCTCGAGAGTTTGAAGCTGACGCGAGCTTGGAAAATGGCCGGCTCGGTTCCGAGGTCAGAACCGATACCCATGCGTAATGACCGAGGATCAATAATACAGATGGAATGTTATGGTAAGATATAGCTTCTTTTTTTGCAACTAAAGCCAACATTTCTTGATTACCATAGTAATTATATCCTTACATTTCTAAATCCTATCTTTTCTTTGCCAATGGCTGTAAATGTAATGCAAATTACAAAAGAAAGGAGGACTTACCTGCCTGGTACCTCTATTCAGACACAGTTTGTCAGAAAGAAACCCTGCCACTTCCATTGCCCTACTCATAAAATCCCAGCTTACTCTGTTGAACACCTTCTCTGCATCAAGACCCACCAACAACAGCAGTATTGCTTCCCTCTGGATCATCATTGCTCTATTAATGTTATCAAATGTTTGCCTTCCCACCACAAAACCACATTGATTAATATCTATCAATTTTGACAATACTTATGCCATTCTTTTAGCTACTGTAGACATAAACTAATCATGATTTAAAATCAAAATGGGCATATATGAAGCTCAATCTAATGGGTGTTTAGCGTATTTAGGTATTACAGCCACTACAACTTTCTTCCAGGATATTAGTGCTTCCTCGCCTTTTTAGATACTGTTAAACAACACCTTCCAGATCTTTATCACTTTCTTCCCTCCTAACTTCCACAAGAATGCCATCTACTCCTGGAGACTTTCATGTAAATTGATTGAACATCACCATTTTTATCTCATCTCTCCTCTTATCTTAACTGTTAGTCATTACGCCTCATCAGCCTATAACCTTGGCATACTTAAGTCTTCTATAAATATTTCCATTTGTGTTCTTTATTAATTTCCACATTTCTCTGCGTTATACAAATTTTCATTACATTTCCGAGACATTTCTAATAACACTACAGGATCTCTGGTTATTATTCGTGTTGTAGGCTCCTATGTTTGATAACAACACTTTCCACTTTTTAGTTGTCATGCTAAAGGTTTTTGTGCTCTGGAGTTATTATCAAAAACAGTTGCTAAGCGCAATATTTCTAAATTCATGAATATTATCCAGATAATGCCTTATTTTTCTCTTTATCCCTCTGCAATTGCACCTCTTCTTGTCCTTTGAGATTTCCCTTATTCTGCAATACATTAACCTCAGTCAGTCCCTCTAAATAATTCTTGTCACTTCACCATAACTCTTTTTTTCTTTTATTTCTACCCTATTCATAAACAACAGTTTCATTTTATCCCACACACACTAGCTATAACCTCTGAAGAAATTTCAATGTTTCCTAATAACTCTCGAATGGTTTCCACTACCCATTTTTTAAATTCCTCTCTTTTCAACAGACAGTTGGGGAAGTGCCAGTGTCGTGTTTTTTGCTTCATTACCCTGTATTTTTATCTTACTTGTTATCGATACATGATGTGAAATAGTTACTGGATGTGTGTCAAAGCTTTCAATAAATACACATATTCTTGTGAAAAGTAATTTTTGTCTAGTCTAGCCCAGTTATTGTACCTTGGGGAATAATATGTAAATTCTCTCTTAGTTTCTACTACTGAATTCATGTCTTCCATGCCAAATAATTTATAAACTTCTTCAGAAATCTACCCTGTTTTGTTACGTAGTCCCTTCTAGGTCCCCCAAATACATCCTCACTATTGCAAATCAAATTCCACTCCCCACCTATTATAAGTAATGTTCCCTGCTGAAAGCTTATTATTTCTCTCAAAATATTCTTACGCATCATAATAGCAGTTTTAGGTGTAATTTAAGTACACACCAGCATAATCCTCCTCATTTACTAATAGCCCCTTACTACCACAAATCTACCATTATCTTTTTTGCTCCCATTTTACTTTGTCCTCGATATCTGCTGAATAGCACTTCTGAAATCCTTTATTAGCTTCATATGCGCATTGGTTTCCTAGTGTGTCTTCTGTAGCATTGCTGTTTTACTCTGCATTTCTCAATATGATTCAGTGCTCTTTCCTTTTTGTCTATACCTGTGATGTCATTCACTTTCCAGAATAATATGTTTAGTGTAGCCATTCTGATAAGTTATTATTTTCACCTATTATATATGATAGCTTTTTAAGTGTCCATATACAGCTTTTGTGTTACATGCACCCATTAATGTTTGGCATCCTTCAAAATTTCTGGACAAAAAATGTATTAATTTATCTAGTGTAACACCTCTTGAGTAGAATGTAACTTGGAATTTTGGTAAAATATGACAGACAAGGCAATTCCTATAATGTAAAGAACTGCTTAAGGTAAAAATAAAACTCTCTTCCCTCTAAACTGCTGGGCTTGATCCCAAAATACTCATTTTTCATTTTTAACTGAAATTCCCATATTAAGAACAGTAAGAAAATAGTTATGGTGAAAAATATTGAGTCAGTACAGTAGAACAGTTTGTTCTTTGTAGTTCCCAAAAACAATGTAAAGTTATATCAGAGAGTTTAAGTACATTTTCACTTAGTGATCAAGATATGATTACCTAACTAGCAAAACAAAACTCTGTCATAAAGTAAGTAAAAACAGAGCTCAACAAACCTTTAAGTGACTTTTTAATGATTAACCTTAGATCTGTAATTATAATTATGTCAGGATGATAACTGTATTTAGGTATCAGTTAGTAAGCCACTCTTTAAGTTGCAACAAAAAGAATGAGCCAGAAGTAAAAGACATGCGATTTAGAGCAATTATTAATATGAACAAATTAGTATTGCCTTTATAGCTAATGTATTAATGTACAATAGTTTAATATATAGATGAGCTGAGAATATGACTGATGATCTTAAGCTTATAATCATGCTACCACTTGTAGAGTGATATATTTATTACCTTCCCCAATGTAAATTTTGGCATAAAAATGTGTACGCCTTAATACCTCTATACTCTATAGTGTGAAAGAAAAAAGATTCAGTTAATTCACAAGGGCAGCAATTGTGAAATGTCCAATCAATAAATGAAAAAGAAGGAATTATAAAAAGAACATGTATTACATGTATGGATCCATGATGCACAGTAATAGACATTTCTCATAGGCTATAGTTCCTTAGTTATGATGCCTCTTGTAGGAAGCTTTGTCAATTGCTCAAACAAGAGGAAGTATCTGATCAATGGCTTCCTGATTAAACCAATCCATTGCACGTGAGCATTACAACAAAGTATGAGGAAACACCAGGCTGATGGAGCAAGACAGTCTTTTGGCACAGACTGGAAAATGAATTTGTGCTAAATGTCTTTAACAAGCGACTTGATTGTAGTAAAACATGATAGCAATGACAGATTAATTTTGAGAAGAAATCCATCCATCCATCCTCAACCCCTTTTTCTCATTTTGCGCATGGGGTACGGTCTCACTTTAACAGTGACAACCATCTCGAGCCAAGGTTTACACCTCTGGGTTGCTAGCCCTGCCGCTGTAGTTCATCCATACCACTCACTCGTATACACACTTGCACCTACAGCCAGTTTAGAGTGTCCAATCCACCTACTGCATGTCTTTGGAATGTGGGAGGAAACTGGAGCACCCTGAAGAAACCCACGTGACCACAGGAAGGACATGCAGACTCCGCACAGAAGGCACCCCAGCCTAGAATCGAACCGGAGAACCTCTTGCCGTGAAGTGACAGTCTAGATTTGTTTTGTTCAAAAATAAATGTTACCTAGTTAGCCTACCTTTGTTTGTTGCACAGTTGTTGAAGGTATTTGTATCCGAGTTTAAACTTCTGTAGAAGTTTTAATACATGTATTTAATTCAACTGACAATCAAGTTTGCCATTAATCTATTTTAAAGATGAGTTCTTCAGATATTTTTTTTTTCCTTCAGAGTAGGATTTGATTGCATGTTTATTGTTGTTATACTTGAAAGATTAATATTGTCATTTTAATTCATTCCTCAACTGGTACGTCTCTGATCCGACCTTTGATCCTTATCAGCCACATTCACATAGACTTTTAGATATGACTCTTGAGCTCCTCCCTTTACCCATAATGCCTCAGAACTCTGTAATACCTCAGATCTTGTTTGCCACTTCTTTGCTTCAGACGTGGATTTCTCTTTCTTGAGCTTTAGGGGTGTTTTTCAAAGCTTTTTGTGAGTAAAAGTAGAATTATATATATATATATATATATATATATATATATATATATATATATATATACTTTTTTTTTTTTTTTTTTTTACTTTCTACCTTTCACCCTTCCTCCCTTTCTAATTATCATATTTTTCTGCATTAGGCTTTAATGTTTTTCCATTTCCTACCCAGTTTTTTCCATGATACTGTTTATCATTGTTGATGTTCTTGTTTCTTTCTTTCTCTTTCTTCCTGTCTTCTCATAGGGTATTCCTTGTATACCGTTGTTGGTATTTCTTCATTCCTATAGTTTCTGCACTTTAAAAAAAAACTTTTACCCAGTTCTGATGCCCACATGGAGTGTATGTACTGTTTAGGAGCTGCCCACTGTGAAACCTCTTGTCAGACTTGTGCAGGGTTCAATTTTGAAGTATTCAGTGATCACCACAATGAACTAGTATTAAAAGGGTTGCTTCCTCCTTCTGCCTCTTCCACTGCTGCTTCTGTTTCAGGGTCTCAAACCCCTGCAGAAAAACAAAAATAATCTCTGGAGCCCAGGGACCACAGAAAATGCTCTCCTGCTTGTTCTCCATAACCGGTTCCAGCCTCTGAGCCACCAGTTAAATTAGTGAAAAGACTGGATATGACACCTTCGGATTTGACAGACCCGGTGTCGGGGATATTGAAATCTCTTAGGACCCAAAGCCCTTGTTTCTCACCAGAGCCTATTTCTGCATGGCTCCGATCACCCTTCTTACAGGAGATGCCAAAGAGAATGTCTTGTCCCCCAACCACATCTTCATCTATCAGGTCATCCTGCTGCCTATCCGAAGCAGATTTAGATAGGATGATGAGGAAGTTCCTCAGGGCTCAAATTCAGATGGGGGTATTGTCATCTCCCATCAGATCTATGAGCATCTCACCTGTTTCTCATCCAGTTGTTTCTCCTTCTGCAATCTCTCCGGCAATTTTGGAGCCCTTGGATCCCAGAATCTCAACAGTCGATGCATCAGATCTGAAGACAGATACATTTTCTGCTCTGAATGCGTCCCTGACTTGCTCAGCATCGAACCTCCTACAGCAGGACAAATCTCTGAGCCAACTCTTTGGAGCCGGATTTTGGGGGGGGGGGGGGTTGCCTCCAAGGTTTTTGGAGCCACCCCTTCCCCTCAGTGTTTCGGCATTGGATAGCTCAGGTCTAACTCCTCCCTCATGGCAGGAGCCCAAGCATAGTCAAGGCTTGGCAATGACTGGAGCTTCAGCTCCAGTGAGGTGGGCTTCGTCATCTCCCAGTCCTTCTGCTTTTGAGGTGGTGGACAGGGCCTTCTCTCATCCAAGAGTTCAGTCTGCTATTTCTTTGGATCCTACCCGCTCTTCCACCATTAGATCCGAGTTCGGAGCCTTATCATTCTATTCTGCAGGAACCCATTTGAACTTCTAGGCAGTTCCTGTAAAGGAACTTCCCCTCTCTTTCGATACCTCTCCAGATTATCCCTCTGTCGAGGTCCTCCCGAAGAGGCTGTGCAAAAGGTGGCACATAGATTCCCCTCAGGACTCTTTAACCAGAGACACCGACTTCAGTGAAAGGGAGGGGTTTCCTTGATCTCCACCAGAAGATGTCTCCTTTGGAGACATTCTAGAGATCCTTAGTCAGAAAGTTGGATGGTCTTCTGATCCCCCTTCTCAGGAGGAGTCAGTGTTCCTGGAAGCCTTCAGGTCTGACCCATCTACATCTTGTGTTACCCCCTGGCTGATGACCTTATAGATCTCATTTCTTGCCTGGCATGGGAGGAACCGGATACCATGGAGACCATCCCTCATCACCCACATAAATTCCTGGCCACACCCAAAGACAGACCTCATTGAAGTAAACGATTTCCTGTGGATGTCGTGATTGTAGCCGTGGCCACTAAGAAAGAGCTGGAAGAACAGAGCTGTTCTGACCACCCTCCCAACAGAGAGTCCATGGAGATGGACAGATTTGGAAAGTGCATTTATGCCTCAGTGACCTTTGCTTTCCAGTCACTTAATTATTTGGCTCATTTCACTAGACTGCTGAGACACTTGATTAAAGAACTCTCCAAATCTATTCCTGGGCCAATATAAGTGGAGGAGCACAAACAGCTAACTTTGCAGATGGCCACCCTTCAGTCTATTTCCAATATGTTCATTAGGTTAATCTCTCGTACAGCTGAAGGTGCTTAATGAGAGGTGGGTTCAGGAATAGTCATTAGGAGACATGTCTGGATATGCTAATGTGATTTTATGGAGCCCTTCAAGTCTTCTTTCATCAGTGCTCCCTTTGATGAATATTATTTGTTTGGCCTAACAGTGAAAGAAACATTATCCTGTAGTAAGCAAGACAGGAAGACCTTGTCTGCCATGGGAAGAAGCTTTTCTACCCTGCAGAGTTTGTTTTCCAGGAATCGGCACAAATGTAAAAAGATGTGGTTCTGTAAGTCACAAGGTCCTTTCCAGAACTCACAAGGGGAAACTTCCCCCAGAGGCAGTGTGGGGGGTCCATTCAAAGAAGCTGAAGGTGTGGCAGAGGTAGTCTACAAAACCAAGGGTTTTGAGATTTCTTCTCAGATAAACCCTTCTATTGCTCCTGAAAGGTTGATTGATGGCTCTACACTGGAGGCAGTTTGGGGGGGGTGCTTATCTTTGCATCCAAAAGCCTGGCATCAAATACAAATGACACCTGGAGGCAAAGAATTATATCCAGATGTTATTTCATTCATTGCCTGCAAATCTCTTCAATCAGTCAGAAAAGACTCCCCAATGTTCCACCCAGTCAGCAGGAGTTAGCAGCCATAGAAATTCTAAAGCTGCTAGAAAAGAGAGTCATCTAAGAGGTCTTACCAGACCAGAGGATTTGGAACTTACTCAAGGTTCCTTTTAGTGCCAGAGAAAACAGGGGACTTGAGACCCATTCTAGACCTCAACAGTCTCAAGTCAGTTTGTAAAGAACTCCAAGTCCCAGATGGTCATGGTTCAGTCCAATCTACCTTTTCTACAAAAGGATGATTGGCTGTGTTCTGTTGATCTTGCGGATGCATACTATCACATCAAAATGAACAGATGTTCCCAGAGATATCTGCACTTTCAGCTGGGGGCCAGTCACCATCAGTTCAGAGCCCTGTCCTTTGGTTTCACCACAGCCCCCAGGGTGTTCACCAAGTGTATGGCAGTGGTAGCAGCTCACCTGAGGCTATTTGGATTCAGAGTGTCTCCTTACTGCCCAACCAGATATCTCCTCAAGAAGGCCAGGAACTACTTACTCTAATTATGTCAGTCCTTGAGGATCACAGTCAGTTATGCCAAATCCCATCTACAACCTGTTCAAGTCTTGGAGTTTATAAGAGCTCGCTTGGGCACTGCCACTCAGTTGGCCTTTCTTCCATAAACAGAGTAAAGTCCATAAGACTGCAGGTGAGCCACAACTTTCTCCCCAAGCAAGACTTGTCTTTCATGCTTTAGGTTCAGTGGTGGCTGCTATAACCTTGGTACCGATGGCTTGATTCTATACATGTGTCCTTCAATGGACTCTAGGTGTTCAATAGTCAGTTCTTCTATATCCTCTGTCCTGTCTGATAAAACTTAGTTGAGTTTACAAACATTTCTTGCTTTGGTTGGTACAGTCCAACAAAGTTTGTTAGGGACGTCCCTTTGTGTTTCCACCACTGGTAGCCAATGTGACCATGGATGCTCCCATTTGGGGTGGGGCATTTCTTGGGATGGACAATCCATGGCACATGATCCACAGGAGATACCAATCTGCATGTCAGTGTCCTGGAAACAAGGATATTCCTTCTAGCATTGCAGGTCTTTCAAGACTCATTCTCTCTGGAGACAATTGCTATCCAGACTAACAACATGTTGGTAGTTTGGTACATCAGCAAACAGGGGGAAACCCAATTCTATCTTTTTTGTCAAGAAGCAGTGAGAGAGCGGCAGTGAGCGGTCTCCTCCAACCGCTTTCTTATAGCTATGCACATTCTGGGGAAATCCATCATGCTAACAGATAAACTCAGCAAGTCCATTCTGATGCCTCACGAGTGGTGTCTCAACAAATTGGTGGCAGAGAGTATTTTCCACCGATGGGGTCAACCTATCTGTGATCTATTTGCCTCTCCTCACAGCAACAAGTACAGCAGGTTCTCTCCATGATCCCCCCTCAGGGGGAGTCACTAAGAGATGCTCAAGTCCACATTTGGTCTTCCAGTCTCCTTTATGCTTATCACCCCATATCTCTAATCCCCAAATTTATTCAGAAAGCACCTACATTGAAGAGCAAGGTTATCCTCATTGCTCTTTTTTGGCCTTGTCAAGTGCGTTTTCCCTTCTATGTGCACCTTGGATACTGGATCCCAATCCAGACCTGATCTCTCACCTCTCAGAGATGACGCATATGGACATTGCAAGCCTCAAGTTCACTGCATGGTTTCTCCAGTTCCAATAATGGTTAGACAGACCAGGCTTTCCTCTGCAGTGTGTCAGATACTGCTCTCATCCCAAAAAGCCTCCACTTGGAAAATTTATAAGATCAAATGGAAAAGATTTTCTTATTGGGACCAGCAGAAAGAATCAGACCCTTTTACTGCACCTATTCCTACTGTACTAGATTTCCTTGCTTCAGTTTTTCAAGAATGGGCTAGTTTTTCCACCTTCAAAGTTCATTTAGCAGCCATTTTGAATTATCATACTGGAGATAATACTTCCTCCCTAGCTTCTTCCAAATTCTGCAAAACTATTCATAAAGCTACTTCTTTTGCCTCCAGTTAAAGGCCCTATTCCACCCTGGGATCTTGGCTGTTACTGCAGGGTTTGACTCAGACCCTTTTTGAGCCATTGACTAAATCTGATCTCAAGTTTCTTTTATGGAAAACAGCCTTTCTAGTGGTCAGTACTTCAGCAAGACAAGTTTCTGAACTCCATGCACTCTTCTCAAAATCTCCTTATTTAGAAATCCGCAAACACAGTCACATTACGTACTAATCTTTTTTTTCTACTCAAAGTAGCCTTGGAGGTGAACATCAGTCAAGCCATCAGCTTACCTGTTTTCTTCCCTATCTTCTCTAACAAAGGTGAATACATGTTTCACCTCTTAGATGTGTATAGACAGCCAGTTTTTATCTCCACAGGACAAAGGATTTTAGAAAAACAGATCAGTTGTTCATCTCCTTTAACTCCAACAAGTTGGCAAAACCACTTTTCAAAGTTACCTTAGCCAAGTTCATAGGTTCATAGTTAGGTATTAGGCTATTGGCCCTAAGGCCTATAGAAGCCTAGCCAAAAGGTACCCTGGCTTTCGCCACCCAAGAAATTTATTTTCCTGTGCCACTGTTGAGCAGAGCCACAGAAGTGATCCCCAGGCTCAATTTCCTATCTCCCATCCAATCATCAAGATTTTTCTTGAAGAGTGCTAATGAGGAGCTTTGTTTGATATAGATAGGTAGTTTGTTCCAGAGTATGGGACGTTTCTGGGACAGGAATCTAACCCTCCAGCATGTCCTGTTTATTGTGGTGACAAGGTTTAGGTCCCTAGAACATGTAGCTCGGAGGGATTGGGATTTCTTTAAGTGGAGCATGTCCAAAAGCTCTGGGTTTGACATAGCTTTGTGTGTTAGGCAGAGATCGCCTCTAAGTAGGCGATATGCAATGGAGTAAAGCTGCAGTTTTTTTTAGACTGTCTGCGTAGGGCATCTGTTTGAGGCTGGTAATCCTCTTTGTGAGGTATTTCTGCGGCCTTTTTAGTTGTTGTGGATGTCTTGTGAGGTACATACCAAAAGGAGCATTGTACTCTATAATGGGTCTAATGAGTGACAAGTAGAGGGGAACAATTACCTCTTTTTTCCTGGATGAGAAACCTTTTGTGATGAGGTGTGCCACGTAGAAGGATTTCCTGACTACTGTGGTGATGTGATTATTAAAGGAGAGACTACTGTCCACCTGTGTCCCAAGGTCTCTTATCACACTTTCAGTGTTAAGTAGACTACTGCCTATGTGGTAGTTCATGGGTACAGAGTTTTTACCAGAAGGGATGACAATGCAGTTTTTGGCATTGAGCTTGAGGCCATGGCTTTGACACCAGGCATCTGTCTCAGTGAGGCCCTTTTGTAGGATGTCCACATCTTTTGGAGTTTTTATTATGGCTTCTAGTTTGCAGTCATCTGTGAATTTCGTTAGCCAAAGACCTTCTGTCTTAACCTGTACTTCAGAGAAGTACATACCAAACAGGAGAGGACCTAGGACTGAACCCTGTGGTACTCCACTTGTCACTGGTCTGAAGTTGGATTTGGAGTCTGCTACTTTCACAGTGTGGGTTCTGTCAGTGAGCCAGATGGCAACCCATCTTGTGACATAGGGATTTATACCTAGTTTAGTGAGTTTATCTATAATTCCAGAGTGGAGGATGGTGTTGAAAGCCTTGGCGTGATCTAGATAGGCTGTGTGAACCACCTTACCCTCATCTATGGCTTTGGTGACCACTTCAAAGAAGTCTATCAGGTTTAGGAGACATGATCTGTCTTTTACAAACCCGAACTGGGTGTGGTCCTGAGTTTTGAGATTACCAGTGTCATTGTTTATAAGTTCCATGATGATACGTTCCATAGCCTTGCAGACCAGGCTCGGCAGGCTAATGGGGCTGTAGTTTCTGGGGTCCGTGGTGGCTCCCCCTTTGTGGAATGGGATAACCGTCGTTGTGCACCATTCATTGGGCACGTAGCCTGAGGTGAGGCTATGATTGAACATGGTACTTAGGTGGGGTGCCAGTTTGTTCTGTAGTTCATGTAGAATGCAGCCTGGGATGTTGTCAGGTCCCATGGATGCTGTGTTCTTGACTTTGGAGATTGTGTTTTTTACCTGTGCAGCTGTGATTACAGGAACTTTGCATTCTTCCGGTATAGAGATGGGCCCTTTAGGGGATGAGAGAGGGGTAAAGTTAGCACTGAACCTACCTGCCATGATGTTGGCAATATCAGTTGGTTCTGCATATTTAATGCCATTGTGCTGTAACTCAGAGCAGATCTGAGTGTTGCCATTGAGATTCTTGACATAGCTATAGAATGCTTTGTGGTTGTTTTTAGAGTCAGTGGCAATGTTGTTTTCGTAACTAGCTTTGGAGGATTTTATGAGGGATCTCAGCTTCTGTGATTAAATGGTTATCAGATTGCATAGAGTTTGTTTATAGTCAGCGAGGCCTGTCTTTGCCCAGACATCCAAAAGCTCATTCCATTAAATCCATGGCTACTTTATCTATTTTTTGTCCAGAGCTTTTATTGATGATATATGTGCTGCAGCCACTTGGTCCAGTCCTCATACCTTTATTGCTCATTGCAAATTGGATTTAATCTTCAGAAACAGGGCTGCTTTTAGTTCTGCAGTACTCCGGAATAGCCTTCCTTGAGGGCCATCCAAGGTCTTTGTAGCTGGGTACTCTGTCACATCAGTTGAAGAATGAATGAAAATGACAATAAAAGATATTAAGGTTATGTACTCACCATAACTATGCATCTGTGGTGTCCATTTTCATTCTTCTTCATCTTCCTCCTCCCTTACCCTGCCTAGTCATCTGGGAGTGACCTGATAAGAGTTTTATTTTCTGAACCACTGTTCCTGTTTGAGCCCCTACCTTTTCTACTGACTTTCCTTCTGTATTGGCTGTGGTTAGTCTTTCTGCTTTTGGGGCAGCAAACTCAGTCTAAAGTATTAAAGGGTTCTGAGGCAATATGGGTAAAGGGAGGAGCTTGACTGTAGGATCTGAAAATCTAAGTCATCCAAGGTCAGATCCAAGACCCATCAGTTAAAGAAGAATGAAAATGGACAGCACAGCAAGATAGTTATGGTGAGTACATAACTTTAATATAAGATCGCTGGATAGGCAATTTGAAATCTGATATTCTTTTACATCAGATACGAGCAAAAATGTCAAAGTTTTTGTCTTTGCAGCTTAACTGGAAGTGACAAATCTTGTGCAAATGATATCCACTGTATTAAGTATATCAGATCCAACAGGATCTGATGCCCACAGCTCTCAGACTTTTGGATCCAAGGCTCGGGCTCCTCTGCCTACCCATAATTCCCCTCCACCCTCACAGTGGTCAGATCTTTCTTGCCACTTGAATTAGCCAAATGTGGTCTCCAGAGCTCAGAGCAAATTTCTTGTTAGAGTGTTTTCATTAAGATAAGTGGATTTTTTTGTGGTCTGTTTACTTTTTTATCGTTGTAGGTTTCTTACAGTCTTTTTAGCTATAGGCTCTTTACAGTTTCTTGACCTACTGCATCTTGGGTATTCGTGCCTTTTTTCTTTCTGTCCTCTTTCTTGTCCTTCCCAAAGTTGCTTCTGACCCTTCCTTGTATCAGGTTATTAATCTCCCTGGGTTCTTCCACAAATTCTTAAACAAGGGTGAATATTATCTCCATTTGCTGGATGTTCGTCAATTACACTTCTGTTTACACCATACCAAGAACTTCAAAAAATCTCAAACTTTTCTCTCCTTTTCTAAAGCAAAATTAGGACCAATATCTCCAAGGTCATACTGTCCAGGTGGTTGTCCAATTGCTTTATGTTTGTCTCTAGAGCCAAAGGACTGTCACTGCCTAACAAACCTAAAGCTCATTCGACTAGGGCTGTGGCACCTTGTACAACTTTCTTCTCCAGACTCTCTACTGATGATATCTGTGCTTGTGGCTTTGTCTATACTGCTAACATTTATCTCTCATTACAAGCAGGACTTGGAGTTTAGGTCTAGGACTTTGTCTCCAACATCCTTCGTCACATCTTTCCAAGAGTCCTCCCAAGGTTTGTGGTAACTGGGGACTCTATCCCAATAGTTGAGATAGAAAAAAAAGCAACATGATATAAGAAAGTTTTGTAATTAACATAACACAAGATCTGTATTGTCTTTTGTCCATCTCAAACTTCCCTCGCTCTATCTGCCAAACCTTCACCATCTTGGGCTTTCAGTTGACTGTACTGGACCTGTCTGCGGCCTTTTCTTAGAATCTTTGACTATTTTGTTGTCATTTCAGACCTTTTTGATTGTGTTATATGGCTGGAGTATTCTGTATAGGCAGGCAAACTAGATCTGAGGAACTATGAGAATGGTGTGGAATTATGGGTAGGGAAAGGAGTCTGAACTTTAGATCCCGAAGTCTGAGAGCTCCTGGCATTGGATCCAGTCAGAGCCAATATACCCAATAGTTGAGAGTGACGGAAAAAGACAACATGGATTTTACGTTCTAGTAATTATATATTTTTCATTTGTATCCTTGCCACTTTAGTTGTTTGTTAATTTTGTAGTAGCAAGGAAGCCAGTAATATCTTGGTACTTTAATAGTTTAACATATATTTGTCTTGTCAATGAATTCAAATAGGCAGAGGACCAGCACAGCATAAAAATAAAAATATATAATGAAGACAGATAAAAAAAATACAAATGCAAGTGCTTTCGCATAGTGCTACTAAGCTTCATCAGACATAAAAACTACAAACAAACTAATCTCTTTTTAAATATCCAGCATCCAATTGTAGCCTGAGACCAATTAACAATAACTGATCTCATTAGAGGGAACTGGTTGCGTTAAAGCCATCATTCCAGAATCTTGTAGGCTTTATCCAATGTTAAGTCCATATACACAAATCGCATCCATAAAAAACAATATACTATAAAATACTTTTTAAAATAATAAAAGTTCTACACATTATACACCTTCATTAATAAAATGTATTAACTCACATCACTGGATGTTATGAGATGTTACATCACAAATTAAAAACATCAACTAACTAATGCACATACTCTTCAGAATTTATTGCTCAAGCAAACTTTGCAAGTCTCTATTCAGTACTTAATTCATTATTCAACCCCACTTTAATAAAGGCAATCATACTATAGTACAATGTGCTAATGCATGATTCATATTCTTACTTTCCATTAATGCTTAAAATAAACACAGTCCACACATTTTGTTAACAAATAAACAGATTCACAAATTCCCTAGGAGCGATGTTCCTATACGTATTCCAGGAGTCTCTACTAATTTGATGCTCAACAGAATATAAAATAGCCCTGTATTGCCTCAGCAAATATCATGATCACACTACACAGTAGATCACATCTAGAGAACATATTTGAACTTAAATACCTCAAAAGCTGATACATTAAAAATGCCATGGCTCCAACACCCCTGGACTCCTCACAATAAGTGACTGTTGTCTGTTGTCAAGGCAACAATCAGACAAAGTAGCCAAATGTAGAAAAATATAAAATAAACTAATCTCCAATACACCCTGTCACTTAAATTGTGCGAAATACAACTATTTACATCCTAACAGGAGCAAAATACGCAAAACATCCGAGGCTGTGCTATTAAAAAACTTCACAGTTTCCATTTACTGGGTGCACTCGTAGCTTGCTTTATCGTAAGCATAGAGTCACCCTTAAACAACACAATCTCTCTGTCTAACCAAGCACACCAATACATTAAGAAACAAGACAGAGACATAAAATCAAGGTACAACAATCCACAACCCAATAGCCTTACAACTCCTACCAGCACAAAAATTACAGGAAAGAACATACACAGCTATTGAATACCACATCAAATAAACCATAATGTCTAAATAACTAAACTACTAATACAAAATATTGATAAAACAAATATGACATAACATGTATATTCACTAAACAAACACAAACTACGTAACAACCAACAGAAAAATATCAAAAGAAAAAAATCAACTTCCTGTCTCTCAAAAAAGGCTTAAGTGACAAGGCTTCGTTAAGGCCTTGCATCTTAGCTTGTAACGAGACTATCCATTTTTGTTCAGACTTTTCCAAAGTGTTGCTAGTATTGCTTAACCTGACAGTTGGAGGTAAAACTTGAAGAGAAAGAATGTCTATTGAGTGCAGTTTAATCAGCACTCTAAGTTCTATGTAGGTATGCCTACTAGAGCCCTTAGAGATAGAATTAGAAAGCATGTTTACTATAGTACTATTAGGGGTGCCAGACGTGCTATAGCTAAGCACATCACTGAGGAGGGCAATGCACATCCTTTTCTATTTCTTACTCTTCAAGTTTTACCTCCTGCTGTGAGGTTAGGCAATACTAGGAACATTTTGGAAAAGTTTGAACAAAAATGGATAGTCTCGTTACAAGCTAAGATGCAAGGCCTTAACAAAGCCTTGTCACTTAAGCCTTTTTTGAGAGACAGGAAGTTGACAGTGTATTGTTGAGTTTTTTCTGTTGATATTTTTCTGTTGGTTGTTATGTAGTTTATGTTTGTGGTTAGTGAATATACATGTTATGTCATATTTGTTTTATCAATATTTTGGTATTTGGTAATATCTGGTATTCTGCCTGTTTGAATTCGATGACATTTATTTGGAGTGAGAATTGGACTTTATCTGGTGCAGTGGTTTTGCCTTTATTATATATTTGTCTTTTATTTTCTTGTTGTGAATTGCATAAGGCTCTATGAGCTCTTTTTTATGATTTCTTTCTCCTGTTTCTGATTGACAGCTGTGCAAATATACTCTGGACTGTTCTTTTTGAGTCCACTTGTTCAAATCTTTCAGGTAGCCCTGTAATGCATTTGTTTTTCCTGCTGCTTCAAGTTTCCAGGTCAAAACTGTTTTCATCCAGCAACTCTATTGCTTTAATTTGAATAGATATATAGATTTCAATCCTTGAGATGTGGTCTTCACATACTGGGTACTTTCCGTTAACGGGGCAACAAGCAAAATGTGTGCTTCATGTGCACTCACTGCCACTTATTTTTTTCTGGGTTTAATTTTCTGTTCTTCCTCACGATACTATTCATTTTCTGGCAAATTAGCAGTGCTCGCTTGATTGTTCGTTTCTGCTGTGAGTTTTGCCTTTGTTATCACCGTAGTACTGCTGTTTCCTTGCATCTCAACACTACTTATTTCCAAGGGTTTTGTGGTTTTCAGTTTGGATTTGTTGTGAGAGTGTTACTGCTTTGCGGCCAAGTCACTAACGCTTATACAGACAGTTGTACAAAGATCCCCTGTTAATTCCGAAATACCGTGTGAATGACCGATATGATTTTGTGGGAAAATATGTAAGTGCTCTTCTTTCCGACCCTCAGCTGATTTGTAATAGTCAGCATGTTAAGATTTGAAATGCTGGGAGGTATATCTGTCAACAAGCACACAGTGATAATGGGGAGATCTTAACTCAATGCTGCCTGTGGGGTTTCACAATTATTGCATTTGGGATAGATTGGCTTACTAAACTGCTGGGAATTTATTCCCTTACAAATCAGCTGATGGCCGTAAAGAGGAGCATTTCCTTATTTTTCCCGAAATTAACGTGGCTCATTCACACCGTATGTATAAATTAACAGGGGTTCTTTCTACAGTGGTACGGTGCCTAGAAAACCAAGAAGTGAGCCGTGGTAAAACAAAAAAAAGATAAAAAGCCAGAAATTGTTGGTGAAGAAAAACAGAAAGGGGTAGGAGGAAAGGGCTTCATATGACAAAGACTGTCCTTTTCTGAAATCTGTGACCTTAACAAACCCTTTTTATATTAGTCAGTACCAGCAAGTGGTCCACCTTGCAATTTCAAGCCTAGGTCTATCCATCCACGCACTTTACATGTGTTTCCCCGATAACGGAAAAGTACCACATACTGTTATATGACATTCTGAGGCATCCATTCTTTTGTAGAAGTCTTGGAGAATAATACTTTAGAAAGCTGATCAGAAATGTTTTCTCTTGCTTGAAGGAGAGGTTGCAAGACCTTTTATTAGGCTGTTTGTAAGAAACTTTTATTCCAGCTTTGGTTTTAGTGAGATGTTTTCTTCTTTATTTTCTGTTTTGTGTCTTCTAGCTACTTCATTTTCTGAAGTAGCTAGAAAATGAAGTAAAAAGATGGCCTTGGTGGTGCAGTGGTTAGCGTTGTCGTCTCACAGCAAGAGGCTCTTCGGTTCGATCTTCGGCTGAGGTGTCTTTTGTGCGTAGTCTGCATGTCCTCCCTGTGGTCGTGTGGGTTTCCTCCAGGTGCTACGGTTTCCTCCCACATCATCAAAGACATGCTGCAAGTGGATTGGACATGCTAAAATTGGCCCTAGGCATGAGTGCGTGCGTGCGTGTGTGCGTGTGCCTTCTGTGGAAGGTTGGGCACCGGGCTGGCAACTCGATACTTAAAAGCTCCACTGCCAATCATGAGCGGACAAGGTGATCTGCTGTGGCAAAACCTAACTAGGAAAAGCCGAAAGAGAGAGAGAGCTACTTCATTTTCTGGTGACAAAGCAGAATATTTTGACTTGATAATTTGTGTATCCACTGGATCTTGTATCTGAGACATTTTGTTTTCTTAAAGTTGTTGAAAGTTAAGCTTTTTAACACATTTTCTTCTGTTTGCCTAGGTAAATACAGCAGGGACCCACAATTCAAGCAAATGTCTCAAGGCAAGGGGGAACTGAGTTGTTCCAGAATCTTTCCCAGGCAACAGAGTCAGATAATTTACTCAAAGAAGTGTTGGATTTGATCTTAAAAAAAAATTAGATAACGTTTAGGGCTCAGAAATGCTGGAAAAAGGTGTGATGTGTTCAGATTAAGTACAGAGCTGTGTTTCAGAAGCAGTATATTCCTCAGTAGCCACCTTAAAGTCCCTATGATCACATGGACTGTTAGTTTATACCCCCGTGTTGAGTGGATTTATTTCTGTGCTATCAATTGGTTCCTGGATTTGTAGTTATTATACTGCAGAGTTTGTAGACTAGAATGTAGAATAACTCTATGATGTTCATCATATTGATTCCTGCTGCAGTAACCTTAGCTATATGTGTTATATCCTACTCAAGGATATAACAGCCAGGCCACTTCCAAAGCTTCAAGGTGTCTTCCACATGCCCAAAACCAAAAAGACAGGTTTGGGCACCAAGCCCTTCAGAGCTTTCTTGCTGCTGAAGACAGCAATCCTCTCCAGCCTTTTGAAGATCACAGTCAGCTTGCTCTGTTCCACTGCTGGGCAGATAAGTTATCTTTGGAAAAGAACTTTCCACGTTTAACATATATTGTTTAAATGTACATTCCTAGTTAGAAAGTTGTTTTTAATCTAGGTGTTTATTTTAACAGACTGTCACAAGACTGAACTGTACTTTTAAACAGCAGCACAGCTTTTTTTCCCTGTCATTTTAAGTATTGTTAAAAACATTTAACAACCATTTTTATGTGGGGGGAGGCTGTGCTTATTTTAATTTTGGGGCAGGGAAAGTGTATTAAAGTGCTTTTTACCATGTTTTACTATGAAAAGGTGACTTTTTAGGACTATGAACTTTTACTGGCTTGTGCTACTTGTTTTCCCTGGGAAAGAGACACCAATTTTAGCTTTGCTCATGGAACAAACTACTGGTACCACAGTTGGTCCTTCTTCCAACCACAAACAGAAAAAGCTAAGCAAACAGCCTTTGCCACCACAGCAGACTAGCAAATTGCCTCAACCATAGGTGGGTGACTCTTCTGTAGCCAAAGCTGGTTCTTCAGACCATTCATCTTTTATCCCACATCCCTGTGGTGTAGCACCTACAGCCAATTTGAGTTGGGGGTTACCCATGTCGTCTGCAGCAGCTGGAGTCTCTTCAGTGGGCAAGGGAAAACCTTTCTTGTTAGTCTTGGGAGAAGGGTCAGAAAAGTCTTTGTGCAAATTAACAATGTTGTGCCCATCCCTGGCGAAGCTGCTGCCAGTACCAACCTTGCTAGCCAGATTTTTCAGGTCAAAATGAAACAGAAAACTCACATACCTGCTTCTGCTCAAATATCCCTGGACAAGAGTTCTTTATTAGGTCTGGCGTAGGGTCTAATTCAGGTATTGATCCTTCTCATAAGGTGGTTTCTGGAAAATGAAAATGGGATTCTTCCTTTCCTGAAGAGATTCAAGATTCTGAATTTGGACAGAAAGATGAACGGATAGATGCAGAATTTTTTCTTCAGATTTCTGATTCTCCCTCTAAGGGTTTCAGTATTCTCTTTTCTGAGACTATTTATTTTCAGAATGTACCAGTGTTTTTACCAGGAGAACACAGGTTTCACAGTCTCTCGGGAAATTCTATAAGCTGTTACAAATGGAATATCTAGAACTTTCTCTCATCCCTGCTATGCTATCAGCGTTGGAGGGTGTGTGTGTGTCATTGTGTGTGTGTCACTGCCAGAATTTTACCCGATAAGCTGTCTGGTACCCCTAAAAACATATAGATTGTATAATTTCCCCCATTCTTTCACATTTTTATACACTCATCCCAAACCTGACCCAGAAGGTATAGCTTTAATTACTCCTACTGCTGCTACACGTTTAGATCCAGTGTTGTCAGATACTATTGCATTTGACCTCAGGACTGACTCTGAAGCTTCTCGGTTCCAGGACTGTGACAGTATCCTATTTATGATATTCATTTTTTGTACTCCTCTCACTCCAGAGAGATTCCAGATCTTTCCAGTTCCTTTCTTTTAAGGTGTTTTACTGGTATTTTCTGATAGGATTAGATATTTGATAGTACAGGCAGTTAGTCTTATTAAATTGCTAGGTAACTGATGATGATCGTATTGATCACTGCTAGATTAGGGTTATATCCTTCCAAGGATATAACAGCTGACCAAATTCCAAATCTTCAGGGCACCTTCCACATGCCTAAACTGTCAAGCAGCTTGAGCTGAGCTGACTAAAATACAAGTTGGGCATGAAGCCCTTCAGTGCTTTCCTACTGCCAAAAACTGAAACAAAAGGTACCCAGGGAAAGACCAAGCCAGCACTGTAATAAAATCCGAAACTTTAATGCAGCCACGTACACAGTAAAAACATTACAGTCATAAACGCATACAATGTATTACCAAGCATTTTCATCAAAATTACATAGACTTCATCAGATGCAGGACTGAAAATACAATTCTCTTTTATACAAGCCCCTATTTCATGATTACTAATTGCCAAACATTTCTTAAAAAGACAGCAGCTAAACTAATCAGAAAAAATCCATTCATAACATCAATGAAATCAATTAAAACAAAGAAAACTCGCTTATTTAAATGACTAAGATAGAATCTTAAACACAGTACAATAAAAACAACTCACTATCCAAGACTATAAATATATAAACAGAATAAAATTTCTATAAATATTCTAAAACAATGGATTGGTGAAAATGTAAAACCTTATTTATTGGCTCCCTCTTGTAGCTAAACTAAAAACATTTTTCACATAACACTTTGAAAAACAAATTGTGCAAATGTGAACTTTTAAAAGTGGATTAACTGTACATTAAGATGTCTGTTGACCTGAATATATGTATTAGTATAACTTATAACTTATAATTTGTAATTTGACAGCTCACATTTTAAGTAAGGGTGCAAGTGAAATATTTTCATTTAGCCCAGGAGGTATGGTGGCTTGTAACGTTATCTGCCGCCATAATTCTCTATACTCAATTCTCTCTTTCCAGAGACCCCCTTTTACTTCTCTTTTTACACCTTCCAAAACTAAAAATGTATACCTTGCTTTAGAACATTCCTGGGAATGTTTAAATAGCGCATTTGTTTCTTTTTCGGTCTGTATATCATAATAATGTTCATATATCCTTCTTTTTAAATTTCATTCAGTCTTTCCGACATAAAAGGACTGGCATTCATCACAGACTGCATCACAATTAAAAATCCCATACTGTATAACCATCTATTTCTACTTGCTAAAAATAATCCTTTTCTATTGGCTGTATAGGCACATTGTGAGCAATGCCCACACTTTATAAGTACCTTTCCTCCGTCTATTTGAATCATTCGACTTCCCCACATTCTCCATCAGACTTTTTAAGTTCTGAGAGTTCTTATAAACAAATTTCAGTGTGTTTCTAGAAATGCCTTCCACCTCAGTAAAACCAGTAAATTTGTCCCATTCAGTTTCCAACACCTCCTAGTTATACTTGCACTGGCATTATATTCTAAAATTACAGCACTTCCAAAATCATCTGCCTCATTTTGTTTAATATTCATCCTGTCAATCAGTACTTCACCTAGGATGGGTCTGAACCTACCTTTTCTCCCTTCATAGACCTCACTTTTTGCTTGATCAGTTATCTCTTTAGGAGAACTCCTTGCCTGAAATAAATTCTCTCAGAATTTAATTTCAATTTCAAATTCTTTCTCCTCAGAGGTCATCCGACTTGCACAAATTGCCCTTTCACAATATTCTTTTTATAATGCAAGGGATGTGTGCTGTTAAAATGAAGGTAGGAATTTGAAAAAGTGGCCTTTCTATAAATTTTGGAATTAAATTTACCATTCTTTTTGTAAACTTCTATATCCAAATATTGAACATTTTCTTCAGGAATGTGGTGAGTAAATTCCAGGAATGATACAGTATTATTTAAAAACTGTAAATATTCATGAACTTTCTCTATTGAAGCTACCCACAAAATGCACATATCATCCAGAAATCTTCTATACATTATCCAACAATCATTGTATGTAGACCTTAAAACATATTTTTCCTCCCATTTTGCTAAAACTAAATTCGCATAGGTAGGGGTGCAGGCTGCGCCTATAGCCACCCCCTTAGTTTGATGATAAAATTCTCCTTTAAAAATATAAAATTATATTTTAAGACCAAGTCCATTAAACTTAAACAGACCAATTGCTCATTTTGGGTTAGCTCCCCATCCTTAAAAATAACCTCTTCAAGCATTTGTAGCCCTTCTGCATGAGGAATACTTGAAAATAAATCAACAACATTTGTAGTAATGAATGTAATATTGTCCTCATATATGTCAGTCTTAAATTCTCTTAATAACTCCCAAGAATCTCTGAGAATATTTTTCCTTTTTAACCAAAGCTTTTTTAATTTACTATCAATATATTTAGCTAAGGGAAGAGTCTCTGAACCTTCAGTCGAGACTGTCAGCCTAAGAGTTGGATCATTTCCATTTTTATGGGTTTTTGGAATCCCAAAAACTGAGGAGATCCTAGGCTTATCCACCTTTAAATAATTAAATGTATTCTGGTCTATCAGACCTTCAAAAAGCATATCTAAAAGTGCTGAATCTACTTTACTATAGGCTATATTTATTTTGTTTTTGTATACACTAGAGTATCTATTTGTATCCATCAAAATGTTATTCATCTTCCCTTTATACACCAATTAATCCATCAAGACCATTCCACCTCCCTTATCGGGGTTCGTAACTCTGATTTGATTGTTGTTCCTAAGCTAAACATTTTTTTTTCCTCAGAAGCCAAGTTAGCTTTAAACTTAACACTTGAATAACCTTTCCTAACTTCTTTCTCAACAATTCTTTCAAAGTTTTTGAGCTGAGGATGTAAGGGGGTGGGTTATAAATGCTTTTTCTTCTCAGACCATTAATATTATTAGATTTAGGTCTGTTATCCTGGGGTAGCAACAAACCTAAATTAATCTTTCTTATAAACATTTTTACATCCAAACTTGTTCTAGTCAAGTTTCCTTTCTTAAGGGCTATATATTCAGACCCTTTGATAGAAGACTAAAATGCTCATCTTTTAACTCTACTTCACTAAAATTATAAACACTAAAACCACTCTTAACAAATTTAAAATTATTAGTTTCATCCTGCTTTATACCTTCTTCATCCATATCTGAGGTAGGGAGAGCTATGTTATCACTATTTAATATCTCCCCCTTCTCCCCCCTTGCCATTGAAAATTATGATACTGGTATTGATTATCAACTTTATTATGTAGCCTATTAACATCCCCTTACATCCTCAGCTCAAAAACTTTTGAAAGAATTGTTGAGAAAGGTTATTCAAGTGTTAAGTTTAAAGCTAACTTGGATTCTGTGGGAAAAAAAACTGTTAACTGAGCTTAGGAACAACAATCAAATCAGAGTTATGAAGCCCGATAAGGGAGGTGGAAAGGTCTTGATGGATTCATTAGTGTATGAAGGGAAGATGAATAACATTTTGATGGATACAAATAGATATTCTAGTGTATACAGAAATGAAATAAATATAGCCTATAGTAAAGTAGATTCAGCACTTTTCTATATGCTTTTTGAAGGTCTGGTAGACCAGAATACATTTAGTTACATAAATATGGATAAGCCTAGGATCCCTTCAGTCTTTGGGATCCCAAAAACCCATAAAAATGGAAATGATCCACCTCTTAGGCTGATAGTCTCGGCTGAAGGTTCAGAGACTCTTCCCTTAGCTAAATATATTGATAGTGAATTAAAAAAGCTTTGGTTAAAAAGGAAAAATATTCTCAGAGATTCCTGGGACTTATTAAGAGAAATTAAGACTGATATGTATGAGGACAATGTTACATTCATTACTACAGATGTTGTCGATTTATTTTTAATTATCCTTTGTGCAGAAGGGCTGCAAATGCTTGAAGAGTTTATTTTTGAGGATGGGGAGCTAACCCAAAATAAGCAATTGGTCTAAGTTTAATGGACTTGGTCCTAAAATATAATTTTATATTTTTTAAAGGAGAATTTTATCATCAAACCAAAGGGCTGGCTATGGGCACAGCCTCCTCCCCTACCTATGTGAATTTAGTTTTAGCAAAATGGGAGGAAAAATATGTTTTAAGGTCTATATACAATGATTGTTCGATAATGCATAGACGATTTCTGGATGATATATGTATTTTGTGGGTAGCTTCAATAGAGAAACTTCATGAATTTTTAGAATTTTTAAATAATACTGTATCATTCCTGGAATTTATCCACCATATTTCTGAAGAAAAACTTCAATATTTGGATATAGAAGTTTACAAAAAGAATGGTAAATTTAATTTATAGAAAGGCCACTTTTTTGAATTCCTACCTTCATTTTAACAGCACACATCCCTTGCATTATAAAAAGAATATTGTGAAAGGGCAATTTGTCCATGCAAGTCGGATGACCTCTGAGGAGGAAGTATTTGAAACTTAAATTAAATTCTTAGAGAATTTATTTCAGGCAAGGAATTATCCTAAAGAGATAATTGATCGAGCAAAAAGTGAGATCTGTGAAGGTAGAAAAGATAGATTTAGACCCATCCTAGGTGAAGTATTGATTGACAGGATATTAAACAAAATGAGGCAGATGATTTTGGAAGTGCTGTGATTTTAGAATATATTACCAGTGCAAGTATAACTAGGAAGGTGTTGGAAACTGAATGGGACAAATTTATTGGTTTTACTGACTTGGAATGCATTTCTAGAAACACATTGAAATTTGTTTATAAGAACTCTCAGAACTTTAAAAGTCTAAAGGAAAATGTGGGGAAGTTGAATGATTCAAATAGATGGAGGAAAGGTACTTATAAGTGTGGGCATTGCTCACAATGTGCCTATATAGCCAATAGAGAAGGATTATTTTTAGCAAGTAAAAATAGATGGCTAAACAGTATGGGATTTTTAATTGTGATTCCAATGGCTTAATATATCTTGCGGTCTGTGATGAATGTTAGTCCATCTATGTTGAAAAGACTGAAAGAAAATTAAAAGAGAAGCATATATGAACATTATTATGATGTACAGACCAAAAAAGAAACAAATGTGCTATTTAAACATTCCCACGAATGTTCTAAAGCAAGGTATACATATTTAGTTTTGAAATGTGTAAAAAGAGAAGTGAAAGGGTTTTTTTGGGAAGAGAGAATTGAGTATAGAGAATTATGTAAATATTGCACACACTTTGTATTATTTGATATGTATTTGTACTTGTACTTTTATTTTTATTGGACTGCTATCTTTACTGGAATCTGTTTCATGGAGCTTTTCTCTCCGTGCCTCCACTGAAAACGGGCTCTCTGGGCCCAGTGGACTTCCCCAGTAATCAAATTGGAAATAAATAAAATAAAATAAATGGTGGCGGATAACATTACAAGCCACCATACCCCCTGGGCTAAATGAAAATATTTCATTTGCACTCTTACTAAAAATGCGAGCTGCCAAACTATAAATTAAAAGTTATATTAATACATATATTTAGGTCAACAGACATCTTGATATACAGTTAATCCACTTTTAAAAGTTCACATTTGCACAATTTGTTTTTTAAAGTGTTATGTGAAAAATGTTTTTAGTGTAGCCACAAGAGGGAGCCAATATATAAGGTTTTACATTTTCACCCATCCATTATTTTAGAATATTTATAGACATGTTATTATGTTTATATATTTATAGTTTTGGATAGTGAGTTGTTTTTATTGTACTGTGTTTAAGATTCTATCTTAATCATTTAAATAAGCAAGTTCCCTTTGTTTTAATTGATTACATTGATGTTATGAATGGATTTTTTTCTGATTAGTTTAGCTGCTGTCTTTTTAAGAAATGTTTGGCAATTAGTAATCATGAAATAGGGACTCCTATAAAAGAGAATTGTATTTTCAGTCTTGCATCTGATGAAGTCTATGTATTTTTTGACGAAAACGCTTGGTAATATATTGTATGCATGGCTGCATTAAAGTTTTTGATTTTATCACAGTGCTTGCTTGGTCTTTCCCAGAGTACTTTTTTCTGCAGTTTGTGGTGTCTATTTGTACCTGGTAACCATTGTTTTTTTGGATTTCCTATTGCCAAAGAGTACACTTCTCGGAGGCTTGTAAGGATCAATGGTCGGCTTGTGCTTTCCTTAGCTAGGCAGATAATTTCTTTTTGGTGGAGAAAACTTCCATTTTCTTATCTTTTACTGATATTTTATTATTTTCTTCAGGACAATTATTTTAAAGCTAGGAGAGCTATGTTTTAATGGATAGTCTCAAGACTGTAACTTACTTTTAAACAGAGTACTTAATTTTTAAGTTAATTAACTGATAACATATTTTCTGTGGAGAAATTATGATTATTTTTCTATTGTGGGGCTGCTACAGTGTTTGAAAGTGCTTTTTACTGTGCTTTTTTTTGTTGTCAAAAAAGTAACTTTTGTGGGCTGGTAGTTTTATTGGCATTTGTTGCTTGCTTTCCCCAGGGCAGAGGCACCACTTTCAGCTTGACCATGGAACAGATTGTCAGTCATATGGTCAGTCCTTCTTCCAGCCATAAAAAAAAAAAAAAAAAAAAAAAAAAAGGGTTAAGCAAACAGCCTTTGCCACCACAAAAGGGTAACAGTTTGCCTCAGCCTCAGGTAGACACAACTCTGCTGTGGCCATTAGTTGTACCTCAGACCACTCATCTTTTACCTTAGATCCCTCTTGTGAGGCTCCTACAGCCACTATGGACTGGGGTTTAGCCACGTAATCTGCGGCTGTTAGGATCCCCTCAGTGGGCAAGGGAGAACCACTCTTGTTAGTCCTGGTAGAGAGAACAAGGAAGGTTTCCTTGTTTCAGAATGCTGTGCCCATCCCTGGGGAAGCAGCAGATGCCATTAGTAACACTGTTAGCCCCATTTTTCCTGTCAGAAAGAAACAAAAAACAAAGCACATAACTATTCCTCCTCAAATTACTTAGGAAAAGAGTAGTTTACTGGGACTGGCGCAGGGTTTGTTCAGGATATTGAGCCATCTTGTAGACTAGTTTCTGTTAAAAGAATGAGGGATGCCTCCTTTCATGAAGGGATTCAAAATTCTGAATCTGAACAGGAGGATGTATGGAAGAGTTCAGAGTTTTGTCCTCAGATTTTTGATTCAGCCTCAGAGGAGAGCTCACTTTCTGATTTCCATGTGAGGGTTTCTCTTTCTAATCCTCTTTCTCTTTCTCTGAGAATATTGCTACAATGTGCCAGGGTTTACAGTGGGAGAACACTGAGGTTCCTCAGTCCCTCAGAAAATACTGAGTTGTTACAGAAGCATTTTCCGGAACCTGCACCCATTCCTCCTATCCTGTCTGCTTTAGAGGATATGTGTCAGATATGATGTATAAAGTTCCTCAGTCTTTTACATTTTCATACACTATTCCCAAAACTGATATAGCAGCTACAGACTTAGTTACTCCTTAGTCAAGTTAGTTAATTTTGATCCTCCTGTTTCTAATAATAATAGGAAAATTATTAGTAGTTGTGGAGAAAAAGTGTACATTTTTGCAACTTTGAATTTCAGATTTTTAAACTGTCAGGCTCATATGTTAAAGTTTATTCTGACATATTGTGAAAGTATGAGGAATGTTTTATTTACAGATCTGAAGTAGTTAACTTCATTTGGTCTGCAACCTGTGGGATTTGGATCCGACCTCGGATCCGAGCCGGCAAATAGCTCCTAGCTCCTCCCCTTACCCATAACCCCCTGCCAACCCTGACTGACCTCAGATCTAGATTGCCGCGCTTCTGGTCAGCAGCTAGGTTTTGAGCTCCTGGTTCTAGGGTCTTCACAGAGTTGTGAGAAATTTTAAAACTTTGTTTTTCTTCTTCTCTTCTACGAGTGTGTTGTGTTAGGTTCCCTTTGGTGTAACTCTCGTAGTTGAACTTTTTTTTAGTTAATTTTAGTTAATTTACCCTCCCCTCCCCTTCGCTGGTGCGTAGTTCTGTGTGTAGTGTGTTTGGGGCCTAGTGAGTGTGTTTTCTTTATTATGCTGAGAGAAGAAAGGAGCCACTTTTGAGATTTTAAGTATTTTTCCTCTGTTTATTTGCTAAGTTTTTCTGCATAGCCGCCTATTTTGAGCATTTTCTGGCTTGTTAAATTTGATTTCTGCATTAGTAACTGTATTTAGAGCACAACCTAGATCTGTTTACTGAATTTCCTGTTTGCACTTATTTTTAAAATCGTTTTTTTCCTCAAAACTTGCATTTTATCTGTCTTTTGCCTAGCACTCTTGTGTGGGGTCATTTACTGCACTGTTATAACTTGTCGATACTTGTGAACCTCTGCTATCTCTGAAAAAACAAAAAAAACAGAAAAAAAATCTTGCTTTTTTCCCACTTTTCTGAGATTTAAAAAAGTTCAGCTAAAGGCTTGCTGTTCTTGAACTGTTTGTAAGTTTCTGTGAGGCCATTTTTTGCTTGGGCTAAAGGGAAGTCTCTCTGTTGATCAGTGGCAGTGAAAAACATTGAGCAGCCTGCCTGCCCCTGTGGGAGTGGTTACTGACTTGAAACTGTAGTTTTATTGGCCATTTTGGGTCAATTCCAAAACCCCTTCATCTTCCTCTCTTAAAACCCTCTTTTGCGCGGTTTTGCGCGATTTTGTGCATAGCGCAACAGCAGGCAGCGCCGCCTAATTGGGTTTAAACTATTCCTGGCTCCACAAAGTCTGCTCTTCACTTTTTCCCTTAGAACTGCTCTATCTCTCAATTTAAACACCATATTCTCATTCTAAGGCCCTTCACTGGTCCAATTAATTAATCCTACAAGTTAGCACTATTAAACCATAAGCACTACTTACTCTTATACTCTCTACGATTACCCTGTCCTCTATTGGTCCATCTTAAATTCAGTTTCCCTATTACTCTAGCATGTCCAAAGGTCAGGCAATGGTTTCCTCTCCAGTCCAGCTGGTGAATCTGGGAATTTTGAGGCAATGTTACAACTGTCTCATGTACACGGACAACCCTCTCCTCCTCCAAACAGGTTCAAATATATGTGAGAAATGCAACTATTTAGCCAAACTGGATGCTGAGCTCTCTCATCTCAAAACTGGTGTAACCAGTCAGGAGGAGAAGGTAACCTCACACAACACAATTCCAGTATCACATAGTCCCACCACATCAACGAACCAAACACATAAATACACAAAAACATACTCGGAGGCTCTAAATAAAAATCTACCTAAGCAACAGAGACCTCCAAAGCAGACATCCAAGCAAATGCTACCTCAAAACAAAACACACACAACACATAACCCACAAAGTCAGTGTGCCAAGCAGCCACAGCCCTTAAGGCTGAATAACACACCTGATACTCTTGTTATAGGTGACTCTATTGTCAGACACACTGACGTTCTGCTCACCAGGCTGAATAAAGAGAAGGTCACGGTGAGTTGCCTGTCGGGTGCTAGGATCTGACACATAACGCAAGCACTCAGGTCACTCCAAAGCAAATACAGATATGACTCAGTCATTGTACATGCTGGTGTGAATGACCTGAGACTTACCTCCCTGGACTACATGAAAAGAGACATAGAGGAGCTCTCTGATCATGTAGCCCAGGCTGGTATGACCCTGACCTTGAGCAGCATCTTACCCTCACCTAGAATGATGCCACAGTACAAAGACAAAATGATCGATTTTAACAATTGGCTAAAATTTTGGTGTCATTCAAAGGGGATCCAGTGTCTGTCAGCCTGGGATGAGATGCTCGACAAGCCACGTTGCTTCGCTAGGGACGGCTTGCACCTCTCACCACTGGGCTTTCGGATATTGGCAAAGGCTCTTGCCACCCCCATAGTGCCTTTTTAGGCAAGGTTCAAAAGTCAAACCCACCCCATAGACAGCACAAAGAACAAGAAACTAAGGGTAATGCTGCTAAACGCCAGAAGTCTTAACCTCAAGATGCACGCACTCAAAGCTCTCCTCAGTATGGAGAACATCGATATCTGTGCAGTGACAGAAACCTGGTTCAAGGCTCCAGAGAGCACCCCAGCACTACCAGGCTATACCTCATATCATGCTTTTCGCCCCAAAACCGGCCGAACCACAAAAGGAGGGGAGTTTCCATATTTATCAAGGATATCCACACCTCCAGGTTAGTGGCATTGCAACGGCATCGGAGAACATCCATGTGCAACTAACAGTGGGCAAGACTGCTTTTCAGTTTATAGCATCCTACAGACCACCCTCTCAAAGTCAGGAATCCCACTCGGCTTTCCTGAAAACATTGGAGAACATGAAGATCTCTCCGAACACCATTATATTGGGTGACTTCAACTACCCAAACATTGACTGGGAGCACTACTCAAGCCCCAGCACCTTAGCCCAAAGATTCCTGGAAATTATAAACTCAAATGCTATGGAACAACTAGTCACCACTCCCACAAGAGGGGGCAACATACTAGACCTGATCATTACCAACATGGGGACTCTATGCTCCACACCAGAAATATATCCCTCATTGGTAAGATCAGACCATAAATTAATTCCACTGGATGTCCACATCCCGACCCCACCCCCAGCCCAGAAAACCACAGTGAAAAACTTCTCAAAAGCGAACATCTCACTTCTCAAAACCGAAGTGGAATCCTTCAAGGCCCCAGGGCCAGTGGAAACTACGGCCCAAACTGCAGAATCCTATATAAATGCATTCTACGAACATCTCCAGGAATGCATGGATCATGCTATCCCAAACAAAACCAAGACCCAATCATCCAAAGGCAGGCGTCCAGTCTGGTGGACCCCTGCCATAAATAAACTGTACAACAGAAGGAGGAAGCTACTACATGATAGAGCAAAATCCCTAATAGGGAAGGCATCTCTGATCAGTACTAGCAAAAAATTACGATCCCTCATAAAATCCTCCAAGGCCAGCTTCGAGAGAAAAATTGCACAGGACACCAAAGACAATCATAAGGCTTTTTTCAGTTATGTTAGAAACCTGGGATGCAACTCCCAGACTTGTTCTGAGTTGATTCTAAACGAGAAAAAATACACTGAACCCACAGACATCGCCAATATCCTGGCAGACAGGTTCAGTGCAAACTTCTCCACCCCCTCCCCCCGAAAAGAGCAAGTATCTATCCCGGCAGAGGGCTACCTCCCAAACATCTCAGATACTCAGGTGAAGGCTGCCCTCTCCAAAGCAAAAAACACTGCTTCCATGGGACCAGATGGCATCCCAGGTTGCGTCCTACATGAACTCCAAGAGGAACTAATCCCTCAAATAAAACAGCTACACAGTCTCAGCCTCACTACAGGATATGTGCCCACAGAATGGTGTACAGCAACAGTGGTCCCACTCCACAAAGGTGGAGCCTCTACGGACCCTGGAAACTATCGCCCCATAAGCCTGACTAGCTTAGTCTGCAAGGCTATGGAGAGAATCATCATGGAGCTCATAAACAAAGACATTGGGGACCTACAGACACTAGATCCTACCCAGTTCGGCTTTGTCAAGGGCAGATCCTGCCTTTTGAACCTGGTTGACTTCTTTGAAACAGTCACCAAAGCCATAGATGAAGGGAAGGTAGTCCACACAGCCTATCTGGACCTTGCAAAGGCATTTGACACAATACCCCACTCGGGCATCATAGATAAGCTATCCAGCTTAAATATAAACCCCTATGTCACAAGATGGGTCGCAAACTGGCTCAAAGACAGAACTCACAGAGTGAGAGTTGCTGGAGCCATGTCAGACTCAAAACCGGTCACAAGTGGCATCCCACAGGGTTCTGTCCTGGGACCACTCTTGTTCGGTATATACTTTTCTGAGGTACAGGCAGATGTGGGAGGACTATGGCTCACCAAGTTCGCAGACGACTGCAAACTGGGCGCCATAATCAACTCTCCAGCTGACACAAACATCCTTCAAAAAGGTCTCACAGAGACAGATAACTGGTGCCAGCGCCATGGTTTAAAGCTAAATGCCAAAAAATGTATAGTCATACACTTTGGCAAAAACAATGTGCCCACAAATTACCACATAGGCGGAAACCCATTAAGTACAGAGAAGGTTATTAGGGACCTGGGGACCCAAGTTGATAGCAATCTCTCCTTTGAAAACCACATTGCCAAAGTGGTTAGAAAGACCTTCTACATAGCCTACCTCATCACGAAGGGTATCACATCTAGATCAAGAGAGGTAATCGTGCCCCTTTATTCATCCCTCATCAGGCCCATCATAGAATGCAATGCCCCTTTTGGGATGTACCTTACCCGACACCTGCAGCAATTAGAAAGACCCCAAAAGTATCTCACCAAGAGGATCAAGGGTCTCAAACAGATGCCATATGCTGCTCGGTTAAAAAAACTCCAGCTCTACTCAGTTGCATACCGCCTACTTCGAGGCGATCTATGCCTGACATACAAAGCTATGTCAAATCCAGAATTAATGGACATGCTCCACCTCAGTAAATCTAAATCCCTTAGAGACACACGCTCGAGGGACTTGAACCTCAGCACAGAAATAAACAGAACTTGCTGGAGGGACAGGTTCATAACCCAGAGGCTCCCTTTGCTCTGGAATAGAATTCCAGTTCATGTGAGGCAGAGCACCTCACTGAATCTCTTCAAGAAGAATCTCGATAAGTGGATGGGGGATCGTAGGTTTGTCCCAGGGATTACTCCCTTGTCTCTATTAGACAGAGGCACAGTAAACTAAACCTTAAAAAGGGCACAGTATGCTCAAATCAAGGGGTGGCGTAAGCCATACAGAATCGGGCTAGGCTTATAATTGCCCCAGGGCAGATAGCCTAGTATGAACCTATGAACCTATGAACCTATGTCTGAGGCCCCAAAGCCAAACTTTTCTAAGTGCACCGAGTGTGGCCATAAGCTCTCCATGGCGGATGGCCATACTCGGTGCGTCCGGTGCCTTGGGGTTGAACACCTTTCCTCTGGATGCACTATCTGTGCGGCGTTCAACCCCAGGGCACTGAAGGACCGGAGGTCTAAGCTGATCCTGGTGGGACTTTTGCCCCCGGATTCGGCTTTGGCCTCCGGTACTTCTGTGGCCTCCTCCCAGGCTTCGGCGGCGGCCACTCCTGCCTCCCTCCCCCTGGCCGGGACTCAATCTCCCACTTCAGCGCTGGAGGAGAGGGAGGTTAGGAGAGAAAAACGGAGGGAGAAGCACCACAAGCGGTGGGCCGAGGCCTCCGCTTCGGCCCCCCTGCTAAGCGGGCTTCTCCCTGTACGGCTTCCAGGTCTCCTCCTTCTTGGCTCCGGTCTCCATTCTTCTCACCGGGACCCAAGGAGGAGGAGACCCGATCTCCGTCGACGTCATCAAGGCGGCACTCCCGGCCAGCCTCGGTGGCCTCGTCGAGATCAACACGTAGCCTTTCGGAAGCTGATTTGGACTGGGTGATGCGAAGGTTCATCCAGGCCCAAATGCAGATGGGAGTGCTCCTGCCTCCCCTCCCCTCCGGGGGAGAGCTCAACACCCTTTTTTGCCCCGATAGCTCCTTCTCCGACCCGCTTCCTGGGTTTGGAGCGCTCGGAGCCGGGCAACGTTGGAGCGGGGGTGGGTCGGCGCCAACAGTATCTGGTACTTCGGCTCCGACTCTCCCTTCGAGTTTTCCGGATCTGTCCTTATCGGATCCGAGCTCTCGGAGCCATTCTCTGAGCTTCGGATCCAAGGGGTTTGGTGTGTCTTCGGCTCCATCCAGGTCGGAGCACACTGGCCCTTCAGATCCGATGATCTCGGCACCGGCTCCGATCCATCCATCGGATCCGAGTGAGGGTCGGCTCTCGGATCCTAGAGAGAGTGGCTCTCCCTCAGCCTTCAATGTGGTGGAGAGGGCTCTCTTGAGTGCATCCAGGCCCCCGCTCCCTGCTACAGCTCCATCCCGCACTCCCTCTCGTTTGGGCAGGGCTTCCGTCACCCGGCCACAGGGACAGCCTGCTTTGACATCTCAGGTTGTTCCCTTGGAACAAGACGTTGCTGGTGAGTCGTCCTCGGACAGTCCCCCCGAGGATGTTCCTCACAAGCGGAAGTGTAAGAGGAGGCACGTGGACTCCCCCGAGTCCTTGACAGAAGACATGGATTTGGATGAGGGGGAAGGCTCCCCAAGGTCACCCCCCTGAGGATGTCTCCTTTGGAGACATCATGGAAATGCTTAGGATAAGAGGGGGGTGGTCTGCCCCCAAGGCTTCCTCGGACGAATCCGTGTTCCTGGAGGCATTCGAAGCAGGCCCATCTACCTCTTGGGTGTCCCCTCCAGCCGACCCCTTAGTGGACCTTATCACCACTAGGGCGTGGAAGGAGCCGGACACTGTGAAGCCAGTCCCCAAACGTCCCGACAGGATCCTAAGCCCTCCAGCAGAGAAATCCCATTGGAGCAAGGGACCCCCTGTAGATGCCATGTTGGTGACGGAAGCCACCAAGAGGGAGTTAGCCCAAGAGAGTCCCTTGGTCCATCCCCGAGCAAGGAGTCTTGCTCGATGGACCGTCTCGGGAAGCGGGTCTTTAGTTCAGCGACCTTCTCTGTAAGGTCCCTGAACTACATGGCACATATCATTCGACTGCAGCGAGACCTTATCAAAGAGTACGCTGCATCGCCCCCGGAGTCCATGTCGGGGGAGGACAAACAGTTGTACTCCACTCGCATGGCCACTCTTTGGTCTATATCAAACACCTCTGTGCGGCTTTTATCCCATGCTACAGAGGGGGCCGCTAGAGCCAGCGGAGCAGGCCTAGTTATGAGGCGCCAGGCCTGGCTCCGACATTGTGATTTCGCGGAACCCTTCAAGGCGTCCTTTGCGAATGCCCCCTTCGATGGTTCTGCCCTATTTGGCAAGACAGTTCGCGAGACCTTGGTCCAGATCGAAAAGGACGGGAAGACGTTGTCTGCCATCGGAGTCCGCTTCTCTGCTCCCCAGAGGTCCTTCTCCAAGAACCAAAAGGGACAGAAGAAGATGTGGTTCCGAAAGTCGCAACAATCCCAGTCCGCTCCGGACTCCCAGTCATTTTGCTGCAGAGGAGGACAGGGTGGACGCCGCCCTAGAGGCAGAGGGGGCCCGAAGAACTTTGGGTCCAGAGAAACGTTCTCTGATCAGCCCACGCAGCAACCCTGAAGAGTTGCCTGACTGCTCCACTCTGGAGGCAGTCGGGGGGGGGGCGTTTCTCGAAGCAGCTGGCAGCTTGGGAGTCCATTACAACAGACCACTGGGTGCTTCGTATCATAGAAAATAAACGCCAGGAACCAAAATGCAAAGAACAAGGCAGGAAACCACTGGATAAACACTTTATATAAGTAAAGCTTTCGGATATTGAGAAAGGATTGTATCCGAAAGCTTTACTTATATAAAGTGTTTATCCAGTGGTTTCCTGCCTTGTTCTTTGCTTCGTATCATATCCAGAGGATACAGAATTCCCTTTTCCTACATTCCCGACACCCCCGGACACCTCCCCGATGTTCCACCCAATCAGAGGGAGGCAGCAGCTGCGGAAATTCGGCTGCTTTTAGAAAAAGGAGCCATCCAGCACATCCCCCCAGGCCAGTCCGGATCGGGTTACTACTCCAGGTTCTTTTTGGTGCCATAAAAGATGGGGGACCTAAGGCCCATTCTCGATCTTTCCCTACTAAATCTGTCAGTAACCAGAGAAAAGTTCCGGATGGTAACTCTTCAATCTATTCTCCCCCTCTTGCGGGAGAACGACTGGATATGCTCCATAGACCTCAAGGACGTGTACTACCACATACTAATGGACGAACGGTCCAGGAGGTTTCTCCGCTTCCGGCTGGGAGCCAGTCATTACCAATTCAAGGTCCTCCCCTTTGGTCTCACCTCAGCCCCCAGGGTGTTCACCAAGGTATTAGCAGTGATTGCGGCCCACCTGAGACTCCAGGGAATGCAGGTCTTCCCGTACCTGGACGACTGGCTTCTCACCGCCCCGACAAGGCATCTACTATGCTTAGCCAGGGACTAGTTTCTCAACCTTGCTCCACAACTAGGGATCACCATAAACTCGAACAAGTCCTCTCTCACCCCGACTCAGGTGATAGACTTTATCGGGGCCAGACTGGACACCAACAGGCAACTAGCCTTCTTAACTTCCGACCGGTTACACACTTTGAGGGCACATGTGCGGGCCATCTTTCAATCTTCAAAACCTCTGGCGGGATTGGTTCTGAGGGCCCTGGGGTCCATGGCAGCCGCTATAAACCTCCTTCCCATGGCGCATCTGAACATGAGGATTTTACAGTGGACTCTCCAAGTCCATTGGTCCCTTCTTCACTACCCCTTGAGTCACCCCATTTCTCTCAGCAGGGCCTGCAAGAGGGCTCTCGTTTGGTGGCTTCAATCACCGGACCTCCAGGCGGGACGCCCCTTTGCCACGGCCCCCCCTCTCGCCATGGTGACCACGGACGCCTCTCGTCTGGGGTGGGGGGCATTATTCCAGCAGGACGGTCCAAGGCACGTGGAACGATTCGGAGACCTTACTGCACATAAATGTTCTAGAGATGAGGGCAGTGCTGTTGTCATTGCAAGCACTTCAGAGCCTTCTCCCTGTAGGAACAATTGCAGTCCAAACAGACAGTATGTCTGTGGTATGGTATATCAACAAACAAGGGGGAACCAAGTCTTACGTACTCTGTCGAGAAGCCATGAAAGTGTGGGAATGGGCGATCTCCACCAACCGCTTTCTCATTACAATGCACATTCCAGGATGGACCAACATCCTAGCGGACAGACTGAGTCGTACCATCCTTTCACCTTACGAGTGGTCCCTCAATCCTCGAGTAGCAAGTCGAATTTTTGCCGTTTGGGGGCAGCCCTGTTGCGATCTTTTCACATCTCCCTCAAACACGAAATTTAACAATTACTTTGCTCTCATTCCCCCTGCCGGGGAAGCCCTGAGGGACGCCTTGGTGCATGCTTGGCCACCTGGTCTTCTCTATGCCTACCCTCCTCTTCCCCTCATGCTGAAACTTCTTCAGAAAGCCAGTCAGTTGGGGAGCAGGATGATCCTCATTGCCCCATTCTGGCCTCGCCAAGCTTGGTTCCCTTACCTCTGGTCTCATCGAGTGAATCCGCCCTGGATTCTAGATCCCCTTCCGGATCTAATCTCCCACCCCCAGGGACTCCCACTTCCCGACCTGGCCAGCCTCAAGCTTACGGCTTGGCTTCTCCAGTTCCACTTGTAGCTAGGACTCCCGGTATCTCTTCTCCAGTTAAAACTATCCTAGTAGCAGCGCACAAGCCCTCTACTAGGCAGGTCTATGGTAGTAAGTGGAAGCGTTTCTCTATTTGGGCAGAACGCCGTAATTTGGACCTTTTTACAGCCCCCTTGCCTGCGGTGCTGGACTTTCTTTCAGGTCTTTTTAATGACGGAGCTAGCTGTTCTACGGTTAAGGTTCAGTTGGCAGCTATCTCTCATTACCAGGTAGGTACTGAAATGGGCCCTTTGATCTCTACAAAATTGTGCAAAACGTTCCTAAAGAGCACCTTTCTTCTTAGACCTCCAATAAAGGAAGCGGTACCCCCATGGGATTTGACTTTGGTATTACAAGCCCTGACAGCCCCTCCCTTCGAACCGGCGTCTTCAGTAGACCTCAAATATTTGTCGTGGAAAACAGCCTTTCTTGTGGCTATTACCTCAGCCAGGAGAGTATCCGAATTGCAAGCTCTTTCTGTGAAACCCTCATACTTAGCCTTTCACAAGGATAGGGTTTACCTCAGGACCAGTCCCTCTTTCCTTCCGAAGGTAGTTTCTGAATCTAATATCAACCAATTTATCAACTTGCTGGTATTCTTTCCTAACTACAAGAACAAAGGGGAGTACAAATTACATTCTTTGGACGTACACAGACAACTTAGATTTTATATTCATAGGACATCTGGTCATAGACAATCCGACCAGTTGTTCGTCTCCTTTGCTAAATTTAATTTAGGTAAACCGGTCTCGAAAGTTTCCTTATCGAGATGGATCTCACAGTGTATCATTACAGCGTATCAAAATTCCGGCAGGCCTGCACCTCAAGGAGTTCGTGCCCATTCAACTAGGGCTATGGCTACTTCTGCCGCCTTTAAATCCAGGGTTTCCTTGGATGATATCTGTTCAGCAGCCACTTGGGCCTCATCTCATACCTTCATCACTCATTATAAATTGGACATTACCTCCAGAGGGAGAACTTCTTTTGGCTCCGCAGTGCTCTGGAACATCCTTCCATGAAGGCTGCCCAAGGTTTAGGTAGCTGGGGACTCTGTCCCACAGGTTGCAGACCAAATGAAGTTAACTACTTCAGATTAAGAAGTTATGTACTCACCATAACGTTCCATCTGAGTAGGTAAACTTCATTTGTCTGCAACCGTTCCCCCCCTCCGTCCCCCTGACCTTCAGATGTGTTTCATGTCATATAGTGATGTACCATTCTAATAATGTAGTTAGTTATACACTATAGTGCTTGTGGGCAAACTTGATCTGAGGTCAGTCAGGGTTGGCAGGGGATTATGGGTAAGGGGAGGAGCTCGGATCTAAGCTTTGTAAAGTTGCCGGCTCGGATCCAAGGTCGGATCTGAATCCCACATGTTGCAGACAAATGAAGTTTACCTACTCAGATGGAACGTTATGGTGAGTACATAACTTCTTATTTCTTCTTGTGAGGAAAAAATCTGCTTTAAATAACTTAGTTTTGTTTTTTGCACAGGTCACTACTTATTGTTTGCAGTGTGTGTATGACTGTTGATACTTCTTCCAGAGATATGGCCACTGGTATTGTTTTGAGGAGGTCTGCTTGGCTGCATTCTCAGAAGCTCCAAGATGATGTCCCCTCTGCTGCAGAGGTGCTCAGAAAGTGGGATGAAAAGGACAAGTTGATCAAGGAAATCTCTGAGATTTTTCATCCCTCCTTTTCTAAATTGCACAAAGGATTTTCTTCTCCTCGTCCATTTTCAGGCAAAAAAAAAAAAAAAGAAACAGTCTCAATGGAATTCAAGTAAACAGACATTTAAGAAGTGGCATGAAGGTTCCAAAAAGAAGTCTCAAGCTTCCCAAAACCAAGGAAGCTCTAACAAGTTTGAATGAATGTTCAGTAGACCTTGTGACCACCTCCTACCCTTTCTATTTTTCTCTTTCAGAAAGTCTGAATCTCAGTTTTTCTGTTTGGCAACAGATTCTTTCAGACAAATTGGTTCTGAAAATCATTCACTGAGGTTACAGGTGGCAGTGGAAGGACATTCCTTCTTTCCAGGGGGTCATTCCTCATCTTGCAGGTCAGACTCTTTTGTTTCCCCCTTTTGTGTGTCTGGGTCACATTATCAGATCTCTGCCTTACCCTTTGGACTATCGCTTGTACCAAGAGTGTTCACAAAGTTCAGAAAGTTTTAGCTGATTGCAGGCTACAGGTTAGCAACATTTTTCCTGTATTTAGATGACGTGCCTATCTTTACAGAGTTTTTTTTTTTAAATGTCAGGAATCTCTCTCTCTGTCTCTGTCTTGGGTGAGAGATCTCTTGCACAAGCTATTCCCAGAGAATATTCAAAAGTATTTCTTTACTCCCTCACACAGGATTGTGTTCATGGGATGTCAGCTAGACACCTCAGTTCATAGAGGTTTTCTTCCACAGGAAAAAGTAGATCTTTATTTAGATCTATTTCTAAGTTTTTCCACTCAAACTTCAGTCAAGTTACTGCAAGGGAGTACCTAAGGTTTTGGGATCTCGTGGCATCTATGGCTCTCATGATACCCTGGCAAGACTCCCCATGAGGAAAAATACAGTGGTGTCTGAAATCTCTTTCATCCCAGTGTCAATACCCTTTATCTTTTCATATCCTTATACTGGGGTTTGTCAGAAGAGAAATCACTTGGTGGAGACAACAGATATCCTTAAATCAAGGTCTCCCCTTCTCCCTCCCTGCTCCAAAGTAGTCAGTCACCACAGGTGGTTCGGACTTTGCTTAGGGAGCAGTTTCAGGAAAGGTAAATGTGTAGGGGGTGTGGAACACTAAACACAGATGCAAGCAAATAAATATCAAGGAGTTGCTTGCCCTGATCAAGGCACTTAGTTCTCTGAAACATCATTGGTCCCTGGGACCTCTTCAAGTAGTTACAGACAATACCATAGTGATGTGGTACATCAACAAGCAAGGTGAAACCAGGTCATACCCCCTTTCCAGACTAGCCATGTTAGCTTAGGATATAGCTTCACAGCACAATCTCACAGTACAGGCATCCTACATTCCTTCAGAGCAAAAGCATATGGCAAACAACTGAGCAGGACCAGGACAGACCCTCATGAATGGAACCTAGATCTGAGGGTGTCTTCCAAGATTTGATGCATCAGTGAGGAGTTCCTCAAGTAGGCCTCTTTGCCTCGTCTCTCAACAACCAACCAGCAAAATTCTGTTCCAGGACTCCATGCAAGAAGGCCTGGAAGACAGATGCCTTTTCTTTTCTTTGGACAGAAATGTTCTTGTATGCCATTCCACCCTGTCCACTAATATCCAGGGTACTTCAGTAGATTCAGAAGGAATCCCACAAGAACATTGTGGTTACTCACTTCTGGCTCAGGCAACAGTGGTTCGCCCTTGTTTTTGAAATGGCCAGGGGCAAGTACCAAAAACTTCCTCACAGAATGGATGTACTCACACAAGAATAGGAGTGCTTGATGCAACCGGAAATCAGTCATTTTCAGTGGACTACCTGGATGATAGGGTCTTAAGCACTTATTTTCTGAAGACATGCAGCAGATACTAATGAAGGTAAGAAAGCCTGTTTCTAGAAAATTATTTATTAACAAATGGAAAAGGTTTTCTAGTTGGTTATGACAACATTACAAGCACCCATTCAGGGTTGGTTGTTCTCTGGTTTTACAAATATTTATGTGAGTTATATCCTATGGCCTTTTTTATTACTCTGTCAAGGTTAATTTATCAGTCATTTTAGCATGTCTGCACATGGATCCTCCTTTTTCAAAGCAGTGACATATCACATTGTTCTTGAAAGGATGCTTGCATAAGAGATCTCCAAGTAAACTGGTAGTCCTTCCTTCTTTTATGTCTAAAGTGGTATCCGAGCTTAGTTTAAGTCAAACTATCCATCTCCCCATTTTCTTTCCTGAACCTAAAAATGAGAGAGAAATAATACCCCATACTTGGATAGCCACAAACAACTCAGGTACTACCTTGATAGAACTAAATGTTTCAGATCTTTGTATCACTTGTACCTTTCTTGTGATGGTAAGAAGGGGCAACCTGTGTCAAAACACACTATTTCCAAATGGATGTCTAAGGCTATTCCTGTTTGTTATACGCACCATGACAGATCTATTCCAGGCAGGGTCAAGGCCCACTCTACAAGGACCCCAGCTTCTTTTTTGGCTTTTTTGAAAGGGTTGGATTCTGGAAGTACTCTAGAAGCTGCTATGTGGTCCTCTGTATGCACTTTTACAAAGCAGTATAAGCTTAATTCCTTTTCTAGATCCAGATCATGTTATGCTAGGACCATGTTCCAGGCACTACTGGACCCCTGTCCTTCCATCTTGCAAGTATTATACCCATATAGCTAAGGCTACTTCAGCAGTGATCAGTATGAAGAACATAGTACCGGTTTGTAAGTTGAACTTCCCATAACAGTTGACATTCAAATGATCACTGCTACAGTAGTTGCTCCCTCTCTCTATCTCCCTTGTTTTTGGTGTGTTTTTTATGCCATGGTGTGGACATTTATTTTTTGTTATTCTTAACCTTGTCGTTTAAGGGCTTAGCCTCCCTCTGTCTTTTGGCAGGAAAGCTCTGAAGGGCTTCATGCCCAAACTTGCCCTTTAGTAAGCTAAGCTCGAGCTGCGTGATAATTTGGGCTTGTGGAAGGTAGCCGTGAAGCTTTGGAAGCTAGCCAGCTGTTAATCCTTGGCATGATATAACCCATATAGCTAAGGCTACTGCAGCAGTGATCATTTGGACAACTACTGTTATGGTAAGTTCAACTTACACAACTGTACTTTGCAGAGTTTGTTACACTAGTGTGTCTGTTTTACTATTATAGATATCAGTATTAGTATAGCTATAGCATGTGTTTTCTATTTCATACTTTAGTGAAATATTGAACTGCGGTGATGGTGCTGCGGTAGCTTTGTCGCCTCACACTAAGACGTTGTCCTGTGCGATTCTCAGCTAGAGCGTCTTCTGTGTGGAGACATGCATGAATGGGCGTACCTTCGTTGAAGGTTGTGCGTCAGGGCTGGCAACTTGGCACATAAAAATCTACTGCCAATCATTCGCGGACCGGAGTTCTGCTGTGGCAACCCCTAACCGGGAAACAGCAACAACTTTAGTGAAATATTGAGTAGAGTGTGCTTGTTGTTTGCAAAATTTTGGATACTAGTTACAATCTCTGAGGAAAAAAATGTCAGACAGCCAGGGATTTAAAAAGTGTTCTTACCGTAGACACAAACTCCCTCTACGCCTATGGATCCACATATTTTGTGCATTTATTATTTGTGTTTTGCCCCCTAATGCACAGCGTTAAGCTTGTGCCTCCTTCAGTTCTAGGATGTTTCAGATTAGGAGGAAGAAGCTCATAATCAAGAGCCTTTTCCTTCCACAGACAAGGTCTGCAATTCCTATGGCTTCTACATCCTCCACTGCCTCTTCTCTAGCCAGTAAACAGGATGAGAGACCCAAAGACAAGCAAAAAGGGAATGAAAAAGAGAAGGTGAAGATTAATGACAAGAAAAAGGATAAAACGGATCCTGAAGAGTCAAGGAAATGTTCCCCTGATCCGATGTTGCTGTCTGGGCTGGATCTGAAAAATCCTTGATGGTTGGAGATGACAGTTTCTGGGGTCAATCTCTTGCAATTTTGGTCCCATTTCTCTCTAGACCAATTGAGTCTGAGGTTACACTTTCCCATACTCCAGAGTGGAGGTATTCGAGACCACCTTCTGTGGCTTCTTCCCAGTCATCCAGAAGCCTAACAGAACAAGACATTGACAGGATGATGAGGACATTCCTTAGAACACAGATGCAGCTTGGGATTCTATTGGTACCATCCCCTGGGACTGTACCAAGTCTTGGTCCAGCTACCCCTCCTCTTCCATCTCCAGTCCTGGTCCAGTCTTTGGACCTGACTGTCTTGGATCCATCCTGTCAAAGGGCTTCTTTGTCAGGGCTGAAAGTTTGAGTTACATTGATTCCAGCAGTATCCCTTCGTCTTTTGACTCTGATTGTCAGAGCTGAAAGTCCGAGTTACATTGACTCCAGCAGTATCCCTTCGTCTTTTGACTCTGATATGTTCAGAACTGGAAGAAACTTGTAGCCAAAAGTTCAGTGCTACAGTTCGAGGAGATTGGTCAACACTAAAGTTGTCAGAATTGTCCTGTACTTTCAGGGCCCTGGCTCTTGATAACTCAGCTCAAGATCAGCTTTGGGGTCAGACCCTTTGGTTCCAAGGTATATGTTCTGCTTGAGAATGGGAGGAAGCCTACAGAGTCAATGGTGACTTCGGCCTTCGAGGTTTTTGAAATGGTCTTATCGATACCAAGGGAAAAGGTGCTTCCATCCATCTCGGTTCCATCTGAACCCCAGCAGGAGTCTGCTTCTACTTCCCATCATCATGTTAGACAAGGACAGTTGGTATTACGGGCTTCTCAGGCTGCATGCTACATTAGCTCCCAGTCTGATTCATAACCTTCTTATCTCACACTGGAACCAATTGACAAGAAACAGATGTGCAAGTGGAAGCCCATAGACACTTCTCCAGAGTCCTTTACTGAAGACACAGACTTGGATGAAGGTGAAGACTCCTCTAGATCCTCTTCTGAAGACGTCACCTTCAGTGAGATCCTTGAATTGATGATGCAGAGAGGGGACGATCCACCATCATTCCTTCACCAGATGAGTCTACCTCATGGCCCAATGAGCATGGAAGGCCCCTGATGTGGTGGAACCAATCCACAAGAAAACTTGACAGAATATTGGCAGCACCAAAGGAAAGGAAACATTGGAGCAAAGGTCCAGAGTGGATGCGATAGTGCTAGTGGCAGCCACTAAAAAGGAACTGCTGGAGGAAAGTTCATTGATCCATCCCTCTAATAGAGAGTTTAGGGCTATGAACTAGTTTGGAAAATGGACGTATGCTTCAGCGACTTTTGCAGAGTACTGAATTATTTAGCACATGTTTCTAGATTTCAGAGAGACATGACCAAAGAGTTTTTCAAGTCTCTCTTGGAAAACTTGCCTGTAGTTGTTCAGAAGACTGTGGACACCCAGCTTTCTCCCCTTCAGTCTACTTACAACATAGCCATGTGACTGATTTCTAATGCAGTTTATGGCATGACTCTGGTAGCAGGCAGCAGCATTACCATGCATCTGCATGCCTGGATGCAGCTCTGTGATTTTTGAAAACTTTTAAGACATCTTTCGTTAATATCCCCTTTCATGGTTCCACTGTATTTGGACCAAAGTTAAAAGACACACTAACTAGGAGTCAACAAGATGGTAAGATGCTTTCTGTGCAGTGAGAATCCTTTTCTCCACATTTCAGAGAACTCTTTCTAGAAATCAAAGACATGGAAAGAAAATGTGGTTCTGTAACTCACAGAGTTCTTATCAAAACAGCCCTGGGAATGGACCTTCTCATGGCAGAGAAGGAGACAACTGCAATGGACATTGCCCTAGAGGTAGAGGTGGGCCGCAAAACCAGGTCTTTCACAGTCCCTTCACCGAGAAGCCCTGTCAGCACCCTTGAAGGGTTGCCCAGCTGCTGCACTTTGGAGGCAGTCAGGGGACATTTATCCATGGAATCAAGCCTGGCAACAGATAACAAATTATTGGATGCTAAACATAATTTCCAGAGGCTATTCAATTCCCTTTTCCCTTCCACCAATTAAAAAGAAAAAAGTTCCCAGTGTTCCACCCAGTCATTAGGAAATGCAGCTGTAAAAGTTTCCAAACCGTTTAGAAAAAGAGTCATTCAACCTGTCCCCAAAGACCAGTTAGTTTCCAAGCTGTTTAGAAAAAGAATCATTCAACCTGTCCCCAAAGACCAGTTGGAGTCTTGAGTTTGCTTGAGGTTTTTTTTAGTACCTGAGAAAACAGAAAACCTGAAAATTTTGGACCTGAGCCATAAAACAGGGGACCTCAGGCCCATTTTGGACCTGAGCCATAAAACAGGGAACCTCAGGCCCATTTTGGACCCAAGTCAGTTCATGTTTGCCTCTGTTGGGGAAGGACAATTGGATGTGCTCTATGGATCTCCTGGGTGTAAACTGTCAAGTAAAAACAGCGAAGCATTCAAGGAGATTCCTCCATTTCAGGACCAGTCATTATCAGTTCAGACCCCTACCTTTCGTTCTCAGCACAGCCCTCAGGGTATTTACCAAGATAATGGTAGTGGAGGCAGAGTATCTTCTCCTGCTAGGGATCCACGTTTTCCCATATCTCAATGATTGGCTACTACCTACTATGTCCAGCGGCCTACTATTGAATAATCTGGACCCTCTGCTCCACCTAATGCAGGATCTAGGGATCTCAATCAACCTACTCAAAAGTCATCTTACCCCAACGTACTAAAACGAATTTATTGGATGTCACCTGGATTCATATCTACAGACTGCCAAACCTCCCCACTCCAAAGTGCTCTCCTGTGCCACACAGCCACGCAAGCACTCCATCACCTTTCTTCTCCAGCAAGGCTGATTCTTCATATTTTAGGTCTAATGGCATTTACAGTCCTAATCATTTCACTAGCAGAGTTTTACATGAGAGTACTTCAGTGCACCCTAACTGTGCAAGGTCTCAAAACATTCATTCATCTGTTGCAGATGAAAATTTACATCACTCGAATCTGCAGACAGCACAGCTCCTGGTGGTTAAAATCTCCTTTAATGACAGAAGGAAGCCCTTTCCAAATGGATCAGTCTGTGGCTGCAGTAACCACGGATGCCTCCTTTCTAGGGTGGGGGTTGCATTTCAAAGGGAGAACGATTTAAGGTACTTGGTCACACACTCAGGTCAGTCTTTACAACATCTTGGAGATGAGGGCAGTCCTTCTATTGGTGCAGGCATTCCAAGATATTACCCCAAGGGTGTGATTTTTGTAGTTAGACAACATATAGATTGTCTGGTACATCAACAAACAGGGAGGAAAATGCTCCTATTCCCTATGTCAAGAGGCCATGACAATTTGGCAGTGAGTAATGTCTTCTCATCACTTTCTGATAGCAGCGCATATGCCAGGGACATCCAGTGTACTAGCAGACATATTGAGCAAAACTATCTTAATGTTTCACAAGTGGTCCATCAATCCAGCAGTGACAACTTGATTTTCTGTTGCTGGGGCCAAGCTTGCTACAATCTCTTTGCATCCCACCTAAAAAAGAAATGCAGCAGTTACTTTGCCATGATTCCTCTGTATGAACTGTCTCTGAGGGATGCTCTAGTCCACAACTGGGCCCTGGCTTCCCTCATTGCCCTTCATGAACAAATTCATTCAGAAAGCAAGAATGTGCAAGACCAGAGTGATCCTCATTGCTCTCTTCTTGTCCCAACAGACTTGGTTTTCTTTCCTGTGGTCACTACTAGTACATCCACCATAGATATTGGATCAGTATCCAAACCTATTAACACACCTGCCTGAATTGCCTTTTCTAGACAAGAGAACCATGAAATTAAGTACTTGGTTCCTCCAATTCTAACTTTGGCCAGAGATTCCAGGATCCCAACTTTGGTTATTCAGATTACATCAGCTTCTCAAAAACAGTCCAGTATGAAAATCTACCATAGCAAATAGAAGTGATTTTCCATTTGGGCTATGTCAAAAGGTGTAGATTCCTTCTCTACTCCTACTCCTTCCATATTAGAATTCTTGTCTGAACTGTTTCACAGTGGCTCTATTTATTTCACTATCAAAGTGCAAATGGCCGCTACCTCAAGTTTCCACAGAGGACAGAATTCTTTAGCTTCCTTAAAAGTCTCTAAAGACTTTTTGAAAGGAACATTTTTCCTAAAACCACATATCAGAGATCCAGTACCCTCTAGGACATTGCTATAATGCTACAGACATTAACTCAACTGCCTTTTGAACTAGTATGAGGAATGTTTTTTCTGTAGTTTCTTCTTGTAGGGAACATTTTGCTTTAAATGGTTTAGATTCTTTCATTTCATAGGTCAAAAATAATTGTTTGAAGTGCTTGTATGGCTCTGTTGATACTTCTTCCAGGGCCATGGCATCTGCTACTGTATTGAGGGGGTTTGCCTGGTTGCATTTTCAAAACCTCCCAGAAGATGTTAAAAATGAGTTTTTTTTTAATTCTCCTTTGGACATAGAGTTAGTTTTGGATCATCTGCAGCAGAGATCATGAAAAATGTGATGATAGGAGTAAACTGGTTCAGGGAATCTCCTGGATTTTTCATTCCTCCTTTTCCAAATTTCCCAGTGGATTCTCTACCCTGTCATCCAGTTTCGGCAAGAAACAAACAGTCTTACCAAAATGCTGGTAAAGAGATTTTTAAGAAGCAATGGCAAGTGGGTTCCAAAAAAAAGGCAGGACCTACCCAAAACAATGGACAGTCAAACAAATGAGAGTGACTAAGTGACCATGTCACCCCTCCCAACCTGGTAGTCCATTTTCCCTTCCAGGAAGTCTGTATCTCCATTTCTGTCTTTGGCAACAGATGATTTCAGACAAATGGGTTTTAAAGATTATTCATCAAGGTTACAGATGCAACTGAGAGGAAATTCTTCCCTTTTAGGGAATAATTCATCATCCACCAGACCAGACTCTCTGTCTCCCCTGTTCTTCAACATATGTTTCCTCAGGGAGTAGTAGAGCCAGTCCTCTTTCCTAGTTTGGGAAAAGTTTTTATTTGAGGATGTTTTTGGTGACAAAGAAAGAAAATGTATGGAGACCATATCTGGATCTTTCTTTCCTAAACCAATCTGTAATAGTGCTCAAGTGCAAAATGCTGTAATTTCCCAATCTGTTACCCCTTCTTTTTCATTTAAATTTTCTAGTAATTCTGGATTTAAAAGATGCTTATAACATTTGTACTTATACAGATTTCAGGCATTTCTTAAAGGAGAACTGCACCCACAGACTGAAAAAAAAAAAAAGTTAATTTCATCATGTCTTGATGTTTCCTACATTTTAACACTACTTTTGCACTCTGTATTTTTTTATATTTTTAAATGCAATTCCAGAGTCTATCCATATTATGTCCGGCATCTTGATTTTTTTAGTCTACCTCTAGGTATCCCACAATGCAGTGTTTGGCTTGAAAGTACTGTATCATATAGCTCCTGTCAATGCATTGACATTACATGCGTTTCACATATACCCTGCTTTCTTTTAGTCAGTCAGGTTTAATTACCATTTCTTGCTTTTTGATGACTACTTAAAAGACAAAACAGGGGTAATCACACAGAACAGCATTCTCAGTGCTTGTTACTTCTTTTTCTTTCTAAAGTGGCCAAATTTCATTCTTTTGTTATGCCTGAGTTATAGTCCTTAAACTCATTTCCCCTGCCCCTAAACACCTCCCTTCGTATCTGTCAAAGTGGCAAAAGTAATTTGAGCTGTTTGCTGCTCTGATTGACGGCTCACAGCTGGAGCCAAAGTTCAAAGAAGTAACAGACACTGAAAATACTGATGTTAAGTTGTCTATCTCGCCTTCATTCTTGCTGGTTGGGTTCGGAGCCGATCCTCGGCTCCGACTCGGCCATCTTCAAAAGCTCGAGAGCTGCATACTGGCTAGAAGCCACCCCATATCCCATGATGCCTGGTGCTAGATACCCAGATCTCGTTTGCCACTTCTGCTGCGAGGTTGTCTACCGGCTCAGGTCGTATATTTTCATTATTTAATCGTTTTTTGATCATATTGATAGCTCGTTAGTGTTGATTGTTTGGACTAGTTAATCTTTAGATATATAGATACTGGTAGTTTTCTTTTTCAAACTTCCCCTATCCCTTCAGTAAACTCATTTTAGTTAGAGAGTTTTCCCCTCCCCCTGTCTCTCTTTTCTGAAGTAGCCGTTTAAGTTAGAGGCTAACCTATTTTTCCTAAAAAAAAATATATATATATATATATATATATATATATATATATATATATATATAATATATCCGAGTTAGTTTTACTTAGTTTAGTCTTCGTTAGTTGTTAGACCATTGTGTGTATCCTTCACTGTTTTTTGGGTGTGGTAACTTTGTGTGTGGTGTGTGTGCTTTTTTATAGTTACTATACTTAAATTGTTATAGCAGTGTATTGTGTGTGGTATCCCTTTTTTAAGTATGTCCAAGGATACCAAGGTGTCCGGGTTGAAGAAGTCTGATTCATGCTGTCAGAAAATGTTCTGACAGATGGTCATACTTCTTGTGTCTATTGTCTTGGCGCCGTGCACCTGCAGGACTCTTGTTCAGTTTGCCATGCCTTCAGCCCAAGAGTCCTGCAAGAGCGTAAAAATAAGTTAATCCTACGTGGATTACTCAAGCAGGATTCACCGGCAAAGACTCAGCCCGTGAAGGCATCTAAACCACCAAAATTTTCGGCTCCCAGATCGGAGCCGTCGATGGGTGAAGCTGTTTCTTCAGCCTCGATTTTGGCCGGAACTGATTTACCTGCCTCCCAGTCGGTTCCGACTCCCCCTTCGGAGCAGACTGGGAGTCGAAAGAGATCTAGGTCTCCCTCCCTGGAGTCGATATGCTCGGCTCCTAGGTCTCCTTTGCTCCAATCGGAGCACAGTCATCGATTTCACTCTTCTCGGTCCTCAAGACTATCCGATCATGATGTGGAGAGAGTGGTCAGTAGGGTATTAAAATCACAGGCCCTAGCAAAAATGTTATCCAGCCCCCCTCGTCAGGTGTTGACTCCATCCATATCTGCTGCCATTCCTTCTCCGACTCCTTCCTTGAGCTCAGAGCTAGAGTTCATAGGAGTTCGAGTCATGAAACCGTTGGCACCGATACCTTCTGCTTCGGTTCCGTCGTCGGCTCCGATCGCTTCTTTGGTACCGTCCTTGGAACGATCTGGGTGCCGAGACTCCCTCGTCGGCTCCGAGGGGGCGAGTGGCATCGGACCCTTGTCCGACCCTGTTCTCCCTCTCGGGGCTTCAGCGCAGGTGAGCTCGGCTCCTATATTGGCTTCGGAGCTGTCCCCCTCGGTGCGGAGGGGGATTCTGGTCTCTTCGGAACCGGAGCCTTCTCAGCATCCGAGCAGGGACGACTTCAAGGTCATGAGGAACGTGCTGGCTCCTGAGTCAGCTCCACGATCATCCCCACTGGCTCCTCCCAATATGGTGCCTGCGTCTGCCTCTGTCCCTCCTCTAGACCCCAAGCGTGGGGAACCAATGCTTCAGGGCACCCCACTGGGTATATCTTCCTCTTCCAAGGCCTCCCCTGATCATTCAGAGGAGCCACCTCATAAGAGGAAATGCAAGAGGAAGCACGTTGACTCCCCTGAGTCTGTCACGTCAGATACCGACTTGGAGGATTCGGAAGGGTCCCTGAGATCCCCCTCTGAAGATGTCTCCTTTTCAGACATCCTTGAGATGCTTAGGCAGAGGGGGAACTGGACTACCCTAAGCCCCTCTGAGGATGAGTCGGTATTCCTGGATGTGTTTGGCTCCCGACCTTCCACCTCCTTGGTGTCTCCGCCTTTCAACCCACTGATGTCCGTGGTGGCTCGGAAGGCGTGGTCAGCTCCAGACACAGTGGAACCCACCCCCAGAAGACCTGCTAAATTCATAACGGCACCACAGGATAAACAGTTTTTGAGCAAAGGTGTCCCTGTTGATGCCATGGTGGTAGCGGCGGCCACGAAGAAGGAGTTGGCTGAAACTTCTTCATCTGTCCATCCCCCTAACAAGGAGTCCAGGACGATGGACAGATACGGGAAGCGGATGTTCTCTTCAGCGACCTTTTCTGAGGTCTCTGAATTACTTGTGCCACTTTACCCGCCTTCAAAAGGATCTCCTTAAGGAGCTCGGAGATACCCTCCAAGATCCATCAGCTGAGGGAGCCCGGGCTAAGGCAGCCTCCCAGCTGGCGGCTCTTAATTCAGTGGTGAACTCCTCCATGAGGCTCATTTCTTATGCAGCCGATTGTGCGAGTAGAGCCGCAGGCACAGGTGTTGCTCTAAGGAGACATGCTTGGATGCAGCTATGTAACTTTGCGGAACCTTTCAGAGTGTCTTTCACCAACACCCCCTTTGATGGTTCCTCTCTTTTTGGATCACAGGTGAAGGACACCCTTACCAGGTGTGAACAGGAAGGCAAGACTCTCTATGCCGTGGGAGTCCATTTTTCCACTCCTTCCAGACCATATCCCAAAGGTCAGAAGAGCGGAAAAATGTGGTTCCGGAAATCTCAGAGAGACTTGCCGGACACAAGTGGTGAGCTCCCATCCAGGGGGAAAGGAGGGAACAATAATAGACAACGCCCTCGTGGCAGAGGTGGTCCGCAAAACCAGGGCAGCAGAGAATCCTTCTCTGAGAAGCCCACCCACCATCCCTGAAGGGTTGCCCGACTGCTTACCTCCGGAGGCAGTTGGGGGAAGATTGTCACTGTATCCAAGAGCCTGGCAAGACATAACTCAAGACAAATGGGTACGGTCAGTTATATCCGGAGGCCTCAGAATACCCTTCATTCGCACTTCCGTAAAGTCATACAAGTCCCTTCCAGATGTTCCACCCAATCTAAGGGACCAAGCAGTACAAGAAATTTCAGAACTGCTAAGAAAAAGAGCCATCCAGCAAGTCCCAGCAGACCAGCAAGGATCCAGAATTTACTCAAGGTTCTTTTTGGTACCAAAAAAGACAGGGGACTGGAGACCCATTTTGGATCTCAGCAGACTGAACAGGTCTGTACAAAGAACCAAGTTTCGGATGGTCACGCTACAGTCCATTATGCCCTTTCTGGGTCAGGACAATTGGATGTGCTCTATAGATCTTCAGGACGCGTACTACCACGTCAAAATGGACAGACACTCCAGAAGATTCCTCCGCTTCCGGCTGGGAGCCAGCCATTACCAGTTCAGAGCTCTGCCCTTTGGTCTCACCACAGGCCCCCGGGTGTTCACCAAATGCATGGCAGTAGTTACCGCTCACCTGAGATGGCAAGGATTCCAGGTGTTTCCATATCTAGACGACTGGCTCCTTACTGCTACCACCAAGCATCACCTTCTGCGAGCCAGAGAACTCACTATCGACACTTGCTCCCGACTAGGTATCTCAATACATTTCAAAAAATCTGCATTGTCACCCTGTCAGTCTATCACCTTTATAGGCGCAGAATTAAATACAAAAGACATATCAGCGAGCCTGCCACCAGACAGGGTATTAGTGATTCGTCAACATGTACAGGTCTTATTGGCATGCAAGAGAATTCAAGCCAGGTTCGTCCTCCAAACTCTAGTTCTCATGGCAGCAGCTATCATACTTGTTCCTCTAGCTCGTTTTCACATGAGGATCCTCCAGTGGTGGTTTTTCACCCAATGGTCCTTCCAGCAGCTTCCCATGTCTCACATGATTATGATCACAGAAGCATGCAAAAAGCACCTTGTATGGTGGATGATCTCCACATCAGTACCATTTGTACTTCCCCCTCCAGTTGCTACGGTTACCACGGATGCTTCCCTGATCGGGTGGGGGGGCATTATCAGGGCAGGACAGTCCAAGGCACCTGGCAACCTCACGAGTACCACCTGCATATAAATGTCTTGGAGATGATGGCCATGCTTCTAGCGTTGCAAGCTCGACAGGACTCTCTTCCTACCGGGACCATTGCAATTCAAATGGACAATATGTCAGTAGTGTGGTACATCAACAAGCAGGGAAGAACCAAGTCCTACCCTCTATGTCTAGAAGCACCCAGACTCTGGCAGAGGGCGATCTCTTCCCAACGGTTTCTGATCACAATGCACATCCCTGGGAAGTCCAACGTCAGAGCAGACAGACTGAGCAGAGCAATTCTCATGCCTCACAAGTGGTCTCTGAATCAAGTAGTTGCGGACCAGATATTCCACAAATGGGGCCAGCCTTGCTGTGACCTTTTTGCCACCCCCTTCAACAGCAAATGCAACAAATTCTTCTCTCTCCTTCCACTTCCCGGACATTCCCCCAGAGATGCTCTAGTCCACGATTGGCCTTAGGGACTTTTTTATGCATTCCCTCCTTTTCCCCTTATTCCAAAACTGATACAGAAAGCTACCGTTTTGGGCTGCAAAATGATCCTCATTGCTCCTTACTGGCCTCGACAAACATGGTTCCCGTTCCTGCATCATCATCTTCTAGAGCAGCCTTGGACTCTGGACCCAGTTCCAGACCGTCTGATCCATCAATCGGGAGGGCTGCACCAATCCCTGCAATCTCTTCAGCTCACTGCTTGGTTGCTCCACTTCCAACATTAGCCAGGCTTCCAGATATCTCCCCGTCTGTGCTGGAAATTATTTTATCATCGCACAAGTCTACCACTTGAAAAACATATGCTAGTAAGTGGAAACATTTTTCTTCCTGGGCAGAGACTAAGAGTATAGACCCTTTTCAGCCCCTATACACTACATTTTGGATTTTCTTGCGGAACTCTTCCATTCTGGGTCCGCTTCTGCTACAATTAGAATTCAGTTAGCTGCAATTTCAAATTTTCACATTGGCCTGTTGGGAAATAATATCATGTCGCACAAGTTGTGTAAAGCCTTTCTCAAAGGTACCTCTCTGCTCAGGCCTCCAGTGAGAGATCCCCCACCTCTGTGGGACCTAAATTTGATTTTAGCTTCTCTAATATTGCCTCATTTCGAACCTGCAGCTTCTTGTTCCCTGAAGTTTTTATCATGGAAAACTCTCTTTCTGGTAGCCATTACTTCAACCAGAAGAGGTTCGGAACTGCAGGCCCTTTGTTCCTGTCCTCCGTACCTAGTGTTCCACAATGATAGGGTTGCTCTCAGGACAAATCCTTCCTTTCTTCCTAAGGTCTCTTCAGAAAATAACTTGAATCAGTCCGTAGACCTCCCTGTGTTTTTTCCCAACCGCTCCAACAGGGCGGAATATAAATTGCATCAATTAGATGTTCACAGGCAACTACGCTTTTATTTACATAGAACTAAGGACATCAGAAAATCAGATCAACTTTTCCTTTCTTATGCTAAAGGCAAACAAGGTCTTCCAGTCTCAAAAGTAACCTTGTCCAGGTGGTTGACTTCTATCATCACATTTGTCTATCAACTCAGGAATAAAGAATTGCCTGTTAAACCAAAAGGTCACTCCACCAGAGCTTTAGCCACTTCTGTGGCCTTTCAGGCTAGGTTGCCCATGGAATCTATTTGTGCTGCGGCTACGTGGGCCAACCCACATACTTTCATTACGCATTATAAGTTGGATTTGGTTTCCAGGAACAGAGTTGATTTTAGTTCCACTGTTCTGAAGAGTTTGTTCTGATGAGCCACTCAGGTTTTTAGGTGCTAGGGATGCTGTCCCAACCAGCAAGAATGAAGGCGAGATAGACAACTTAACATAAATAAGTTATGTACCTACCATAATGTTCCATGTTAGTTGTCTTCTTCTCGCCTTCTTTCTTGCGTCCCACCCTCCATCCCCCTATCCTTGTAGACCAAGAAGAGTTCCTTATAGTTATTTGTTCGCTGGCTGAGTCTTCTCTGGCTATTCCTTTCTGTCTAGTAGCCTTTCTGAAGGTTTTATATTTTTCAGGATAGGATCCTTTCCTTTATTATGTCTGCAGTTAGTCTTACCAAATGAGATCTGGGTATCTAGTGCCAGGCATCATGGGATATGGGGTGGCCTCGAGCCAGTATGCAGCTCTCGAGCTTTTGAAGATGGCCGAGTCGGAGCCGAGGATTGGCTCCAAACCCAACCAGCAAGAAAGAAGGTGAGAAGAAGACAACTAACATGGAACATTATGGTAGGTACATAACTTCTTTTTCTGTGTGATTATCATTCACATATCACATGATTTGATAGCAATGGTATGATATGGGATTATCATTCACATATCATACCATTGCTGTCAAATCTCCTCCAATGGCATGTAGCAAATAGAACCCTAACATCTTAAGAACTTTAACTTTTGTTAATAAATCTACTAATCATTATGATAACCCACTATTCTCTGTTGCTATCTCCAAGGCATGGAACAAACTTCCAAACCATATCAGGCAAATAGTCTGCAATTATTCAAATCTGCCCTAAAATATCACCTGGCAATTAATAAACTATGCAACTGTACCACATTTTGATGTATGATCTGATGTCCTTTTCATTCTTCCTCAAAACATGGATTCGGATCCGATCCTCAGATCCAACTTGACCACATACACTAGGCTTTGTATTCATATCTTGAGCTCCACCCTCGACCCACAATGCCTCAGTCCATCCCTAATATCTCTAATCCCATTTGCCACCATCGTGCTCAGATGCAAGTTCTTTTGAGTGAGAAAATAGTGAATTTTTGTGAGTTACTGAAGATTTTTACTAAAAATTTCTTCTAAATCTTTTCTTATCCGACTTTCCTATTATCCCTGTAAGTATTTGTGACAGTGTTAGGTTTTATACTATCTTTATAGTACATCTCTCATACCACAGTTGCTTTTTTCTCCTGTTACCCTTTAAATAGGACATTGTTTCTTAATTACCTTAGTTGGTAATTCTCCGTTCTCCACTTTTCTTTTCTGCTAAAAAAAAGTTAATTTTCTCCTCTCGTTTTTAGTGTCCTCTATTTGGTTGTTATTACTCTTCCTACTTTCTTGTCATGTCTGAAAAACTGACAGGGTTCAAGAACTGTACTTCTTGTGGGCCTAAAATTCCAAACGTGGATGCCCACAAGGAGTGCATTTATTGTTTCAGAGCTGGTCACTTGGATAAAAACAGCAGCATCTGTTCAACATATAATCCAAGGGCACTGGCTGAGAGACACAACAAACTGATCTTGTAAGGCCTACTTCCTGCTGCTACAACTTCATCTTCTAGGGCTCAAGCCCCTGCCAAATCTTCTAAGTCTGCTCCATCAGAGCACAGAAAATGCTCCCTGTGACTTTGTCGGAGCCACCGACTAAGATCTGAAAATCCTGTGAGTCGATGTCATTGGATCCAAAGAACTGATCATCAGATCCAACATCTTTGGCTCTGATAATTATATTGGCTAGTACTACAGCTCCTAGTTCAGATTCCAACCCTTGGATCCAAAGCCTGGCACCTGTCATAGGGTTCACACACCAAAGTATTTGCGAAATCCAATTTCTCCTACTTTGCATTTTCCATTTTTATGGACTCCAAAGAAACATTGAAGACCACAATCCACCACATCCTCCAGGTCCTGCAGGTCCCATTTTTTCAGAGCCCCAGGATCCAAAAACCCTGAGATTCTGGAGTCAAATCTGAAGAAGACATCTTCTTTGACTCAAAGGCATCCCTGACTAATTCTGCTCTGATACCTTCAGATTGGAAAGGGTCCCGGAGCCGAAGTGTCAGCATCAGATCCATGGGGCACGGATCGACTCTGATGTTATCAGATCCGTCCCTGCCCACGGAACCTCAACCCTGGACAGTTCAGACTCAGTTCCATCCTCAAGGTGTGGATCCTTTAGGAGTCATAATCTGCCTGTACTGGAAGCTTTGGCTCTGGTGCGGTTGGTCTCGAGTTCTCCATGTCCATCTGACTTTGAGGTCGTAGAAAGGACTGTTTCACTTTCTAGAGAACTACATTCTCATTATTTGGATCCAGTTCCCATCCCCACTTCACTTCCTAGCTCTGAGTCGATCAGGCCTACTCCACAGGAACAGCCAATTCCAACTAGTTTCCAAGTATTTCTTGTAGAGGAACTCCCCCTCTCTTCTGCTACCGCCTCTGAACATCCCCCAGAAAAGCTTCATCAGAAGAGAATGTGCAAGAGGAGGCACATAGATTACCCCTTGGATTCTCTCATGAATGATACCGATTTTAATGAAGGAGCTGGGGCCTCCAGAAAATCACCAGATGATATCTCCTTCCCAGTAGATGCTATGGTGGTGGCAGCAGCCACTAAGAAAGAAGTAGAAGAATGGAGCTCTTCTGTAAATACTCTGTCAGAGTCCATGTCTGCAGAGGATTTCAAAACAACACCCTCCCAGGTCACCACTCTATGGTCAGTTTCCAATGCTTCCAAGAGGATAATCTCACACACAGCTGAAGGCAACTTACGAGCTACTGGTTCAGGGACTGCCCTAAGGAGACATGCCTGGATGCGTCTTTGTGGAGCCTTTTAAGATGTCCTTCATCAATACATCCTTTGATGTTACATCCTTATTTTGTCCATCGGTAAAAGAGATGCTTAGCTGCAGTGAACAAGAAGGAAAGACTTTGTTTGCCATGGGAATCAAGTTTTCTACCCCTCAGTGAACCTTCTTCAGGAATCAGAGAAGTGGTAAGAAAATATGGTTCAGGAAATCTCTGGGACCTTTCCAAGATTCTTGCAGGGACAACTCCACCAGAGGCAGAGGAGGAAGTTCCAATGGGAGACATCGCCGTAGAGGCAGGGGAGGCCTGCAAAATTAGGGTTTCCATGTTTCCTTTCTGGGCAGACCATTCCAGCACTCCTGAAGTGTTGCCCGCCAACTCTGGAGGCAGTTGGGGGAAGATTATCCTTGCACTCAGATGCCTGGGCAAATTTATTTTTATTTACTTATTTAGTTTACATTTGTTGACTGGGATAGTCCGACGGGATATATATCCATTTTCAGTGGAGGCCCGGGGAGAAAAGCTCCAAGATAATAATACACATTGAACATTTAGTAAATGTTAGTTTCAAGCAGATTACAGTCATAAGCAATACCAGCATTTAGCACATATAGTACTAACGTATTATAAAACACTTTACAAAACATAACATTATTTTCAAAGTTATGTATACATAACATTACATTCAGGTTTAAGACACATTGAGCAGCAGTTATACAACTGACACTTCCTGAAATGGTGTGGTTGAAAAAAGTTAGAAGTAATCGAAGGTAAGGCACCTAAGTAATAGATTACTAGTCTGGGTTAGTGCATGGACATAACTAATGAGTTTTGAAGTATTTCTTGAGTTTGTTTTTGAATTGAGTTAGTGAGGGTTCTAGGGTCAAGTCAGCTGGGAGTCTGTTCCATGTTTTTCCAAGAGTCCCCATCTGAGTAGTTCGATTTGTATGTTTGAACTAGGAATCTAGTGGATGATCGCAGTGGCCGGGTGCTGGTGTAGGGTCTGATAATATTTTTTAGTGCAGGTGTATTTTCTGGTTGGTAAAGGACTTTATGTGCCACTATTAGCCAGATGAACTGCAGTAGGCTAGGCAGTTCAAGCCATCCTAGGTTGTGACAGTGGTGTGTCCAGTAGGCTGTGCCAGTAGGAAATCTTGCTGTGTGGTTATAGCAGGATGATAATTTATTAAGGTCTGTTTTGTTTAAGTTGGAGAATAGAGACGAGGCATAGAGAAGAGATGATAGTAGATGGGAACGGGTAATTGCAGTTCTAGCAAGTGGGGTAAGGAAAGGTTTGATTCTGTAAAGAGAGAAGTTTTTTTATTAATGGTTTTGATAGTTTGACTGATATGCGCATCAAACTTCAGGTTATCAGCTATGACACCCAGTAGTTTAGTTTGGGTTTCTGGGGAGATAATAGTGCCATTGTTAGCAGTTATGTTGAAGGATGGCAGGGGGGCCCTGCATGTGGGGGAGAAGAGGAACAGCTTAGTTTTGTTGGGGTTTAGGATTAGATGTTGATTGGAGAGCCATTTTCCACTGTATTGAAGGTATTTTGGGTTAATGTGAATAAAGTAGCTGGTGAGGTGTCAGAACAAATCAAGATGGAGTCATCCGCATATTGAATGCAGGTAGCATCTGGGATGACTGAATGAAGGTCATTGATAAAGGTGGAGAAGAGAAGGGGCCCTAGTATCGAGCCCTGGGGGACTCCTAATGTGATGGGTAGGCGAGATGATAGATGTCCTGCCATAGGACTGCCTGTTGAAACCATTGGGGAGTGCATGGTTGTTTAAGGAAAAGGCCTTCAAGGTATTTATAAGCATTTTGTGGTTATCCGTGTCAAAAGGCTTGGATAGATCTAGAAAGAGTGCTGAGGATAGTTTGTTATTATTGCATTTGTGGTTAATGACGTTAGAGAAAGCGAGGAGGGCAGAAGTAGTACTGTGGTGTGGCTTAAAGCCATGCTGAAAGTTGGACAACACCTTGTTCTGTGTGAGGTAGTGCATGAGCTGTATGTGTATACACTTCTCCATAATTTTAGCTAGAAGTGACAGAATAGCTATGGGTCTAAAGTTTGACAGTTCAGTGGAACTGCCTCCTTTATGGAGAGGTATGACATGGGAGATTTTCCATATAGTGGGTACAGTAGCTTCAGATATAGCTCTGTTGATCAAGATTGAGATGGGATATGCTATGGTGTCAGCAGTCTTTTGCAGATAGTCTGCTGGGAGGAGGTCGGCAGCCAGGGTGGTGGGTCTTAGTTTCTTAAGTAGGGCATGAATAGGTTGAGTAGGAACAGGTTGGAAGGTAAAGTATGTTTGGCTACTGGGTGTGGCTGCATTAGAATTAGAGCCATTTGGAGAGAGTTGGCTGGCTAGAGACTGAGTAGTTTCTGTAAACAAGCTGTTGAAGTTATTAGCAATGTCTACTGGGAATTTTTGTTGGGAGACTGAGGGGGGTGGGTGGAGTGGTGGGTTGGCCTGGGTGGAGTAGTTTGTTTATTCCTGCCCAGAACTTTTGAGGTTTGTTTTGGTGTTTTTGCAGTAGATGGTAGTAGTGGTACTTTTTGTCTAAGGTTATGGAATTTTTGGTGTCATTCCTTAGCTCTCTGAATCTTAGTTGATTAAGTGGGGCTTTTGTTTTTCGGTAGGTGGCCCGTGCTTTGTTTCTGAGTGAAATTTTGGTTTTGGTATCTTTAGAAAGCCATGCTATGCTATGACAGTAGCCATGCTCAAATATGACAGAAGATTCCTGGGTGTTAAGAATAATATACAGAGGTTATTCTATTCAATTTTTCCAATTTCCAATTTCGTATGTGCAAAAGGAGAAAAACTTCCAGACAATTCACTCAGTCAGAGGAAAGCAGCAGTGCTAGAAATTCAAAAGCTTCTGGACAAAAGAGTCATCCAAAAGGTCCTACCAGACCAAATAGGATTCGGAACTTACTCATGTTTCTTTTTAGTGCCCAGAAAGAAAGGGGACCCTAGACCAATTTTGGATCTAAGCAAATTGAATCAATGCATAAAAAAGTCAAAGTTCCGAATGGTCATGGTTCAATCCATTCTGCCATTTCTTCACAAGGATGATTGGATGTGCTCCACAGATATTCAGGATGTGTTCTATCACATCAAAATAGACAGCCGATCCAAAAGACATTTACACTTTTGGCTGGGAGCCAGTCATTACCAATTCAGAGCACTGCCTTTTGAACTCGCCACAGCCCCCAGAATATTTACAAATGCATGGCAGTGGTGGCTGTTCACCTGAGACTCAAAGGATTCTGAGTGTTTCCATATCTGGACGACAGGCTCCTCACCATCCCCTGCAAGCATCTCCTTCAATAGCCCAGAGACTATTCGCTCCAGTTTTGCCAGTCACAGGGGATAACAATAAATTATGCCAAATCAAATTTGACACCAGTTCAGAGCCTGGAGTTCATTGACGCACATCTGAGCACAACAACAGAAATAGCATTACTACCAGTTCATCAGATATCCATGCTCATGTTTCATGTCCATCAGCTTATCTTCCACCCATCTCCTTCAGCCAGATTAGTTCTTCAAGCACTAGGATACATGATCACAGCCATTGTATTGCTTCTCTTAGCACGATACTGTATCCGTGTTCTTCAATGGACTCTAGCTGTTCAGCAGTCTATTTGTTGACAACTCCTATCCTTTCCAGTCAAACTTACTCCAATTTGTAAACAACACATCTGGTGCATGCAGATGGATGACATTTGTCTAATCAGACTTTTTGTTTTACCACCCCCAGTGGCCACAGTGACTATGGATGCCTTCTAACAGGGGCAGGGGTAATTTCCTGAGAAGGACAGTCCAAGGCATGTGGCCCCTCCAAGAGACCAATCTGTACATCAATGTACTAGAGATGAGAGCAGTCCTGTTAGCATTGTAGGCATTTCAAGATGCTCTTCCTCTAGGGACTATTATGATTCAGACTGATAACACGTCTGTTGTCTGGTACATTAACAAATAAGGAGGAACTTGATCATACCTTCTCTGCACAGAGGCCATGAGAGTGTTGGAATGGCACACTCTTCAGACTGCTTTCTGGCTGCAACTTACATACTGGGAAAACCAACATGTTAGCAGACAAGTTAAGCAGGTCCATTTTGATGCCACATGAGTGGTCTCTCAAACAGACTATGGTGGAAGACATTTCTCATCATTTTCTCAAACAAAGGAGAATGCATGCTACATCTCCTTGATGTACATAGACAATTGCATTTTTATTTATACAGGACAAAGCAAATCTGAAAATCATTACAAATATTTGATCTGATGTTGTCCAATTCATTCCATTAGCTGGTGGGAATATGGTTCTGAGGTTCAGAACTGACTGGCCACCTTCTACTAGCTCGAGACTCCTGACTTGAGCTCCTCCTCCCTACCCAAAATCCCCCACTCTCCCACAGTACCTCAGATCTTGTGTGTTGCACTTAGAGTTTGCATCGAGTTCCTTGGCTTGAGCTTGTCAGTATGTTTGTGAGTGATTTTTCCTTGTTGTTTCTTTCCCTACCTGTCAATGTTCTATTTTTCTCTACTTTCCTGTCTAGTTTTTAGGTTTTCTGTCCATCAGCTCTTAAGAAAAAAAAATCTTTACTCTTCTACCTTTTTTTGCTTTCTCTCTTTCCTCATGGCCAATCAGAAGCCATTAGGGTTTAAGAAGTGCATTTCCTATGAGCAGAAGTTCCCCTTATCTGACACCCATGGGAAGTGCATGTACTGTTTGGGGCCTCAACATCTGGATGCCTCTGTGAGATTTGCAGGGCTTTCCATCCTTGGGCTCTGGCAGACAGGAGGAGTAAACCTATTTTAAAAGGGTTACTTCCTCCTTCCACCACCTCGGGGATTCCTTCAACATCAGGGACTCAACCCCATTCAAAAAAGTCCAGAGGCTCCCGGGTGTTCAGGAGACTGTCTCCCAGGTGGTCTTCTTTGGAACCACCTAGGAAAAAGTCAAAAGCCTTTGGAGATGACTCCCTCAGCTTTGAGCTCAGTCACCACTACCTCTCCTCTGCCCCATTAATCCAGTGTTGCTACTGGGCCGAGTGGTACTTCCACAGGGTCGGCTCCTACAGTGTCAGTGCTGAGGTCCTCTTTGCCTGTCCATACTAGGAGGTCACTATTTCATTCCCCACAGAGATCCTCCAGACCCCCTTCCACTACTTCTTCTGGGTCTCCCCAAAGTTTGTCTTCTAAAGACATTGGTAAGCTCATGAGGCAATTTCTCGAGACACAGATCCAGAAGGGGCTTGTGTCTGCTCCATCCACATCTGCTTCCATGAGGGTTTCTCCATTCCAACCCTTTGCTCCTTCTTCGATTCGACCCCTGGTTTTGGAGTTGTCAGTTCTGTTGGGTCCTAGTGCCGGGGTGATGAAGCCTATAGAGATTTCCTCTTTGCCTCCTATGTTTTCCCTGACCTGCACAGCTTCAGCTGCTTCGGTTTGAGTGCGTCTTGGAGCCATTGTATCAAGGTTCATTTGGGGGGATTGACTTCGACTCCGAAGCTTTCTGAGCCATATCTTCCCCTCGGTGCATCACCCTTTGACAGCTTGGCTCCGACTCCCCCCTCAGAGCAGGAGGCCCGTTCTTTCCGGGAGGTGTCTATTCTGGTGGTTTCGGCTCTGGTGTGATAGCTCCAGGTGGTTCAGAGTCCTTTCACATTAGAGGTTGTGGAGAGAGTCCACTCCTAAGAGATCCTTAGCCCTTATCTCAACATAACTTCCATTGCCTCATACTGGAACTGTTTGCGAGACCTCTGAGCTGCCACACAGACAGCCAGTTCTGGAAAGCCTCCACACCATTCCCTCGGTGGATCCCCAAGCTTCTTCTGACACCCCCCAGAGTGTCCTCCTGAGGAGGTCCCTCGGAAGAGACTTTGTAAAAGGAGTCACGTGGATTCCCCTAAGAAATCCATCAATATGGATACCAATTTCGAGGAAGGTGAAGGGTCTCCCAAATCACCACCCGACAAGGTCTCCTTTGGAGACATCCTTGCAGTCCTTCACCAGAAGGGTGATTGGTCTGTCCAAAACCTTTCTCCAGAGGAATCGGTACTGTGGGAGGCTTTTGGGATTGGCCCATCTACTACCTGGGTGCCGCCCCCATGATTGAACCGCTCATCTAACTGGTGTCATCAAGGGCCTGGAGGGAGATGGATACAGTGGAACCAGTTCCTAAATGCTCCAACAAAATTTTGAGTGCTCTAGCTGACAAACCTTTCTGGACTAAAGGAATTCTCGTGGATGCTATGGATGTGGCGGCAGCCACCAAGAAGAAGCTGGCTCAGGAAAGTTCCTCTGTTCACACCCCAAATAGAGAATCCTGGGCATTGGACAGATTTGTCAAAAGAGTCTACGCCTCATCTACCTTTGCGCTTATTGAACTATTTGTCACATTTTACCTGGCTACATATGGACTTAGTCAGTGAACTTTCTAGCTCAGTCTCATGGTCAATGCCTACCTAGGAATGCAAGTCCTTTTCATGTAGGCTGGCCACCCTACACTCCTTAGCCAATGCGTCCATGAGGCTTATCTCTCACACTGTGGAGGGTACCTCATAGGTGGCTGGTTCTGGCATTGCCATTCTGCGCCATGCCTGGGTGAGGCTGTGCGATTTTGTGGAGCATTTCAAACAGTCCTTTATTAATGCACCCTTTGATGGCTCCACATTGTTTGGCCCACAGTACTTGACACTTTAACCCAAAGCAAGAAAGATGGTAAGACCCTCTACCATCAGGATCTGTTTTTCTACTTCACAACAGTCTTTCCAGAACACTCAGGGAGAATCTTTGCCTCTGGGGCAGAGAAAGATATGGTCAGAATGGGAGACGCGCCGTGTGGCCAAGGTGGTCTGCAGAATCAAGGGTCATGGGAACCTGCCCCAGACAAGCCTTTCCATTGATCCTGAACTGTTGCTCAACTGCTCTCTTCTGGAAACAGTCAGGGGATGTTTCTCCTTGCACCCAGAAGCCTGGGAGACCATCACAAATGACAAACGGGTGCTAGGGATCATATCCGGAGGATACTTCATTCCCTTTTCTGAAGTCCCCAAACAAAAATCTCACCTCCCAGATGTTCCACCCAGTCACAGGGAGAACACAGCCCAGGAAAGAAAACTGCAAAACAGAGTCATCCAAGAGGTCCCCCTGATCAAGTCGAACTGGGTGTTTACTCCAGATTCTTTTTAGTGCCCAGAAAAACGGGACTTGTGACCTATTCAGGATCTGACCTCTCTGAACAAGTCTGTGAAGCACACAAAGTTCAGAATAGTCACGATTCAATCCATCTTACCTCTCCTAAAAATGGAGAATTGGATGGGCTCTATAGACCTCAAGGATGTGTACTGTCATATAAGAATGCACAGGCACTCCAGGCATTTTCTGCTTTTCAGGCTGTGAGGCAATCACTACCAGTTCTGGCTGATTCCATTTGGTGTTACCACAGCCTCTAGAGTGTTCACCAAATGTCTAGCAGTAGTTGCAGCTCATCTCCATCTGCAAAGTTATCAGATATTTCCATATCTGGATAACAAGCTCCTGACCGCCCCAAGCAAGCATCTACTTCTTCAGGCCGGGGATTACTTCTTCAGCTTAGCTTAATTTCTGGAAATAGCTGTCAACTTACAGAAGTCACAACTGGATCCAGTATAAGCCATAGATTTCATATTGGCCTGCCTAGACACAAGGACGGCCTGTGCTTACGGATGTCCTGTGCTTACCTTACAAAGGACAGGGTATCAAATCTAAAGTTTCATGCCAGTTAGATCTTGCCCGCTCAAAAGCCTCCAGCCTCCCTAATTAGGATCCATGCCAGCAACTATAATTCTCCTTCCAACGGCATGCTTCCATATGAGAATACTGCAGTGGACCTTGGCAGTACAGGGGTCACTTCTCGGGAATACTCTTAATCTTCTCATCAGCCTGTCCAATGTGTGCAGGGATTCTGTACTTTGGTGGATTCACTCCCCGGAAATCACTCAAGGACACCCATTTGTTCGCCACATTGACTTAGTACACCTCCCATTTTGGGTGGGGGGGGGGGGAATTGTCTGGAACGGACAGTCCAAGACATGTGGACGCCCATGAAGATCAAACTACATATCAGTGTACTCGAGCAGTTCTTCTAGTGTTGCAACTAGACAGCTTTCTACCTCAGGGGACTACTGCAGTCCAGATGGACAATATGTCAGTGGTTTGGTACATCAACAAACAGGGAGGGACCAAGTATTACCCCTTTGTTGAGAAGCGATGAGAGTGTGGTAGTGGGCAATTTCTACCAACCGCTTTCTGATAGCAATGCACATTCCGGGAAAGTCCAACATATTAGACGACAGGCACAGCCGAATGTTGCTGATGCCTAACGACTGGTCCCCGAATCAGTCACTGGCAGACACGATCTTCCAGAAATGGGGTCATCCTTGTTGTGATCTCTTTGCATCCCCTTTCAGCAAAAAATGCAGCAGGTAGTTTGGCTTAATCTCTCCTCAGGGACAGTTCCCCAGAGCTGGCCTTCTGGTCTACTCTACGCATTTCCCCCTCTTCCATTGATCCCCAAGTTCCTACAGAAAGCTCTTAGGTTATAAAGCAAAGTAATCCTTATTGCCCCTTTTTGGCCTCAACCAACCTGGTTCATCTTTCTTTGGTCTCACCTGGCTTGCCCCCAGAGAAAATTGGACCCGATTCCAGATGTGCTCTCTCACCCATCTGGGCATCCTCAACCAGACATTCAAGGGCTGAAGTTAACCACATGATTTCTCCACTTCTGATGATGGTTAGATCTCCTCGGCTTTCTTCCCCATTTGAAAAATTTTGCTTTCATCCCATGGGGCTTCCATACATAAATTTACAAGAGCAAGTGGAAGAGGTTTTCTTTTTGGGGTGATCAAAAACAGATAGATCTGTTTACAGCCCCGGTTTCAGTTGTATTAGACTTTTGGCTTCCCTTTTCAACTATGGTGCCAACTACTTTACTGTCAAAGCTCATGTAGCTGCTATTTCCAACTTTCACTTTGTCTTTGAGTCCTTATCTCTTGCGTCTTTGAAACTGTGTAAAGCCTTTCTCATGGGTGCTTTTCTGCTCCTGCCACCGGTCAAAGATCCTCCTCCCCCGTGGGACTTTACTATGATTCTACAAGCTTTAGTCAGTCCCCCTTTTGAATCCTCAGCCATGGTAGATTTGAAATTTCTTTCCTGGAAGACTCTATTTCTGGTAGTCATTACTTCAGCCAGGAGAGTGTCTGAACTCCAAGCTCTTTCTGCAAAATTTCCATATGTGATTTTCCAAAACCACAGAGTGACCCTACGTACTAATCCTTCTTTTTTATCCAAGGTGGGTAAGGAGAGTAACATTAATCAGTCAATCAATTTTCCCGTCTTCTTTCCTGAGTACCAAAAAAGGGAGAGTACACTTTACATCTGCTTGATGTTCATAGGCAGCTTCGTTTTTATATCCATTGAATCAAGCCTTTCAGGAAATGTGACCAGCTGCTTGTTTCCTTTTTCAAATGCTAAGAAGGGTAGAGCATTCACAAAAATTATGTTGGCGAGATGGTTGAAAGACTGTATTACATTTATTTATTTTTTCAAAGGTTTTCCTTTACCAGGTCCAGTAAGGGCTCACTCTATAAGGCCCTTGCCCACATTTCAGGCTTTTTGGTCTAAAGTTTCTATTGAGAATATTTGTGCTACTGCTACTTGGTCAAACCCACATACTTTTGTTATGCATTACAAATTGGACATCATATCCAAGATTAGATGTGCCTTTGGTTCTGCTGTACTCTGGAATATTCTTCCTTGATGGCCACCCTGGATTATAGCAGCTGGGACTCTGTCCCATAGGTTAATGGAATGAAGTGGACAACATTAGATAAAGAAATTATGTTCTTACTATAACATTCCATCTGTATTGTCCGTCTTCATTCTGTTAACCTTTCCGACCCCTTCCCCCTATCCAATTTTTCAGAAAACCTAGTAGACATTACAGAGAATTTTTTATTCCTTTGGGTGACTTCCTGATGTTCTTTATTTGTATGATATATATACACTTCTGGTTTGCATGTTTTTGTAGTATAGTTAATGCTTGATAGCTATTATGTTCTTGTTGGCAAACTCAATCTGAGGTACTGTGGGGAAGCAGGGCATTATGAGTAGGGAGGAGGAGCTCAAGTCAGGAGTCTCAAGCTAGTAGAAGGCAGCCGGTCAGTTCCAAGCTGCAGAACCGTATTCCCGCAGGTTACTAGAATGAAGATGGACAACACAGATGGAACACTATGGTAAGAATATAACTTCTTTTTTTCCTTTTCACCAAAAAGGCTAGGTTGCGCAGTTTCAAAAGTTACTTTAGCTAAATGGATGACTGATTGTATTTCTGGTCCTATTCTCAGCAAGGTATTTCCCTACCAAAACCACCTAGAGCTCATTCAACTAGATCCATGGCTACTTCATTTACTTTTTGGTCAAGAACATCTGTTGATGATATTGGTGCAGCTGCCACATGGTCCAGTGCTCACACCTTTGTTACTCTTCACAAATTAGATCTCATATCCAGAAGTAGGCCTGCCTTTGGCTCAGCGTTACTCCAGAATATCCATCCATGAGGGCCTCTCAAGGGCAATGTAGCTTTTGACTCTGTCCCATGTGTTGAGGAAGAATGAAAAGGACAACATCAGATTTAAATGTTATGTACTCACTATAACTTGGCATCTGTGTTGTCCATTTTCATTCTTTCTCAACCTCCCTCCCATCCATCCCCTGTCCGTAAATCTTCTGGAGAAACTTGTTGGACTTTTATTGGAACTTAAGTTATGGGTTTGAGCCCTTTTTTCTTTCAGCTGTTGCTGTTTCTGTCTAGCTATAGGGTCCTTATGGTGACAAACTTGATCTGAGGTTTTATAGATGGACTGAGAAATTGTGGGAAGAGCTCAAGAGTTGGATCCAAATCTAGAGTATGCAGCTGAGTTGGATCTGAGGATTGGATCTGAACCTATGAGTTAAGGAAGAAAGAAAATGGACAACACAGATGCCTAGTTATGGTGAGTACATACTTTTTAATTATCCTAACTGTGCACTATGGATACTGTACAAGTGTATTAATATAGCATTTTTGATTTAACTCACAATATCTTGAAAACATGCATTTCCATAATCTGGTATGCTTTGTAAATAATGTTTGTTGACTGTTCTTATTTTGAATTGTGAAAAAGTGTATTTCTGTCCTTGTTTTGGAGCTTTTCTTCTTGGGCCTCCTCGGAAAATGAGCATTTCAGTTCTTAAATGGACTTTGCTGGTAAACCAAAGCAGACAAATATATATATATATATATATATATATATATATATATATATATATATATATATATATATATATATATATATATATATATAGAAAGGTTTACCATGAAAACATCGAACCATACCCCATCGAATGATGGAATTACTGAACCACTTCCGCTAAACCGACAATGTCGAATTCCAACATTGTCTAAATACGACTCGCCGTAAAGCTTGAAACAGGCTTTAACATGGGTTGAGATGGGGTCGGGAGTCATACTTCGGCAATGTTGGGTTCAACATTGTCGCCGTTCGATCTCCAGACTTCGACTGATATATATATATATATATATATATATATATATATATATATATATATATATATATATATACACACACACACTCACACACACACACACACACACACACACACACACACACACACACACACACACACGCACAAATTGTTATTCAGATCAGTTAACTATTTGTTTTGGGAAATTTGGAAAATCGCATACTTCAAATTACTGTAGTTTTCTTACCAAGATCTTTATTTTTTACTGATTAATTGGTCCTTCTACCATCACATAAATATTTCCTTTTTAAAATACATTAATGCCTAATATTAAGTTTATTCCTTTAGAGCTTTAAATAGTATTCATTTTCTTCAGCACATTTTGCACATTTTTTTGCAGTCAATTAGTATGATTATTTTATTTTGTTTTATATTTCTACACACATCATGCTTACTGACGTGTTAGTCACAACTGTATTTTGTTGTTTTCAAATTCACATGTTGTCATCTAGCATATTGCTATAGTCTATAGTCTAGTCTACAAAGTTTATGCTCTTTTGAATAATACACTAAAGCATTGTTTGTGTACTACATACATCCTTTCCTGTCAAGGAATCATGGCCTTAAGAATGTACAGTTGTGATGTCTCCCCAAAAACTATGATAGCGTGAGGCCAGTGGATTGTAACAATGTGTTTTTAGATTCTGCAGTTGACAGATAGCAGTCCATATTATCTGAATTTTCGTGCCTTTTAATAAGATGTTTAAATATCAGGACTAAGTGAATACCCAGTACTTCAGTGTGCTTAAATATTTGCTGTTTGATAAAACTGAAGTTTTAACTCAGAAATTATGAGATACTGACTTTCCAAAGATGGCTGCACACTGCTAAATAGCTTAATGTCATCTTTCCCAATGTGGAAACTGAAACTGAGAAAAAAGCGCCAGTGAAATTGTAAGCATGTGCACATTTTAGTTACTGACTAGTGAGTACACTGCCTGGATGCTAGCATAGAAGAAATTTGGGGAACTTGAAATAAGATCAACTGGAAAGGGTGAAGAGAGCACACTGGCTGGGAAGAATCTTGAAGGTGTTCAGCAAAAGGCAGTTCAAGTTTATGCTTTGGTTCAAGAGATGGCTCCCAGTAAATTAGGGGAAAAATAAAGCAAATGTACTCAAAGGAGATTAAAATAAATGAAACAGTGAATGAATATATCAAATGAAAAGTCTGGAAAAATAGAAGAACCTTTGACTAGCTATTTGGATGAACTGATAAAACTGCAAAAATCAGAGGATGAAATTATACCACTAAAAAGTGATGCTACGGAGCTTAAGAAATTTTTGAGGGGAAATAATCATCTTTCAGCAGGGAATATTATTTATATATATATATTTTTTAATAATTTTGTTGACTGGAAAAGTCCAACTAGGACAGAGCCTATTTTCCAGAGGAAACCCATGCGAACGCAGGGAGAACATGCAAACTTTGCACAGAAGGCACCCCAACCGAGAATTGAACCAGAGAACCTCTTGCTATGAGGTGACAGTGTTAACCGCTGCATCACTGCGCCGCCCATAATTTAAGATTGGAACTTGACTTACAACAGGTACGCTGTATCAGCGGGACCTGGAAGTGAAAGTATAAGAATAGAGGGTAGATGTCTGAAGAAATTTTTGAAAATATTTGCTATGGAAGATATACATTTTAGTAGGAAATCTGATAGAATTTACATATTATTCTTCAAGGTAAGATAGAAATTGTATTTCACAGGAAGATGTGCATTTAATTGAAAGCTTCAGCACACATCCAATAACCATTTTAGATCATGTACTGATAGAAACCAAAATGCAGTTTAATGAAATGAAATTGAGACACTTGTACTTTCCCACCTTTTTAAAAAGAAAGGAGTTTAAGTAATGGGTAGTGGAAATTATTCAAGAGTAAATTAGTGAGTGGGATAAAATAAAAATAGTTTAGAAATAAAAGAGAAAGACTTATGGATAAGAAGGGGTCTATATTAGAACATCAACGTTTCACAACTTCCCTGTGCTGAAACACATACAACACAAGCAATCCACACACATACACCTAAAATCTTACATCTAACCCTACACTAAACTGTACTTACACCACTAACTATCCATTTACCTTAACCCAAACCCTAACCCGTCACTATCGCACACTCACCTCACCCACGCCCTAACCCTAACTCACCTACCCCGCCCTAACCCTCACATCCACACAATTGCACACTTACCTGACCCGTGCCCTAACCCTAACTCACCTAACCCGCCCTAACCTTCACGTCCACACAATTGAACACTTACCTGAACCCAACCCGTAACGTTCCACTATTTTGCTGAAAATAGCGAAGCGATAGAAACAGACACCCAAATTCTTTCCCTAGGGAAAAAAATCGTTTTTCTGCAGCTTCGCTATTTTCAGCATTCGCTGAATAGGGTTCGATATTAGAACATTCGAAGTTGTGAAACTTCAATGTTCTAATATAGACCCAGATAAGAAGTACTAGGAAATATTTTGAGAAGTATTACAGGATAAGGAGAATATCACAGAACAGGAAGCAGCACAATTGCTGGGTGCTTAAGAGGAAATAAGGAAGTATTTGGATAATATGCATGGGTATAGAAAGATTGCTGTTGAGCATAATTTTTGGTAACCCCAGAAAACTAAAGCTTTTATCACAAGTTAGGTAATGGAAAGTAGAAAAGGTTTTCTCCAAACCTAGCGAGCCTTTAACAAGATTAATAACCATGGATCCTATAGAGATACTGGAGATATTTTAGAAATTTTATGAAAATTACTATAAAGCAGAAGAGCACAAAAGGAAAATATTTATGGAAGACTTTAGTATGTCAAGATTAGAGGACAATTAGGCTCAACAACTTATAGTTAAGATACGAGGCGATGAGCTAGAATTGTGATGTATAATCATTGTGCAGGGAATTCTCCAGCAACAAATGGAAATTTTATGGAAGTTTGGAGGTTAGGTGTGAAGAAAGTGATAAAGATCTAGAAGATTTTGTTTAGGAGAAGCACTGGCATCTTGGAAGAAGACTGTGGTGGCTGCGTTACCCAGAAAGGTAAAGACACGTCAGACCCAGCCTCATATAGCTATATTTCAATTTTAAACCGTGATAATAAAATGTTTGCCCATACTAGCTAAATTAATGGCAAAGTTTTTGCCAGAATTGATAGATATGGATTAGTGTGGTTTTGTGGAGGGCTGGCGAACATTTGACAACATTAACAGAACAATGATGATCCAGATGGAAGCAGAATATAAGAAAAATATTTCTGTCATTTTTATGTCTTAATGCAGACAAAGCAGGGGTTTTACAAGTAGGGCAGTTGAAGCATTTGCATTCCCCTACACAGTAATAAGGTAAGTTAGGAGGATATGTGAAGGGTTGGAGTTAAGAATTAAAGTGGGAGGGTTCCTCTTCGATAAGTTGTTTAAACAGAGGAACCAGGGAGGGGTGTCCAGTTTTCCCTTTATTATTTTGCTTTGTATTTAGAGCCATTGTCAAAGAAAATAAGGGGCTCAGACATTCAAGGCTATAACTGGTGTGGTAATCAAAAAAAGTTGGTTTTATTTTCAGATAATATTATGTGGTACTTGATAAATCCAGAAAAGGACATTTCCATGTTGTGGAACATTTTGACATTTTGCAGTCTTCGGGACATAAAATTAATTAAGATAAAACAAACTCCTTAGCCGTAAATGATCTATCCACTCATGACTTAGTTCAGCAATACCCGTATTGATGGGGATATAATAATATTAAGTATTTAGGACTATGGATTAAAAAAGCTTCTGTTATGGCAACTAAGGATATGTGACAAGAGACTAAAAAAAATAATACATAAACTGAGAAACTGGAAGATCTTGTGAAAGGATACTGATAGTAAGATAGAAGTGATGAAAATGTTTTAGTCCCTTTAGTTTTATATACTGGTCAGGCATATTTTTATCAACAAGAGAAGAAGCTGTGATCAATAATGAAGAGTCAAGGGATTTGTCTGGGTGGGAAAGAGGGCAAGAGTTAAGTGGGAGAAGCTGATCCTCCCATTAGAATTAGGTGGTTTAGGATTAACTGATTTGAAGGGATATTTTAGAGCTACATAATTAAGGCTCATATACATCACTCAAACAGAAAGATCCAGTGTTGTCAGAAACTTCTTCAGAATAAATAATCAACTCATTGTTGCTCTTAAATACCCATGAGTTGATTATTTATTCTGAAGAAGTTTCACATGGTGAAACAAAATGAGCTTCAATCCAATGAAGTTTTATTCAGTTTGTATTGTTGGGAGCTGTGTGTTTCCTGTTATTCTGGTACACTGCTGAGGGATAGACCTTCATTGGACTACTGCGTTTGCTGCCCGGCTGTTTTTTGGTTACTAGTACAGTTTTTGTCGATTCAGCTGTTCACTTTGTGTTTGCTCCATCCTATCACCCCAGATCTCATTTGCTGCATAAGATTTTCATTGCATGTTTGAGGGCTCCTAGAACTTAATATTACCTCAAAAGGCTTTATATTTTTTTTCACTCCTCCCTTACACAATAGTGTTTTTCCTTAGGATGGTTAGCAGATTTAGTACTTAAATTAGTGTGTGTTGCCAGTTTCGATAGGATAGAGTTATAGTTCTAGCGTTTTTGTGACGTGCTATTTCTTTATATCCAGCCATCAGGTTTGGTTGGCATGGCACCGAACTGCCTCAATGTATCCGTGATAGGGCCGATGTTTTTTTCCACTTCAACTCTGACTGGATCCCTCCCTCTGTCAGCCCCGATGCATTCGGAGCCAGGAGACTGTCTGAGCTGTGCCTTTGATGTTGGAGAGCGGGAGGAGGGGTCGATGCCAAGACTCTTGGAGCCATCCCTGCCTGTTGGTGCCTCAGCTTTCGATAGCACGGCTCTAGGAGATGCTTTGGAGTTAAGGCTTATCAGTTCCAAAGGGTTTTACCAATGTCATCGGAGAGGATTCCTTCAGAGCTTTTAGTGTCATCAGCTTTTGAGGCTTTTCAGAGAGTCCGTTTGTCTCCAAAGGATAAGATCCCTTATTCAAGACCTCTTCCACCTGGGAACCTGGCTGTGTCCATTGTCATTCTGTTAGACAGGGACAGTCAGAACCAAGACCTCAGGAGGCTTATCTAATAAGCTCCCAGTCTGACTCAGAACCCTCTGGCATTCCCACCGAGCAAGTTCAGTGAAAGCGGACGTGTAAGTGGAAGCACAGTGACTGCTCTCCTGAGTTTGTTACTGATGACACAGACTTGATGAAGGAGAAGGATACCCCAGCTCCCCACCTGATGACATCACCTTCAGTGAAATTTTGGAATTGATGAAACAGAAAGGGGGATGACCCACCGTACATCCTTCTCTACAACGGTTTGTGTTCCTTTGAGGTCTTTTGTTCTGGCCCATCACCATCCTGGGTAGTACCTTCCATTGAACCCTTAGTCAACCTCATGGCACAATGGGCATGGTAGTATCCTGACATGGTGGAAGCCATCCGCAAGAAGCCCCATAACATCCTGTCAGCACCTTCAGACAAAAAGCACTAGAGTAAGGGGCCACCTGTGGATGCAGTGATGGTAGCTGCAGCAACCAAGAAGCTTTCAGAAGAGACCACTTCAGTCCATCCTCTTAACAAGGAGTCAAGGGTGTTGGATCGATTTGGGAAATGGATATATGTTGTGGTGTCTTTTGCATTACAAGCACTGAACTATTTAGCACATGTAACTTAATTTAGAGAGATTTGACCAAAGAGATCTCCAGATCTCTCTCTCTCTTGGGTCCTGTCAACAGATATCCAGAAAACAGTGGAATCTCAGTTGTCAGCCCTTCAATCCTCATCCAACATAGCCATGCATTTAATTTTTAATGTAACTGATTGTGCAGCCAGGGCAGCAGGCACCGGTATTATAGCACACCAGCACACTTGGATGCGTCCTTGTAACTGTTTGGGAATGTTTCAAGACATGCTTTATCAGTGCACATTTTGTTTGGTCCTACAGTCAAGGAGACTCTTACTGGAAGCCAGCAAGATGGTTAGACCCTCTCTGCTGTTGGAATCTGCTTTTCCACTCTTCAGAGATCCTTTTCTAGGAATCAGAGGTCTGGTAGAAGATGTGGTTCAGGACATCACAGGGATCTTTCCAAGAGACTACTAATGACAGGCCTCCCCATGGCAGATGAGGAGGAGGACATCAGAATGGACTTTGCCCCACAGGCAGAAATGGACTACAAAATCAGAGTTTCAGAGGGCTCTTTTCTGAAAATCCTTCTATTACCCCTGAGAGGTTGCCTGACTGCTTTGCTCTGGAGGTGGTCGGTTGGAGGGGTGTTTATCTCTGCAACCTCTAGCATGGCAAAGTATAACAACAGATTCTGGGTGCTAGACATTATTTCCAAAAGCTATATATATTCCATTTCCCATCCTTCGAAACAGAACAGATTGGTTCCCATTGTCCCACCCAAACAACAGGAACTAGCAGTAGCAGAAATTTCAAAGCTACTAGAAAAATGAGTCAGCCGGTCAGTCCCCAAGGACCAGCAAGAATCAGGAGTCTATTGAAGGTTCTTTTTAGCTCCAAAGAAAACAGGGGACATCAGATCCATTTTGGAACCAAGTCAATAAAATAATTTTGTGAAACAGACAAATTTCTGGATGGTCATAATTTAGCCCATTTTGCCTCTTCTGCAGTAGGACATCTAGATGTGTTCAATAGATCTCAAGAATGCATACTATTACATAAAAATACAGAGGTGTTTGAGGAGGTTTCTCCATTTCAAGCTGGGAGCCAATCATCTTCAGTTCATGGTGCTGCTGCCCTTTGGTCTCACCACAGCCCTCATGGTGTTCAGCAAGATGATGGCAGTAGTAGCAGTACAGCTCCATCTACTAGTGATCCAGGTATTCCCATATTTGGATGATTGACTTTCAAGAGCTACCTTGAAACTAATATTATGTCAACACAGAGACATCTTGTTCCGGTTGCTTCAGGATTTGGGTATTACCATCAACTGGGAAAAAAGTAAAATCACTCCATCTCAAACTATAGAATTTCTCAGATGCCACCTTGATACAGTTTCTCAAATAATTAGCCTTCCTCCTTGCAGGGTAGTTTCCATCTAACTAACAGTTATAACTCTCGTGAGACATCATTTTCCCCCAGCCGGACTAATACTTTGGATGCTAGGTTTAATGGCTTTAACCATTCTATTGGTCGCTTTGAGAGATATAACATGAAAGTTCTTCAGTGGACCTTAGTGGTGCAATGGTCTCAGGCTCATAATTCTCTTCAGTCAAACAAAAGAATCACTCAAACTTGCAGAAACCATGTATCTTGGTGGATAACATTCCCCTTATTGACTCAAAGGCTTCCCTTTGTGAAGGATCCCCCTGCAGCATCAGTGACAGTGGAGGCTTCCCTCCTAGAGTGGGGGGCACTTTGAGGGAAACACTGTCCAAGAGTCCTGGGTGCAGACAGTGGCAAAACTTCACATCAATATTCTGGAGATGAGAGCTGTTCTCCTAGCATTGCAGGCCTTCCAGGATGCTCTCACACAGGTGTGATAGCTATTCAGACAGGCAGTATGTTGGTAGTCTGATATCTAAACAAACAGGGAGGAACATGTTCTACCCATTATGTTGTGAAGCCATGAGGGTATGACAATGGACAAAGTCTTCACACTGCTTTCTCACAGCAGTGCACATCCCAGGGAATTCCAATGTTCTAGTGGACAAATTGAGCAGATATATCCTGATGCCTCATGAATGGTCCCTAAATTCAGTGGTGACTGCAGAGATATTCAGTCACTGGGGGCAACCTTCCTGCAGTCTTTGTGCCTCCTATCACAACAAGTGCAGCAGTTATTTTGTCCTAATTCCTCTACAGGGACAGTCACTGCGGAATACTCTTGTCCATCTTTGGCCCCACAGTCTCCTCTATGCCCCCCCTTCCTTTGATGAACAAACTCCTACAGAAAGCAAGTTTGCGCAATGCCAGAGTAATCCCCATGGCCTCCTTTTGGCCTTGACAAACGTATGTTCCTTTCTTATGGCTTTTACTAGTTCGTCCACTCTGGATGCTGGACCACTTTCCAGACCTCCCTTCTCACCTGTCTAGATTGCCTCCTCTGGATCAGAAATTCATTAAAGTAACCACATCATTACTCTAGATTTAGCATTAGCCAAAGATGCCTGCCAGTGGTACACATTCTCAGAGCTTACCAGGAAAAAGTGTACTATCAATGTTTATTGTAGCAAGTGGAAAAGGTTTTCTATATGGGCATATTCTAAAGGTCTAGAACCATTCTCAGCTCCAGTTCCTACTGTTCTGTAGTTTCTTTCAGAGTTATTTCAGGCCAGTTCCAACTATTCCATGATCAAGGTACAGTTCGCAGCCATTTCCAATTTTCATGTAGGCTTGAAAAATTCCTCCAGTGCCTCCTTAAAAATATCAAAAGCCTTCTTAAAGGGAACTTTTCTTCTTAGGCCACTTGTAAAAGACCAAGTGCCTCCCTGGGACATTACCATTACCATTACCATTATATTACAGGCATTATCTCATTCACCCTTTGAACACATAGCATCAGAAGACATCACACTTCTTACATGGAAAACTGTCTTTCTAGTAGCAGTAACTTCAGCCAGAACGATTTGTGAATTACAGTGTATTTCTTCTAAACCACCCTATCTGATCTTTCACAAGGATAGAGTTTTGTTAAGAACCAATGCTTCTTTCCTACCAAAGGTGGCATCCAGATCTACTTTGAACCAATTTACTCATTTACCAGTTTTCATTCCAAAGTTTTCTAATAAAAGTGAATACATGTTACATATACCGGACGTGCATTGTCAGTTGCGATTCTACCTTCAAAGGACAAGACCATTCAGGAAATCGGACCATTTGTTTGTTGCTTTCTCAAAACAAAATGTGGGGAAGTCATTTTCAAAAGTTAGATGGCTTCAGACTGTGTTTCCTTTGTATATATGACAAAGGGCCTGGTTTTGTCATCTAAACCAAAAAGCTCATTCAATCAGAGTGGTGGCTGCATCTACAGCATTTGCAAGCCGACTTCCTATTCATGATATATCCACAACTGCTACTTGGTCTAAGTTCATATCTTTATTTCTCATTAGAAATTGAATGATCAATCTAGATCTTGTTCATTCTTTGGCTCCACTATTCTCATGAGTATCCTTCCATGAGTCCACTCAGGCCTTAGTGCTTGGGAATCTGAATCAGATAAAAACAAACACTGGATATGAAAGTTATATGAAAGTTATATACTTACCATAACGACAGATTCATACTGTCTGTTTTTTGTCCTGTTCAACATCCCACCAGCCAACTCCCTCCAAATTCTCATCTGTAGTCCTGACGACCAGGTTGGGATGAACTAGGTATCTCTTACAGTTACTTTAAATGTATGTGCTATTTGCTATCTGATACTAGTTTATTTTATTGCTTATGATAGTAATTAGGATTTCTAAACAGGACAAACTTGATCTGAGGTAATTAGGTGGAGCATGGGGAGTTATAGGTAGGTGAGAAGTCACAGCCCTGAAGCAAAATCTTCCTAGTCAGTGTTGAGATCAGATCCCATTGGATCTAACAACCCACAGTTGAACTGGACGAGGTACAGACAACATGGATCTATTGTCACGGTAAGTACATAACTTTCATTTATAATTCAAAGTAAAAAAGACTGATGATAAAGCAGGGGGGAAGTTCAAGAAATAGTGTGATTTTGGCTGCAGATCCTTAAGCAGGATAATAAAAAAAAGACAGACTAGTATATTCATAAAGTAGCAGAAAGTATTCTAAGAACTAAGCAAACAAGAAAATGGAGAAAAGACATTTTGCCAATACAGATGCCTGCAAGTATGGGTATGGAAAATACGCAAGACTGGACTGGAATTTACTGGAGAAAACTGGAAAAGGAACCATGGTATTGGGAGAAAATAACTAGAGAGGGAAAGGTAATACAGTGGGTTGAGGCCAAGAAGAAGTTTGGACTGCAGATTAGAGACTGCCTTCCACATCAGGTATTGATATCAGAGTATACATATGTACATACATACATACATACAAATATTTCGAGCACGGACATTAATGCCTTTCCAGCTTGCCAATATACCAATACACTTGTTCCCATAAAAAGTGTCCAGGCTGTTCTTAAAAATATCTAAACTAGTACTTGCTTTAATGTAATTTGGAGAGCCAATTAGTACACTTCTCCTTCCTATAGAGTCTTTTATATAGATTGTCTAATGATTCTCTAGTACTTTTTGATAACCCTAAACATTCCCAGAGGTAGTTGTCTCTAAATGCCCTATATATCTGAATAAGATCTCCTCTTAGATACTTGTAAGAGACACTGTACAAGTTCAAATATTTTGGTTTTTCATAATAACTTAAAATTTCATATCCATGGATGCTCTTGGTATATTTCTGCTGTACCCTTTCCAGCTTATTCATGCTTGTTTTCTTATAGGGTTTCCATATTATTATTCCATACTCAAGTTTGGGTCTAATGTAACAAACAATGACTTCATCATTTTTGATTTCCAAAACTTTATAAATCTTTTTATGCAACCTGTAGTTCTATAACTGTCATTAACCAATTGGTTAATATGATTAGAAAAACTCAGAGCTGAATCTACCCATATATCCAGGTCCTTAAATGAGTCTACAGTTTCAGTCAATGTGTGCTGTATTAAATATTCACCTTTCAGTTTATGTATCCCAAATGTCATATGCTTAGTTTTTGATGTATTTATCAGCATATTATTCTCCTGTGCCCAAATGGTCAATTTAGTCAACTTAGTTTGCAGACATGCCTTACCTGTAACACATGTAATCAGTTTACCTAATTTCAGGTCATTTGCATATAGACTGTAGAACACCTCTGATGAAAAAGTTAGGTCTGAAAGATAAAATCTAAACAAGTAAGGGCCTAGAATATTGCCCTATGGGACACCCTGACTGTAACTAAGAATTTTCCTGGTCCAATTGCTATATGATACTTGCCATGTCCTACTTGTAAGCCATGCACCTATCCATCTTATCAAGAGTACATCAATACCTAGTTGTAGTAATTTATTGATCAGTGTTTTGTGTATGACCCTGTCAAATGCTGAAATTAAATCTATATAAATTATATCACAGCACAATTTTTCATTCATAGCGGTTATTACATTACTATAGAACATCATGTTACAGGTGGTAATATATCTAGTTTCAACATATGCATACTGATATATGGTTTCCAGTCCCAGCCTATCCAGTTCTAACAATAACTTATCCAATATTGCCTTCTCTGTTATTTTTCCACAACATAAAAGTAGACGTAAGGGTCCGTATGACTCTGGGTTTGTCCTACTCCCTTGTCCCTTAAAGACAGGTTTAATAATTGCATGTTTCCAATCTTGAGGAATCTCCCCAAATTTATATGACCTAGTGAATAACAGATATAATGGTAACATAAGTTCTTGCTGAAGTGTTCTCAAGTCATTGTTACTAATTCCGTTTCCTCCCTGTGCTTTGTTTGGATCCAGTTTGTGCAGTTTTTTTTCAATATAATCTAATTTGATTCTGAGGTTTCCTGGGTGTCACTAGGACAACATATCACCCCTTTTAGCAGCCAAACTGTTTTTCATAAGATTTTGTAAATATATCCATAATCTATTGTGTCTGAGAATAAATTTTAGAATCTGCACACAGTTTATCAATTTGTGTGTCTTTACTCCTTCCAAATCTTATATATCTATGAAAAGGTTTCCTATTATGCTCTTTATTAAATTTTCTTCAAATGTTTCTTGACTTTGTCTCACACTATGCTTAATCTGTTTGTCCAGCTTGTTTATTTCAGTTTTCAAAGTTGTAGTTCGACCTGTCTTCCATTTTGTTTATACTTTTTGTCTCTCACCTTAATTGGTTATCTTGTTCTTATAGAAATAAATCCCCCTGATGTTGTATGCCTAGATCCTGATGTTAAACATTTTTTTGATTTTTTTGCACTCAGTTTCCCTTTTAAAACTCTCCACATTCCATCTGCAGTTTTTCCACTGAACACCTCAATCCAGTTAGTTTTACATAGTGACTATTTTGCTTCCATATAATCTGTAATTAACCTTCTGTGCATTGGTTTAGACTTCAGTTTGGCAAAATTATCTAGCAGCAAATTAACTTTTATAACCCCATGGTCACTGCACATCAACAGTGGTAAAACTTGACTTGAAATAACAATGATTTCTTTAGGAACACAAAAAATGTCTAGTGTGTTCCTTCCCCTGGTAGGTTTTTAACAATCTGAAGCAATTGTTCCTGAATATACGTTGTGAATAATTTCCTTACTAATGTTGTTAAATCAATATTATTCCAGTCTGTTACTGGTAAATTTAAATCACCAGCTAATACTATTCTTCTCTTCTGTGTCTCGTGCAAGAAAAGTGTGAATTCCTCTAGGTCATCTGCACTTGAGTTTGGTGGTCTATACACTCCAACAATTGTTATTTGTTTTTGGGTTATCTTTATTGTCACAGTTACAGTCTATAGTATTGGTGTTATCACTGAACATGTAATAATCACAGGTCTCATAACTATCTTTAATCCCTATCATAAGACCTCCTCCTGATTTTTTGTTAGAATGTCTGTTACGGTAAAAATATTTATACCCTGACAGAACTGGTTTCCAGTCATTGTTCTTTAACCATGTTTCACAAACAATAACAACATCAGTCTTGTGGGAACATAGCAAATTTTCTAATAAAAAAAATTATTATTAATGCTTCTAGTGTTAACAACTATCAGAGATGCATCAACTGTTGCTGTCTGTGAACTGTTAAATTTTTGACCTGGCAAAAATCCTGCCTAGTGTTTGTCAAATACTGCAAAATATCTGCTGCAAAAATTCTCTTCCCTGATCTTGACAAATCCACGCCATCCTGTCTGAACACATGTGTGCCCAAAACTAGGCTTGGATGCGCTACACATTTCCATTTTTTAAAACAGGACATTTTTTCCATGTAGGTATTTACCTCAAAAATCTTTTCATTCACAATAACCCGACAATTTCTTCTATAGGTGATTTGTGAAAAATACGTCCTAACACCAGTACAAGCTATACTATCGAAGAGGGCTGTCAGTCCCTACTAGCAGTCAGAAAATACGTGCGGATAACATCATTTGTACCTTCATTAATAAAAACGTATCCATACTTCTTTACATTAAGGCATTCCAAGGCTTGTCTCATGTCTTCCATTTTTGCTCCTGGCAAGCATAACACTATTCGATGTTCATTATCTTCTCTGCAAATATAGGTATCAGTTCCTTTAATAATTGAATCACCAATTACAACAATATCTTTGCTCACCAGCTCTGAAGAATCTTCAGCTTCTGATACAGTAATATCTGCTCTGTCAGTTGTTACAAAGGACAGATCTTCATCACCATTAGTCTTATTAATCCCACTGTTTTCATTGTGTCTTAAATTCTCATCCAGCTGGTACTGTAAATCCATAGCTTGAGCCATGTAGTCAACATCTGTCTTTCTCTTCTTTTTTTCTCTTACAGTAATGCTCTTCAATCCTTCCATGTTCAATTTTGATTTCTTCCTTTTCACCTGGCCCTTGCCTCTTTTTTCTACCTTCTCTTTTGGAAAAATGATGCCTTTTTCTGTAGACTGAAGGTTTTCAGATAGAAAAATATTATCATTCCCAGTAACCTGTGTCCCACATAACAAAGCAATATATTTTAACTATGTATTCTCCTTCCTTTACAGTCATTAATCAGTTTCTTTTTCTTCCTTGATATTTGTTGTGAACTTCTTCATTTCTTTTTTTGTTTCCTTCTAAGCAAACTGGATCCTCAGATTGCTGAATACTTGCCTGCAGAATTCCAAAGTTGTCAGGGGCATTGTCTTGTTTAATAGGGTTGAATAACCTTTGCAGACAATAGATGCATCATTTCCTAAATGTGTTGTATTTGTTCTTTGCCTAACAATTTTTTTTTCGGGTCTATATCAGAACATCGAAGTTTCAAATCTTTGAATGTTCTAATATCGACCCCTATTCAGCGAAAGCTGAAAACATCGAACATACAGACCATCGAATTTTTTCCTAGAGAAAAAAATTGCTGTTCCAAAACACATACACACAACACAAGCACACCAAACAAACAGCAATCTACACACATACACATAAAATCTTACACCTAACCCTACACTAAACTATATACACACCACTAACTATCCACTTACCTTAACCCAAACCCTAACCCTACGGTCCGGCACTATCACACACTCACCTCACCCGTGCCCTAACTCTAACTCACCTACCCTGCCATAACCCTCACGTCCACGCAATCACACACTTACCTGACCCGCACCCTAACTCTAACTCACCTAACCCGCCCTAACCCTCACATCCACACAATCGCACACATACCTAACCCGCTCCCTAACTCACCTAACCTGCCCTAACCCTCATGTCCACACAATCGCACACATAACTAACCCGCACCCTAACGCTAACTAACCTAACCCACACTCAATCGCACACTTACCTGAACCTGACCCGTAACTTTCCACTACAGCGCTGAAAATACAGAAGCAACAGAAATGGACAACCAAATTCTTTCCCTAGGAAAAAATTTGGTTTTCTGTTGCTTCGATATTTTCAGCTTTCATTGAATAGGGGTCGATATTAGAACATTCAAAGTTTTGAAACTTCAATGTTCTAATATAGACCCTTTTTTTCTCTAGTCCAGTCATTAATATATGAAATAACAGTTCTCCAAGCCATGCCAATTGCACAATTGCAATCATTATCATTAAGTCTAGATTTACTTCTAACAATAGTAAGCAAATCATCCAACCTTTGACACGAGGAACACAGATCACCAGTATTATCAGCTGTTACCTTTAAATATGCATAGCATTTACTATACTGTACAAGATATTTACGCATTAGCAAATCGTTAATTGCAAACTCATTTAAGGAATCCATGTCCAGTTTCAAATGAATAAAATGTTGTAAAAGAATAATCAAAATCAGTAACCACAGAATTTAGAGAGAACTTAAATCAATTTCTATGACAAAAAAAAAAATCACATGAGCAATATACAACTAAATACTAAAGAAAATACAGCAAAGTTGTTCTGACAATACAAGTTCTGCAAGCCAGACAAAAGTTGTAATTCCTTTAAGTCATGTGCTCGCAGAGTATAGGCAAGGGATAGGAATGGGGGAGTGAAAAACTTGCTCTGGTAGAAGTTTTAGTTGAATCAGGAACAGAAGCTGCTGTTAAAAAGGGAAAGATTTGGTTAGGCATATAAAATATTGCATAAGTATAAGAATCAGAGAAGGTTAAAAAAGATTGGGAAGAGAGAATGGAAAAGCAATTTGCAGGGAAACAATGGAAGGAGCTACGTATGATTCCCATGTACACAATAACGTCCAAAACATTTAGGATTTTTGCTTGGTAGTGTTTGCTTATGTATTTCTATACTCCAACGAGATTTTAAAGAATTTTTCCTCTGGTAGATAGCAATTGTACTCGCGAAGAAAAATGTAACTGGGAGAATGTTGTTTTGGGAGTGCGATGAGTTGGCAGATTTTAAAAAATTATTTACAAAGTTCTGAGGAAATGACTCTTTTGACATAGGATCTGATCTGAATTGCCTAAACATAGTAAGGCCTTATTAAGTTTAATTCTGTTGACTGAATAAACGAGTTACTAGAAAATGGAAATTAAAATGTAAACCAACTGTATTTGAAGTTTTGAATATTTGTAAAAGGGATAAAAGAAGTGGAAGAGGGATCTTTAGAAAAGGGAGGGAACAAATTACATACAAACAAATGGAATTTGTATGAACAGTACATGCAGAATAATGTTCAGGAGGAGGAGTGAAGTTTAAGATAAGGCAGGAATTGAGCAATTTATGTAATATGGACTGAAAAGCAGTTGTTATAAAGAAATAAAACCTGTCATGTATGTTTGTAAATGGAAAATGTCAATATGGGTTGTTTTCTTTGGATTAAAGTATATATGCCAGTACCTTAAGTGATAATTTAAAAAAGTGTTTAAAAATAAGAAATTATGAGACACCGTCTTTCATTACATAAAATACCAGGTCTGGAAAAAAACTAGACTTCAGTACTATATTGACTTGTGATATCATGTAACTGCACATCTTCTGAATTATGGAATATTAATCTACACATATGATATATGCATCTTGAAAATGGAACATATCTGCTTCCATTGTCATCAAAGGAAAATTCAGAATTCCATGCAACAGGATTTCCTCCTTTGATTTTGATTGCTGAACAGATTATAGGCATTGTCATTATCATTATTCTGCACTATTGTTTTGTTCACTGTGCTTAGCCATCTTAGACAAGTGAAAAATACCATCAACCATTACATTATAGTTACTAAAGACTAAACCTAAGTTACTAAACTACTATATACTTACTAAACATAACTTGTATATTTTAGCCATCAAAGCCCAGTGTAGCTGAGTTGGAATAATGATTCTTGTTATTTTGTAAACAGCAAATCTTGTACACATTATAGCATACCTTGATAAGGAAATTAAAACAAAAATCTTCGGATGGAGTGATTTGGCATGACTTAATCACCTCTTCTTTTTGACATGTGATTACAGCTATAGTTTAAAGTATTTCATTTTGCTGACTCTTGTGTTTTTTCCAATTTCTTGGCAGACACTGGTGGCAAAGAGTCCTGAGTACATCCAGCTCTCTCTTCATTTGCTTCTCTCTACATTACTATAGTCATGCTGTACTCAAGTATCTGCTTTAAGCAGTAGTCTACCTGGTTTATCCTGCACTTGTAGATACTATTTTTGCAAAGACAATAACATCGTTTCTAGTCTCATGTGAAGAGATTTCTTGAATACATTTTGAAAATACGTGGTCCTCTTTCTATAGTGAGTCTTTTCCCATGGATGTAATACTGCAGTTTCTGACAATCCAAAAACAGTGGGCAACACATAAGTTTCAGTTTGAACACAGTATATGTGAAAGGCAGTCAGATCTCTTAACCTAGAAGCTACAGGTCTGTGTTGGTTATTATCTACTTGCAGAGTAATAGGTGGTGCCTCATCATAGAATTTCAGTGAAGGTGCCTCGGTAGCTGACCTTTGAAGCATTTCTAAGATTCTTTTTTGTTCCACCGACCAAAATCAAGTAACATCATGCTTTATGAGCATCATGAGAAGTACTGTTATATCTGACAAGTGTGGAATAAATTTTAAACAATAATGTATCCTACTAAGGAATCACTTCAATTTTGACTTATTATGAGGTTTCTGTATATTTACAATTTCTCTGACTGTGTCAGAATAAGCTTTAAGTTTTAATCAGGTCAACATGTGGCCCATGTTAATGAGTTAATATAAAGAGTTGACACCTACTTATGTTTGACTTCAAGCCTCTCTTCTTTAATCTGTTTAGCAGATTAATGACATACAGATAATACTGTTGGTTGGTAACACACAAATCAGAAAAAAATAATTAGTTATACTAACTCCACTTCTAGGACCTTCAGTCATCGCAGTCACTACTCTTTGTACAATTCAAAAGCTGAAGGGATTAGAAAAAGTAATCTCAGAAACATGTACCTTTCCAAATGAGTACTAAAGATAAAAAACTTGAGCGAGCCAACTCCAGCTGAATACAGTGATAAAGCCCTGACTGCAGCCCAGGCAACCCAAGGTCGATTAGCAACTTAAGTGCCTGATGTCAGGGAAGGGTAGGAGTGAGTGGCTACTGCAGGATTGTCCATCCTGGGGAAAGGGAGGTGGCTCAAACTTGGCAGCTGGGTATCACATAGTGGGAACACTCAGTGTTAAACTCATAGAGGCTGGGTATCACATAGTGGGAACACTCAGTGTTAAACTCATAGAGCACACACTCAATATGATGACCATGTGCATTAGCATGTTGCTGAGACAGCTTTCAGAAACATGTTTCCTGTGGCAGGCAGCAGTAACAGAGATTAGAGAGCCACTGTGAGGTGGAAAGCATTTCAGTGAGGTAAGGAGGCCATCCCCCTTGACCTAGAAGTTGTCTTGATCCCCAATAAGTGATTGTCATCTTAAGGAGAATGAATTGGTTGATGAGGCATACCAGTCACCAGAAATAGGTCATAGGACTCTTACCTAGACCAGGAATACCTGGCTCATGCACCTAATGGAACAATTTATTTATTTATTTTATTTGTCTTTTGTTTACTAGGAAAGTCCAAGTAGGCAACAGCCCATTTTCAGTGGAGACATTGGGAGAAAAGTGCCAATAGAAGTTACCTTTTGTTTTACATAGATAAGATTAAAAATTGTAGTAAGAATTTACATTTTGGCTTTACGTAGTAGTCAAAAACAGCTAAACCAGTGCTTATTACATAACATTGTAGGTAGCATTAACTATGTTGGAAGCATACAGAAATTACATGAGAATCAGAACAGTGTAGTGCCTCACTGTAGGTTGAGAAAAGGCATCATTCTTATACTTTTACATTCACTGGAAGCATATGAAAACATATTTTATACATTACAGTATAATATCAGGAGACTGGATAAATATTAGAAAAGTACAGTTGTGTCCCACTTACCACAATTGAGGAGCGTCCATTGGTGCCATTTTCAGGTCTTTCTAAGCAGTTTGATGCCTGAGGACAGCACATCCTCCTGAGTTGCTTGGATTTAAGTAAGAAGTAGAAAAAAACATAGGAGGCAGAGAGGGGATGATGGACATAAGAGGACTATCTGCAGAAGAACTCCTCTCCCCCTTGTACCCAGCAAGACGGAGACAAGAGGTCAGCAAATAGAGAGGTTGGAGGATGGGAGCATTGTACTGCAATCTTGATATACTCAAACATCTACAATTGTGGTAGGTGGGACACAATAGTACTCTGTTCTACACAGTCATTGTTGCAGTACTGATTCTTGGGAGAACTCCCAGAACTAACACTTGGGTGGTGGGTCATCTGTATGGCCCTAGGAAATAAGGTTTTATGGGATTACAGTAGCGAAATCTGGTCTAGCTCTAGAAACATTGCTAGCTTACAGTGTTTTGTAAAGGTGTACACTAAGTTCCACGTGGCTGCCTGTAGGATGGCCTGGGTAGGGACTAATTTGAGGAAAGTAGTGGTAGTTGCCCTATGCCTGGTGGAGTGGGCTTTAATGTGCCCAGGTAAATCTTTTCCATGGTGTGAGTAATAGAACTTAATGTAGTTTGCTACCCATTTTGAAATGGTTTGTTTGGAGACAGTCTAACCCTCCTTACTCTCTGTGAAAGACACCAGTAAGCGCTCTGCTCTATTAGGGATTGTTGTCCTATTTAGACAGTACTTTATTTGAATGTGTACATCCAGTGAGTGGATAACTTGCTGTGCCCTGTTCTGTGGATTTGGGAAGAAGACTGGTAGGTGGATAGCCTGGTTTACAGTAAGTTCTGATACCACCTTAAGCATAAAGATGGTCTTGTTTGAGGGTTACCCTATCCCAGAGAAAGATAGTGAAAGGTTCATTACACATAAGACTTGTAGCCCTGAGAATCTCTGCTGATGTGACAGCTATAAGAAAGGTGGTCTCCAAGGTAAGCATCTTTAGAGAGCCAGTGGCCACAGATTCAAAGGTGGGCAAGGTCAGTTTTTTAGCACATAATTTATATCCCATGCAAGAATGGGTTTCCTTGTGGGTAGTCTAAAGTGAATCACTCTTTTCAGAAAAAGTTTCATGTGCGGATGTGAGATGATAGGTGGAGCACTGTGCAGGCAAGCTGATATGGCAGATGCATGTACTTTAATGCTGGATTAGGAAAGTACTTGTCTAAACAGGCCTGACAGGTACTGCAAGACTGAATTAATATCTGCTTGAGAAGGGTTGGTGTTCATGCTGTGGCACCTGATGGAAAACTGTTTTCATTTTGCCAGGTATGATTCTCTAGTATTGGGTTTCCTTGCTTCCCTTAGAATGCAAAGCTCATCCTTGGTATAGGATGCGTTCCTAGATGTCAAAACCCAGTTCACCAGGCTGTTAAATTAAGGTGTCTGTGTGGGTGGAAAACAGATTCTTTGGCTTGGTTGAGTAGATCTACTTCCTGTAGTAGGTTGCGTAATCTCCCATCAGTAAATGTCAGTAGTCGGGAGAAACAGAGTTGTCTTGACCAGAAGGGGGCCACTAGGATCATGCTGGGTGTGCCCCCCCACCCCCAATTTTTGTCAGTACCCTCAGGATCAGGGATAAAGTTGGGAATGCATACAGGTACTAGTCTTGTCCATGTGAAAGAGAAGGCATCTATTTTCCATGTTCCTGTGTGTTACGTTCTAGAGCAGAATTTCTGTAGTTGTTTGTTATGATGGGAGGTAAACAGGTCTATTGAGGGGACCCCCCCCCCACTGTACAGCTAAGTCAGCATCCATCATTGGAGTATAGAAGAACCCTGCTTAAAGAATTTGCCAGGATATTGTTCTGACCTCGTATATAAAAAGTTATGAGTGTTAGCTCTGTTTCTTGAGCCAGGATTCAAATATTCCTAGAAAGGCTGCACACAGGGTAGGACAGAGTTCCCCTTGTTTGTTTATGTACCAAATCACTGTGGTGTTGTCTGTCCTGATCTTTAGGGTTCCCGGACTTAAATTCTGTTGGAAGGCTTTTATGGCCAGGTAGACTGCTAGTAGCTCCTTGTGATTTATATACAGTTTTCTCTGCTGAGGAGACCAAATGCCCTGTACTTTTAGGGAACCTAAGTGAGACCCCCAAGCCATATCTGAACTGTCTGGGGTGATGGTCTTGTGTGCATCTGGTAAAGAGAATTTTGCCCATGGGTTCTGCATGGTGTTCTTCCACCATAGTAGCTGATTTTTCATGCATGGAAGGTGAGGCAGTAGGGTTTCCAGGGGTTGGGAGTGGTATTCCCAAGCATTTTTCAGGAACCGCTGAAGTTTTCTCATGTGTAACTTTCCAAGTGGGAACACAAAAATTCATTATGTCATGCATCCCATTATCCTCAGGGATTCCAGTGTGGGATGAATTGTTTGAAATCAGACTGGTCAGCTAGCTTGTAAAGAAGGAAATCTTGTCCTGGGGAAGGAAGGCTTTCTGTTGGACCAAATATATGAGGGCTTGTTTGAGGAAGAGTTTGTGATTTTTGAAGATTTAAGATGAGATCTACCTTCTGAAAGCAGTCTGTGGTGATCTGCAATGCATCTAGGGTCTCTGACGTAGATTTTCCCTGAATTAAACCTCCATCTAAGTTGGTGGTAAATATGGACCCCCAGAGTTCTGCATTGTGCCATCAGAGGAGCTAAACATTTTGTGAAACTCCCAAATAGTGAGCGTGAATGGTAAAGCATAAAATTGTAAGTGACAGCCTGGTGCTACAAATCTAGGTATTTTTTCTGACAGTCTGCTATGGGGACATGGAGGTATGCATCTATAGGTTAACAGTGACCACAAAGGCATCTTGGAAGATTATGGATGATAGTTTTTGCAAAGAAAACATTTTGAATTTTGGGATGTATTGTTTAGCTTTCAGAAGAAGGGCCAGTCTGAAGGAGATTGGAGACTGTAAAGTGGTGGCAGGGGAAATTGTAGTTAGGCACCATAGGATGGTGGTTTGTAGGATGACATTGGTGATCAAGAAAAGGAGGAGGAGTGTGAGGGGAGCACCAAGGATCAAATGGTGGAAATTGAAAAAGGGTAATTGTGTGGTGGAGTTCAGGGAAGAGTTAAGACAGGCACTGGGTGGCAGTTAAGAGTTACCAAATAGCTGGGTAACTACAGCAGAGCTAGTAAGGGAGATGGCTAGAAAGGTGCTTGGTCTGACATCTGGAAAGAGGAAGGAGGACAAGGAGACCTGGTGGTGGAATGAGGACGTACAGGAGAGTATACACAGAAACAGAAAAGGGTTGGCGAAGAAGAAATGGGATTGTCAGGGAGATGAAGAAAGTAGACAGGAGTATAAGGAGATGAGGTGCATGGCAAAGAGAGAGGTGGCAAAGGCTAAGGATAAGGTGTATGAAGAGTTGTATGAAAGGCTGGACACTAAGGAGGGAGAAAAGGACCTGTATCAATTGGCTAGACAGAGGGACCGAGCTAGTAAAGATGTGCAGCATGTAAGGGTGATAAAGGATAATGAGGGAAATGTACTCACAAGCGAGGAGAGTGTGTTGAGCAGATGGAAAGAATACTTTGAGCGGCTGATGAATGAAGAGAATGAGAGGGGGAGAAGGTTGGATGATGTGTGGATAGTGAATCATAAAGTGCAGTGCATTAGCAAGGAGGAAGTAAGGATAGCTATGAAGAGGATGAAGAATGGAAAGGCTGTTGGTCCAGATGACATACCTGTGGAAGCATGGAGGTGTTTAGGTGAAATGGCGGTTGAGTTTTTAACTAGATTGTTTAATGAAATCTTGGAAAGTGAGAGGATGCCTGTGGAATGGAGAAAAAAGTGTTTTGGTACCGATTTTTAAGAATAAGGGTGATGTACAGAGCTGTAGTAACTACAGAGGGATTAAATTGATCAGTCACAGCATGAAGTTATGGGAAAGAGTAGTGGAAGCTAGGTTAAGAAGGGAGGTGATGATTAGTGAGCAGCAGTATGGTTTCATTCCAGGAAAGAGCACTACAGATGCGAGGTTTGCTCTGAGAGTGTTGATGGTGAAGTACAGAGAAGGTCAGAAGGAGTTGCATTGTGTCTTTGTGGACTTAGAGAAAGTATATGACAGGGTACATAGAAAGGAGTTGTGGTATTGTAAGAGGAAGTCAGGAGTGTCAGAGAAGTATGCAAGAGTGGTACAGGATATGTACGAGGGTAGTGTGACAGCGGTGAGGTCTGCGGTGGGAGTGACGGATGCGTTTAAATTGGAGGTGGGATTACATCAAGGATCAGCTCTGAGCCCTTTCTTATTTGCAATGGTGATGGATAGGTTGACAGACGAGATCAGACACGAGTCCCCGTGGACTATGATGTTTGCAGATGACATTGTGATCATTAGTGAGAGTGGGGAACAGGTGGAGGAGACCCTGGAGAGGTGGAGATGTGCTGTAGAGAGAAGAGGAATGAAGGTCAGCAGGACTGAGACAGAATATATGTGTGTGAATGAGAGGGAGGACAGAGGAATGGTGAGGATGCAGGGAGTAGAGGTGGCGAAGGTGGATGAGTTTAAATACTTGGGATCAACAGTTCAGAGTAATGGTGAGTGTGGAAGAGAGGTGAAGAAGAGAGTATAGGCAGGATGGAGTGGGTGGAGAAGATTGTCAGGAGGGATTTGTGATGGATGAGTACCAGTAAGAGTGAAAGGGAAGGTCTATAAGAGGGTAGTGAGCCCAGCTATGTTATATGGGTTGGAGACAGTGGCATTGACAAAAAGGCAGGAGTCAGAGCTGGACATGGCAGAATTAAAGATGTTAAGATTTGCACTTGGTGTGACGATGGTGGACAGGATTAGGAATAGGTATATTAGAGGGTCAGCCCAGGTTGGAAGGTTTGGAGACAAAGCCAGAGAAGCAAGATTACGTTGGTTTGGACATGTGCTGAAGAGGGATGCAGAGTATATTGGGAAAAAGATGCTAAGGATGAAGATGCCAGGTTAACAGGAAAAGAGGAAGGCCTAAGATAAGGTTCATGGATACAGTGAGAGAGGACTTGCAGGTGATTGGTGTGACAGAGCAAGATGCAGAGGACAGGAAGAAATGGAAACAGATGATCTGCTGTGGCAACCCTTAAAGGGAGCAGCCGAAAGAAGAAGAAGAAAAATATTGCTTAGCTTTCAGAGGTCCAAGATAGACTGCCAGGTGCTCTCTTTTCTTGGAGGCAGAAAGATCCTTGAATATAAGCCTTTTCTCTCTTGCCCCAGAGGGACAGTTTGGATGGATCCTTGGTGAAGTGGTTTCCCCGAGGATATACGGTAAGAAGCTTACTTGCAGTTTTGGTTTGCAATGCCCAAGAAGGGTGGTATTTCTCTGAGCTGGATGAAGTACCCCTTCTCTATAGTGATGAGGATTTTGGTCCCTGGTGATGGCTTTCCATTGGGTTAGAAAGAGGGAGAGTTTTCCATCCAGAGACTTGGAGTGGAGGGTGGGTAGGGGTATAGGAGGCTGAGGTTTAGAGCATAGTCACAGTTAGTATCTGTGCTGGGCGGGCTGTTTGGAGTTCCCTTTTCTGTGTGATTGTTCTTATTGCAATCTGCTGGACTGTCTGGGTCTTTTGCCACAGGGAGGCCTTCCTTTGTCTTGTCTAGGAGTAAAAGGCCAAGGTTTTTTAAGGGTAATTCCTACTCTTCCTTGCTGTCAGAGAGAGGTGAAATTCCTTCAGTTTTAATTTGCTTTCATTTTTTTAACCAACCTTTCAAAACTTGCTCAGCTGGAGGACCAAAAAAAAAATTCCTTGTCTAGTAGAGCATCCAGTAGTTCAACCTTAACCTGATCTGACAGGAGCTGGGCCCTAAGCCATGCATGTCTGTAGATGATCAAACCTGTGGCAGCTGCTCTGATCTAAGGCTTCAGATCACACTTTAGGGAGTGTCTGGGGACTTGTAAAGCTTCTCTGGCTGTCTCTTGAATTTCCTTGATGATGTTCTAGCAGCAGTACAGTCTATCTTAGCTAGTATTTTGTCCTGAAGATATTCATGGTACTTCAGCATATGGAATTGGCAATTCAAAGTTCTCATTTCCAGGGTGGCAGACATACAAGCTTTTTTCTCAAATCTAATAGTTTACTTTCCCTGTTATAAGGCAAGGGATGTCTGTTTGATCCCTTAGGTACATCTTTTGTGGATTCAATGAAGACTACAGATGTCTTTTGATTTTTATAAAGGTGCTTCTGAGATTCAAGCACTAAGTACATGTCTGGTTTCCCAGGAGCAGAGGGGAGAGAATCAGGGTGTAAAGCATTGTCTTCAAAGACATTATCCAGTACCACATGTACAGAAGGAAGAACCTGTGGCCTGGATGAAGGCAAACGTAGCAGTTCCCTGAAATCGGTCTGAGCCTGTGACAACTGTGCTTTCCCAACTGAAAGCCTCCTTCATTCTTTGCTGGGTATCCCCAAAGGAAAGGTCCTCAGAGGAGAAGGTGAAAGACAGCCTCAGTAGTAGAAGCATGAGAGGGTTCTCTGGATTTCATATAGGCAGTGAACACCTATGCTGTTTTTAGGAGGTTGGTGGCGGAGGGGGAGGGTGGCCTAATGGTTAAGGTGTTTGCCTTACAAACACAAGGTGCAGGGTTTGAGTCTCACAAGGGATAATTGGTTAGGCTTAAAATGGCTCACGAGGGCAGTTAGCTTAGTACTAATCTATGAACCTATTGTGGGCTTCAGTCTGTGAAGAAGCTGTTGGAGGTGAGGGTGATGAAAAAGAAGTGGTTTGCTTCAGGTTGGGTGGATGTTTAAAATGGATGAACTGAGTTTGCAGTTGTCTGTGACTTTGGTTAGAGTTTTGGTAGTCGAGGTAGACAGGGTGTCTCCCTTAAAACCCATGATACAGATTCCAGAAGTTGAAGCATGCTAAGTGACCTTGGTCCCGACCAATGTGTGTGCTGTGGTAATATTCGTAGGTAGGCCGGATACCATGGCTACCTCCTGAGGGAGTCACTCCAGAGGGTTCGGGCCTAGGAGTTGCCAGACAAGGGTGCTGCAAAGGCTTTTTGCTTGGGTCATCGGTCGACTTATGACCTAGAGTTGGAGCTTTCTTGGTAACGTCAGGGTCCTTGGCCTTTTTTGTCTTTTTGTTTTTTTGGAATGATACTAGCCAGTGCTAAAGTTTGCAGCCCTGTGGCAGCCATGGATTGCAACACCACCAGGGAAACTGAAGAAGAAGACTCCATATGGGTGGCTAGTACCTTGGCCCTATGTGTTAGTGTGTACGCACTGAATTTTGCACAGTCAGAATAGTTAAATATGTCATGCTCAGGTTCAAGCAGAACAGAAAATGAGTAAAAATCTTTAAGTGGGATTTTCTGCCATAGCTTTAAGCAGTTGTTGACTTTTTTAAACATTAAATTAATAGAGAAGTTTCCCCAACGGGATACTTATCTGACTGAAAGAAGAAGAGTTTAGGAATAGTTGGCATTTGGATAGCCAGGATTCTACTGCAGTGAATGACAGTTGGGTGATTTCTTTGTGTTTAGGGAAGGTAGGGGCAGAACAGATGAAGGCTGAATCATCAGCATATTTTACAGTGGTGGCAAGGTTGGTAGTGTTACTTAGTTTATTTGTGAAAATGTTGGAAAGTAGAGCTCCTAGGTTTAAGCCTTGTGGGACATCTATGGTAACAGATAAGGGAGGGCAAAGTGACTGCTGCTATTTAATGTTTTTTTTTCTATCAGGTAACTATGGAGCCAATTTAGGAATGATTGGCTGAGGCTGAGGGTGGACAGTCCAGAGAGGAGTTTTTGATGGGAGACTGTATTGAAGGCTTTTGTGAGGTAAATGAAAAGGGAAAAGGCAAAGTTGCCTTCATTATTAAGATGGTTAATAATGCTTGTGAAACCAAGGCTGTTTGTTGTTGTGCTGTGATTGAGAAGGAAACCATGTTGTGTTTTAGAAAGTAGGATGTTGTTGATAAGGTGGTTGATGAGTTGGTTGTAGAAACATTTTGCAAGTTTTTTGATAGTGGAAATAGCATAGCTATTGATCTGAAGTTTGACACTTTGGTTGCGTTTCCACCTTTTTGTAGAGGAGTGAGACATTTTTCATATGGCAGAGACATGATTTTTTTGGTATAGACCAGCTTATAATAATGGAGATATGTAACACCACAACATCTGCAGGAAGTTTAGATATTTAGCAGATAGACTGTTTGCTGCTAAACTAGTTGGTTTTAGTTTGCATAATAGTAACCACAAAAAGCAAAAAAACAATGTCCAAGTAACTAACATTATAAAACCACCACACACACGGCTAGCATGGTGTGGACACAATTTATTTCTTCATAAAACCAAAAAATTGAAAGATACGCAATCAAGTTACCATGACTCTTTTGCCTTGCATTATCAAAGTTGTAGTACATACTCCACTTACACCACTTAAATAACCAACTCATTTACGTAACTTCCTATAATTTAAAAAACAAATAAGTATAAACATCTAACAACTTATAATAAAAAATGTTATCTAAAACCTGTAACTTTAAAACGTTATGCCTTTCCAATTTTATAAAAAATGTTATCTCAAGGAAGCCTAGGAATAACAATGAGCATAAAACAAAACTACATATTAATTCATGTCGTATTAACAGCCTTTTTGTCAATCTGAGCCTGCATCTTTAGTATTCTTTCATCTCCTGTTTCAGTATGGATGAAATAGAAATATTCTCATTAATACCTGGCTCAATTTTAGCATTAAGCCTTAATTGCCACTTTGTTTCTTTTACTTCACCCTCAAGTTTAGGGTCACCCCCTTCTCTTTAATATATACCCTGTCTATAATAAAAAATAGGAACCTTTTAAAATTAATACAAGTAGTGCTGTGTACATATAAAGCACATGTTGTCTTCTTATTTTTAATGTCCCTGGCATGCTCTGCAGTCCTGTCTCTCAAGTCTCCTTGCAGTTTATCCACTTAAACCATGGGCAGGTTCTGCATGTTGCTACATAATACACCATATTGGTTCTGCAATTGCACCGACCTAGACATTGTAGGTTCCTATGATATCCCGCAGTGGCAACATATGGCCCATCATTAATGAATTTGCAGTAACTACAGAATCCACATTTGTTCATTTGGGATCTGTAATTCTTAGCAAATCTATTGTCCTACATTTCCAATAACTGCTTTATGTTCTTTCCTTTGCTGTAAGCTAATTTGAGTTTTAAACCTAATTTTGATTTTAAATCTGCATTGAATACCCCATCCCATCCCATATCATATTCAATTTAGTAACTAATTGGGGCATTTATCGATTATATTGCATGACCATTACATCTCTACTATGAGATCTCTGGTTGTTTTCCTTTCACATAGTACCTGTTGTTTTTAAAATAGGGGTACATTTTGATGTCAGACTTTTAATAACCTCATTCCTTATTTTAGTTTGCATAATAATTTTTTTTTTACTTATTAAAGTCTACACTGTTTTGAGAGTAAACCAATTTGTGTTATTATTATGGGGGTAAGGCTTGTTGTGGGCGGTTGTGTATTTTTGTTGAGAAGTACTAGGACTGTGTGGGTAAAACAGGAGTTAAACTTCATGGCTGTGCTTCTGCTGTTAGTGGTTGTTGGATTAGGGGTGATGGACTGACCAAGTTTGAGAATTGTTTTTACAGAGGAACAAAATAACTTGGGGGTCACTTTGGTGTTTCTGTTGTAGCTTAGTGTAGTAGGATTGTTTGTCTGTTTGTTTGTTTTTTTTTTTTGTTTGCTTTTATTTGAGAGGTTTCTAAGCCACCTAAAGTTTTGAAAAGTATCTTGAGTTCTGCTTTTCTCTTTTCCTGCCATGTTTTATCCCTGTCTTTTAGTATTGTCTGGTTTCTTTTGTTAGCCAGAGTGTAGGAATTGATTTAACTCTCTTTGTTCTGGCTTTTCTATTTCATTTAATATATTCAAGAATATTGTATTAAACTGAGCAATGGTATCTTCAGTTGGTAGAGTTTTAAATCCAGTTCATTTGCAGAGCTGGAGGTAAGCAATGAAGGAGTCTTTATTAAAATCTGTTAGGTTGTGTTTTTGTAAATGCTATTGTCCTATTAATGGTGAGACACTGTCTCTGTATGCGTTGGGAGATGGTCATTAATGCTATCTGGGAGGCAGCCTGTTAGGTTTGTGATGGAGTTTGTTTTGGTTAAGATCCAGTCTAGGACTGAGTGCCTGTTTGTTTTTCTATCATATCTTGTGGTGAACTGGATTAGCTGAGTGAAGCCATATATGTTTAGTCAGTTACTGTGAGATATCAGAGTTAAAAATATGCTAATCTATAGTAAGTTTTCTAATTATGATAGTTTGTTGTTGTATGGTGTGGAACAACCAGCAGAATATTTCTATTGCTTTTTCTGATGTTGTGTTATTGTCTAGAGAAATACAAATTCCAACAATGGTAATGACTTTTTGGAGGTTGATTTTAAGTTGAGCAAGAGTTATTTTCTCTGTTACTGAATTTGGATGTGTAAAGGTATAAAAATTGATTTCAACATTGAGGACTTCCAAGATGGCTGCACAATGAGTAATAGCTTGTTTCTAGCTCTCCCAGTGTGAAAATAGAACTCAGCAGAGAAGACCAGTGGACTTGTGTCTGTGGGTACATTTCAGTGATTGGCTAGTGGATGCACTGCCTAGATGCCAGGAATAGGGAAATAGAGAAGACCTGGAAGAGAATTGGCTACAGTGGATGGGAGGAAGCACTGACTGAGGAAAGTCCTGCAGCTGTTCACCAAAAAGTAAAGCAACCTTCAGACATGACATTCAGTAACCTACAGGAAGATATAAAACAGCTGCATACAGACCTGGTTAAAATAGATAAAACACTAATGGAGTATATCAGCACAAACAACAAAAGGCTGGAAAAAATGGAAGAAGGTTTAAACCGATATTCAGATGTGATGATAAAGTTGCAAAAATCAGAGGTCAAAATAAAGAAAAGGTTGGCTGGATATGGGACTGCTCAGGAAGAGATGTTTCAAGGAATGGTGGAGTTAGGGGACAGAGCACGTAGGGAACACCTGAGATTTTCAGTATACCAGAGAAGCTGGAAGGAACAGAATGCATTAATTTTATGAAAGCACAGCTGAGCAACAGGACTGGTATTCCACAGCAGAAGTTGTTAGTTGAAAGGGCACATTGTGAGTATGCTCCAAACCTGGCTAAAAGAAAGCAACTTAGACCTTTAATGGTGGAGATGCAATCCTGCAAGCAGAAGGAGTTGATTCTGACAGGACTGTGGCAGAGGGACGGAGTGCTAGGGGTGGGAAACAGTAGAGCCTTTGTGAAGAATGATTGCTCATTGTACACCAGACAGAAGAGGAGCAAATTAATTTCACTATTCAGGGAATGTTGAGATGCAAGTGTGAGATTCAAACTGCTGTGCCCAGTTGTTTTTGGGGTATTCTTCCCTGGAGGGACAAAATCATTTTTTTAATGAGGTACATGCTAAGGAGGAAGTGTACAAGTTTGTTCAACAGGGGATACGCTGTGAAGCAGAGGGAGATTCTGCTGCTTGTTCTTCTGGTGGTGAAGACCACAGTGGGACTGTACCTGTAAAACCTTTTCAAAATTTTCAACGGAAAAGTTGGAAAGAAGGAAGGGAGCACAAAAGTTGACTAGAAGAATCAAGCGTATGTTAGAAATGAAGCATAGACAGGATTTTGGAGATGAAGAGTAATAAAACCAGTAGCTAAATATAGGATTATAATGCAACAATTATATTTGTGAAATATGATAGTATGGGAAAATATGGAAATATCTGACTTTTTCAGAATTTGTTGGACTTGTGGGGGAACTCTAGGGCATATGCCCTACTTCATGCCATTAATGTTGAGAAAATGTTTTGGGGAGGGTTAGAGGAGGGAGAAAGTTAACTGTAAGTAATTTTTTTTTTTAGTAAATAGTACCAGTTTTGTGCCATGTGGTTTTCTTTACATGGCATAAAGTACTTTTTTTCAGTTATTTTAAAGTGTAATGGGGACTGTAAACAAGTGCTGCTGTTCTTTTTTTTCCCTTTTCTTTCTCCCTTCCCTCTCTCTTCTTGTTCAGTTTTAAGAAATGTAGGCACTGCAGTGTATAAAAAAGCCTGGTTAAAAAGCATGACAAAAGAAAAAAAATAATATGTTTTTCTTATTCTTGCATGGGGAAATGACTGGATTAAAGACCTTAGATTGATTTAGTAACAATTTTAAAGAGAGAGATAGTAACTGAAAAAGAACATTATGAGGCTTTTTTCCAGCAAATACTTGTGTGCTCAGTAGCATTTATGTAGCTGGTCTTTGTTTCCATGGAAACAATCTGATAAAGAGAAACTGGCTGTCTTGTTCTCATGTTTCCATGCAGACAATCTGATAAAGAGAAACTGGCTACAGTCTGATGGAGAGTGAGTGGAGAAACTGGCTAGGAGATAATGTTCTCTGAAAGCATTCAGGATTTTTCCCAAAGTAAATAATGTTCTCTAAAAGCATTCAGGGGGGCTATCCCAAGGTAGTTAATGTTCTCTGAAATCATTCAGGGGGTTTCCCAGCTGGGAGAGCTATAAAGATAAGACAAAACCAATCAGCACTTAGTAGAAACACAGACTGCACCATGCATCTTAGCATGGATGACCTTTATTTTAGGTTAACCCAAGTCAGTGAGTGTGGCTGTCAGTTTGTGATTTTCGTTCCTGTTAGGATGGTGTACATAGTTTTGTGTGTTACTATTTAGTGAATAGATTTTAGGGGGCTATTGGGGTGTGTTTTTTTTTGTTTGAGGGTTTTTAATAAAACAAAAGTCTTATACGTTGTGACATAGGCTCAAATGTATATGACAAGAAACAACTGTATAAAAGTTCAGCCTGCCAGAAATTGTATACATGTAACACAAAAGCTGAAACTAGACATTTAACAAAAAAGGTGTTACAAATACAAGGTGGGAATATTAACATTTTAATTCAATGATGCTTTCTTTAATGTCTTTAAATATAAATGGCCTCACAGATAAATACAAACAAGAAAGAGTAGTGAACTATATTAAAAATGTAGAGTGCAAATAGCTATGTTACAGGAGGCACACTTAGAAAAAAACTGAACATATGAATTTGATAAAGGTTTTCAGGATGGTTACTCAGCAGAATACCTGGGACAAAGGAAAAGAGGAGTACCTGTATTAATTCAAGAGCAGTTCCAATAGTGATAGAAGATTAAAAAGATAATGTCAGATTTGTAGTGCAAAGTGGCTACTGGCAAGGGAGGAGGATTACACTGGCATGTATTTACATTCCTCCTAAAACTGCTAAAATGGAGATTAAGAAAATTCTGGGAGAAATAATCAGTTTTCAGCAAGGAATATTACTTATAGGTGGGGGCTGGAATTTGATTTGCAACAGTGAAGATGTGTCTGGGTGGCCTAAAAGGGAAAATATAACAAAGGAGGGTAGATTTTTGAAGAAATTTATGAAAATATTTGGCATGGAAGTGAATTTACATATTATTCCCCAAGATACAAAAACTGGGCTAGGCTAGACAGAAATTACATTTCACAAGAAAATGTACATTAATTTAAGGTCTTGATACCTACTCAATAACTATTTCAGATCATGTGCCAATAATAGCTCAAATAAAAACACAGGATAATGAAATAAAAATGGGACATTGGCGCTTTCCCATCTATCTGTTAAAAAGAGAGGAATTTAGGGAATGGGTAGTACAAATTATTCAGGAACTGTTAGAGAGGATAGAAATTTCTTCTGAAAATATAGTTAGGGAATGGGATAAAACTAAGCTGGAGTTTAAAAGGGTCTATATTAGTTCACCAAAATTGCATTGTAGCGAACAAATAATCATCGAGCCTCATACAGCGAAATTTGTTTCAGCGATTCACTGAATTTACAGAGGGCAAGGAAATACTTGCCCTACAGCACAACTTTGCCATTTTCTCCACTGTAGTGTGATCTCAGAATTGGTATATACAGTTGGGGGGTGAGGGAGGCAAAGCCCCCCACTTGGGCAAGTCTTATTTGCATAGCTGTCAGTCCGTTGTGCTGTAGGGCAAGTATTTCCTTGCCCTCAGTAAATTCACTGGATCGCTGAAATGATTTTTGCTGAATTAGGGTCGATGATTAGGTCACTGCAATGTGATTTTGGCGAACTAATATAGACCCATTTAAAAATAGTGTGGAAATAAAAGAAAGGGCGTTATGGTTAACAATTAACAAGAATTATTTAGAGGGACTGACTAATGTTAAAGTATTGCAGAATAGGGAGAATCTCACTGAACAAGAAGAGAATCAGCTGCAGAATGCTAGGCAGAAAATAAGGGAGTACTTCGATAATATGCACGAGCTTAGAAAGATTGATGTTAAGCAACTATTTTTTTGATAGTAGCACTAGAGCATAAAAACGTTTAGCACAATGACTCAGGCAACAAAAAGTAGAAAGGACTGTCACCAAACTTAGGGAGCCTAAAACAAAGAAGGTAACAAGGGATCCTGTAGAGGTATTACAGATATTTCAGAAATTCTATGAGAGTCTGTATAAAGCAGAGAAATATGAAAATCAAGAAAAGATACAAATGGAAATGTTTATGGGAGAATTAAATATGCCAAGGTTAGAGGTAGATGAGGCTCAGTTACTAACAGGATATGAGGAGATGAGATAAAAACTGTAATGTATAACCAATATACAGGAAAGTCCCCAGGAAGAGATGGTATTCCTGTGGAAGTCTGGAAGCTAAGAGGGAAAAAACTGATAAAGATCTGGAAGGTTTTGTTTAACAGTATCTTAAGTGGATGAGAAGTACCACTGTCCTGTAAGAAAACAGTTATAGCAGTAATACCTAAAGAGGTTAAGGATCCATCAGATCCAGCTTCATGCAGGCCCATTTTAATACTAAATTGTGATTATAAAGTGTTCATGTCTATAATGGCTAAAAGAATGGCAAAAAGTAATGCCAAGACTGATAGATATAGATCAAGTTTGGTTTTGTGGAGGGGAGGCAAACATTTGATAACATTAACAGAACATTGATAATCCAGAGGGAAGCAGAATGTAAGAAAATACCATTGTTGTTGTTGGTTCTTGATGCAGATAAAGCATTTGACAGAGTAAGCTGGGACTTTATGAGCAAGGCAATGGAAGCCTCTGTATTTCCTGAAAAAAATATAAGGCTGATTAGGAGTATATATGAGGGATTGGAGGCGAACATTAGAGTGGGTGGAGCCCTCTCTGATAAATTCTGCTTGAGCAGAGAAACCAGGCAGGGGTGTCCTCTTTCCTCTTTATTATTTGCATTACACTTAGGACCACTGGCAAAGAAAATAAGGGATTCAGAAATTCAAGAATATAACTGGTATGGTAGTCAAGAAAAGCTGGCTTTATTTGCAAATGATATTATTTTATACCTTACAAAACCAGAAAAAGCCATTACAGTGTTGTGGAACATTTTGAGACACTTTCAGACCTTTTCGGGATACAAAATTAATGAAGCTAAAACAAAGGCAATAGGGATAAATTCTGTACCCATACAGGAACTGGTTCAGAAATACCCATATTTGTGGGTGCATGATAAAATGAAGCATTTAGGAGTATGGACTAAAAAAATATTCTAGTCTGGCAGCTAAGGATATGCAGGAAGAGACTAAACAAAAGATAGTACAAAAGCTGAGAAAATGGAAACTTCGTTATATGGGTATGGAGAGTAAGATGCAAGCAGTTAAAATGTTTTTAGTCCCTTTAGTCTTATGCACAGGTCAGGCATAATTTTATCAACCAGAGGAGAAATTGTGGGTAGCAATTAATAAAGAGCTGAAGGACTTTATCTGGGAGGGGAAGACTGCAAGAGTCAAGTGGGATAAGCCGATTCTTCCAGTAGAACAGGGTGGATTGGGATTACTCAATTTGAAGTGGTATTTTAGAGCTATACAGTTAAGACTTCTATACATAGCACAAGCAGAAAACTATAATTCAAAGTGGAAAGAGATGATGAAACACGGGGGAAGCTCAAGAAACAAGGAGAGAATGGGATTTTGGATGCAGGTCTTTAAGGAGAATAACAATAATCATGTAGAATATTATATCCATAAAGTAACAGAAAGTATTCTAAGAACTAAACCAACATGGGAATGGAGAAAGGAGATTTTACTGATAGGAATGACTACAATTAGGGATACAGACAATAGGCAACAGGGGGGCGGAATTTATTGGAGAAAACTGGCAAAGGAATGAAGGTATTGGGAACAAATAACTGCAGAGGGAAAGATGATAGAATGGGAAGATACCAAGAATTTATTTGGACTGCAGGTTAGAGAGTGTCCCTATCAGGGATTGATATCAGAGTATAAGCAAAGAGAAAGAAATAGGGGGTCCTAAACGAAAGACCGGCACTAGTAGAGTTTTTAATAGAATCTAGAAGAGAAGCTGCCATTGAAAAAGGAATAATTAGTACAGCATATAAAATATTGCATGACAACTATAAGAACCAATCAGAGGAGGTTAGAAAGGATTGGGAAGAGAGACTAGATAAGCAATTCACAATGAAACAGTGGAAGGATATACATAAGCCTCCCAACTAATCTAGAAGATTTAGTTTTTTTGCCTGGCAATGTTTACATAGATATTTTTATACCACAAGTAGACTCCAGAGAATTTTCCTCAGGTAGACAGTAAATGTTGGAGGTGTGAAGGGGAAGAAAGAGATAATTGGGAACATGTTTTCTGGTAGTGTGGTGAGTTGGCAGACTTTAAGGATTCTCTACGGGATGCACTGTCAGAGATGTTTTTTTGAGTTCTGATACAGAATTGGAATTGCCTATACATGGTAAGGTCTTGCTGTGTCTAATAATGGTGGCTGCTAAAAAAGTAATTACTAGGAAATGGAAATCAGAATCTAAATCAGCTATACTGGAAGTAGTGAATAGAACAGAGATCAAACAACTGGAATTGAGATCTTTAGAAAAGGGTAGGAGCAAACTACATAGGAAAAAAATGGGAATTCTGGGACCAATATATACAAAGGGGGAATAAAAACTGAAAGGTGGAAGGACTTAAATGAGCTATGTAATGTTTAAGTGAGAAAGATTGGGTAGAATATAAGTGATGTATAATGTTTGCAACTGGGAGTGTGTCAGTATGGTTGGTGAGGTAAAATGCTTACGACTAGGATTGTGTTGGTGTGAGTTGTTTTCATTTGTATAAATATATGATTGCTTATGTAGTAAGTGATGGTTTAATAAAGATGTTTCTTGTTTAAAAAACAAAACAGGAATTAAATAATTTATGTAATATCGCTTAGGTGATATACAGCAATATGTGAAGTATAATGTTTGTTATGTTAATATAGTTTGATTACTTTTATATAAATGTAAATTTGCCAATGTCACACGTGATAATTCAATAAAGGTGTTTGGAAAAAATATTGTTTTATATAGGATTGCTGTTCTCCACATTTAGTTTTTCTGTCCACCCTGTGGATGTTACATTCAGAGGGTAGACTCTCTCTATCTCTCTTTTTTTTTTCAGGCTTGAGACAGGTCTCTCCAGTACGAGCTATATTGGTGGAGTATTGAGTAAGAAAGATATGGAGTTCAAGTATCTTATTTGAAATACTTCTTATGTTTATGTTCATAAAGATCAAATTCGATCCTCTAGAGACTGGGGTTTGGAAATTTTGGGTGTCAGGTATGGATAACTTGGGTGAACTGTAGTACTTGTCTGGATTAGTGGGACCTGGATTGGGATGCATGTCTCCACCAAGTTTTTGTTTTGTAAGCCTTTTTTTTTTATAGTTTGAGTTTTATGGGATTATTTAGTATTGTGGTTTGTAGTTTTACGTGTTAAAGGAGAGGTGATGTACATACAATGTTGGGTAAAGTTCTAGGAATGTGTTGTATGTTTTAGTTATGTTGGTTGGGGGAGATTGTGGATTAATGGAAGATGTCAGGGCTGTGGGCAGCTGTGTGCGGTGGACTGTTAGTTGGGCAAGTAAGCTGGTTAGAAAAAGTAATTTTTAGGTTAATGAACATCATTATGGGATGGGTTAAAGAATAATAAAGAGATAGATTAGGTTTGGGAGAATATGAGGTAGAGAGGGTAGTTTTGTTTTTTGTAGAAAACATGAGTGAGACAGTTTAGGCTATTTGGGTATGAATTTGAGGTAAGCTACTTAAGATAGACCAGTATGGAATAGGTAAAGTCTGTTTGACAAAATAATATAGTGAGTAATTAGGTCATCAGATTTGGTATTGTTAGATGTTCTAATTGTATTGGTTGATGATGGTTTATTGTAGAGCTATGACAGTGTAAGTGTGGATGTAGTGGGGGTGGGTGAGACTTGGAGTTCGACAGTGGAGTAGACATGAGCACATCAAGGGCAAACAGAGTAGGTTCCACCTGGCTGTGAAGTTGTTTTTGTGAGACAAAATCTGTTTTTTACATATACATCAGGCAGGTGACCGAAACAGAACACTACTTCAGGAAAGTTTATAAAATAATGAAATTGAAGTGAGGTTTGTAGATGTTATCAACAATGGCAGTTGAAGTTAACTCTGGCAGAAATCTTGCTGAAGCATGCAGTAATAAGTATACAACATGCTGTCATTGTTGCATATCCATGTCTTAGGGCCACAGAGTAGAAAAGCACTGCAGCTTATACAGATGTAGGGAGAACTTAGCTCACCAAGAAATTTCATTACACACTGTAAGACTATGCAGTCCAGCTTTCATAAAGGATGACTCCCTGTGAAATAGGAGAGAGGTCCACAGACAGTGGCTGTGCTGTGTAGCAGGGACTAGTGGAGCAGTGGACAGATGATATCGCAAGGAGCACACAGACAGATGATATTGCAAGGAGCACACACACACACACACACACACACACACACACACACACACACACACACACACATGGACGCACGCACACACGCAAACACACAACACACAACACACACACACACACACACACACACACACACACACACACACACACACATACACACACACGCACTACAAAATAAAAAGGAAAGTGTCATTTTATCTTGATGGGCTGCTAACCAGTCCTGCTGGCTTTCATTATAAACCATGTTTTTGCCATACGTGGCTTCTGCTAATTACTGAGTTGCATAAAAGTTTCATTACTAACATAATATTATTTGACAATAAACTGATATTTTATTTATTTAACATTTGTTGACCGGGAAATTCCGACTAGGACAGAGCCTATTTTCAGCAGAGGCCCAGGGAGAAAAGCTTCAGATGCATGTGTTTGAAATGTGGAAGGAAAACGAAGTTCCCAGAGGAAACCCATGTGAGCGCACAGAGGACATGCAGACTCCACACAGAAGGCACCCCAGCTGAGAATCGAACCAGGGAACCTCTTGCTGTGAGGTGACAATGTTAACCACTACAGCACTGCGCCACCTAATAGTTTAATTTTTGTGTATTGATTCTCCAAAACATACCCTGACACATTTGCACACAAACATACATACATATGTATACTCACACACACCATGATGGGTCTAAAAAGCTGGAAGTCTTGTGATTAGGAGATTTTAAACTATTCAAAACTATTATCAGATGAACTTACCTGTAGCTAAAAAACGGTGCATTGCCAGTAGAAGCTGGGGTGATATTTTCACCTTCACCTCACTGTCCATCTGCTTGAAAGCAGAGAAATCTTGCTTTCTGTCTCGATGGGCCACTTTCTTTTTTGTTCTGTTGTCAGCTGCAGGAAGACATATTTGAGAGATGCAGTCTCTTATAGCAGAATTTGTAAGTTTAACAATAATTACTGAAAATATGCAACAATATATAAAACAACTAAACACTTAAAGGTAATTGAAAAAGAATATCCTGCAAACAAAAGACCCAACTTACTTATGAGTCAGCCACCCTATTGATTCAAGTTGGCTTAGGCATGACAATAGACATCTCTGGAAGCAGCTGAGGAGTACTTTATTTAAACTGAGTATTAAATTTAAATATTGGATGTTTTAATATAAGTAATTTTTACCAACTACTGCTTACATGCTGTCCTTTTCATACGTTTATGTACATGTAGCTAGCACTTAACCAGAAATGAAAGTGATTGCAAAACAAAATTAAATTCAGATTCCTTAACGGAGAGTAGTATTGCTGGGATGTGACATGCATGGTATCAAAAGCAAAAACATAACAGTAGGAATACACACACACACACACACACACACACACACACACACACACACACACACACACACACACACACTTTCTCTCTTTCTTATAATTTAAGTTATTAAAACTATAGACCATACCTCTTAACTATACCGAATTCTTAGGTAAATACAGGTTTTGAGGGCAAAATATTGGGGTACCACAAATTCCTGAGTGGCCCCTTTAATTTCTGAATTTCCCGTTTTTTTATTTTGGAAGCATTTGTTCTTAATGTCATTAAGCTATTGCTTGTATTCTAAAATTAAAATATCTTGCTGGTTAAGTCCTTTAGTGTCCAAATGGTTTGTGGCCTTATATGTCATTATTATCATCATTATTTTTTAATATTTTTATATATTTTATACAAATTTTTTCAATTTATATTTTGTATATTTAGCTGCGGTGGTATGGCGGAAGCATTGTTACCGCACAGCAAGAGGTTCTCCCGTTCGATTCTCGGCTGGGCTTGGGAGTGCCTTCTGTGTGGAGTCTGCATGTCCTCCCCACCATTGGGTAGCATTCGAAAGACATGCGTGCGTAAATGGGCGTGCCTTCGTTGAAGGTTGGGCATGGAGCTGGCATCTCGGCGTTTCCTAAAAATCTACTGCCAATCATTAGCAGACCTGAGTTCCACTGTGGCGAACCCTTACCGGGAAAAAGCCGAAAGACAAACAACAACAACTTTTTTAATATTGTCATGTGATATATTATGCAATTATGTTCTTGTTTAATGGGTATTAAGGGCTGAGTTAACTTTGTGTGTTTGTTCTGAGGAAGTCTTTATCATGAGAAGAAAGCGCTAAACCAATAAAACTTTGCACCTGATTTAGTGTTGTGGTCTGTTGTTGGTGTACAATTTTACAGTTCCACAGTTTGTTCTGGTTTGTTTGGTGAAAACTACAACATCATGGATTTTGCAACTACCAGTGGTGAAGTTTTAGACCTACTACAGAAAATCAATCAGCAATTAGCAGTGCATACTGCACAGATACAGAATTTAACGGACAAAATTGATTCACCAGTGACTAACAATCTCTTTGGAAGTGTGGGGCTCCCTTTAACCCAGCCCACGCAGACTAACCAAGGACTACTAGAAGCCGGTGCCCTGGGCAGGATGGAAGTGGTTCCAAACAGGGGAATGAACCTTCAGCTTGCAATGGAATTTCTGCAATTGTGGATGGGGGAGAAGACTGGAAGACCAACAGGTTTAATTTTGGTCTTTGGGTTAGTAACGACAGTCGTGTACAAAATCCTCAACAATCTGCCACTTTGGCAGAGAAGTTAAATACATCTGAACGTGATTTGCTTTTGTACAAAAAAACTACAGATGGAAAACTCCTATTCAGAAAATTACATTGAGTCGAGGCATGTTCCAAGGGGTTTAAGGTTGTGGTGATACCCTAACGGTGCAGAAGAAAATTATGAATTTCTTAATGAATTACACGCACTGTATAGAGATTATGCACCTGATGATTAAATACAATAATCGGACATTAATAACCCGATGCAATAGTTTGGGTACTCTTAATCATTTTGTACTCGCAGATTGTGATTACCAAAAGCATCGGGTCAATTATTCAGATATTCAAACAAATGTTGACAATACTTGTAGTACCATCTTTTTAAGAAAACAGAATAAGTCAAGAAGGGATATAAACGAGTACTCCCTTAACAAAGTTTACCCTTTCTCAGTGGGTAATAGAGTGAGAGATGAGCGAGGTATATCCAATAGTGAGTCAAGAGGGGTGGAACAAATGACGTTGGAGCAAAGGTTTCAAAAAGGAAGGAGTTTCAGCTCTACAACCGGTGATGAGTTCATTGAAGGAGTTAGGCGGTCCGAGAGGCTCCGTGGAAAGAACAACCAGCCTTCCCATTTTTCCGAGGGCAAAAACATGGAATACTTAAGGCAAGGAGCCAGGCCGAAAAAGACCAAAAATTGGTACTGGCAGCTTCTGGTATTTGTAATGATGGTTCCCATCCATCAATTGTAAGTAAAGGTTTTTATAACATCAATTCCGTAGTTTCACCATGTGGATTGGGTCACGTCGAACAAAGTCACCATACTGTGACTGTGACTGTATCTAGCCCTGCCAATATGATTTTGCCCAATGATGAATAGCCAGTTTGAAAAGCTTGGTTAACCTGTCGGAACCTAGTTTTGAAATGTGTAGTTCAAACCAGGATGTTTCTGATGTGCAACGTGTGGGGAGGTTTGAAACCGAATTAAATGACATTATGGGTGATGCTGAAGCCAACTTGGACTTTGCGGTTCATTTTTTTTGCCTTGGACAATTCAAATGTTGTTCATAGGTTCATAGGTTCATAGGTTCATACTAGGCTATCTGCCCTAGGGCATTTATAAGCCTAGCCAGAGTGTGTGTGGCTTTCACCACCCCTTAGGATGAGAATACTATACCCATTAGTTTGCTGTGCCTCTGTCCAGCAGTGATACAGAGATGATTCCCGGGGTAAACCTACGATCTCCCATCCACTCGTCAAGATTTCTCTTGAACAGAGTCAGTGAGGGGCTCTGCCTCACATGGACTGGGATTCTGTTCCATAGTGTAGGGAGTCTCTGGGTGATGAATCTGTCCCTCCAGCACGTCCTATTTATATCCGTGTTGAGGTTTAAGTCTCTTGCTCTCGTGGCTCTGGTGGATTTGGATTTTTTGAGGTGGAGCATGTCCATTAATTCCGGGTTGGACATGGCCTTGTATGTCAGGCACAGATCACCACTGAGCAGACGGTATGCGACTGAATAGAGCTGGAGTTTCTTCAGTCGGGCATCGTATGACATATGTTTGAGCCCCTTTATCCTTTTGGTGAGGAACTTTTGGGGTCTTTCCAACTGCTGCAGGTGTCGGGTAAGGTACATTCAATGGGGCGTTGTACTCAATCATTGGTCTGATAAGTGAAGAGTACAGGGGTACAATGACCTCTCCTGATCTGGATGTGAATCCCTTCATGATCAGGTGGGCAATGTAGAAGGTCTTCCTAACCACTTTGGCAATGTGAGTGTCAAAAGAGAGGTTACTGTCAACTTGGGTCCCCAGGTCCCTGATAACTTCTTCTGTGTTTAATGGATTACCACCTATGTGGTAATTAGGGGTTACCTTGTTTTTCCCAAAGGGTATGACTATACATTTTTTGGCATTTAGCTTAAGGCCATGGCTCTGGCACCAGTTATCCATTTCTATGAGACCTTTCTGGAGGATGTCTGTGTCTGATGGAGTGTCAATTTACGGTGCCCAGTTTGCAGTCATCTGCAAATTTTGTCAGCCACAATCCCCCTATGTTTGCCTGCACTTCAGAAAAATAAATGCCGAACAAGAGGGGGCCCAGGACTGAGCCCTGTGGGACACCGCTCGTGACCGACTTAGAGTCTGACATGGCACCAGCAACTCTAACCCTGTGTGTTCTGTCCTTGAGCCAGTTTGCAACCCATCTTGTGACATATGGGTTTACATCTAAGCTGGTGAGCTTTTCTATGATGCCCGAGTGGGGTATTGTGTCGAATGCTTTTGCTAGGTCAAGGTAGGCTGTGTGAACTGCCTTACCCTCATCAATGGCCTTAGTGACTGTTTCAAAAGTCGACCAAGTTCAAGAGGCAGGATCTGCCCTTGACAAAGCCAAATTGGGTAGGATCCAGTGTCTGTAGGTCCCCAATGTCTTTATTTATGAGTTCCATTATGATCCTCTCCATAGCTTTGCAGACAAGGCTCGTCAAGCTTATGGGGCGGTAATTTCCAGGGTCCGTAAGAAGCACCGCCTTTGTGGAGTGGGACCACAGTTGCCATCGCCATTCTTTGGGTACGTATCCTGTAGTAAGGCTAAGATTAAACAGCAGCCTTATGTGTGGGTTTAGTTCCTCATTGAGTTCGTGTAGCACACAGCCGGGGACACCGTCCGTCCCATTGATGCTGTTTTTTGCTTTAGAGAGAGCAGCTCTCACCTGGGCATCTGAGATGTTTGGGAGGCTAGACTCTGGTGGGATAGATATTTCTCCTTTTGGGGTGAGGGAGGGGAGAAATTTGCACTGAACCTGTCTGCCAGTATGTTGGCAATGTCTGTGGGTTCAGTGATTTTTTTATCATTTTGGACTAATTCTGAGCATATCTGGGAGTTTCCACCCAGGTTTCTAACATAGCTAAAGAAGGCTTTATGATTGTCTTTTGTGTCATTAGCGATTTTTCTCTCAAAGTTGGCCTTGGATGATTTTATGAGTGATCGTAGTTTTTTGCTAGTATTGATCAGAGATGCCTTCCCATTTAGGGATTTTGCTCTGTCATGTAGTAGCTTTCTCCTCTTGTTGTAGAGTTTGTTTATGGCTGGAGTCCACCAGACCGGGCACCTGCCTTTGGTGGAAAAGGTCTTGATTTTATTAGGGATTGCTTGATCCATACATTCCTGGAGGTGCTCGTAGAAGGCATTTGTAAGGGTTTCAGCAGCGTGGGTTGTGGTTTCCACTGGCTCAGGGGCCTTGAAGGATACCACTCCAGTCTTAAGAAGTGTGAAGTTTGCTTTTGAGAAGTTCTTCACTGTGGTCTTTCTTGCTGAGGTTGGGGGCGGGATGTGGATCTCCAGTGAGATTAATTTATGGTCTGATCTCACCAATGAGGGATATACTTCCGGTGTGGAGCATTTTGTCCCCATGTTTGTGATGATCAGGTCTAGTATATTTTCTCCTCTTGTGGGAATGGTGACTAGTTGTTCCATAGCATTTGAGTTTATGAACTCAAGGAACCTTTGGGCTAGGGTGCTGGGGCTTGAGTAATGTTCCCAGTCTATGTTTGGGTAGTTGAAGTCACCCAATATGATGGTGTTTGGAGAGACATTTATACTCTCCAGTGTCTTCAGGAAGGCTGTGTGGGTTTCCTGAGTTTGAGAAGGTGGTCTGTAGCATGTTACAAACTGTAGGGCAGTTTTACCTATGGTTAATTGCACCTGGATGGTCTCCGATGCTTCGTGCGTTGCCACTAACCTGGAGGTGTGGGTATCCTTTATGAATATGGATACTCCCCTCCTTTTGTAGTTCGGTTGTTGACAGTTTTACTAAAAATGTTGTTGAAAACGTTTGTGTATGTAATAGTATAGTAGGAAAAAATCTTTCAATGTTAACCATGAGACAGGTGAAATGCAGTACCGGAGTCAGTTGGGTTTAATGAAATCATGTTGTTTAGTTCACCACACGTAAATTTGGATTTTGAAACTAGGTTTCCGGGAGTTTTGGAAGGTGGTAGTTTTTGAATTTATTAACTCTGTAGGTGGCGTTTCCAATCAAATGGGGCACTCAGTGTATTGGGCCGGCCATTGTTTGACTGATAAAGACAGTGGGGTGGAAGGCTCTGTAGATGTTGACCCTATGCATGCCATCACCCTGGAGAAAAGAAATTCTGGGCAAATTTGTATGACTAGCGTACTGGGTACCAACAATTGTCAAAATTTGGTTTTTAGTGATTTTTGCACTATAGTTAATAATAGTGCTAATGACTTTAAAATCTACAATTATTCCTCCAAAATAGTGGGAACTGAACATGCTGACCTTTTAGCTAAAGGTTTTACGTTTATCCCTGCAAGAAGGGGTAACATAGTTGACATTTTAATTGATCTAAAATGTTTTACACGCAGGTTAAACCTTAAGGTGTGGTTCAATGGTGAAGAAGATGGACAGATTAGGATAACTAGACCAAGTGCCTTTAATCCACCATTGAACAATGCTATACGCCTTTATGAAAAGGTTTGTGAGAAAGGCATTAGACAGTATTTTAAATGTTTTTAGTGTGTAAATAAAGGTAATTTAACAGCTAATGAACTTGACATACTAGGAGAGTTTACCAATGACAAAACTATTCGGATTATGAAACCCGACAAGGGAAGTGGGGTGATTCTAATGAATAGAAGTGAATATTTAGATAAAATGAATTATTTGCTTATGGATGGGACCTATGAGGAAAGTTCCCTTCATTTTTTATTCATTTATTTTTATTTTACATTTGTTAACCGGGCTAGTCTAACTGGATATATTTCCATTTTCAGTAGAGGCATGGGGAGAAAAGCTCCAGTAGTAGCAAATAGAAATTAAAATTAATGTTGCTACATAGTAAATGAAAGGATTTCAATAAAAAATACAAGTAATAATGTAATAGAGTAGGTATTTACACTAGAAAAAGTGACTAAGTATAGGATAAATTATTATATAGTATGATTCATGAGGAATTTCAGTACATCAAACAGGATAGATTATACCAGTATGTTGATTTGAGTTCACCAGTTACAGTCCTGCTTCCCAGGAGTAAGCATTAAAGTTTTGGTAAATTTAGTAGGAAGAGGAAATATCAGTAGTGAAAGCAGAAGATTAGTCAGGGTTGCTGCAGGGGCATAACCAGTGTGTTTTGAGGTGTCTTTTGAGGTTTTGTTTAAAGAGAGGCAAGGAAGAAAGCAAAGTTAGTTCATTGGGCAGTAGGTTCCAGTTTTTTCCCACTGTGTTAGAAAACAGAGAATTTCCAGCCATGTTGTTAGACTTGCTTATGCCAGCAAGAAATTTGCTAGAAGAGCGTAGAGAATTTAGATGTTTGTAGGGGATTATGAGCTTGGAGAGTATAGGAGTGCTGTTAGGTTGGTAAAATATCTTGTGGGCAATGGTGAGTTGGGAGACTATTAGATGGTTTTGAAGTTCAAGCCAGCCTAGCTGCATTAGATTCAGGCAGTGGTGAGTTCTAAATGGATTGCCAGTGGCAAATCTGGCGATGTTATTATAGGAATTTGTTAGTTTGATAAGATTATTTTTCTTTAGGTTAGTATATATGGGTGAGGCGTACGGAAGGTTGAGATTAAATGGGAGTGAGCAATCTTGGTTCTGGCTATTGGAGTTAGGAAAGGCTTGATTCTATATAAGGAGCCTATTTTTCTGTTGATAGTTTTTATGGTGTTATTTATATGGCTATCAAAAGTAAGGTTATTGTCAATAGTAATTCCTAACAATTTAGTGGTAATGTCGGGGAATATAATAGTGCCATTACTGGAAATGACTGAGAAATCTATGGGGGAGGATTTACTGGTGGGTGTAAAGAGAAGGAGCTTAGTTTTTTTTAGCATTGAGAAGGAGGCAACATTTTGAGAACCATGTTTCTACTATGTTAAATACATTCTGAGTTAGAGAATGTAGTTCTGATGGGGAGTTTGCTGAGCATACTAGCATAGAATCATCAGCATATTGAATGCAGGTGGCTTGAGGAATTGCTACATTGAGGTCATTGATAAATAGTGAAAAAAGAAGTGGTCCTAGAATACAGCCCCGAGGGACTCCGAGGGTGACTGGCAGAAGGGATGATATATTATTTTTCCAGAGAACTGCCTGTTGCCTATTGCTAAGGTAGGACCTGAACCATTTAACAGCCTGACAGTCAAGAGAAATGGATTCAAGAATGTTGATAAGAAGGGCATGGTTTACCATGTCAGTAGCTTTTGAGAGGTCAGTAAAGAGTGCAGATGAGAGGTTGTTTTTATTGCGATTTCTATTGATGGCATCTGTAAAGGATAATAGGGCAGTTGTGGTACTTTATGACGGCCTAAAGCCATGCTGGCAGTTTACTATTATGTTATGTTGGGATAAATGGTTTAATAATTGTTGGTGAATGCATTTTTCCATAATTTTTGCTAAGGGTGATAAAAGAGCGATTGGCCGGTAGTTAGAGTAATCATTTGAGTTACCACCTTTGTGTAGGGGGATAATATGGGAGATTTTCCAGATGTCTGGAATGGTTCCCTCCTTAACGGTTCTATTTATGAGGATGGATATAGGGTAGGCAATTATTTTGGCTGCTTTTTGCAGGTATTCAGACAGTAGCTGGTCAGCAGAAGGAGTACAAGGCTTACGTTTTTGGATGAATTTGTAGATGTGAGTGGTAGAGATGGGTTGCAGATGGAATGTTGGTAGAGTGCCAGGTACGGTGGTGGGAAGGCTTGAGTTGTCTGGGATTAGTTGACTGACTAGTGATTGTATGGTCTCTGTGAAGAAAGTATTGAAGGCATTGGCAGTTTGATGGCGGGTATTTGGATCGGCCTCAAGTGGGGTTGGTGTACGAGAGTGCCCTGGGAAAAGGAGTTTATTGATACTAGACCAGAACTTCTGGGGATTGTTTTGGTGAGTTTGCTGTAGTTTACAGTAGTAGTTCTTTTTGTCTGTAAGTATTGCCTTTTTGTACTATTTCTCAACTGCCTAAAATTTTGTTGATCAGAGATAGTTTTGGTAGCTCTCCACTTAGCCCAAGACTTGTACCTAAGCACAATTTTTTGTCTGGTTTCTTTAGAAAGCCAGGGGGCTGGTTTGGACTTCATTAATGAAATCCATATTGCTTATAAAAAGATTGATTTGACACTAGATGATATGGTATTTCAAGGCCAAATTAGTCTGGAAGAATATGAATTCATGAAAAATGACCACCCCATGATTCCCAATATTTTCAGAATACCGAAAATACATAAGAGGTTGTCAGATTTGAAGTTTCGACCTTTTGTTGATGGACACAGATCAAAGACTTGTTTTATTATCAAGTCTTTGGATCATTATTTACAAAAGGGTCTGAAAAAGTTTGACTACATCTCGAGGGATTCTTGGCAGTTTTTGGAAAAATTAGAGCACATTAGTATATCTCCTGGAATGGTTATGGCCACTGTAGATGTTGTTAATCTGTTTGGGGTAATACCTCACATAGAGGGTGTTCAATGGCTAGAAAGACAGTTGGTGAAAACCCAAATGTATGATCAGGATTTTATTAATAAGGTCACAGCGCTTATGGACATAGTGCTAAACAATAATTACATACATTTCGAAGGTCAGTACTTTAAACAGTTGACTGGGGTTGCAATAGGGGCCACCTGTTTCCCCATTTTTGCTAACTTTATTATGTCCTATTGGGAGCAGGAATTTATAATGAATAGTGTGTACTGGTCCAACACCTTGCATTACACTAGATATTTAGATGCTTTGTTTTTCGTGTGGAAGGACACTGAGGAACAACTTAAGGTTTTTCTTACTTACATCAATAACACAGTGGATTTCCTGTGATTCACTTACCAATACAGTAAAGAGAACATTTCATATCTAGATGTAAATTTGTCTTGGAATAGAAAGGAAGAAAAACTGTGTTCCAATATATATAGAAAACCAGCCTTTTCATATTCCTATTTGGAATATGGTAGCTGGCATCCATTCTATCAGAAGAAGTCCATTGTAAAAGGCCAGCTGGTCAGGGCAGCCAGAATGGTCAGTTTGGACTGTCACTTTTTAAATGAGGTGAATTTTATAATCAGTATGTTTGCTAAGAGGGGATATCCTGATACATTTTTGGAACCAATTAAGAAGGAAGTCGTAGAAAAACGTAATAAGGGTTTGTGTAGGCCAATTCTGAGTGGGACTACTAGAATTAGGTTGGAACAAGTGTTCAATATGAATAAGGTAATTGGAACAAGGTTTGGAATGAGTTTTATCATAACCTTTAATTTGTATGCAGAAAAAGTAGTTGACATTATTATTAGCAATTGGGATATTTTGAGTTTTGACAATAATGTATAGTCGAAAGTGGGTAGTGTACCCCCGAAAATTGTTTATAGAAAAGATAGGTCTTTTAAAAATCTTTCTGAGTTAGGTAAAGACACATTTGGTAATTGTTCTAAAAGACCTACTGGGAACTTTAAATGTGGTAGGTGCAACATTTGCACCCATATACTAGAAACTAGGGACAAATTTAAGCTAAACAGTAAAAACATTGTTATTAAGGGACATTTTAATTGTAACAGTGTAAATCTTGTATATTTGGCAAAGTGCCAATCTTGCCCTTTTTGTTTATATCAGAAAGACTTCCAGATCGTTAAAAACTCGGGTTAATGAACATATGTATGACATTAGTAAAGGTAAAATTACTAATGCCCTGTTCAGACATATTAAGGAACATAGTAACCATCGTTTTAATTTTCTGGTAGTAGATTATGTTGCCAGAGACCCACAGGGCAAAATTATTGATGTGCACCTGGATATCTGTGAATTAAAATGGCAACTTAGATTAGACGCTACACAGTGCCCAGGTGTTAATGAGGCCATCAATATTGCTTGTATTCTAAAATTAAAACATCTTACTGGTTAAGTCCTTTAGTTTTTTAGTGTCCAAATGGTTTGTGGCCTTATATGTCATTATTATCATTACTTTTTAATATTTTTATATATTTTATACAAATCTTTTAGCATTTATATTTTGTATATTTACTTCTTTAATATTGTCATGTGATATATTATGCAATTAAGTATTTGATTATTGGGTGTTAAGGGCTGGGTTAACTTTGTGTGTTTGTTCTGAGGAAGTCTCTATCACGAGAAGAAAGCACTAAACCAATAAAACTTTGCACCTGATTTGGAGTTGTGGTCTGTTGTTGTTGGTGTACAATTTTACAGTTCTGCAGTTTGTTCTAGCCTGTCAGAATGCCAAGCCATTCGTTATTTAATTTGCTGCAGAGTCAGACCGGTCCGCGTGTTTATTCAGGCAGTGCACAGCACATCTTTCTTTCCCTGGCTCCTCCAGGTAAGAAAGACTGTAACAGATGGCAAGGCATCATTTTGTACTTAATTTTTCTTTCTGTGTGTTTGTGTGTGTGTGTGTGTGTGTGTGTGTGTGTGTGTGTGTGTGTGTGTGTGTGTGTGTGTGTGTGTGTGTGTGAAATGCCCCAGTTAGGTATAACTGGTGGTTAGGGTTACTCAGACTCAAACACTGTACCTTAGGTACAAGGAGCAAGAGCCTAAATTCTCTACCCATACCATCACCACTTGTGATTCAAGGAGTTAAGTCCATTGTTCTCAACTGTCCAAATTTTTACAGAATGTCTGGAATGTTTGGCTCATACTTTTGGTCTGTTCCTCTTAAAATTTGTGGTTTTCTGGCAAATCAATGAGAACTGAATTCACTAAATAATGAGGGTATTTAAGTTTCAGTCTTCCTGTCTTTCATGAAACACATGGTAAAACAAAACATTTTATTCTAGAAACTTTTCTAAGATTATACAAGCAATGTTTAAAATGTGTGCCTGGTGTTGGCCCTTTGTCCCCCCCCCCCTTCAATAAATTTTGTCTTTTTCCATTTGTGCTGCATAGTTCTTCAGGGGGAGAGAAGTTACTTGCTGCTTATGCCAAGTCTGTTTGTGTTGTTAGTAGCACAACAGGTAGAATACTTGCTTTTGATGCAGAAGGCTGTGGGTTCTACTCCCACAGTATGTAGATGGATTGTTGGTACTATACTGTGTTGTACTTTTAAAGGGGGTAGATGCTGCAGTCCTGAGAATGTCCTCTTTTGCAGATATACCTTGTAACAATGAACCTGTTATCAGTTTGCCATCTGTTCCCTATTGCAGTATTACTAGCTTATCATTTTTTTAATGTTACATAGGCAATTTATTCCTCTAGGGTAACAGACACTTTATTTGTAGATGAAACAGTGAAATATAAAGTTGTTTGCTAGCAGCAACCTCTTCCTTAGTTACAGATGTCTTTAATGTAGAATTATTTAGATGACTTTTACTTCTGCAGATATTGTGCATATTTACTGACACTGGTGGTAGATTGTAGAAGTTTGAGTAGACTTTTATGATGGAAATGTTCTGAATTGGGCAGTTTTGTCATTATTGGTTCATGCAGTTTGTTTCATTGCTTACTGGAAAAATGTTCAAAACAATAAATTTAAAACGCTAGCTAACAAGTGTGCTGTATTATACAAGGAATATAATTTAATACAGCCGGGAAGGTGTATCAAAAAACACATGTACGTTTTGTGTGCAAGGCGTCTATGATTTGAAAAAAGCCCAAAGGTAATCTTTATCCGCCACTGGCCAGATGCATTTTCTGTGAATGTGGGTTTCAGTGCTGTTTCAAAGAATGTGAGTTTCAAGGGCAGAGAAGTTTACTGCTGAGTCTGTTTTCATTGTGAGACTGTATTGCTTTGTTTAGCAGATGTCTATTAGTGTTTGTGCTATAAAATGTAAAATAAAAGTTTTAAATGAAATCCAGATAATCATCGTAGAAGTAAAGCAGTAAGCAGTATGCACATTACAGTGTTTATGGTAAATGAGGCGAGAGAGCAAGTAATGGGACATTGGAATGGCTGCAAGGGGAGGGCTGTGTATGGGGGGGGGGGCTCCATTTGACCATGATTTTTGTGAGGGGGGAAGGGTGGCAAACTCAAAGACAGCCCTGGGCTGCACAAACTCTAGCTATGCCACTGATCAGTAGGCCATAGAAAATTACTTTTGGAGGTTCTAGCAAGCTATAATATTTTTTTTGCTAAGTTTAGAATATTGCCTACCATTAAATGCCCTGCTTTTACCACAAAACCCACATACTACAAGTCACCAAAAACAAAATCCTAAGGTTCATCATCTTCTCCCCTCCCAGTGAACATCATTGCTATACATTGTGTATGTAAATTTTATGTTAATCAGCATACAGATTTGTACTCTTTTTTTCATGGGCCTTTGTCCAGATTTTTGATGTTTCCAGATTGAGAGGTATGCTATAGACGCACATATACCAGTGGATCTGGTAAGCGGAAGATCCATCCTCAGTAACAGGTAGCTTGCAGTTCACAGGCATAGCAAACAAAATACTCCCAGGTTCCCAAGGACCCTCCCAGTCCCATAATGCTTTGCATTGTGTAGGCTGCAAACTTCAGATGACCATAAGCTGTCCATCTTTTTAGAAAAAAATGTGTGTTTTTGTGAGTTGTTTATTCTCTATTTACATTATTGACCCACCTTTTCTAACAGGCCTTTCTTCCTTTCTAACAACTTGGTCTGTTTTTCTTTTAAGGGGGTTCTTTGCCCCCCCCCGCTGCCTGCCAATCATTAGATACCCTTACAACCATTTAGCCCATTCACTCCCCCATCACCGCCATGTAAACAGACATCAGGAGTGTTTTGAGATTTTTTTCAATTTTTTTGTTCTATGCCCGTGTGCAAATACCATTATGCTGGATGTGCTATGGGCATCAGTGCTGTACACCCTCTTACTTCCACACAGGTCTGATGGCAGCAAGACAGACCTACTCAGCTACAGGAGACAATACACAACTGTTTCTCCAATGTCTGCCAGAGTAATCAGCAAGCACACATGTATCTCAGAGAATGTGCCCCCACCCCTCAAAACAGATTTGCCCATTCTCCCTGCCTGAACTGTTAAGCTCCACAGCTATTATTTGAACTCAGATCACCTGGGCTATTCATCCCTGTACACCACTTGTGCAGGCTAATGTGTTTTTTTTTATAACTTTTGCCTGTTAAAAGTTCATTCATTCATTCGTTTATTTACCTATTTATGGCCCACCCTAGCAAAAAAAAAAAAAAAAAAACTTTGTTTTTTCTGCAAATATTCTTAAATTTTTGAAGTTTAGGATTTTTTGCCTTTCTTTCTTTTGGTGGTTGGGCGATTTACCCTTATTATTTGAATATGGACTACTCATTTCATAAGCGTCCTTCTAGGAAAATAATTACTCTCTAGGACTACCACACTTCATAAGTAATGTGTATGCAAGGAACACAGCATCATTAAATGCCTCATTTGTGGGTGGTTTCCCTACTCGTTCATCAAGAACAGACAAGACTAAGACCAACTGTGCTTGAAGTTATTTAAAAAGAAACCTCCAGCACAGTCTGCACCCGGTCAGTCTATTTTTTTATTTTTTTTGCTTTAGTGTCTGCACTCATGTCACAGACACTTTTGAAGCTCATTGTGGGCTGTCAAAATGGCCTAGAATTTCTTCTTTATCCTCTTCTCCAGTTGCTGAGAGTAGGCAAAAGTTTAAGGAATGCACAATGAAAAAACTGCCCACTACTACTTACTACTGCAGAGGAAGCTTCTTCTCCCTTACCTGCCATTAATAAAACTAAAGGTGTGTTTAATTTGACTGACTGGGAACCAGACAAAGAGGTCTCAATAATACTGCAGTTGACAGCTCTGAGTCAGGACCCTAAACAAGTCATTTTCAAGTTCAGCTACAGCAGGCATGCAATGTTTTTTTTTTTCCTAAGGTTCAGGAATGATTTTTTTGGTGCCCCTTCACTTATTTTTCTTTAGGAGATAGGGTCTCTACTACTGCCTTCTACCCAAAACGCATGAGATCTTAACTGACCTCATTAGTTCCACAGTTCGATTCCAGTACAAAGGATGCATGCCAGTTCCAACCATTAAGGTAATTAAGTTGATATGTGCCATGTATCTCATTTAACATGGTATGTGTGCCTTTGAAGTTAATGTCAGTGTTTGTTTTGACTTTACTTTGGACTTCATCTCTTCATTTATAGGTTCATAGGTGTTTACTAAGCTAATGACCACAAGGGCCTTTTTAAGCCTAGCCATGCATCCCAAATCTCTGACAAGTTCTTGTACGTTTGGTAAGTGTAAGCAGGGGTTTGGAAGATGAAATGTTTACAAGTAGGAGCCTGGGAGGTGAGCCAGTTACAGGCTGCCTGGTTCCATTAGAGACATAGGTGCCAAACCAGGATGAATTTCCTCTTCCCCATCCAGTTGTCTAAGTTACATTTGAATTGGGTTAGGGAGGAACTCTGCTTTACATAGATGGGTAGTCTGTTCCAGAGAAGGGCTAGTCTCTGGGATACATACCTGTCTCTCCAGTAGGTCATATTTGTATCACAGGCAAGGTTTATGTCTTTAGAACAGGTAATTCTGGTACTGTTTGTTTTGCGGATATGCAAGAGATCCTTCAGAATGGGATCAGACAATGCTTTGTATGCCAGGCATAGATCTCCCCTCAACAGCTTGTTGGAGACAATACAGGAATAAGGCCTTGAGCTGATTTGCATAGGACATGTTACTTACACCTTATATTTTTCTTTAGTGAGGAACCTTTGTAGAGGTTCTGCTTGTTGGATATATCTGGTTAGGTACATACCAAAGGGGGCATTGTACTCAATGATAAGTCTAATAAATGCTGAATACAGTGGAACAAAGATTTCCTTGGACCTAGATGCCGTACCTTTATTTATAAGTTGCACAACATAGAATGATTTCCTCACTACTCTAGACATGTGGTGGTCAAAGTCTAGATTACTGTGTATGTGTGTCCCCAAGTCCCTGACTAGTGGGTCATTTCTTAGGGATGTTTTGTCAGTATGATAGCTATCAGTTATGGATAACTTCCCAAAGGATACTATTATGCATTTCTCGGCATTTAGTTTTAGTCCATAGCTCTGACACCAGTTGTTTGTCTATGTGAGAACATTAGTGTTGGTGGGGGATTTAGTCACATCTCCTAATTTGCAATCATCTGCAGATTTAGTCAGCTAGAGGCCATTGACATTGGCCTTGGCTTCCAAGAAGTAAATTCCAAAAAAAGGGTGTTCCCAAAACCAATCCCAGAGGAACTCTGCTTGTGACTGGCCTCTTTGTAGAGGTGGACTCCCCAATTCTAACTTCCTGGGTCCTGTCTGTGAGCCAGTGGGCTATCCACCAGCTAGCTTAAGGGTTTGTACCTAACTTCTTGGGTTTGTCAACAATACCTGAGTGGCATACTGTGTCAGATGCCTTGGCCTGGTCAAGGTGGCAGTGTGAACTGTTTTACCCTCATCCATTGCATTGATGACCTTCTCAAAGAAGTCCACCAGGTTGAGTAGGCATGACCTGCCCTTGATGAAACCAAAATGGGCTGGGTCCAGTGTCTGGAGGTTTCCTATGCCATTATTGGTCATTCCCATGACAATTCTTTCCATAGCTTTGCATATGAGTCAATTGAGGCTTATAGGACTGTAGATGGCCCACCTTTGTGCAGAGGGATGACTGTTGCTGTTCTCAATTCATGAGGCATGAAGCCTGTTTGGAGGTTACAGTTAAACAGCAATTCCAGAGGGCCTGATACTTCATGTTTCATGCTATTTAGAAGGCATCATGTGATATTGTTTGGGCCCATTGATTTAGTGTTCTTAGCCTTATAGAGAGCATTAAGGATCTGTTCCCTAGTGATAGCAGGAGGAGTCATATTTAATGGTATTTTCTGAGGGAAGATTGAGGGGGAGAGAGGGGTAAAGTTGGAGCTGAATTTGTTGGCCAGTAGATTTGTTGCATATTCTGGCTCCATGTAGGTGGTCCATTTACAATGAGCTCTGCATACAATTGTGTATTGCCTTTGAGGTTGCAGACATAGTTAAAGAATGTCTTATGGTTGTCCTTGGTCCAGAAGCCACATTTATCTCAAATTTGGCTTTGGTAGACTTTACTTGTCCTCTGAGTTTGTTTTGTTTGATGAGAGTACTTTTATCCTGCTGGGTGCTGTACCTCCTAATTTTTGCCATGCTACAGCCTGTTAATGTTCTGACTCCATTAGTTAGTTCTGTACTTTTTCCTTGTAAGTACAGCTTCCTCTATGCGGCTATTAACATGCGTGTATAGGGTTTCTGTGAACAGTTCTGCGTAGGCAACAGTGTTTTCAGGATTTACTGGAGTTTGAAATTTTACCACATTATCACTTAATAGTAGGAAGTTAGCCTTGGAGTAGTACTTGAATATTCCAGTTTAGCTGGGTTTCCGGGTTTTATTTTGTACTTCAAAGGAGACCATTTTGTGGTCTGAACTTACCAGAGAAGACATTACACTAAGGGCTGTGCAGCACTCTCCCATATTAGTGAGGATCCCATCCACTGTGTTTTGTGTATTGACAATCTGATCCAGGGAGTTTATGTTTACAAAATCCAGGAATCTGCCTGTATGTTTGGTGCAACATGTAATTCCCAGCTAATAATGGGTGTAATTAAAGTCTCCTGTGAATATGGTATTGGGTTGGATGGTGACTGTTTCCAATACATTTAAATACATGGTATGGGTTTCCTGGGTTAGAGAGGCAGACCTATATCTTGCAAAAAGTTGGTATTGAAGTTTGCCTATGGTGATTTGAACATGAAGACACTCAAGTGCATTGTCCTGTTTGACCAGTCTTGAGGTATATTTATTTTTGATGTAAATTGAGCCACCTCTACCTTTAGTCCCAGTCTGTGTAGTAGCTGGTCTAAATGTGTGGAAGGCATTAAAGTTTTCACTGTTAATGTGGTCTCTGCAGCTTGAAACCATTAATCAGTGACCACACAGATGTCAGCATTCTCTAGAAAGAAGAAAGCTTCTAAGGAGTGGAGTTGTTTTGTTTAGACATGTAGCACTGAGCAATGATACCTTTAGATTTTCTTAGTTTTGATTTGCTGTGTTGGAAGTACTTTCAGTTTGGTGTTGCCTAAGAAAGGCACTATGGGAGGGGGGAACAATGTTTTAGCTAATATTCGAAAGCTTAAAGGGGAGAGGTGCAGACTATTCCTGGCAAAGCACCATTGTTTGTTGACCATCTTCTTCCATGCTAACAAATATTGTACCCCTTAGAATGTCACCAGAAACTAAGCCATTTATTAAAGTCAGTCATTTTTTGTTTGTATTGTGGCATCATCCTTAGAGAAGGTAAAATGCTGCTCAAAGCTAGGTTCATACCATCCTGGGATACATATTCTGAGAGCTCCATGCTGTCTCTCTTCATATAGTCTAGGGAGGTACATCTCAGGTGATTTATACACACATTTTTAAGCCTAACCAATTTTCCCTGCTGTGAGAATCAAGTTCTGGACTTTGTGTCTATGAGTTAAATACTGTAATCATGATGCTGACTCCCACTGGAGTCAGTGCTCATGATGTTCACTCTCATTATCTTGACGTTGACCTTAAGGTCAGTACTGTGGCTCAGGCCTTTGGCACTGGTCTGTGATCCCACCCTTTTCCTTGTCAATACTACGGAACGCCCATCCAGACTTCAACATCAGTTTTGATAGTAAGCCAACAACTACTGTTATGGTGGTGCTCTAAATGCCATATTCTGCTAAAGTGCTGGCATAAGCACCACCTCCAGAAAGTATTTTTAGTAAGTCAGCAGCCTTGCAGCTTTTTAGAACAGACTGACGTAGAATGTTCTGCAGCTACCCCAAATACATTTCTGCACTGAAACACCATATCTCCCCCTCCAAAGTTTCCTAGTAATATCATGTGAAAGAGAAAGTATGCTCCTTCATTCAATGAATAATCATTGACTTATGATGATAATGAGGTGCATACAGATTCCTCTGTGTCCCCCTGATAACTTTATTTTGAGGAACTGTGCCCCCAACTCGGAACCCATCAGTCTACCTACCAGATAACTGGTAGACTGATCAGGAGGGAGAGGTTCGTGGCACTTATCAGGGAGCTGTGGACCACCTGCAGGTGGTTAGCAGCAACCAGGAAGCTGGCCCAGTTGAACCCTACTGGAGGCAGTAAAGAAGCCTTCTTTGTTTTTATCTTTATCTGTCTGCTTGGAAGACTGAAACTGAGGACTGATAGAGCATGGCAGTCATATCCAGGGGTTACTGAGTTCTTCTTCACCTTAATCTTGCTCCAGTATTTCATCCCTCCCCTATTAGATATTTCATGCTTAGTGAGAGAGATGAGCAGCAAAGAAGGATATACTAACCTCCTTTGTAATACAGCTGTACAGTATAAATGTTCCAACAGACCAGAGAAGCTCTGGATTTTACTGCAGGCTCAAAAAGACAAAGGACATCAGAGAAATATATCTGTGTCGCCTGTACATTGTTGTCCCTAAGGTTCATAGGTGTGTACTAGGTTAATGGCCCTGGAGCCTTTACAAGCCTAGCCATAGGATTACCCTGGCATAGTACTACCAGACCTTGGTTCCCAGTGCCTCTGTCGAGTTGAGCCACTGGTGTTATCCCCAGAGTGAATTTTCTGTTTCCCATCCACTTATCAAAATTTCTCTGGAAGAGGGTCAGGGAGGTGCTATGCTTGACATGTATGAGAAGTATGTTCCATAGCATGGGCAGTCTCTGGGTTATGAACCTATCCCTCTAGCATGTTCTGTTAATTGAGGCAATGAGGTTGAGGTCTCTAGAGCGTGTAGTGCGGAAGGATTGGGATTTCTTTAGATGTAGCATTTCTAACAGAGCTGGATCAGACATGACTTTGTAAGTGAAGCAGAAATCGCCTCTAAGTAGGCGATATGAGACAGAGAATAGTTGGAGTTTTTTGAGTCTGTCCATATAGGACAAGTGCTTAAGGCCTAGGATCCTCTTTGTGAAGTACTTTTGCGGCCTCTCCAGTTGTTGCAGGTGTCTAGTGAGGTACATGCCAAATGGGGCATTGTACTCGATGATTGGCCTAATGAGGGAAGAGTCGAGGGAGACAATGACCTATTTCTTCCTAGATGCAAAACCCTTAGTAATGAGATTTGCCACATAGAAGGACTTTCTGACCACAGTGGCAATGTGGTGATCAAAAGAGAGGTTGCTGTCAGCCTGTGTTCTCAGATCTCTTATAATGCCTTCTCTGTTCAGTGGACTACCATCAATGTGGCAATTCGTGGGAACTGGTTTTTTCTCAAAAGGGATGGCGACACTTTTTGGCATTGAGCTTAAGGCCATGGTTCTGTTACCAGTCGTTGGTCACAATGAGGCCATTCTGTAGGATGTCAACATCACTTGGGGAGTTAATAATAGCTCCCAACTTTCAATCGTCTGTGAACTTTGTCAGCCAGAGTCCCTTTGTGTTGGCCTGGACTTCAGAGAAGTAGATACCAAACAGGAGAGGACCCAGGAATGAACCTAGGGTTACCACCTGTCCCACTTTGCGAGGGACAGTCCCTCTTTGGCCAGTTGTGTCCTGCAAACAAACTGAACAAATGGCAAATGTCCTGATATCTTAGGAAAAAAATATATCCTATATCTCCTTTAATAGTAGCATAAAACAGTTATTTTGTATCTGAAACACCAAAATATTATAGTAAACAGAATAAGCAACTCAAATGCTACAAGAATAAGTTGCTATTCTGGCAAAAAGTAGATTGCTGTCCTTTGTACTGGCAGTGGGTATGTTTTGCTCTGCAAAATCTGACGTTCCTAACACAAATGTCCCACTTTGTGCATTTGAAAAGGTGGCAACCCTAAATGAACCCGGTGGGACTTCACTCATGACTAATCGGCAGTCTGACTTGGAGTCAGCTACTTTCACACAGTAGATTCTATCTGTGAGCCAGTTTGCAACCCACCTAGTGATATAGGGGTTGATGCCAAGCTTAGTGAGTTTTTCTATGATTCCTGAGTGGACAATGGTATCAAAAGCCTTGGCCAGATCAAGGTAGGCTGTATGAACCCCCTTGCTTTTATCCACAGCTCTGGTGACTGACTCAAAGAAGTCGACCAAGTTGAGGAGGCATGATCTACCCTTCACAAAACCAAACTGTGTGGGATCCAGAGTTTGGGGATTCCCTATATCCTTGTTTATTAGGTCCATAATGATGTATTCCATAGCTTTGCATATCAGACTTGTCAGGCTAATGGGGTGATAGTTCCCAGGGTCTGTAGTCGCTCCTCCTCTGTGGCAAGGGATGACTGTAGCAGTGCGCCATTTGGCAGGGACAAAACCTGAGGTGAGGCTGTAATTGTGCAGGGCACACAGTTGAGGTGCCAGTTCACTCTGTAGTCCATGTAGAACACAACCAGGGATATTGTCAGGTCCCACAGAAGCTGTATTTTTGGCCTTGGACAGTGCTGTTTTAACCTGTGCAGCAGTAATACTGGGTGCCTGGCAATCTAGTGGTATTGTGATTGGTCCTTTTGGGGGGGAGAGGGGTAAAGTTGGCACTGAATCTGTTGGCCAGTATACTGGCAATATCTGTTGGCTCGGTATAGAAGGTACCATTGTGCAGTAGCTCAGAGCAAATCTGGGTTTTGCCTTGGAGATTCTTTACATGACTATAGAAGGCCTTGTGGCTGTCTTTAGTATCTGCTGCAATTCTGTTTTCATACTTAGATTTAGAGGATTTGATGAGGGATCTCAACTTTTTGTTGTAGCAGATAAGGGAGTTTTTCCAGTCTTGGGACTTCACCTCATTCCACATCAGTTTCCTCCTTCTGTTGTAGAGTTTGTTTATGGCAGGGAACCACCATATTGGCTTCCTTTTTTTGAAGGAGAGTGTCTTGGTCCTATTAGGTATGGTGAGATCCATGCATTTGTGTACGTGTTCGTACAGTACATTGGTGTATGATTCTGCAGTCACCCAACTATTCTCCATTTGCATGGGTGCTGTGAAGTTAGCCACCTCTGTTTTTAGGATCCTAAAGTTGGCTTTGGAGAAGTTGCTCATGGTGGTTACTTTTGTTGGGGGGGGGGGGGATGTGGATTACCAAGGTGATTAGTTTGTGATCGGATCTAACCAGGGAGGAACTGACTATTGGTGTAGAGCAACGGTCGCCCATGTTAGTAATGACCAGGTCAAGGATGTTGCTACCTCTAGTGGGGGTAAGAACGAGCTGGTCCAGGGCATTGGAATTAATGAACTCCAGGAAACAATGGGCAAGTGTATTGGTACATGAGTAGTTTACCCAGTTAATGGAGGGGTAGTTGAAGTCGCCTAGTAAGAGAGTGTTAGGTTGGACCCTAATATTCTCCAGGGTGCTTAGGAACGTGGAGTGTGAGTCTTGGGACATGGTTGGGGACCTATAGCAGGCTACAACCTGAATCGCTGTCTTACCCAATGTTAGCTGCACCTGAAGTATCTCTGATGTGTTATGTTGGGCTACCAGTCTGGAGGTGTGCGCATCATTTAGGAATATGGAAACACCACCGCCTTTGGAGCTTCAGTCTAAGTTCTGGGGCCAAAAGGTGTGGAATGAGTTATAGCCTGGTAGGGAAACCTTTTGAATGGTCTTGGTGCAGTTAGTCCTTCCTGGTCCATCAAAAGAAGACTGAATGTGCTCCCTGAACCTCCAGAATGTGTACCTTAACTTTAGAGAAAGAAATTCAGGAGGTTTATATGTTTCCAAGTTGGAGACACTCACTGTCATATATTCTTCATATGAATCACTGCTGCAGTAGCCTAAGCTATATGGATTACATCCTGTTATTGGTAAGTGCTTAAAGGGCTTCTTATTGTGCTTTAACTGGGAAAGATTTACTTTTTTTACAGCTTATCTGTTTTACCAACTATTGCTACCAGGCTTCCTAGGAATCAGGCATCTTTTTCAGCTTAATCATAGAGCAACCTACAGATTTATTTGTTCTTCCATCTTCCAGCCACAAAAGACAAACTGTCAAACAGCCTTTGCCACCATAGCAGACTGCTAGAGTGCCTCAGGCACAGGTGGGTGACCCTGCTGTGGTCATAACTGGTTACTCGAACCACTCATCTTTTTCTTTGGGTCCTACTAGTATAGTCCTTACTGACACCATGGACCTGGAGTTAGACACATCCTCTGCAACTGTTGGAGTGTCCTTGGTGGTCAAGGGAGAGCCACTCTTGTCAGTCCTGGGAGGAGGGGCAGAGAATGCCTGTGCCTTGCCATTATGCTGTGTCCATCCTTGGGGAGGTCTTTGTTGGCAAAAGTGGGTTTGTTTCTAAAGAAATTCCTGTTAAAAAGAACAAAATCTTAAACATAGGTCGTCTGTCTCATTTACCCTGGACAGGAGCAGTTTATTGGGCTTAGCTTGGGTTTAGTGCAGGCCCTTGACCCTTCCTGTATGGCAGTTTCTGGTAATAGAAAAACGGATTCTTTCTTTTCTGAACAGATTCAAGAGCTGGAACCTCAAATGTTTCTGAAAGGACATACTGTGTTTTCTACGCAGATTTCTGATTCAGATTTTGAGGAAAAAGTAGCTTCGGCCAGTACTTTTGAAGGATTCTCTTTCTCAGAATTAATCAGTTATTTCATGGGGAAAATATGAGGAATATTATGGCATCTGTTTGCTCTTATAAAGAGAAATCTGCTTTATATAACCTGGTTTCTTCTGTGTCTCAGGTGACTACTCACATTTTGAAATGTGGATATGATTTTGCTGATGACAACACCAGAGCTGTGCCAATGGAACTGTTATGAGGAGGTTTGCCTGGCTGCATTCTCAAAACCTCCCATAAGGCATTTAAAATGAAATTTTGTGATGTTATGTAGTCCAATCTCACCTACATTCTTACCCGTGGGTTCGGAGCTGAATATCGGCTCCGACTCGGCCAAACTTTTCTAGCTCGAAGTCTTTCTATTGGCTGGGCTACGATGGTATCCTATGCTGCATTGCTCCATATCCCCAGATCTCGTTTGCCGCTCGTGTAGCCCGGACGTGGTCTCGCTCTTTGCTGTGACTAAGTACCTTTTTCTTCTTCTTCTTGAGAGAATTTATTATAAACAAAAAGCAATTTTAATAGCTCAAAAAAATAATTTCCTTAGTTATACCAATTTGCTCACCTAGTATTTTTGATAGAGTAGTTTGCAGAGAGTTTTTAAAGTCTGCAAAATCATTACACTCCCAGAAAATATGTCCCCAGTTACCTCTTCCTTCCCATCACACCACTCTACCTGAGGAAAAATTATGTAGCATCTAATAGGGGTATAAAAATACCTATGCAAACACTTCTAAGCAAATATCCTAAATATTCTAGACTTTGTTGCAGACATACATATATCCCCATTGTTTATTTATGAAATGCTTAAACAGTCTTTCTTCCCAGTCCTTTTTAATCTGCTCTGATTGATTCTTACACATATATTGCAATATTATATATGCTCTCTTCTAGATTATACTAAAAACTCTACTAGTACTGGTCTTTCACTTAGGATACCCCTGTTTCTTTCTCTTTGCCTATAGTCTGTTATGTATCCTTGACAGGGAAGGCAATCTGTAGCCTGCAGCCCAAATAAATTCTTGGCTTCTTCCCATTCTGTTACCTTTCCCTTTCTAATTATTTGCTCCCAATACCTTGGTTCCTTTGTCAGTGCCAGTTTTCTCCAATACACTCCACCCCCTTCTTGCCTATTGTCTACAGCCCTAATTGCAGTCATGCCTATGGGCAGAATTTCGTTACTCCCTTCCCATTTTGGATTAGTTCTTAGAATATTTTCTGTTACTTCATGAATATAAGATTGGTATAGCCATGGTGGTACATCGGTAGCGTTGTTGCCTCACAGCAAGAGATTTTCCCGTTCGATTCTCAGCTGGAGTACCTTCTGTGTGGAGTCTTCATGTCCTCCCCGTGGTCGAGTGGCATTCGATAGACATGCGTAGAATGGGCGTGCCTTCATTGAAGGTTGGGTGTCGAGCTGACACCTCAGCACCCGTAAAAAAAAAATCTACTGCCAATCATTAGTGGACCGGAGTTCCGCTGTGGTGACCCCTTACTGGGAAAAGCCAAAAGAAGAACAACAACTTTGTGAATATAAGATTCTGTATGGTTACTGTTATTCTCCTTAAAGAGCTGCATCCAAAATCCCAGTCTCGCCTTCTTTCTTGAACTTGCCCCCTGTTTCATCATCATCCATTTCCACTTTGAATTACACCTTTTTGCTTGTGCTATGTAACCTTAACTGTGTAACTCTGAATTACCCCTTCATATCAGGTAATCTTAAAGCACCTTGTTGTACTGGAATAATCATCTTATCCCACGTGACTCTTGCTGGCTTCCACTTCCAGGTTAAATCCTTCAGCTGTTTATTAATTTCTACCCACAACTTCTCCAGTTGTTAAAAATATGCCTGATCTATATATAAAACTAAAGGGACTAGGGTCTAAAAATGCTTTAACTGCCTGTATCTTGCTATCCATATGCATAAAACAGAGCTTCCATTTTTTCACTTTTTGTATTATTTTTTTGTTGAGTCTCTTCCCACATATCCTTAGTGGCCACAGTAGTCTCCTTTTTAATACATACTCCTAAGTACTACATTTTATCATGTCTCCATAAATATGGGTATTGCTGAACCAATTTGTGTGTGGGTACATAATTAACAGCTATTGCCTTTGTTTTAGCTTAATTAATTTTGTATCCTGAAAAGACTTAAAACTGTTTCAAAATGTTCCACTACACTGAGATAGCTGTTTCTGGTTTTATCAGGTATAAAATAATATCATCTGCAAATAAAGCTAGCTTTTCTTGACTATCATACAGATTATATCCTTAAATTTCTGAGTTCCTTATTTTCTTTGCCAGTGGTTCTAAATATAATGCAAATAAAAAAGGCGAAGGAGGACACCTATGTCTGGTTCCTCTGCTCAAACAGAAATCATCAGAGAGGAACCTGCCCACTTTAATTTTCACTTCCGATCCCTGATATATCTTCCTAATCAACCTTATAATTTTAGCAGAGAATGCAAATGCTTCAATTGACCTGCACATAAAATCCCAGCTTACTCTGACAAATGCTTTTTCTGCATTAAGACTCGTCAACAAAAGTGGGTTCTTACATTCTGCTTCTCTCTGAATCATTGTTCTGTTAATGTTGTCATATGTTTGACTCCCTTCCACAAAACCACATTGATCCATATCTATTAATTTTGGCAGCAGCTTTGCCATTCTTTAGCCACTGTAGACACAAATACTTTATAATTACAGTTTAAAATTGAAATGGGCCTATATGAAGCTGGATCTGATGTGTCTTTACCCTCGTTAGGTATTACAGCCACCACTGCTTTCTTCCAGGACGTTGCTGCTTCTCCTCCTAGTAAAATACTGTTAAACAAAACTTTCCAGACATTTATCAGTTTTTCCCCTCCTAGCTTCCAAAACTCCAGAGGAATACCGTCTGTTCATGGGGACTTTCCTGTAGATTGATTATGCATCATTTTTATCTCATCTCCTCCTATCCTGTTAGTAATTCAGTCTCATCTGCCTCTAACATTGACATATTGAATGCTTTGATAAACATTTACATTTCCACATTTTCTTGATTTCCATATTTCTGTGCTTTGTACAGATTTTCATAAAATTTTTGAAATATTTCTAGTACCTCTATAAGATCTCTTGTTATCTTCCTTGTTAAAGGCTCCCTAAGCTTGGCGACAACCCTTTCGACTTTCTGTTGCCTGAGTCATTGTGCTAAAAGTTTTTCTGTTCTGGAATTATTATCAAAAAAACAATTGCTTAACAGCAGTCTTTCTAAACCCATGCATATTTCTGAGGTAATCCCTTATTTTCTGTATAGCATTCTGCAAGTGCTTCTCCTCTTGTTCTGTGAGATTACCCCTATTCTGCAATACTTTAACTATTGTCAGTCCCTCTAAATAATACTTGATGTTAAGTTGTCTATCTCGCCTTCATTCTTGCTGGTTGGGTTCAGAGCCGATCCTCGGCTCCGACTCGGCCATCTTCAAAAGCTCGAGAGCTGCTTACTGGCTCGAGGTCCCCTATATCCCATGATGCATGGTGCTAGATACCCAGATCTCGTTTGCTGCTTCTGCTATGAGGTGGTTCTACTGGCTCAGGTCGTATCAGCTTTACTATTATTATTGTATTTTTTCTTGTTATAAATCTGTATTGGTAGTGTAGAATTAGTCAGGACTCTCTTCCTACCAGGACCATTGCAGTTCAAACAGACAATAGTGTGGTACATCAACAAGCAGGGCGGAACCAGGTCCTACCCCCTATGTCGAGAAGCGCTCAGATTCTGGCAGTGGGCGATCTCTTCCCAACGGTTTCTGATTGCAACACACATCCCTGGGAGGTCCAAAGTCATAGCAGACAGACTGAGCAGAGCAATTCTCATGCCTCACGAGTGGTCTCTGAACCAGGTAACTGCGGACCAAATCTTCCACAGATGGGGCCAACCTTGCTGCAACCTTTTTGCAACTCCCTTCAACAGCAAGTGCAACAATTTCTTCTCTCTCCTCCCACTTCCCAGGCATTCCCCCAGAGATGCTCTAGTCCACGATTGGCCCCAGGGACTTCTTTATGCATTCCCTCCTTTCCCCCTCATACCGAAGCTAATTCAGAAGGCTACTGTTTTGGGTTGCAAAATGATCCTCATTGCCCCTTACTGGCCTCGACAAATATGGTTTCCATTCCTGCATCGCTATCTTCTCGAACAGCCTTGGACTCTGGACCTAGTTCCAGACCTCCTGATTCATCAATCGGGTGGGCTGCACCAATCCCTGCACTCTCTCCAGCTCACAGCGTGGCCGCTCCACTTCCACCCTTAGCCAGGCTCCCAGATATCTCCCCCTCCCCTCTGTGCGTGAAATCCTTTTGTCATCAGACAAGTCTACGACCAGAAAAACTTATGCTGGTAAGTAGAAACATTTTTCTTCCTGGGCAGAGGCAAAAAGTATTGACCCCTTTTCAGCCCCCATTTTGGAATTTCTTGCGGAGCTCTTCCATGCCGGGTCTGCTTCCGCTACAATTAGAGTTCAGTTAGCAGCAATTTCAAATTTTCACATTGGCCTATCGGAAAACAATACCATGTCCCATAAGCTCTGTAAAGCCTTTCACAAAGGAACCACTCTGCTCAGGCCCCCACTGAGAGATCCTCCACCACCGTGGGATCTAAATTTGATTTTTAGCTTTGCTAATTTTGTCCCCTTTCGAACCTGCAGCTTCTTGTTCACTGAAGTTCTTATCTTGGAAAACCCTTTTTCTGGTAGCTATTACTTCAGCCAGAAGAGTTTCGGAACTACAAGCTCTTTCTATCCGACCTCCATACCTCGTGTTCCACAATGACAGGGTGGTTCTGAGGACTAATCCTTCCTTCCTTCCTAAGGTCTCTTCAGAGAGTAACTTGAATCAGTTCATAGACCTTCCTGTGTTTTTTCCTAACCACTCCAACAGGGCGGAGTATAAGTTGCATCAGTTAGATGTTCACAGGCAACTATGCTTTTATTTACATAGAACCAAAGACATTAGAAAATCAGATCAACTGTTCCTGTCTTATGCAGTAGGTAAACAGGGGCTTCCAGTCTCCAAGGTGACCTTATCCAGGTGGTTGTCTTCTATCATCACGTTCATATACCAACTCAGGAATAAAGAATTACCGGTCAAACCAAAGGGTCACTCCACCAGAGCTTTAGCCACTTCAGTGGCTTTTCAGGCTAGGTTGCCTATGGAATCTATTTGTGCTGCGGCTGCATGGGCCAACGCACATACTTTCATTTTGCATTACAAGTTGGATTTGGTTTCCAGGAGCAGAGCTGATTTTGGTTCCACTGTTCTGAAGAGTCTTTTCCGATGAGCCACCCAGGATTTTAGGTGCTAGTGACGCTGTCCCAACCAGCAAGAATGAAGGCAAAATAGACAACTTAACATAAAGAAGTTATGTACCTACCATAACGTTCCATGTTAGTTATCTTCTTCTCGCCTTCTTTCTTGCGTCCCACCCTCCATCCCCCTATCCTAGTGGACTGAGAAGAGTTCCTCTTGTTTTTGCACTGGCTGAGTCTTCTCTGGCTATTTCTTTCTGCTTAGTAGTCTCCCCAGTAGGAATTATGAATTCTAGGATAGCATTCATTTATTGTTATGTCTGCAGTTAGACTTACCAAACGAGATCTGGGTAACTAGCTCCAGGCATCATGGGATATAGGGGGGCCTCGAGCCAGTAAGCAGCTCTCGAGCTTTTGAAGATGGCTGAGTCACAGCCGAGGATCGGCTCTGAACCCAACCAGCAAGAAAGAAGGCGAGAAGAAGACAACTAACATGAAACGTTATGGTAGGTACATAACTTCTTTTTACTTCTCAAGCATACCTATCTTTCATTTCCACCCTATTTTTAAACTCCACTTTAATTGTATCCACTCCTTAGCTATACTTTTGAGAAGACATTTCTATCTGCTGTAATAACTATGGAATAATTTCTAGTACCTATTCTTTAGATTCCTCTCTTTTGAACAGATAGGTGGGAAAACACAACTGTCTCATTTTTATTTTAGTTATCATTGACGCATGATCTGAAATAATTATTGGATGCATATCAAAATTTTCAATTAAATGCACGTTCCTGTGAAATATAAATTCTGTCTAGCCTAGCCCAGTTTTTGTATCTTGGGGAATAATAAGTAAATTCACTCCGGACTCTTACTACTGAATTATGGAAAGAATAGTGGAAGCTAGGTTAAGAAGGGAGGTGATGATTAGTGATCAGTAGTATGGTTTCATGCCAGGAAAGAGCACTACAGATGCGATGTTTGCTCTGAGAGTGTTGATGGAGAAGTACAGAGAAGGTCAGAAGGAGTTTCATTGTGCCTTTGTGGATTTAGAGAAAGTATATGACAGGGTGCTTAGAGAGGAGTTGTGGTATTGCATGAGGAAGTCTGGAGTAGCAGAGAAGTATGTAAGAGTGGTACAGGATATGTACAAGGGTAGTGTGACAGCGATGAAATCTGCAGTGGGAGTGACAGATGCACTGAAGGTGGAGGTAGGATTACATCAAGGATCAGTTCTGAGCCATTTCTTATTTGCAGTGGTGATGGACAGGTTGCCTAACGAGATCAGACAGGAGTCCCTGTGGACTATGATGTTTGCAGATGACATTGTGATATGTAGTGAGAGTAGGGAACAGTTTGAGGAGACCCTGGAGAGGTGGAGATATGCTCTAGAGAGGAGAGGAATGAAGGTCAGCAGGACTAAGACAGAATATATGTGTGTGAATGAGAGGGATGATAGAGGAATGGTGAGGCTGCAGGGAGTAGAGTTGGCGAAGGTGGATGAGTTTAAATACTTGGGATCAATAGTTCAGAGTAATGGCGAGTGTGGAAGAGAGGTGAAGAAGAGAGTACAGGCAGGGTAGAGTGGGTGGAGAAGAGTGTAAGGAGTGATTTGTGACAGACGAGTACCAGTAAGAGTGAAAGGGAAGGTCTACAAGAGGGTAGTGAGACCAGCTATGTTATATGGGTTCGAGACAATGGCATTGACAAAAAGGCAGGAGTCAGAGCTGGATGTGGCAGTGTTAAAGATGTTAAGATTTGCACTGGGTGTGACGAGGGTAGACAGCGTTAGGAATAAGTATATTAGAGGGTCAGCCCAGGTTGGATGGTTTGAAGACAAAGCCAGAGAGGCAAGATTGCGTTGGTTTGTACATGTGCTGAGGAGGGATGCTGGGTATATTGGGAAAAGGATGCTAAGGATGAAGTTGCCAGGTAACAGGAAAAGAGGAAGGCCTAAAATAAGGATGTTATGTAGCCCAATCTCGCCTACATTCTTACCTCTGGGTTCGGAGCCGAATGTCAGCTCTCAGGTCACTCCAAAGCAAATACAAATATGACTCGGTCATTGTACATGCTGGTGTGAATGACCTGAGACATACCTCCCTGGACTACATGAAAAGAGACATAGAGGAGCTCTCTGATCATGTAGCCTAGGCTGGTATGACCCTGACCTTGAGCAGCATCTTACCCTCACCTAGAATGATGCCAGAGTACAAAGACAAAATGATCGATTTTAACAATTGGCTAAAATTTTGGTGTCATTCAAAGGGGATCTAGTGTCTGTCAGCCTGGGATGACATGCTCGACAAGCCACGTTGCTTCGCTAGGGACGGCTTGCACCTGTCACCACTGGGCTTTCGGATATTGGCAAAGGCTCTTGCCACCCCATAGTGCCTTTTTAGGCAAGGCTCAAAAGTCAAACCCACCCCCATAGACAGCACAAGGAACAAGAAACTAAGGGTAATGCTGCTAAATGCCAGAAGTCTTAACCTCAAGATGCACGCACTCGAAGCTCTCCTCAGTATGGAGAACATCGATATCTGTGCAGTGACAGAAACCTGGTTCAAGGCTCCAGAGAGCACCTCAGCACTACCAGGCTATACTTCATATCATGCTTTTCGGCCCCAAAACCTGGACCGAACCACAAAAGGAGGGGGAGTTTCCATATTTATCAAGGATATCCACACCTCCAGGTTAGTGGCATTGCACGAAGTATCGGAGAACATCCATGTGCAACTAACAGTGGGCAAGACTGCTTTTCAGTTTATAGCATCCTACAGACCACCCTCTCAAAGTCAGGAATCCCACTCGGCTTTCCTGAAAACATTGGAGAACATGAAGATCTCTCCAAACACCATTATACTGGGCGACTTCAACTACCCAAACATTGACTGGGAGCACTACTCAAGCCCCAGCACCTTAGCGCAAAGGTTCCTGGAAATTATAAACTCAAATGCTATGGAACAACTAGTCACCACTCCCACAAGAGGGGACAACATACTAGACCTGATCATTACCAACATGGGGACTCTATGCTCCACACCAGAAGTATATCCCTCATTGGTAAGATCAGACCATAAATTAATCTCACTGGATGTCCACGTCCCGACCCCACCCCCAGCCCAGAAAACCACAGTGAAAAACTTCTCAAAAGCGAACTTCTCACATCTCAAAACTGAAGTGGAATCCTTCAAGGCCCCAGGGCCAGTGGAAACTACGGCCCAAACTGCAGAATCCTATATAAACGCATTCTACGGACATCTCCAGGAATGCATGGATCATGCTATCCCAAACAAAACCAAGACCAAATCATCCAAAGGCAGGCGTCCAGTCTGGTGGACCCCTGCCATAAATAAACTGTACAACAGAAGGAGGAAGCTACTACATGATAGAGCAAAATCCCTACTAGGGAAGGCATCTCTGATCAGTACTAGCAAAAAATTACGATCCCTCATAAAATCCTCCAAGGCCAGCTTCGAGAGAAAAATTGCACAGGACACCAAAGACGATCATAAGGCTTTTTTCAGTTATGTTAGAAACCTGGGATGCAACTCCCAGACTTGTTCTGAGTTGATTCTAAACGACAAAAAATACACTGAACCCACAGACATCGCCAATATCCTGGCAGACAGGTTCAGTGCAAACTTCTGCACCCCCCAAAAAGAGCAAGTATCTATCCCAGCAGAGGGCTGCCTCCCAAACATCTCCTATGCTCAGGTGAAGGCTGCCCTCTCCAAAGCAAAAAACACTGCTTCCATGGGACCAGATGGCGTCCCAGGTTGCATTCTACATGAACTCCAAGAGGAACTAATCCCTCAAATAAAACAGCTATACAATCTCAGCCTCACTACAGGATATGTGCCCACAGAATGGCGTACAGCAACAGTGGTCCCACTCCACAAAGGTGGAGCCTCTACGGACCCTGGAAACTATCTCCCCATAAGCCTGACTAGCTTAGTCTGCAAGGCTATGGAGAGGATCATCATGGAGCTCATAAACAAAGACATTGGGGACCTACAGACACTAGATCCTACCCAGTTCGGCTTTGTCAAGGGCAGATCCTGCCTTTTGAACCTGGTTGACTTCTTCAAAACAGTCACCAAAGCCATAGATGAAGGGAAGGTAGTCCACACAGCCTATCTGGACCTTGCAAAAGCATTCGACACGATACCCCACTCGGGCATCATAGATAAGCTATCCAGCTTAAATATAAACCCCTATGTCACAAGATGGGTCGCAAACTGGCTCAAAGACAGAACCCACAGAGTGAGAGTTGCTGGAGCCATGTCAGATTCGAACCAGTCACACGTGGCGTCCCACAGGGTTCTGTCCTGGGACCACTCTTGTTCGGTATATACTTTTCCGAGGTACAGGCAAACGTGGGAGGACTATGGCTCACCAAGTTCGCAGATGACTGCAAACTGGGCGCCATAATCAACTCTCCAGCTGACACAGACATCCTTCAAAAAGGTCTCACAGAGACAGATAACTGGTGCCAGCGCCATGGTCTAAAGCTAAATGCCAAAAAATGTATTGTCATACCCTTTGGCAAAAACAATGTGCCTACAAATTACCACATAGGCGGAAACCCATTAAGTACAGAGAAAGTTATTAGGGACCTGGGGACTCAAGTTGATAGCAATCTCTCCTTTGAAAACCACATTGCCAAAGTGGTTAGAAAGACCTTCTACATAGCCCACCTCATCACGAAGGGTTTCACATCTAGATCAAGAGAGGTAATCGTGCCCCTTTATTCATCCCTCATCAGGCCCATCATAGAATACAATGCCCCTTTTGGGATGTACCTTACCCGACACCTGCAGCAATTACAAAGACCCCAAAAGTATCTCACCAAGAGGATCAAGGGTCTCAAACAGATGACATATGCTGCTCGGTTAAAAAAACTCCAGCTCTACTCAGTGGCATACCGCCTACTTCAAGGCGATCTATGCCTGACATACAAAGCTATGTCAAATCCAGAATTAATGGACATGCTCCACCTCAGTAAATCTAAATCCCTTAGAGCCACACGCTCGAGGGACTTGAACCTCAGCACAGAAATAAATAGAACTTGCTGGAGGGACAGGTTCATAACCCAGAGGCTCCCTTCGCTCTGGAATAGAATTCCAGTTCATGTGAGGCAGAGCACCTCACTGAATCTCTTCAAGAAGAATCTCGATAGGTGGATGGGGGGATCATAGGTTTGTCCCAGGGATTACTCCCGTGCCACTATTAGACAGAGGCACAGTAAACTAAACCTTAAAGGGCACAGTATACTCAAATCAAGGGGTGGCGTAAGCCATACAGAATCGGGCTAGGCTTATAATTGCCTCAGGGCAGATAGCCTAGTATGAACCTATGAACCTATGGCTCAGCCATACTTTTTTAGCTTGAAGTCTTTCTATTGGCTGGGCTAAGATGGTATCCGATGCTGCACTGCTCTCTATCCCCAGATCTCGTTTGCCGCTCGTGTAGCTCGGACGTGGTCTCGCTCTTGGCTGTGGCTAAGTACCCTTTTTCTTCTTTATCAGAGAAGTTTTTTGCAAAAAAAGCTATTTTAATAGCTATTGTGTGTGTTCTTGTCTGTATTGTGGAAAAGTTGTGTTTTTGATTTTTTTTTCTGTGATATCCCACTAGCTGTTTCCAACGGGTTAGGCCCGTTTCAGTTAGAGGACCTAGACTGTCCCCTTGCTTTCCTTGTGTTATAAAAGTTTCCCGGGACTAAAACCGTTTCAATTAGAGGAATTAGTCTTTCCCCACTTGTGTTTGTGTCTGAAGATCGTTTAACTTAGAGATCTTGTGGTATTATGTTTGTTGTAGGCTTTTTCCCGCCTTGTGACTGTTTGACTGTTGGTCAATTTATTCAGTGGTTAATTGTTGTTGGTTTACTATGTCCAAAGATACTAAGGAGCACAAGCCCTCAGGCTTCAAGAAATGCTCTAGGTGCAGTTATAAAATGTCCATTAACGATGGACATTCTATCTGTGTGTATTGTCTGGGAGCGATTCATCTCCAGGAGTCGTGCAGTTTCTGTCATGCCTTTAGTCCACGAGTTCTTCAGGAAAGGAAGAATAAATTGATCTTGAAGGGACTTCTGAAACCCTCCTTCGAGGAGGGTCTGGAGAGTGCTTCCAGCTCTAAGGCAAAATCCTCAGAAACAAAAAAGAGATCTCCGGCTCCATCAGTCTCCTCAGAGCCACTGGAGAAAATAGCAAAGTCTGCTTCGACATCCTCAGCTCCATTGTCCTCAGGGCCGCAGGAAGTGTCAGTTTTATGGAACCTGCTTCGGCTCCAATCTTCTTAGAACCTGTTCATAGCCGATTGCCTCGCATTAGGCCAGTATCCCCTCCTCGCAGGTCCCCTTCAGAGAGGAGGTCTCGAGCTCCTTCTCTATCGTCCAAATCTTCCAGGACCTTATCAGATGTGGACGTCGATAGAGTGGTGCAGAGACTTCTTCAGTCACCGGTACTGGCAAAATTGTTCTCGGCTCCGACCCAGTCAGCTCTGGAGCCGGTCCCTCAACCTGCTTCGATACTTCCTCCTCTGTGCACATCTTAGCTTTCGGAGCCGGAGTGCTCGGCTCCGTGTGATGTCCCTAGGTCAGTTCCGACAGCCCCTCCTGGCTTATTGGTGTCGACATCAGCTCCGACGCCGTCGACTCCATCCATGGTGTTCAGGACTCAGGATTCTTCAGTCGGACCCAAGGGAGAGGCTTCCGGACACCTCTCGGCTCCTAGTCTCCCTCTCGGTGCTTCGGCATGGGGAAGTCTGACTCCTGTCTTGGCTTCAGTGGCTGGTCATTCTTCGGACTTGAGAGGACCAGCCTTCGAGGCCATGCAGAGCACGCTGGCCAGGTCATCAGCAGCATCATGCGGGTCAGTCATTCTGTCCCCTACTACACCAGTGCAGGTCTCTGATCGACATCTATCTCTAGACAGTGGAGCCCCAAGGCCTCAGGGTACCCCCACAAGTGGTCCCCACATTTCTGAGGGCCCCTCAAGAGTTTTTGCCTGAGGAGCCACCCAGAAAGAAGACGTGCAAGAGGAAGCACATAGATTTCCAGGATGAGTCTCTCACATCAGACACCAACCTTGAGGAATCGGAGGGGTCCCCTAAGTCATCCTCTGAGGATGTTTCTTTCTCTGACATCCTAGAGATATTGAAACAAAGAGGTGACTGGCCATCCAAAGCCCTCTCCGAGGAGGAGTTGGTCTTCCTGAAGGCCTTTGGTGCTCAGCCCTCTGCCTCCTGGGTATCTCCACCCTTCGACGAGCTTCTGGATTTGGTTTGTCGAAGGGTGTGGGAAACCTCTGACTCTGTGGAACCAGTCCCCAAGAGACCCAATAAATTTTTGTCTGCTCCTCCTGATAAGGAATTTCTGTCCAAGGGACTCCCTGTGGATGCCATCGTGGTGGCAGCTGCCACCCAGAAGGAATTAGCTGAGACTTGTTCCACCATCCATCCCCCTAACAAGGAGTCTAGGACCATGGACCGGTATGGGAAGTGTACGTTTTCTTCAGCGACCTTTACCTTACGGTCACTGAATTACTTATCACACTTTACACGGCTCCAGAGAGATCTCCTCAAGGAGCTTGGAGATACTCTCAAGGGTAACATTTCTGAGATGGTGGCCCAGGCGGTCAACACTCAGATGTCTACCCTCAATTCCATTGCAAACTCCTCCATGAGGCTAATCTCCTATGCAGCCGAGGGAGTGAGTAGGGCAGCAAGTTCAGGAGTTGCTATTAGGAGGCAGGCCTGGATGCTCCTTTGTCATTTCACGGAGACCTTCAAGTCTTCATTCACCGATGCCCCTTTTGATGGTTCCTCTTTGTTCGGAACCAAGGTGAAAGACACTCTCACTAGGTGCGAGCAAGAGGAAAAATCTCTGTCTGCCGTAGGAGTCCATTTTTCCCTTCCCTCTATGCCTTATCCCAAAGCCCAGATGGGTGGCAAAATGTGGTTCAAGAAATTACAGAGTTTTTTTTCCCGGTGCACAAGGTGAGCTCCCCTCCAGAGGCAGGGGAGGGGGTGGTTATTCAGGGAGACACCACCCTAGGGGGCAGAGGAGGCCCCCACAGCTCGGGAGACCGCGATTACTTTCGTGGTTCTCCCTACTGCCGCTCCTGATGGGAGGCCCGACTGTGCATTTCTGCAGCCAGTCGGGGGTTGAATCTCATTATACCCAGAGGCCTGGCAAGACATCACCCAACACCTATGGGTTCTATGAATAATTTCCAGAGGATATGTCATCCCCTTCTCATCAAATCCCCCTCCAATCAAGAAAATCCCGGATGTTCCACCCAGTCAAAGGGATTACGCAGTTTCAGAAGTTTCAAAGCTGCTAGAAAAAGGAGCCATCCAACATGTCCCCTCAGACTAGATTGGATTAGGGACTTACTCCAGATTCTTTTTGGTGCTGAAAAGGACAGGGGACCTGAGACCCATATTGGATCTCAGTCAATTGAACACCCATGTGCAAAAGTCCAAATTCCGACTGGTCACATTGCAGTCTACTCTCCCATTGTTGGGAAAGGAAGTGTGGATGTGCTCCATTGAACTCAATGATGCTTACTACCACATAAAGATGGACAGGGCATCCAGAAGTCACCTATGCTTCAGGCTGGGAGCCAGTCATTTTCAGTTTTGAGCCCTGCCCTTTGGTCTCACCCCAGCCTCCAGGTTGTTTACCAAATGCATGGCAGTGGTGACTGCTCACTTGAGACATCAGGGATTCCATGTGTTTCCGTATCTGGACAACTGGCTCCTTACTGCCACCACCAGGCATCTACTACTCCAGACCAGGGACGCTACTATCAACCTATGTCAACAGTTGGGCATCACATTGAACTGTGTCACTTTTATAGACGCTGAACTATACACCATCTTCATGTGGGCATTTCTACCACAGGAAAGAATCAGAGTCCTACAACAACAGGTTTACGCCTTGCTTCCTCTGAGAATAGCGAAGGCAAGATGGGTCCTCTGTTGGGGACAATGGCTGCTACGATTATGTTAGCCCCTCTGGCAAGGTTACATATGAGGTTCCTTCAGTGGCTACTCTTTGTCCAGTGGTCTCTTCAAAGTCTTCCACTTTCTCACCCTATTCTACTCACAGACAGGTGCAAACAGGATCTCAGTTGGTGGCTTCGCACCGACAACCTGAATGTGGGAAAGCCCTTCGTTCCTGCTCCCCCAGTTGCCACTGTGACCACGGATGCCTCCCAGATGGGGTTGGGGGGCATTATCTAGGCAGGACAGTCCAAGGCACGTGGCAAGAGCACGAGATGCATCTGCATATCAATGTCCTGGAGATGAGAGCTGTGCTACTAGAGTTGCAAGCACTTCAGAGTTTTCTTCCTCTCAGGACTATTGCAATCCACTCAGAAAATATGTCAGTTGTGTGGTATCTGAACAAGCAGGGAGGAACCAAGTCTTATCCCCTGTGCAGAGAGGCCATGCGAGTGTGGCAGTGGGCAGTGTCTTCCCAACGTTTTCTGGTGGCAACGCATATTCCGGGGAAGTCCAATGTGATCGTAGACAGGCTAAGCAGAGCTATTCTCATGCCTTACTAGTGGTCACTGAACTGTTAAGTTGCGGAGCAGATCTTCCGCAGGTGGGGTCAGCCGTGCTGCAACCTTTTTGCCAGCCCCTCAATGCCAAATGCAGCAGGTACTTCACGTTGATCCCCCCTCAGGGGGAGTCACCCAGGGACGCTCTAGTCCACGATTGGCCCTCCAGTCTACTATATGCCTTCCCTCCGGTCCCCTTGCTGTCAAACGTTATTCAGAAAGCGCAATCCTTGGGAAGCAAAATGATTCTGATTGTTCCACACTGGCCTCGTCAAATTTGGTTCCCCTTTCTCCATCCCTATCTCATGGACGCTCCTTGGATTCTGGACCCACAACCAGACTTACTGACACACATGTCAGTGCAGCTCCATCCCTCTCTCAGGACCCTCCAGTTGACAGCCTGGTTACTCCACTTCCGTCATTAGTTAGGCTTCATCAATTTTCGCCAGAGGTGGTCATATTTTATCTTCCTTTCATAAGCCCTCGACCAGGAAGATTTATTACAGCAAATGGAAGAGATTTTCAATCTGAGCACATGCCAAAAAGATTGACCCTTACACAGCTCCAATTTTGTCTGTATTGAAGTTCTTGTTTATGCTCTTTAACCAGGGTTCAGTGGCTGCAACCATTAAAGTCCAATTGGTGGCGATTTCTACCTTTCATGTCGCAGACGAGCCTAGCCTGATAGCACATAGACTCTGTAAGGCTTTCCTGAAGGGCACTTTGTTACTTCGTCCTCCGGTATCGGAAACTGTTATGCCTTGGGACTTAAACTTTGTTCTACAGGGTCTTACTTCACCCCCCTTTGAGCCTGCAGCCACTTGCGATTTAAAATTCTTAACTTGGAAGACTGTCTTTTTGGTAGCCATCACGTCAGCCAGACGTGTTTCGGAGCTTCAAGCTTTATCAATCAAACCCCCTTATATGATTTTTCATAAGGACAGGGTTTCTCTCAGACCGAACCCCTCCTTTCTTCCCACATTGGCGTCAGTCAGTAAACTTAACCAATCTATTCAATTGCCAGTGTTTTTTCCCCAGTTCTCAAACAAGGCAGAATTCAAATTTCTTCAACTGGATGTGCACAGACAATTACGTTTTTATTTGCACAGAACGAAAGACCTCAGAAAATCTGATCAGTTGTTTGTTTCATTTTCGGAAAACAGAATTGGGTCTCCTGTTTCCAAAGTCACGTTGTCCAGGTGGATTTCCAGTTGTATTTCTTTCATTTATTCCTCAGGGGGAAAAGATTTACCGTTCCGGGTGAAGGCTCACTCTACTCGGTCTGTATCTACATCTACAGCTTTTCAGGCCAGATTGTCTATGGATGGTATTTGTGCTGCAGCTACTTGGGCATCTACTCACATCTTTGTTACTCATTACAAGTTAGATGTGGTATCTAGGGACAGGTCTTCCTTTGGTTCCACAGTGCTCAGGAGTATTTTCCACTGAGCCTCCCAGGATTTAGGTGCTGGGGACGCTGTCCCACGGGTAAGAATGTAGGCGAGATTGGACTACATAACATCAAGAAGTTATGTACTCACCATAACGTTTGATGTATGTAGTCCATCTCACCTCACATTCTTACTTACCCCCCTCCTTCCCCCGTCCTGGAGGATCTGGAGGTTAGGTCTGGTTTCAGAGCTCCCTTCATTTTTGGTTTGTTCTTCCTTTCCTTAGGTGTTGTTATGCATGGAGAATGAGTGCTGGTGCTCACAGCAAACTAGATCTGGAGATAGAGAGTGCAGCATGGGATACCATCTTAGCCCAGCCAATAGAAAGACTTTGAGCTAAAAAAGTATGGCCGAGTCAGAGCTGGTATTCGGCTCCGAACCCACGAGTAAGAATGTGAGGCGAGATGGACTACATACATCGAACGTTATGGTGAGTACATAACTTCTTGTTTATGGATGCGGTGAGAGAGGACATGCAGGTGGTTGGTGTGACAGAACAAGATGTAGAGGACAGGAAGAAATGGAAAGATATGATCCACTGTGGTGACCCCTTATGGGAACAGCCAAAGAAAAAGAAGAAAAAAGAAGACTCTTACTACTGAATTCACATATTCCATGCCAGATACTTTTACAAATGTCTTCAAAAATCTACCCTCTTCGGTTATATATTCCCTTCTGGGCCCCCACAGATACATCCTGGCTGCTGCAAATCAAAATCCAGTCCCCGTTTATAAGTAATATTCCCTGCTGAAAGCTGTTTCTTTCTCCCAGAATTTTCTTTAGCTCCATTACAACAATTTTAGGTGGATTATAAATACATGCCAACATAATCTTCCTCTGTTGCCAGTATCCCCTTAGTACTGCATATATAACATTATTATCTTTTTTATTCTCTTCTATCACTATTGGAGCTCATCTCACAATTAATGTAAGTTCTCCCATTTTCCTTTGTTCCAGATATTCTGCAGAATAATCATCCTGAAAAACTTTATCAAATTCACATGGTCATTTCTTCACAAAAGTGTCTCCTGTTGCATAGCTATTTGCACTCTACATTTTTTAATATAGTTCACTACTCTTTCTTTTTGTATATATCTGTGAGACCATTTACATTTAAACGTAATACAGAAAGTGTTGTCATTATGTTAAGAAGTTATTATTCCCAGCTGTTATGTGGAATAGCTGTATTTTTAAATGTCTAGTTCCAGCTTTTGTGTTGCATGCATACACTAATGTTTGGCAAATTGATCTTTTATACAGTTGTTTCTTGTCATATCCATTTAAGCCTATGTCACATAATACAAAACTTACTGTTTTAGAGAAAGCTGTCAAAAACACACACACACACACACACACACACACACACACACATACCCAGAACACTCCTAAAGCCTATTAACTTATTACTAACACATAAAACTATGTACATATTCAAATATTGAAGTCTAACCCTCTTAATAGGAATAACTGTCCCAGACTGACAGCCACACTCACACACTAGGATCAACCTACAGTGGATATAAAAAGTGTACACACCCCAGTAAAATGCCAGGTTTTTGTGATATAAAAAAATGAGTCCACAATAAATCATTTCAAAACTTTTCCCACATTTAATGTTACCTATAACATGTACAATTCAATTGAAAAACAAACATATCTGTTAGGGGAAAAAATATAAAAAATAAAAGACATACAATAAGCTGGTTGCGTAAGTGTGCACACCCTTAAACTCGTACTTTGTTGAAGCACCTTTTGTTTTAATTACAGCATTGTCTTCTTGGGTACACACCTGCCATCGATTAAAGAGACTCTTATTAACCCCAAATAAAGTTCAGCTGTCCTAGTAGGATTTTCCTGACATTTACTCAGTTGCCTGCTACAGCAAAAGCATGGTTCACAGAGAGCTTACAAAGCGTCAAAGAGATCCCATTGCTGAAAGGTGTCAGTCAGGAGAAGGGTGCAAAAAATTTCCACAGCATTGGATATACCATGGAACACAGTGAAGACAGTCATCAAAAAGTGGAAAAAATATGGAACAACAGTGACGTTGCAAAGAACTGGACGTCCCTCCAAAATTGATGAAAAGACAAGACAAAAACTGGTCAGGGAGGCTGCCAAGAGACCTACAGCAAGACTGAAGGAGCTGCAGCAATTTCTGTCAAGTACTGGTTGTGTACTACATGTGACAACAATCTCCTATATTATCCATATGCCTGGCCTATGGGGTAGGGTTGGAAGACAGAAACCTTTTCTCACACAGAAAAACATCCAGACCCGGCTAAAATTTGCAAAACAATACATCAAGTCTCCCAGAAGCATGTGGGAAAATGTTATGGTCTGATGAGAGTTCCTTATTAAGCTATTTTAGGGATGAAAGAGCTTATGTTTTAAAACATTTGCAATGTGTGGTTTTAATGTGTCTTTAGTGTGGTTCTAATGCAATAAAATATTTGGCTTTTTAATACGAAGCTAATTCTGCTGACTGGATTATATGGTTTATGGTATGATGAGACCAAGGTTGAACATTTTGGCCACAATTCCAAAAGGTACATTTGGCACAAAAACAACACTTCGGATCACGAAAAGAACACCATCCCCTCAGTGAAGCATGGTGGTGGCAATATCATGCTTTGGGGTTGCTTTTCTTCAGCTGGAACTGGAGCCTTAATCAAGGTGGAGGGAATTATGAACAGTTCCCGATACCAGTCACTGTTGGCCCAAAACCTTCAGGTGTCTGCTAGAAAGCTGAAGATGAAAAGGAATTTCACCTTTCAACACAAAATGACCCCAAGCATTCATCCAAAACAACAAAAGAATGGATTCACCAGAAGGAAATCAAAAATCTGTGGGGTGACCTGAAGAGGGCTGTGCACAAGAGATGCCCTTGCAATCTGACAGATTTGGAGTGCTTTTGCAAGGAAGAGTGGGCAAATATTGCCAAGTCAAGATGTGCCATGCTGATAGACTTCTACCCAAGAAGACTGAATGCTGTAATTCAATCAAAAGGTGCTTCAACAAAATATTAGTTTAAGGGTGTGCACAGTTATGCTACCAGCTTATTGTATGTTTTTATTTTGTTTTGTATTTTTCCCCTAACAGATTTGTTTTTCAATTGAATTGTACAGGTTATAGGTCACATTAAAGGTGGGAAAAGTTTTGAAATGATTTATTGTGGTCTCATTTTTTATATCACAAAAACCTGGCATTTTAACAGGGGTGTGTACACTTTTTATATCCACGGTATAAGTTATCCATGCTGAGACGCATGGTATAGTCTGTGCTTCTATTATGTGTTGTGTTTTTGTCTTGTCTTTATTCCTCTCTCAGATTGGGAAAACACTTGAACACTTTCAGAAAACATTATCTCCCAGCCATTGAAAGAAAGAAGTATTCTGTTTTATTGCTTCTTATCAGATTGTCTCCATTGAGACAAAAGAACTAGATAAACAGTTGCCTCTACAACCACTCATTTGTTTGCTAGAGGAAAACTTACAGTCAGTGTTTGTATTTGCTTTCTCTTAAACCTTGTTACTAGATCAAGCCAAGGCCCTTAATCCAGTCATACCTCTATATAAGAGTAACTAAAAGCATATACATTTTTCTTGCATCATTTTCTTTTGACCAGAGAGTTCTTCTTTTTTTTTACACTGCAGTGCCTACATTTCTTAAAACTGAACAATGAGAAAGAAAGAAGGAAAAAAAAACAGGGGTACTTCTTAACTTTAGTATCCCTATTACACTCAAAAATAACTGAAAAAGCTTTACTTTATAGCATGCAGATTATATCTTGCATTATAAAAGCACTACTGTTAAGAACAAAATTTTGTTTTACTTACAGTCAGCTCTTTCCTTCCTCTTCCCCTCTCCTAAATGTTCTTCCAAACATTAATGACATGAAGTAGGGCATATGCTTTAGATTCCCCTACAAGTTTAACAAAGTCAAAATGTCCAGTATTTCCATGTTTTCGTGTTCTGCAATATTTCACAAGTAAAATTAATGCTTTGTAAGCCACTTGTTCTAACACTGAAACCTCTATACCCAGTGCCCTACTCTCTTTTAGCGTCCAAGCAGATCCGAACTCACTCATCAGAGATGTAATTAAAAATCTCAAACCAGCCTGGTACCTTATCTGCTGACCTCCTCCCCGCAGAATACCTGCAAAAATTGCATATGTCATAGCATACCCTGTCTCCATCTTAATCAATAGAACCATAACTGAAGCTTCCATCCCCCCATTTGGAAAATATCTCACGTCATACCACTCCATAAAGGTAGGAGCTCTATTGAACTGTCAAACTATAGACCGATAGGCATCCTTTCTCCCCTGGCCAAAATTATGGAGAAGTGTATCCATAAACAACTTTTGCAGTGCCTTGTTCTTCTGGCCAACTCTCAGCATGGTTTTAGGCTACATCACAGTACCACCTCAGCCCTCCACTCCTTCTCTAATGTCATAAATCACAATCATAACAGCAACAAATTATCTTCTGCCCTATTACTTGACCTTTCCAAGGCCTTTGGCATAGTTAATCACCAGTTACTCTTACATACCCTTAAAAATATATCCCTAGACAACCATGCTATACAATGGTTTCAGTCTTATCTCAATGGAAGACAGCAGGCTATAACTCTCCACCCTACTTCCCATTACCCTTGGAGTCCCCCAGGGCTCTATATTAGGTCCCCTTCTTTTCTTCCTCTTTATCAATGACCTCCACACTGTAGTCCCAGAAGCAACCTGTATACAATACGCTGATGACTCCATCCTGATTTGCTCAGCCTCTTCCCCAACAGATCTCCTCAGTTTAACCCAGAAAACCTTCAGCACAGTTGAAATTTGGCTCTCTTATCAGCAAGTGATATTAAACTGTGATAAATCAAAGCTACTTCTCTTCTCCCCTACTCACAAGTCCTCTCAACCTTCATTTACTATAACATCTAATAAGAGCACCATAATCTCACCAGATACCTATACCAAACTCTTAGGATTTAAAATAGACAACAACCTTAAATATGACATGCATGTCAATAAAACAATTAAAGCCATTAATAAAAACCTTGGCTCCCTGTATAAAAATAAACCTTTCTTTACCCCTCAGGCTAGGACTGCCATTGCACGTACTTATCTGCTTTCAACCCTACTTTACTCCTCTCCAATACTCACTAACTTGAGCAAATCTGATCTCAGCAAACTCTTTAGTTGCTATAACCACATTGCCAGGTTTGCCACTGGCACTGCCTATAGGACACACCACTGTTAGAACCTAAACCTCTTAGGATGTCTAGAACTTCCTAGACTAATCCAGTATAGCCAACTCATTGTTGCATTCAAAGTTATTACCCATCCAGAAAAAAAAACTCCCTTCCTCAAAAACATTATCCACCCCTACAATCACCCCAGGCCACTTTGCTCTTCCACAAAACTTTTGGTGCAAACTGTTAAAGCTAACAACCTATCTGGAGACTTTCTGTTTGCAAATTCAGTTGGCTGAACCTTGAATTCACTCCCAGCTGCCCTTACACTGGAACCCTCACATGTCTGCTTCAAAAAAACCTAACCCAGTACTTTAAAACTCACTGGCTATGCCCTTGCTCTAATCCTGACTAAATCCTTTTCTGCTGTCATATGTTTACTATTTTTATTCACAACTACTACTTTGTAACCTTAATAGATTTGGAAATGTGAGACTGTAATTTGTATGTGTATACTGCTGAACATAAACTGTAACCTTAATAGGTTTGGAAATGTGAGACTCTAACATGTATGTGGATACTGCTGAACATAAGTTCATAGGTAAGTACTAGGCTATCGGCCCAAGGGCCTACATAAAGCCTAGCCAACAAGGTTCCCTGGCTTACACCACTCAAGAAAGTTATTTTCCTGTGCCACTGTCAAGCAGAGACATAGAAGAGATCCCCGGGGTGTATTCTCTATTTCTAATCCACTCATCAAGATTTTTCTTGAAGAGTGTTAATGAAGAACTTTGCTTGACATAGATAGGTAGCCTGTTCCAGAGTATGGGAAGTCTCTGGGACAGGAATCTAAAGCCAGTTGCTGCTTCATTTCCAGCATACTCCCAGTTCTTCTAGTCAACTCATATGTTTTTTTTTTCTGTGTCTCAAGCATTTTCCTCTAAAACATTTGAAAAGATTTCAATGGCACATTCTCTCTATGGGCTTTTTTTACCAGAACAACAAGAAGCAGACTCTCCTTCTGTTTCATAGCTCGCTTTTTCCTGGGCAAACTTTTGTATTTCCCCCTTAGCATGTTCTGCATCAAAAAATTATTTTGACACTCCAGGAAAGTGTATTCTGAAAACAGCTGGATACAGCAGCTCAAAGTTCAAGCCTGCTTGACATTCCATGATTAGTGGAATAATTGTACTTCTCTTCTGCCTGGTGTACATAAGTAATCATTTTCCACAAACACTCTATTGTCTCTCACTTTTAGTACTTTATCCTTCTGCCACAGTTTTGTCAAACCAACTCTTTGTGCTGGCAGGATTGCACCATTATTATTAAAGGTCTAGGTTGCTTTCTCATAGCCAGGTTTGAGCATGCATACGAACTGCCCTTTCAAATTAACAATTCCTGCTGTGGAATACCAGTCCAGTTGCTTTATTGTGCTTTGATAAAATTAATATAGTCTATTCCTTCCAGCTTCTGTGGTACCGCAGAAAATCTCAGGTTTTCCCTACATGCTTTGTCTTCTATTATTTTTTGAAGTATCTCTTCTTGAGCAGTCTCATATTCAGTCAGCCTTTTCTTCATTTCAGCCTCATTTTTCCAGTTTTATCACCTCATCTGAATATCTGTTTAAAGCTTCTGCCATTTTTTCCAGCCTTTTGTTATTTGAGTTTATATACTCCTTCAGTATTTCATTTATTTGAATCAGCTCTGAATACATTTGACTTTTGTCCTCTAGGTTACTGGAAACTGTGTCTTGTACCAAAGCTGGAGCTTGCACTGCTTTTTGCTGAACAGCTGCAGAGTTTTTCCCAGTCAGTGTATTCTCGTTACATTTGTGATCTATTTTCTTTCAGGTTCTCTGAACTTCTTTTTTGCTGTCATCCAGGCAGTGCACTTACAAGCCCATTACTGAAACTTATACAAAAAAGACAAGTTCACTGGCTGTCTTTTCTGAGTTTCTGTTTTCACATTGGGAGAGCTGAAATTACTCAGTGTGCAGCTATTCTGGAAGTCCCCAAACAGAATTTATACATTGTTCCCCAAGATGCAATAACTGGGCTAGACTGGATAGAAACTATATTTCACAGGAACGTGCATTCAACTGAAAGCTTTGACACTCATCCAGCAATTATTTCAGGTCATGCATCAATAAAAACTAAGATAAAAGTGCAAGGGTAATGAAGTAATAATTATTAATAATTAATAATAATTAATAATTAATTATTAATAATAATTATTAATAATAATTAGACACTGGCATTCTCCCACCTATGTGTTAAAAAGAATGGAATTTAAAGAATGAGTAGTGGAAATTATTTGAGAGTTATCACATTATTTGAGAGTTATTCAGGAAAATATGCATTTCTTCAGAAGAGATAGCTAGTGAGTGGGATAAAATGAAAATGAGGTTAAAAATAAGGTAGAAATATAAAATAGAAAGAAATACTGTTAAAAAGTATTTAGAAGGGCTGACCAAAGATAAAATACTGCAGAATAAAGAGAATCACACAGAATAAGATGAGGAACATCTACAGAAATGAGGGAGTATTTGAATAGCATTTGCAAATTTAGAAAGATTGATGTTAAGCAGCAATTTTTTGATAACTGCAAACCACAAAAACTTGATAGTACTTCATCTTACACAACAGAAATTAGAACAGATTGTCAAAATACTTGGGGAGCATATGACGAGAAAAATAACCAGGGATCATTTAAATGTATTAGAGTTATTTTAGAAATTTTATGAAACTTTGTATAAAGCAGATGAATATGGAAACCAAGAAAAAACACAAATAGAAATATGTATGGAAGACATAATTATGCTAAGGTTTGAAGAAGATGAGGCTCAACATCTAATGGTTAAGACAGGATGAGATGAGATAAAAAGGTGATATATAATCACTATGCAAGGAAGTCTGCAAGAATAAATGGTATCTTCTGGAAGTTTAAAGTTAGGAGGGAAGACAGTGGTAATGATCTGGAAGATTTTGTTTAATAATAATTTAAAAGGAAGGATACACCAGCAAATTGGAAGAAAGGTATGGTGGCTGTATTACGAAAAAGAGTGTAAAGACATGTCCGACCCAGGTTCATACAGACCCATTTCAATTTTAACCACGATTAAAAAGTGCTTATGCCAGTACTTGTTAAAAGAAAGGCAAACATGTTACCAAAATTGATAGATATGGATGACTATGTTTTTGTGGAGGGAGACAAATATTTGACAACATTAACCGAACAATGATGATCCACCTAGTGATGTAAACACTGTGTCTACATGACTGTGAATTTGGATGTGACACCCTGACCCCATGTGCAAAAAATGGGGAAAACTGGGTTACAGCTGGATGGATGGATCCAGAGGGATGCAGAATGTAAGAAAATTCCTCTCTTGTTTGGTCTTGATGCGGGGAAAGCATTCAGCAGAGTAATCTAGAATCTTATGAGTCGAGCAGTTGAAGCATTTTTATTTCCTTTTGTAATAATAAGGTTAATTAAGAAGATATGTGAAGGATCAGAGGCAAAAATTCAAGAGGAATGTTTACTCTCTGATAAGTTGTACTTGAACAGAGGATCCAGGCAGCCATGTCCTTTTTTCTCTTTGTGGTTTGCTTTAAATTGAGAGCCACTGGCAACAAAAATAAGGGACTCAAACATTCAAAGGCATAACTGGTAAAGTAATCAAGAAAAGTTGGCTTTATATGCAGATGACATTATTTTGTATTTGATAAATCCACAACGGGACATCTCAGTGCTGTGGAACATTTTGAGAGAATTTCAAGTCTATTTTGGGATATAAAATTAATGAGGATAAAACAAAGGCTATAGCAGCAAATTATCTACCCACAAATTAATTGGTTCTGCAGTACCAATATTTATGGGGACACAGTAAGTTGAAATGTGTAAGAGTATGGATTAAAACATTTTGTTGTGCCAGCTAAGGATATGTGGGAACAGACTAAATTAAAGACAATACAAAAACTTAGAAACTGAAAGCTGTTGTTTATGGATATGGATGGTAATATAAAAGTAGTGAAAATGTTTTTAATCCCTTTAGTTTTATATACAGGACCGACATCGTTTACTCACACAGAGGAGAATTTGTGGACAACAATTAATAAAAAGTTGAAGAAAGTTATCTGGCAGAGGAAGATAGGGAGATTCAAATGGGATAATGTAATCCTTCCAGTAGAACAAAGTGATTGAGGACTACCTGATTTGAAGGGATATTTTAGAGCTATGCAATTAAAGCTCATACATAACACAAGCAGAATGTTATAATTCAAAATGGACAGGGAGGATGGCTAAGCAGGCGGAGTTCAAGAAATAAGGAAAAAGAGTGGAATTTGGATGCAGAGCCTTAAGGGAATAATGGCCATATAGAAGATTATATTGATAAAGTTGCAAAAAGTATTCTAAAAGCTAATCCAGCATGGAAATGGTGAAAGGAGATTTTGCCAGTAGGGATGATTTCAAGTAGGGTTACAGAAAATAGGTGGGGGGGGGGGCTGACATTTGCTGGAAAAAAACTGTCAAAGGGACCAAGGTATTGACAGCAAAAACTAGAGAGGGAAAGGTAATAGAGTAGGATGAAGTCAACAAGAAGTTTGGACTGGGGACTTCCAAGATGGCTGCACATGGAGTAACAGCTTAATTCTAGCTCTCCCAGTGTGAAAACAGAAACTTATCAGAGAAAGTCAGGCCTATACTTCTGGGTAAATATCAGTAACTGGCTAGTAAGTGCACTTCCTTGATGCCAGGAAAAAAGAAATACAGAGGACTTGAAGGAAAATCAGGTACAAAAGTTGAGTAAAAACACTGACTGGGAAAAGTACTGCAGATGTTCAGCAAAAAAGCAGTGCAAGCTTCAGACGTGCCTTCCAGTAACCCAGCAGAGAGTATAAGACAACTGCACACAGACCAGATTATAATAAACAAAATGCTGATGGAATATATCAACTTAAACATCAAAAGGCTGGGAAAAAATGGAAGAAGCTTTAAACAGATATTTAGATGAAGTGGTAAAAATGCTAAACTCAGATACTGAAATGAAGAAAAGGCTGACTGAATATGAGACTGCACAAGAAGATATGTTTAAAAAATAATAATACAATTAAAGGACAGAGCACGTAGGGAAAGTCTGAGGTTTCCTGTTGTACTAGAGAAGCTAGAAGGAACAGACTGTATTAATTTTATGATAGCACAAATAAGCAGCTGGACTTGCATTTCACAGCAGGAATTATTAAATGAAAGGGCACATCATGTGTCTGCTCCAAACCTGGCTATGAGAAAGCAACCTAGACCTTTAATAGTAAAGATACAATCTTACCAGCAGAAGGAGTTGATTCTGAGAAAACTGTAGCAGAAGGACAAAGTGCTAAAAGTGGGAGACGGGAGAGTGTTTGTGGAGAATGACTACTCGTACACCAGGCAGAATAGGAATAAATTTAATCCAGTATTCAGGGAATATTGAGAAGCGGGTATGAGATTCAAACTGCTGTACCCAGCTGTCTTCAAAATTGTCTTCCCTGAAGGGACAAAATCATTTTTTGATGAAGTACATGCTAAGGAGGAAATACAAACGTTTGTACAACAAAAAGTGAGTTGTGAAAGAGAAGAAGATTCTGCTTCTTGTTCTTCTGGTAATAAAGAACACAGAGAGATTGTGCCAGTGAAACATTTTCCAATGTTTCAATGGATAATGCTTGACAGAGAAAACACAAGAGTTGACTAGAAGAATCAATAGTATGTTGGAAATGAAGCAGGGGCAGGGTTTAGGAGATGGAGATGAACAAGAAGAAAACCAGTAACTTGGAAATTGACAAATGTGGGATTAAAAAGCAATGCTTACATGACAGAACAAGCAGATATAGAAATATTTGACTTTTTGAACTTTGTTAAACTTGTAGGGGACTCTAAAGCATATGCCTTTCTTCATGTCATAAATGTTCAGAAAAATACTAAGGAGAGGGGAAGAAAAGGGAAAAAGTTAACTGTAAGTAAACAATTATTTTCTTAATTGTACTATTTTAATACTGCATGATTTTCTTTGCATGCTATAAAGTTTTCTCTGGTATTTTAAGTGTAATGGGGATGCTAATATAAATAGGTTGTCCTTTTTTTACTATTTCTCCCTTCTTCTCCCTTTCTCCTTGTTCAATTTTTGAGAAATGTAAGTACTGCAGTGTTGAAGAAGAAGAAGAAAAATCTGATTAAAAGAGCAGGACAAAAGGAAAGCTAGTGTGTTTTTTCTCATTCTTGTATAGGGGAATGACTAAATTAAGGCCCTTAAGCTTGATCCTGTAATACAATTTGCAAGAAAGCAAGTAAATGAAAAGAATATTGAATATTTTCTAGTAAAAGAATGTATGCTTAGCAATTTCGTATCTAGTTCTCATGTGTCTAGGTGACAATCTGATAAAGAGAGATGGCTAGGAGATAATGTTTTCTTAAAGCATTCAAGTGTTTTCCTAGCTGATAGAGCTATAGAGATAAGACAAAACCAGATGCCACTTATTGTAAGCACAGGCTGCACCATGCATCTTAGCTTAGATAACCTTTCTTTCAGGTTAACTCAAGGTTGTGAGTGTGGCTGTCAGTTTAGAACAATTGTTCCTATTAGGGTAAAACGTCAGTATTTGAAGACATACACAGTTTTGTGTGTTTTTATTAACTTAATAGATTTTAGGGGTACTAAGGTGTTTTTTGAGGGCTTTCAATAAAACAAAACATTTTGTAAGATGTGACATGGGCTCAAATGGGTATGACAAGAAAAAACTGTATAAAACACCAGCCTGTAAAACAGTGTGTGCATGTAACACAAAAGTTGGAACTAGACATTTAACAAAAAAGCTGTTGTGTATAAAAGGCAAGAATAATAACCTTTTAATACAATGATGCTTTCTGTAATGTCTTTAAATATCCATGGTCTCGCATATAAATACAAAAAAAGAAAGAGTAGTGAACTATATTTTGAAATGTGGAGTGCAATTCTGCAGGAGACACACTTGGAAAGAAATCAACATATAAATTTGATAAAGAAAAGTTTTCGGGATTGTTCTTCAGAGGAATACCTGGGGCAAAGGAAAAGAGAATACTTAAATTAACTGCAAGAGGAGCTCCAGTAATGATAGAAGAGGATAAAAAAGATAATAACGGTAGATTTGTAGTACTAAGGGGTTAGTGGCAAGGGAGGAGGATTACACTGGCATGTATTTATATTCTACCTAAAACTGCTATAATGGAGCTTAGGAAAATTCTGGGAGAAATAATCAGCTTTCAGCAAGGAATATTACTTTACTGGTAGGGACTGGAATTTGATTAACAACAGTGAAGATATGTCTAAGGGGGCCAGAAAAGAAAATATAACAAAGCAGGGTAGATGTTTTGATGACATTTTTGAAAATATTTGGCATGGAAGATATGAATTGAATACTAAGAGTTCAGAGTAAATTTACATATTGTTTCCCCAAGAAACAAAAACTGGGCTAGGCTAGACATAATTTGCATTTCACAGGAACATGTGCATCTAATTGAAGGTCTTGATATGCACCCAGTAACTATTTCAGATCATATGGCAATAGTATGTACAATAAAAACACAGGATAATTAACTAAAAATGAAACACTGGCACTTTCCCATCTGTCTGTTGAAAACAGAGGAATTTAAGGACTTCATGGTGGAAATTATTCAGGAGCTGTTAGAGAAGATAGAAATTTCTTCTGAAAAATAGGGTGGAAATGGAAAGGGAGTCATGATTAAGAAGTAACAATTTACAGGGACTGACAAATGTTGAAGTATTGCAAAATAGGGGGAATCCCACGATCAAGAAGAGGAGCAACTGCAGAATGCTGAACAGAAACTAAGTACCTCGATAATATGCATGAGTTTTGAAACATTTCTGTTAAGCAATTGTTTTTGATAACTGTAGAGCACAAAAACCTTTTAGCACAATGACTCAGGCAACAGAAATAGATAGGGCTGTCACCAAGCTTAGGGAGCTGATAACAAGACGTCTTGTTGAGGCATTAGAAATATTCCCGAAATTCATTGAAAGTGTCTACAAAACAGAGAAGTGTGGAAATAATGAAAATGCACAAATGGAAATGTTTATGGAGAATTAAATTTGCCAAGGTTAGAGGTAGATGAGGCTCAATTATTAACATTTAGGATAGGACAGGAGGAATATGAGATAATAATGGTGATGTATAAACAATCTACAGAAAAGTCCCCAGGAGTAGATGGTATTCCTATGGAAGTTTGGATGGCAAGAACGAATAAAGAAATGGAAGGTTTTGTTTAACAGTATTTAAGAGGGGTAGAAGTACCAACATCCTGGAAGAAAGCAGTGGTAGCCGTAATACCTAAAGTGGGTGAAGATCCATCAGACCCAGCTTTACATAGGCCCATTTCAATACTTAATCATGATTATAAAGTGTTGTATAACTGCTAAAAGAATGGCAAAAACAATGCTAAAATTGATGGATATGGATCAATGTGGTTTTATGAAGGGGAAGCAAACATTTGGCAACATTAACAGAACATTGATGATCCAGAGGGAAGGAAAATAAAAATAAAATACTACTGTTGTTGGAGGGTTTTGATGCAGAGAAAGCATTTGATAGAGTAAGCTGGGACTTTATGAGCAGGACAATGAAAGCATTTGCATTCCCTGTTAAAATTATAAGATTGATTAGGAGAATATTTGAGGTATCAGAAGTGAAATTTAAAGTGGGTAGGTTCCTCTACTCAAGCAGAATTTGTCAGAGAGGAACCAGGCAGAGGTATCAACGTTCCTCTGTGTTATTTGCATTATATTTAGACCCATTGGCAAAGTAAATAAAGAGACTCAGAAATTCAAGGCTATAACTGATATGGTAGTCAAGAAAAGCTGGCTCTATTTGCAGATTATATTATTTTATACCTGATAAAACCAGAAAAGGGCATTACAGTGTAATGGATCATGTTGAGATAGTTTCAAACCTTTTAGGATACAAAATTAATGAAGCTAAAACAAAGGCAATAAGGGAAATTATGTACCCATGCAAGAATTGGTTCAGCAACATCCATATTTATGTGGACAAGATAAATGAAGTATTTATGAATATAGATTACAAATTATTCTGTTGTGGCAACTAAGGATATGTGGGAAGAGGCTAAACAAAAGATAATACAAAAACTGAGAAATTGGAAGGTCTGTTGTATGGCTATGGATAGTAAGGTATAAGCAGTTAAAATGTTTTAGTCCCTTTAGTCTTATACACAGGTTGGGGATATTTTTATCAATCAGAAGAGAAGCTGTGGATAATAATTAATAAAGAGCTGAAGGATTTTATCTGGGAGGGGAAGATTCTTCCAGTACAACAAGGCAGATTGGGATTTCCAAATTTGAAGTGTTATTTTAGTGCTACACATAGCACAAGCAGAAACCTATAATTAAAAATGGAAGGGGCTGATGATGAAAAATGGGGGGGGGGGGTCAAGAAACAAGGAGAGACTGGGATTTTGGATGCAGACCTTTAAGGAGAATGACAATAATCATACAGAATATTATTTTCATAAAGTACCAGACAGTAAGAACTAAGCCAACACAGGAATTGATAAAGGAGACTCTTCCAGTATGGATGACTGCAACTAGGGATACTGACAGTAGGCAAGAGGGGGTTGGAATTTATTGCAGAAAACTGGTAAAGGGACCAAGATATTGGGAGCAAGTAACTAGAGAGGGAAATGTAACAGAATGGGAAGATGCCAAGAATTTATTTAGACTGCAGGTTAGAGTTTGCCTTCCTTATCAAGGATTGATATCTGAGTATAGGCAAAGAGAAAGAAATAGGGGGTGGGTCCTAAATGAAAGGATAGCACTGGTAGAGTTTTTTGTAGAATCTAGAGCAGAAGCTGCTTTGAAAAAATGAATAATTAGTATAGCATACAAAATACTGCATGATAAGTATAAGAATCAGTCAGAGGAGGTTAGAAAGGATTGGGAAGAGAGACTAGATAAGCAATTCACAAAGAAACAATGGGGGATATGTTTGTCTCCCAAACATGCAACAAAATGTAGAAAATTTAGGATTTTTTCTTGGAAATGTTTACATAGTTTTATACCCAAAATGAACTCCAGAGAGTTGGAGGTATAACTGGGAAGAAATAGTTAATTGGGAACATATTTCTGGAAGTGTAATGAGTTGTCAGACTTTAAAGATTCCATGCAGACAACTAATCAGAGATATTGGGTGAAATAATTAGTGTAACTGAGGAAATGATTTTTTTGAGCTGCAATACAGAATCGGAATTGCCTACAAATAGTAAGGCCCTACTGAGTCTAATTAGAAACTAGAAATCAAACTCTAAACCAGCTGTTCTAAAAGTACTGAATATAGTTACACAGATAAAACAACTGGAACCGAGATCTTTAGAAAAGGGTCAGAGCAAATTACATAGGAAAAAATAGGAACTGTGTGAACAATACATACACTGGAGGAATGAGGTTTAAAAGAAGGTAGGACTGAATAAGCTATGTGTAATGTTTGACTGACAATGACAGGGTAGATCATAAGTGATTTATAATGTTTGCAGCTAAAATTGTGTCAGAATGGTCTGTGGTGTGAAATACTTGCAACTGGAACTGTGTCAAAATGGTTGGTTTTCATTTATATAAATGAATGATTGCCTGTGTCATAAGTGATAATTTTATAAAGATGCTTCTTGTTAAGAAAAAAAATAATAAGTTTGGACTGTAGGTTAGAGACTGCTTTCCCTACCAGTAGATTTGCTGTGATTGAATCTAGAAAATATCTGCTGCTACAAATCTGATAATTAGTAGGGTATATAAGAGTATTGCATGTTAACTATCAGAATCAGTCAGGAGAGGTTAGAAGAGAGACCAGAAAAGCAATTTACAAGGGAACAATGGGAGGACATGTGTATGCCCCCCAAGAATGCAGCGAAATACAGAAGGTTTAGACATTTTGCTTGGAATTGTCTGCATTGGTATTTTTATACACCAGTTTGACATCATTAAAATTGTCCTCTGGTTGATAACAAATGGAGTTGAGATGAGGAAGAAGGCGGTAACTGATAACGTCTTTTCAGGAATTTAATGAGTTGGCAGATTTTAAAACTTCCCTATAGAGTATTGTGTCAGAAATATTGGTGGTACAAAGGGCTGCAACTAAGGAAATTATTCTTTTGAGCTGGGACACGGGGATCTTCAGGAAAGAGAAGAAACAAATTGCATAGAAATAAATGGAATTTGTGGGAGCAGTAGTATGGGCAGAATAATGTTTAGGAATGAGGTTTAAGAGAAGGCAGGAACTGAGCAATTTATATAATGTTGGACTGAATGTTATGTTGTTATAAAGAAAGAAAACATGTTTAATGTAAAATATACATAACTGGAAAAATGTAAATATGGTTTGTTTTCTTTTCTACTACTCTGTGTGATTGTGTCTTAAGTGAGAATTTATCAAATGCATTTAAAAAACATACTGAAAAGGAGAGCAGTTTTATCTTTATCTTCCACTCCTTTAAGGACTCCCCTACTCAAGGAGTTATCTGTATATGGTCAGAGAATGCAACATTTGTATAGTACACTAAAAAGCAGTGGGAGGAAGATCATACTTCCTATGCCAGAAAGCTGTCAGACTGTGGAAATGGGCAATATTCAGCAAATACCTTCTTGTAAATCACATTCATGGAGAATCCAACTCACTGGCAGACAAATTAAGCAGATGCATACTTCTGCACCATAGAAAGTCCCTCAGCTCCTCCATGGTTAGAAAAAATTTTGGAGATGGAAAAAAACAAAAGTGCTGCAGTCAATTTGCCTCCTTGACCAACACCAAGATTACATATTTTCTCTTTCATTGTTACTCTGTGGATATTCCAGAAAGAAATCATTTACCCTAAAGGGGCATCTGGATTTCTGTATGCTTTTTCTACATCTCCTGTAATGACAGCATTCAGAAGTCAAAACTAGGCAAATTAAAGTTATTTCTCATAACTGCAGTGACTCTGCATTTCTCATAGCTCTGCAGTGACTGTGGCAGATCTGCTTCCCTCTGCTACTGCCTCATGTTCTGGAAAATCACTGTTATTGAAACTCACAAAAGCTCTGCTGATCTACCCAACATACAGAACATACCCAATCATTTACTACCTGTGGCTTGCCATTTGACTTTTCCTCTTTAAGTAATAGCCAGTAACCCCTCCTTTTTTGGTCAGGTGTCTTTATGGTGTGGAATGTATAATATTTGCAACTGAGATTGTGTCACTCACTATGGTTTATTGTCATTTATATGACTGTAACACGGTCATACATGATAATTTAACAAAGATGTTTCTTCTTAAAAAAAAAAAAAACTGAGGAGAACAGAAATGTTACTGCACTCCCAGGAATACTGTATGGCAGTTAAGTGTATGCTAATACTTAATTCATGTCATTACATCAGACCCAGACCAACAGATATATCTAGAGCAAAACAATTCTGTAGAACTGCATTTCTGTACAGAAAATTGCAGTTTCACAGAAAAAAAATCCCATACCTCAGTTACTGAAATATATTGACTTCATAGTGTCACAACTGTGGAGAAAGCAAAAACATCTTCAGAGGAACTCTCTGGAACTTCACTGCTAATAATTTTAATCAAAAATACAGTAAATATAACAGTAAAATTTGTTTGATACTCTACAAAACATTCCAGATACAAAAAAGAATGTTAAACTTCACTGTCACTTAAACTGAATGACATTTCCAATCAAAATATTATACAAATAAACTTTTTACTGAAACCGTCATTCAGTTTAACTGCACCACAAAACTCCTTTGTTAAAAACGTTCATAGGTTTATTGAACAAGCCCAAAGCCTATTGGCCTTCAAGGAGGCTGACGCTCTGGATCTCATGTTGGAACTTGCAATACTCTTGCATTCATAGGCATTTCCTTCTGGAAGTTATGGATTGATGGGCAGTTTAATTGACAAAGAAGCTTACTTTGTAGGGATGAGACCTTTTGATGCATGATGTTGTCACATTTCAACGTATGGTTGATGGTCTCCTCTTGTGGCCAGGGCACCAAAGTGTATTCTAAGCAAAGGATTTTAAATAGTAAGGGATCCTTTAATGATGTATATGTTAGGCATAGACCTCCTGTAAGTGGGTGATAAGATGCGGAGGCGAGAGAGAGTTGCTGTAGTCTATGCTTAACACAAGCCTTCAAGTCCTTTGATTCATTGTGCAAGGAATCTTTGCACCAAGTGACATCTGAGTAGGTTGCAAAAGAGGATGCAGTATTCTGAACTGGTCTCATACGAGCTGTACAAGGGATACACTTGCATCTCTGGGACATTTTTCAACTTCATGGAGTTTCAGGTGGGCAAGTCTTTGTTTTGTGGTTGGTAGCAACTGTATTTGTATCAAATGAAAGGTATTCTCCACCAAGGAATCTGATGACTATTACTGTTTTATCAGCATTTACTTTTTTTTCCATCAGTAGTACATGAAGACAGTGGTGAGGATTGACAGATGCCAGAATGCTGCATTTTTTTTAATACTGAAGGAAAGGTCATTTCACAGTTCATGTTTTAACATTAAGTGCTGTTTGAGGTGAGGTGGTTCAAGAGGGTGAATCAGAATACTCCCATGTTTGTAGTCATCTTCATACTTAGCAATCCAGATACTGGAGTGAGTTTTTATGTCTGACAGTAAGATGCCAAACAATACTGGCCCTGGAACATAGGCTTGAGGGACTTCAGTAGTGACAGGAGGATGGTGAGTTTAGGATTCCTCCTATCTTTACCTGTTGTGTAGGGCCATGTAGCCAGTTGTTAATCAAAGCCACTACATATTCACTTACTTTTAGATCCCTGAATTTATGTTTGATTCTGTTATGGGGTATTGTGTTCAGCACTTTAGCCTGGCTGAAGTAAGTTTCATGGACAGATAATACCTCATCCAGGGCAGTGGTTATGCTCTCAAGGAAATTTAGAGAGTGAAATATGCCAGATCTACCTTTAAAAAAAAAAAACTCGTTCTGGGTTAGGCCACGTAGAAGGTCCCTCACGTCTGCATAAATAAATTCTAAGCCAGTACTTTCAATCACTTGAGGTTAATTAACATGAATTGTTTCCACAAATTCTGTTTTGTCTTATTTCTATTCAGTGTGTAGCCAGTAGCATGAAACTTAGTAAAGCTTTCCTACATCTAGACAATTCAGATTCTATATCCCAGCTGAAAAGAATAATTTCCTTAGTTGCAAATATTTATTCCCTCAGTATTTCTGACCTGTAACCTTTCTAACAGAGTACTCTACAGGAGATTTTTAAAATTTGCCAACTTGTTACACTCCTAAAAACATATTCCTAGTTACTTCTCTCTTTTCTATCACACCTCCAGCACTTGCTATTGACTTGAGAGAAAAATTCTCTGAAGCGTGTTTGGGGTATACAAATAGCTATGCTAACACTTCAAAGGAAAACTTCTAAACCTTCTGGACTTTGTTTTATATTTAGGAGCCATTCAGATGTCCTTCCCAGGTTCCCTTTGAAAATGTATTTTCCAGTTTTGCTTCCCAGTCTTTTCAAACCTTCTCTGATTGACTGTTGTAGCTGTTGTACAATTTTTTATATACCTTACTAATTAACCCGCAGTGGTGGTGCTGCGGTAGCATTGTCGCCTCACAGTAAGACGCTGTCCGGTTCGATTCTCAACTAGAGCGTCTTCTGCGTGGAGACATGCGTGAATGGGCGCACCTTCTTTGAAGGTTGTGCGTCAGGGCTGGTAACTCGGCACGTAAAAATCAACTACCAATCATTAGTGGACCGGAGTTCCGCTGTGGCCACCCCTAACCAGGAAAAGCCGAAAGACACAACAACAACAACTAATTATCCTCTTTTAACAGCAGCTTCTCTTCTAGACTCTACTAAAAACTCTGCCTACAGTATGAAGAGGGAAGGGCAGTTATTGTGGAGCTAGCTGCACACTTAAAAGAGTAGGTCAGTCTCATTCTGAAGATGTTTGACATAGTAAAGTAGTTAAAAAAGTAGACATAAAACCGTTTACCTATTTTTGTCTCATAATCTAAATCATAACCCAAAGTCTTACTTTGGTACAGGACACCACTTTTAGAATAACTTTTCACTCCATTTTAGAAGAACCCAGAATCAAATATTTGTCAGCGTTTTTTCTTGTCACCTACTGACGGTCTTCTTCAAACTTTATCCAACTGATATACCCTCCTAGTCTTCATGTCTGCTGACATCCACCTTGCTGGTAATAAATACATAATATTAAAATCTTTGGGGACCACTATTGTCACTGTCTTTCCCACTCAAACTTCTTAGTTAAGATTTTACCTAGCTTCCTCTCTCTCCCCCTTCATTATTCTTAATTTTAACTACTACTTTACCTAATATGTTTGTACTTCACTCCAAGTACGCTGTCTTTGAACAACTCATAAACTACATCCCTCCTCTTTGATATTCTTTCTTGGTGCCAATATAGTGCTATACAAGCCAATTTGATGTACACATTTACTAACTTGTTATCTGTCTTTTACGTTTTAATTTTTTTGTTCATTATTATTTTTTGTGGAGAATGCCTTTGCTGTAGGAGAATTTGAAGCTATTAGCTATCTGCTGAAATATTTCTCTCCTGTCCTTAATGTACATACCTGTTTTGTAATATATTCATTTATGTATTAATCACTTGTTACATATTATTGACAAAACAAATTTACTCATCAGGACTGGGTCCGTTTACAGAGGACATCCAGGCAGTGATCCTCTAACACACACAAGTACACAAACACAAAATACAGTGCTGTAATGCAGCAACATCTTCAAGAATATAAATCAGTGACTTTTTTTTCTATTTAGAATTTAATAATTATCAGAAGATTAGCCCTTAACACGAAAAATTTGGTTTGATATACACCTCAAAAGTCATTTAAGGAGGGTTAATTAATGATAAGAAATATAAGGAATAATTTATATAAAAAATAAATGAATAAACAATTTATTTTGAGCTGGGACACATGATCTGAAGTGTCTTGCTATAGTAAGGCCTTATGAAGTTTAGTTCTACTGACTACTAAAAAAGCAAGTACTAGAAAATGGAGATAAAAATCTAAACTAACTGCATTTGAAGTACTGAATATTGTAAAAAGATAAAATAATTGGCAGGGGGATCTTTAGGAAGGGAAATGAGCAAATTATATAGAAATAAATGGACGTTGTGGGAACAATACGTGCAGAATAATGTTCAGAAGGAGGGGTGAAGTATAAGGGAAGGCAGGAAATGAGCAGTTTGGGTAATGTTGGGCTGAAGGAAAATTATAAAGAAAGAAAACATATATGCAATGTATAACGTATGTAACTGAAAAAAGTTAAACTTGTATATTTTCTTTTCGATTAATGTAAGTTGTTAAAAAAATAAATGGATAGTTTAAGTCATTCTGAGTTCAAATATTATGTCAAAAAATATCAGTCTTCTTCTGAGAAACACAGCACTTTGCTTACGTGCAGTGTAAACAACTGATGCTGATTATTAGATTACCTTTGCAGTAGCCTAATCTATATGGGTTGTACCTCCAAGGAATAGACCATCCATCCAGCCTTCAAAGTTTTAGAGCACCTTCCACATGCCACCAATATTATACATCTCTCCTGGAGCTGTAAAGTGGTTAGAATCCCAAAATTTCAAGACTGTCTTCTCATCAAAGTATGCTGGTCCCTGCAGGCTTCTAGTGATCAGCAGTCAGCTAGCACTTCACCAGGGCTGGGCAAATAAGGGCCCAATTGAGGAATACCTTCCACTTCATCATTTTTGTAAAAAAAAGTTGTTCTTTTCTGTTAGAAATATTTGCTAAAGGTTAAAACTAGTGTTTTTAGTGGCTGTCCCTAAAAATATGGCCTCAAATCAGACTTTTGGTCATGGTTTCCTGTTGTCAGTGTCTTCCAAATAATTGATTTTTGTGAGAAGAAGTTGTACTTTTTGTTGAAAATTTGTGACTAGGGGGTTAGGACTTGCGGTTTTGAGATAGTCATTAAAAATGTTTACCACAGAAATTTATTTTTCCTGTCAGGTTGTTTCACCTATTATCCTGAGCTCTGCTACCCACTTATCAGACAGCTTTTTTAGTAGACAGATGGTCATGAGTCCTTGTGGTAGTGTCCCTTACTATTTTTCATATTTTGAAAAGAAAAGTTTTACTTTTATGTCAAAAAGTGTTGTAAGGGACAGGGGCTAGTATGTTTGGTGGCTGTCACTAAAAACTACTTCAGAACTTATTTTCTGTCAGGAGGTAAGACTGACCCTTCAAAGCTCCACTCGCCACTTGTCTGACATCTTTTGTGGCAAGGATATGGACCTGGGTCCCAGTAACTTGACTGTTGCCTGTCTGAGCAGCAAGAAGAGAAAGGGCATTGGGGGCATTGGACATCTGCGTTGACTCTGACTTCCCCTTCCCCTCATCTCTCTGGGGCCATCTGTTTTTCCTTGGACTGCTCATCACTTTCTTTTGATCTCTCTATTGCTAATCCTTCAGAAGCCACTAAGGGCCAGGATGCAGGCAAGTCCTCTGCAGCTGTTCAGCTGCCCTTGTTGGGTAAGGGAGAACCACTCTTGCTGGCATCGGGGAAAAGACCCAGTGATGCTCCTTCCCTAAGCCAATCTGAGGAGCTTTATTCTCGAGAAAGAGACTGTCCTTTACATTGCACTTTTTCTGCAGGATTCCCCAGAAAATGGAAGCATAAGGTTAGAGATTTATCTTCTCCTAAAGCAAATATGAAGGATTGACTGGGCTTTGCTAAAAGTTTATTTAAAGCTTGTGAGTCTTTCCCTCATTTAAAAACTGAAATATTTTCCTTGCACAGTTTTTGATATCCAGTCTGAGAGATAAGATTTACACTAAGACTTGTTTCTCAAATTCCCACTCCACAGTATAAGGAATCTAACTCACAGGAAACAAATTTGTAGACTCCCTGACTGAAGATTTGTACATTTTTCCTGATACCATTGTCAGAATGAAAGACTTGTTGCATTGGAAACAAAAGAAATACCAGAATTCCAGCAAAGATGTGATTTGTTACAGATGCATGTTCCTCCTGAGTTACCAGCCTTAAGAGTTAAAAAACAAAAATGTCTTTTGTTTAAATGAGGGCAAAAGCACTTAATAAACTCATCAACTTGCAGTCAGCAACAGTGTTTGTTTTTTCTTTTGTATGTTTGCTACTTTAGTCCCAGTGCTTGGTTGGTATTTCCAGCCTTCAAGGGTGCTTTCTACAACTTAGAGATAAAGTCTGGAAGTCATGGCAACAAACCAAGTCTCAAACATCCCTTTAACAATTATAGGCAGTTAAGGAACCACAGCAAACAATGCTAGATAAACTCAAGGTACTGCTGCTTAATGCTACCCGCGGTAGTGGTGCTGCGGTAGCGTTGTCGCCTCACAGCAAGACATTGTCCCGTTCGATTCTCAGCTAGAGCGTCTTCTGTGTGGAGGCATGCATGAATGGGCATGCCTTCGTTGAAGGTTGTGCATCAGGGCTGGTAACTCGGCACGTAAAAATCCACTACCAAACATTAGCAGACCGGAGTTCCGCAGTGGCGACCCCTAACCGGGATAAGCCGAAAGACACAACAGCAACAACTGCTGCTTAATGCTAGGAGTCTAAACAAGAAACTGCACTCCCTGGAAGCACTCCTCACTTTAGAAGATGCTGACATCTGTGCAGTCACTGAGTCATGGTTCAAAGGTGCGGAAAGCACCTCAGCCATGCAGGGCTACAATGTCTTCCATACATTTAGACCACAAACTGAGTATGAAAGGAGGAAGTGTAGCCATCCTCATTAAGGATAAGTACACCTCGAGACTGGTCAAACTGTATGACTTTCTTGAGCTACTCCATGTCCAATTAACTATAGGCAAAACCCCTTACCACATCATAGCTAGCTATAGGCCCCCCACCATGAAATATGAAAAGCAAACCACTAACGTGGACTTACTGGAGTCACTTGCCATAGAGACCAACACCTTACTCATGGTGGAATTTTATTATCCTACCATTGACTGGGAAGCATACACAACTGCAAACATGCTGGCTCAAAGGCTCTTGGACTTTATCAATGCAAATGCTCTGGAAGAGATAGTCAGCACACCCACAAAAGTCTCAGATGTCCTGGACATAGTATTCACTAACATGGGAGAGCATTGCACCACCCCCTTCCCCGTGTAATGTCCTCCCTGGTAAGATCAGACCATAATCAGTCTCGTTCAATGCAATTATAAGACCAGATACCCCAAAAAGCTCAAAAATGCTGAAGAATTTTTCAAAGACAAACTACCTCCTATTAAGTGATGGTATAAGACATTTCAAAACCCCCTCGAACACAGATAGCACAGGCTGCTATGCAGAGGTGTACACCAATGCCCTTTATAACCATTTAAGCGGTTGTACAGAATCAGGTGTACCTGACTGGAATAAAACCAGGTCTTGCCAAAAAAACAAGCCACCCTAATGGACCCCTACTATAAACAGACTATACAACAAGAGAAAGCTGTACAGCAAGAGAAAGAAACTAACGTCCAAGAACAAGAGAGAACTGGCTCAGTAGAGGAAGAAATCCCTCTATAGCTTAAACAAACAAATAACAGATCGTGTTAAGTCCTCCAAAGCTAATTATGAAGCAAAAATAGCATCCCTAGCTAAAGATAATTACAAGGCATTCTTTAACGTCTGAAATCTAAAAGGAATACCCAGCTATGAGCTGAACTGGTTACGGATGGCACCACTCATACTCAGCCAGAGCTAATAGCCAACCTGCTAGCTAACAGATTTGAAGCAAACTTCACCTCCCCCGTCCCCTCAAGTCATCCACTGAAGTATACCTGCCTTCATTCCTCAGCCTGTTATCTCAAGAAAGCAGATCCTCTTTGCGCTGTCCAAGGCCAAAAACAGAGCATCAGTGGGACAAGACAACATCCCAGGTTGCCTTTTAAACAACTTAAAACAGACCCACTTGGATCCCTGTTTAACCACAGCCGGTAAACTGGCTATGATCCAGCAGAATGAAGGACAGCAACAGTAATCCCTCTGCACAAAGGGGGACCATCAACTGACCACAGGAATTATAGGCCCATAAGCTTGACTAGCCTCATCTGCAAGGCCATGGAAAGAATCATTATGGACCTTGTTAACAAGGAAACAGGTAATCTCCAAACTCTAGACCCAGCCCAGTTTGGATTTGTTAAGGGTAGATCATACCTGTTAGACATGGTTGACTTCTTCGAGAAAGTCACCAAGCCCCTGGACAAGAGAAAGACAGTGCATACCACCTGTCTTGACCTAGTCAAGGCATTTGACACAATCTCCCACTCTGATACTATAGAGAAACTCTCCCAATTGAGAATTAACCCCTACATTATCAGATGGGTAGCCAACTGGCTCACCAACAGGACACATACTTTAAATGTGGTTGACTTCACCTCTAGGAAAAGACCAGTCACCAGTGGTGTACCACAGGATTCTGTGCTGGGCCTCTTAGTCCAGGCAAACTTGGACGGCCTGTGGCTGAACAGGTTCACTGACGACTGCAAACTGGGAACAATCACTGAGTCCTCAATGATGTTAATATACTGCAGACAGGGTTAACGCAGAGAAAAACCCTCCACCAAACCCTCCCTGGCCCTGTCTCTCCTATTACCCTGTCTTTTGTATGCAGCTCCAGCTTTTACTAACCTTCAGTCTTCAGTTCTCTCTAAACTAGAGCAAACATACAATAAAATAGCTAGATTTGCCTCTAATCTCCCTTACAAATCCCACAACTGCCTTTCCCTTAAATCCTTACAATGGCCTGAATTCCCTAAACAATTGTTTCTTTCTCAAGTGTATATCACATACTCAATTCTTTAAATCCCACTTCCTGTCCCTCCATCTCTAATATTGTATCTTTATATAACTCCCAACATCAACTTCATACATCTGATAAACATCTTCTTGACATTTACAAATCGTCAAAATATATCGGTAAGTCCCTATATAAAAACTCTGTAGCTCACACCTGGAACTCCCTTCCACTTAAAATAAGAAGTATCCTCCATAAGTTCCACTTCAAACTACAACTCAAAGACTACCTTCTTAAGACCTGGTCCTGCCCTTGCCAAGCTCCAACCTGATCTCTAACGGATTTCTTCCTAAGTTCTACTTTTGATTACTTTATGTTTTTCTCTCTTTTTATCCACCTTTCTTTCTTGCTGTTCTTTACAGTATATTTACAATCAAGTTCTTGTAAATATTCCTACTCGGGGATTATCCTGCTGCTAATGTATCGGATTTTTTTTAAACTTATTTATAAATATATTGTCTTTGTTGATTTCATTTTATGTAACTGTTTCTTGTCAATATTACTATTGTAATTGTTAGTCTTTGTATTAATTACTGTTTTTTTTTGGCATGTCTGCAATTATAATTGGAGCTTTTCTCCTCAGGTCTCCACTGAAAATGGGTCTTTGGCTCAGTTGGACCAACCCGGTTAACAGATGACAATAAATAAATAAAATAAAGTGATTGGTGCCAAAGCCACTGATTAAAGCTAAATGCAAAAAATGCATTATTATTGCCTTTGGGAAAGCTGATATTCCCGGAAATTACATTATAGACAGCACCTCCCTAAAGTGTAGATCCAGTGGTACGTGATCTAGGTACTTAGACTGATAGCAACCTGAACTTGAACCACCACGTATCCACGATACTAAGGAAATCCTTCTATGTGGCACATCTTGTAAGTAAAGGCATCTCATCCAGATCTAAGAATGTTATGATTCCATTATGCTCAGCACTCATCAAACCAATAATTGAGTACAATGCTCTCTTTTGCATGTACGTCATCAGACATCTTCATAACTATTGGAGACACCACAGAGTTTTCTCACCAAGAAATTGCAGGTTACACCAAACAAGTCTTACGCAGAAAGAGTGAAGGCCCTCTCCCTATTGCTGTATTCTGTCTCCTAAAGGTTGATAAGGGGTAACCTGTATGCCTGGCTTTAGGGCAGTCTCTGACCCAGCCATGATGGAAATGCCACACTTTCAGAAAGCAAACTGCATGAAGGCTACTCGTTCCAGGGATCTTAACCTAGTCTGTGATATAAACAGGTCTTTCTGGCGAGATAAATATATCTCCCAGAGACTTCTGCTTCTCTGGAACAAGCTTTCATTTCATGTGAAACAGAACCCCTCCTTGACTCTCTTCAGAAACTCAGCCTAGATCAATAGATGGGTGACTGCAAATTTACTCGTGGAGTGGCGCTCATGTCCCTCCTGGACTGAGGAAGTTGTTATTAACTACCATAGACCCTTCCCTCTGCAAACTTCACTCACCTAACCACCAACAGCTGAGGCAACTCAGGATAAATAAAGCTAAGCTTGTAAGGGCTCTAGGGCTGTTAGCCTAGTAACCTTCTATGAACCTGTGACAAACAAGCTTATTACAGCAACACCCAATATTCATCATCAAACAACCCAAAAACATTCTGGAAATAAATAAATACATTACTCATTTCTGGAAGATCAACCCAATCTAACCCATCCTCAACTACCATCATCATCAACCCACTTTTTCCCATTTTCTACATGCCTGACTGTCACAGGTCTTCTCTCACACAATTCGCCCACTTCTTTGATGGGTGCCCTCATTTCCTCTTGCCTTCTTCCTGTCTGTTCCAAATAATCTTCACCATATTGTCTTCTGCTTTTCTACACATGTGCCCAAACCACTGTAATCTGTTCTCTTTGACCTTTTTTGCAATTAGAACTGCTTTGGCTTCAGCTCTTATTTTCTCATTCCCAGCCAGTAACTCCCAAAGCATTGCTTCACAGCTTAACTCACATTTTATAAATACAGCAACTTCCCCCTACAGAACAAGACTACTACAAATCCAGCCATTCCAATCCAGTCATTGAAACCACAACAGACCACCACACTCACTCAACTTCCATCTGAATACATCAAACTCACTGAAGATAGCCTTGCACTCAAGTCTGATAAACCACTCTATCCAAGGAAAATATGCTCCCACCTTATGGAAAAAATCCTATATAATGCCTCTCCACAAACATGGCTTATCGACTGAGCTCACAAACTATAGACCATTCACCATTCTCTCACCCTCTACCAAAATCTTTGAAAGATGTATTCACTTACTACATATATTACCTCTCATAACATCCTTTCTCCCTCACAGCATGTTTACGAACACAATCACAGCACAACCACTGCCCATCTAAGGTTCACAGATATAAAACACAACAGAAATTCAGGCCATCTAACCTCGGCTCTATTTCTGGATCTGTTTGAAGCATTCGACACAGACAGTCATCAAATTCTCCTAAATAAGCTGTCTTTCTGTGGGCTTTCACCATCCTTACTTAACTGGTTTCTTTGTTACCTCATTAACAGGTCCCAGGCAGTGAAATGGCAGGATGGTTTCTCCAGATTCCTTCTTATATCTGAGTCACATAAGGCTGCATCCTAGGACCACCGCTGTTTAACTTATTTATCAATGACCTAAACACAACAGCCAAAGAGGCCATCATAGTACAATATGCCAGAAATCACTCTTAATATGTGCTGCTGGGACACCACCCATGCTCCAAACACAAACAAATCCATCTCCTCCATATAAGCTTGGCTCAATAACTCACAACTCCTCCTGAATCCAAAAAAAAAAAACCTACTACTTTTCACTCCCAACTCTGTCTCCTCCCAAAAACTACCTTTATTTTATGGTCATTCAAAAAGGCCAATAAAGAACTAGTATCCCAGACAAAACTACTAGGTGTGATTTTAGACAACCAGCTGAAATCTGATATCCACGTTCAACAAGTCATAAAAAAGACATATCAAAAGCTAGGCTGCCTCTATAGAGTAGAACACTACCTTAATGACTGACAAAACATAGCCACTTTTCTTCTGCTCTCATCCCTATTTTGTGCCTCTACTATCTTAAACAATCATAACTCCTCTCTTTCAGCAAATGCTACAGCAAAGTGGCCAAATTCGCAACCAACCAACCAATAGTATAGATCAGGACTTCCAAGATGGCAGCATATTGAGTAACACCTTAATTGTAGCTCTCCCAGAGTGAAAACAGAAACTCAGCAGAAAAGGCCAGTAGACTTGTGTTTATGGGTAAATTTCAGTAACTGGCTAGTAAGTGTAATGCCTAGCTGCAAGGAAAAAAGAAATACAGAAGACCTGGAAAAAATCAGCTACAAAACTGAGGAAGAAACACTGACTGGGGAAAGTTATGCAGCTGCCTAGCAAAAAGTAATGCAACCTCCAGACATGAATTCCAGTAACCTACAGGGAGATCTAAGAACTGTTCACAGACCTGGTTAAAATAAAATAAAAAACACTGATGGAGTATATCAACACAAACATCAAAAGGCTGGAAAAAATGGAAGACGCTTAAAAAATATTCAGATGAGTTAATAAAGATGCAAAAATAAAGGTCAAAATGTAGAAAATACTGGCTGAATATGAGACTGCTCAGGAAGGGATGTTTCAAAGAATTAGACGACAGCGCACGTAGGGAAAACCTGAGATTTTCAGCTACACCAGAGAAATTGAAAGTAACAGATTGCATTGACTTTATGAAAGCACAAATAAGCAACTGAACTGGTATTCCATGGCAGGAGGTGTTAGTTGAAAGGGCACATCATATGTATGCTCTGAACCTGGCTATGAGAAAGCAGCCTAGACCTTTAATAGTAAAGATGCAATCCTACCGGCATAAGGAATTGATTTTGACAAAAATGTGGCAGAAGAACAAAGTACTAAAAGTGGGAGACAGCAGAGTATTTGTGGAGAGTGATTTCTCATTGTATACCAGGCAGAAGAGAAGCAAATTTATTCCACTGTTCAGGGAATGTCAAGACACAGGTTTGATGTTCAAACTGCTGTACCCAGTTGTCTTCAAAGTATTCTTCCCTGGAGGTACAATATCATTTTTGATGATGTACATGCTAAGAAGGAAATACAAAAGTTTGTCCAACAAAAAGTGAGCTATGAAACAGAAAGAGATTCTGCTTCTTGTTCTTCTGGTAACAAAAACCACAGACAGACTGTATTTGTGAAACTTTTTTCCAATGTTTCAATGGAAAATGTTGGAGTGAAGTAAGGGAGCATGACATCTGACTAAAATAATCGAGAGTATGTTGGCAATGAGGCAGAGACAGGATTTGGGAGATGGAAATGAACAGTAATAATACAGTAACTTAATGTGGGATTACAGCGCAATAATTCTGTGTGTGAAATATGACAACAAGAAAATCTGGAAATATTAGACTTTTTCAGAATTTGTTGGACTTGTGGGGGACTCCCAAACATATACCCTGCTTCATATCATTAATGTACAAAAAATGCTTTAGGGAGGAGAAGAAGAGGGAGAAAGTTAACTAAGTAAAGACTTTTTTTTCTTACTAGCTCTATTTTGGTGGTACATGGTTTTCTTGGCATGCTGTAAAGTTTCCTTAGTTATTTTTAAGTGACTGGGGATTGTAAATAGGTGCTTCCTTGTTTTTTTTATCCTTGCTCTCTTTCTTCTTACTCAGTTTTAAGTAATGTAGGCAATGCAAAGAAAAAAAGAAAAACCTGGTGAAATTAGCATGACAGAAGAAAAAATAATGTGTTTTTTTCTCATTCTTGCATGGGGAAATGACTGGATTAAGGACCTTAGATTGATTTAGTAACAAGCTTTTAGATTAAGTAAGTGAATGAAAAAGAATATTGAATATTATGAGGCTTTTTTCTAGCAAATACATGTACACTCAGTGTAGCAATTCTGCAGATAGTCTTCATGTTTCCATGGAAATAATCTGATAAAAAGAAACTGGCTGCCTGGTTCTCATGGCTCCATAGAGACAATGTGATAAAGAGAAATTAGCTACAGCCTGTTGGAGACTGATTGGCTGAAGAAAAAAAAAAACTAAGAAGAGAAATTGGCTAGAAGATAATGTTCTCTGAAAGAATTCAGGAGTTTTCCCAGCTGGGAGACCTATAAAGAAAAGCCAATTAGCACTTAATAGAAGCACAGACTACACCATGGTTTTAGCATATTTAAATGTTCATTTAGGTTAACTCAAGTCCATGAGTGTGACTGTCAGTTTGGGACTTTTATTCCTATTAGGAGAGTAAAATTTCAGTATTTGAAGATGAGGGTTTTCAAAAAAAAAAAGTTTTGTAAGATACGATGAAGGCTCAAATGGATATGACAAGAAACAACCGTATAAAAGTTCAGCCTGTTAAACAGAACAGTCTATGTAAGTAACACAAAAGCTGGAAACAGACATTTAACAAAAAAATGTGTTATACATAAAAGGTGGGAATAATTACTTTTAATGCAGTGATGCTTCCTGTAATGTCTTAAATGTCAACAGTCTTACAGATATATATATATATATATATATATATATATATATATATATATATATATATATATATATATATATATATATAAAAGAAAGAGTAGTGAACTATATTAAAAAATGTAGAGTGCAAATAGCTATGTTACAGGAGACACACTTAGAAAGAACTGAACATGTGAATTTGATAAAGAAAGGTTTCCAGGATTGTTAGTCAAAGGAATACCTGGGACAAATGAAAAGAGGAGTACTTAATATTAATTGCAAGAGGAGCTCCAATAGTGATAGAAAGGGATAAAAAATAATGGCAGATTTGTAGTGCTAAGGGGCTACTGACATGTATTTATATTCCACCTAAAGCTGCTATAATGGAGCTTAAGAAAATTATGGGAAAAATAATCAGCCATCAGCAGGGTATATGATTTATAGGTGGGGACTGGAATGTGATTTGCAACAGTGAAGATGTGTCTGTGGGGCCCAGAAGGGAAAATATAACAAACAAAGGTAGATTTTTGAAAACATTTATGAAAATACTTGGCATGGAAGATTTGAATTCAGTAGCAGAAGTTCAGATTGAATTTACATATTATTCCCCAAGATATAAAAACTGGGCTAGGCTAGACAGAATTTACATTTCTCAGGAACATGTACATTTAACTGAAGGTCTTGATACGTACCCAATAACTATTTCAGATCATGCACCAATAATAACTAAAATGAAAACACATGGTAATGAAACAAAAATGAGACACTGGCACTTTCCCACCTATCTGTTGTAAAGAATGGAATTTAAGGAATGGATAGTTGAGATTATTCAGGAACTATTAGGGGAGATAAAAATTTCTTCTGAAAATATAGCTAGAGAGTGGGATAAAATTAAGTTGGAGCTTAGAAATCGGGTAGAAATGAAAGAAAGGAAGCTATGATTAAGACGTAACAAGAATTATTTAGAGGAACTATTGCAGTATAGGGGGAATGTCACAGAACATGAAGAGGATCAACTGCAGAATGCTAAGCAGAAAGTAAAGAATTACCTCAATAATATGCACAAGCTTAGAAAGCAACTGTTTTTTGATAATAACAGTAGAACATAACAACTTTTAGCACGACGACTCTGGCAACAGAAAGTAGAAAGGTCTGTTGCCAAGCTTAGTGAGCCTACAGGTAACAAGACATCCTGTAGAAGTATTAGAAATATTTTAGAAAATCTATGAAAGTCTGTACAAAGCAGAGAAATATGGAAATCAAGAAAAGATACAAATGGAAATGTTTATGGAAGAAATAAATATGCCAAGGTTAGAGGTAGATGAGGCTCAATTACTAACGGTTAGGATAGAAGGAGATGAGATAAAAATTGTGATGTATAAACAATCTACAAGAAAGTCCCCAGGAACAGCTGGTATTCCTGTGGAATTTTGGAAGCTAGCAGGGAAAAAACTGATAAAGATCTGGAAGGTTTTGTGTAACAGTGTTGTATGAGAAGGAGAAATACCGACATCCTGGAAGAAAGCAGTTGTATTTGTAATACCTAAAGAGAGCAAAGATCCATCAGAATCAGCTTTATACAAGCCCATTTCAATACTTACCATGATTATAAAGTGTTCATGTCTTTAATGGATAAAAGAATGATGAAAGTAATGCCAAAATAGATAGATATATATCATTGTGGTTTTGTGCTGAGGAGGCAAACATTTGACAACATTAACAGAACACTGGTGATCCAGAGGGATGGAGAATGTAAGAAAATACCATTGTTGTTGGTGGGTCTTGATGCAGAGAAAGCATTTGACACAGTAAGCTGGGACTTTATGAACAGGACAATGGAAGCATTTGCATTTCATGAAAAAATTATAAGGTTGATTATTCCTGTCCAAGAAGACTGAATGTTGTAATTAAATCAAAAGGTGCTACAACAAAGTACTAGTTTAAGGGTGTGCACACTTACACAATCAGCTTATTGTTTGTTTTTTTTATTTTTTATATTTTTTCACCTAACAGATTTGTTCATTTTTCAATTGAACTGTACAGGTTATAGGTAACATTAAAGGTGGGGAAAGTTTTGAAATGATTTATTGTGGTCTCATTTTTTTATATCACAAAAACCGGACATTTTAACTGGGGTGTGCACACTTTTTATATTCATATATCATAACTCTCTGCTGCCTTTTCCCCCTTTATCTTATAATAATGTATTCATGTATAACCCATGTAGCTGTTACTTTTAATTGAAACTGTAAAATATGTAACTAATGTCAAGGATATCTGAATAATGGAACTGTTGCTTACGAATGAAACTGACTGTAAATGATGAAACAATGCAAATGATGTCCATAATCTCTGTATGACGGAGCTTTTCTCCCTGGCCCTCCACTGAAAAATGGTGCTGCAAAGTGAGATTATCTTGGAAAGCAAATGGCAATAAATAAATTTATCTGCAGCCACTTTTTTGCCTGACAGTCAGCCATCTGCTCTCAGAAAGTCTGTAAGTCTAAAACATGAATCTCCCACCTGCATCTTGACATTTCCTGATTACTGGAATAAATTTATGACCCTTGTACGTGGTGTACAGTGAATAATCATTTTCTACAAACACTCTAATGTCTCCAACTTTTACTACTTTGTTCTTTTGCCAGAATTTTGTCAGGATCAACTCTTTCTGCTGGTGGGTTTAAAACTTTACTAATACAGGACTTAGCTGCTGTCTCATGGTCAGATTTGGAGCATACACACTGTGTACCCTTTAATAGTTCCTGCTACTGAATACCACTTCAATTGCTTATTTGTGCCTTTATAAAATTAAACACACTGTGTACCCTGTAATAGTTCCTGCTACTGAATACCACTTCAATTGCTTATTTGTGCCTTTATAAAATTAATACAGTGTGTTTCTTTTAGTTTCTCTGGTACAGCAGAAAATCTCAGATTTTCCCTACATACCCTGTCCTCTAATTCTACCATTTTTGAAACATTTCTTGAACAGTCTCATACTCTTGTCAGCCTTTTCTTTATTTTAACCTCTGACTTTTTGTAGTTTTTTTTTCAGTTCATCTGAATATCTGTTTAAAGCTTCTTCTAGCCTTTTGTTATTTCAGTTGATGTAGTCTTTCTGTGTTTCATTTATTTTAATCAGCTCTGAGCACATTTGATTTATTTTTTCCTCTAGATTACTGAAAGCAATGCCTTACACTAAAGATGGAGCTTCAACTGCTTTTTGTTGAAACAGCTTCAGTATTCTTCCTGGTTGGTGTTTCCTCTTCACCTTTTCTAGTTGATTTTCTTTCAAGCTCTCTTAGTTTCTTCTTTGTTAGCATCCAGGCAGTGTACTTACAGGTGAATAACTAAATTGACTAGAAGTGACAGAGTTCCTGGCCCTTGGCTTTCAGTTTCTTTTTTACACTGGGAGAGTTGAAGTTAAGCTGTTTGTCAGTCAGTTAGTGTGCAGCCATTTTGGAAAGTACTGTCTGTTTTATTTTGAGAACATATCACTTTAAGAAGTATTAACATATTACATCAGCAGTCACACCTGCCAATCTAGAAACATCAAAAATCTGGACAAAGGGCCATGAAAAGTAGGTACAACTGGCCAAAAATTGGGAAGCTGGTAAACATAAAATCTGATATATAATCATGCAACCCCGCCCACTTCAGTGAAATTGTGGGATACCAACGTGAAGATTAAGGTCAGTAAACAACAATAAATAATGGCAGCCATTTGAATTTCAGACTTCATATCCCTCAGAAAATACATAGTAATGCAAAATCTGAAATTATAGCAACTATCCACACTGTGTGATAACAGCATGTACTGCACACAAATGTGTAGCACATATAGCATATTCTGAGCACTAACATTTATGGAAGGTACAGATTAGTCAGTTTTTCTTGGAGCAAAACACTCACTCTTGTGCAGGTATAACTATAGCATTTAAATAATGCATGCTGGTTGGATGCATTGCTTTGCTTGCTGGAAATGTTGCAGCTTTTTCAGAATTTGTTAGTCACCAGCCCCCCCCCCCCCCCCAACTCACACATACTCACATGGCACGCACATACACCCTTTCTCTACTTTATCTTGATTTGCTGTCTGTAGACTGAGTCAGCTGTTTTGTATGCTGGTTTCCTTGGCTCAGTGCTTTAAGGAGTGTAAGACCAATTGTGCATTGGGTACAGAGAAAGAAAAGAGAAATTTGGGGGCAAGCATGAAAATATCGTGCTTCCTCCATATTCTGTAATGCTCCATCCACTTCAGAAGCAGCACAAAACAGAGGGGGGAAACAGCCATCACTTGATATTGCAAACTGTAATATTTGTCAGTTGGGCACTACAAAAATCCTTTCTGGATGTTGCAAACTATTGTCTTGTGCCACAGGATTCCTCCACACTAATGTCAGCCCTCACGACTGGATCAATGCATTCTGAATTCTCTTTACAATTAAGAAAACAGGTTTTTGTCTGCAGCCTCTGATTGTGGTTCTGGCTCTGCGTCTAAATATTAGAAAGCAGGGAGGACTGTATGGTATGCCAATGCACAACTGTAGGGCACCATGCTTAAGGACCAGTTACTGGGCATTAAAGCACAGACAGGTAGTCACTACTTGGAGAGCAGGATCATCAAAAGGCTGTATGGTTATCAATGCATAGGAAAGGTCTGGACAGCTGCCATCACAGTTAGCATACAAGGCTTGGGGTAGCCTGAATAGAGCTGGAGGTGGTGATCACAGCCAATTCCTGTGCTAAAGCAAAGACACTGTTCCTCCAATGCACAATGACTGACTGCTCACTGCACAAGGTGGCAAAACTTGGAAGCGCTTTGTAGCAGAACTCCAACAGAGCTTAATTCAGGCGACCTCAAGTAAATGGGTGGGGTTTGACTCTCCTCTAAGCCAATCTGATCACCTGTAGCTGGAGCCTACATTCAGTATCTGCTGTGATGATCTAGTGGGTTATATAGTCATTGCTCAGACAGTCCGTTAACCCTGACTGTCTGATACTGGCACACTATTTAACTCTAGTCTTCAGAATGGTCTAACTATTAGTAACAGGTTACACCTCTGGCTGCTAAATGTCGTTCAATGTTGTTTCTGGAACATTTGCACGGCTCCTGAATGGACTTAGGACTGCAGCATGTATGTTGCTGAGTACTAGGATTCCCCAACTGAAGTTACATGCTTCCCTGAGGTATATGAAGGCAGATTTTGAAACCACAAAGGACCCCATTCCTCAGTGCCAGCATAATATGTAAAAAATATTACCATACCACTTCATTTTAAGAAAACGTTTTTAGTTTACTACTAATATTTGTTTCTACTCTGCTTTAGTCTTCTCTTTTTATAAAATAAATGCTTGGGATATTTTATTTAAGGATTACAATTATAGATTTGAGACAAATACGTACTCACTTAAAAAAGTTAAATTTTCTGCATGCACATAAACTCGCTGACTTCCTGAGTCCGAATAGACATTTACAGAAACACTTGAGACTGAACAACACCAACAGAAAACCATTTGTCTCAGGAAAGCTAGTGTAATTTAAATCCTTACCTCTTCATGGACAGAAAAAATGCAAATATGTAGTTTAACGAAAACTAATAAAATCGTCTAAAAACCTTGATGCGTTTGTCATTGCAAAAGAAATTTTTGTGAGCCATAATACTTGCTAGATATATTGCTACAAAGGAAAACATTCATCTCCATGGTAACAGGATGCAGTACTGGTCCTTGGAAGAGACAAACTCCCTTACTGTTACCTCATGATTAGATTCTGTGTCATTTCTCCCTAAATTTAGTAGAGTTTACTGTCAAGACTGAAGGCAATGTGTCAGGGCAAGACTTCATAACCTTGTAGTTAGTGTGTAAAAATAGCCGATTGAGCAGTCTCTAGCATGCCATGCAAAAGTAATACACCCGTACCATCGCTGGCTGTAAATTAGTACTAATCAAGGGCTAAATACGGCAATATGACGGGCAAGGATGTAGCCCCCCCCCAAAAAAAAAAATGCTGGCTGTGCTTCTTGTTTGAAGTGTTGTGCAAGCAGTTACAGTTAAGATATGTTATACCTTTACAAATGATTAATGTCACTGGCACCAAATTTTACAATAACAAATACGCCATAGATGAATTACTGTAGTGTAGCTTCCATCAGTTAAAGTGAGAGTAGTTCCCCATAAGCTTAGCTGCCCACAAGTCATCGGCTGTAAACAGAGTAAGTTTTTTTTTTTTTACTTTTTGAAATCTCTGAGTCTCGCGTCTCTGAGAGTCTGACAAGCAGTTATCACGCATGCCCCTGTACACTGGTGATGTGTGGTGACGTCATTCATACATTTAAAGTGGTATACATTAAAAAAATGAATAAATAAAACCAGGAATTAAAGGGGCCACTTGAGAATTTGTGGCACCCCATTATTTTGCCCTCAAAACTGGTAAATACCGAGGAATTCGGTATGGTTGAGAGCTATGTCTGTAGTGCAGAAGCCTGCTGTTGCTGTTTAAAACACTATCATTGCTCTGTGTATTGGCTTCTCTAAAACTGCAGCTATCGTTTCAGCAGTTGTGTCCTACCAAATATAGTGTATGTTTGCCCCATTCTATGCCCTTCTCATTTATTTTTAAGCGGGATACTAATTTATCCTCTCGGACTAAATACAGTCTATACAGTGTTTTCGCACACAACTACACCCTCCTGCAAGCCTGAATGCTGCCCTTTTTGTTCCCTACCTTCTACTGATCAGCAAAAACACAAGACAGGTCATGCAGTGTTCTGAGATGACCGGTATTTAGCTGTATGTGGTAGTTTATTAGTTGAATGCTTGAATTACACCCCTCTTTCCCAGCTGTTTGTGTTTATAAACTGTCTCCACCTTGAATAGTAAGATGAGGGATAGAAACACAAGCTTGTTGCAATATTGAAATACCACAGTAATTGAAACAACTTATGTTTACAAGTAGATTTATATTGTTAGCAGGACCCCATTCCCCAGATGATCACAAACATGCTTCCATTCAGCAAGCATTTGTAGCTTTAAGTACAATCAATATGGATAACGTATATGCTATTATGTAGGGTGAAAAAAAAGCATTCAGCGTACTTTGCAGTACAGATGATTCTTTCATAGCAAACTTGATTTTTGAGGCGCAGATTGCTCTGCATAAACTTAGACTGATTGCCTGCCACAGCAGCTGTTAGCTGTTTCACTCTCTTCTGCTTGCCATAGCAGCTGTTACCCGTTTCACTCCCTTCTGACCAGTTCCCCAGTCACTCTGTGATCTTTGCAAGTTAAACACTCCCTAACTAATTAATATCTCATAATTATTAATAGTAATTAATAATAACTAATTATTATCTAATACTTCCCACTTAAAATTACACACTGGCACTAACATCCTAACCTATTCCACTTCCAGCTTCAAATGCCAAAAACACTGCTCTTCCCGTTCCCCCACAAAAATACATACTTCCATATCAACTCACTTATCTCCAATCCATAGATAAAAATAAATAACTTCAGTGAAACCAATACCTCACTCCAACTGTCTACCAACAACTGCTGAAACTCAGCTATATTCAAACTTTAATTCCTGTAATATTTCTACTTTCTGCAATATTTTCACTTTCTTTTTTTTTTGAAACACCTTTACTGAATTATCACTTGTGACATACGCACATTTACATTCATATAAAATTAATCAAACTATATTAACATACAAACATACTTCACATATATTGCTATATAGCATATAGCCTAAGCATTACTACATAAGGTATTCAATTCCTGCTTTTTTTTTAAACAAGAAACGTCTTGATTAAACCATCACTTACTACACAGGCAGTCATACATTTATATAAATGAAAACAAACCACACAGACACAATCCTAGATGCAAGCATTTTACATCGCAAAACATACTGACACATTCCCAGTGGCAAAAAGTATACATCACTTATAATCTACCTAATCTTTCCCACTCAAACATTACATAGCTCATTGAAGTCCTGCTGCCTTTTAAGCCACATTCCTCTCTTGTATGTACAGTTCCCACTATTCAAATGTTTTCCTATATACTTTGCTCTTACCCTTTTCTAAAGATCTCAATTTCTGTTGTTTTATCTTTGTTACTATATTCAGTACTTCCAGTATAGTTGGTTTAGATTTTGATTTCCATTTTCTAGTAATTGCTTTTTTGGCAGCCACCATTATTATACACAGCAAGGCCTTACCATGTCTAGGCAATCATGATTTTGTATCATAGCTCAGAAAAATCATCTCCCTCTTCAGACCAACCTGCCCACCCAGCATCTCCGACAATGCATCCTGCAGGGAATCCTTAAAGTCCGCCAAATCACCACACTCCCAGAAAATATGCTTCCAATTACCTCTTTCGTCATCTTCACTCCTCCAACATTTACTATCTACCTGAGGAAAAATTCTCTGGAGTCTACTTGGGGTATAAAAATATCTGTGTAAACATTTCCAAGCAAAAATCCTAAATCTTATAGATTTTGTTGCATATTTGGGAGACATACATATATCTTCCCTTTGTTTCTTTGTGAATTCATTATCCAGTCTCTCTTCCCAATCCTTTCTAACCTCCTCTGATTGATTCTTATAGTTATCGTGCAATGTTTTATATGCTCTACTAATTATTCCTTTTATAATGGCAGCTTCTTTTCTAGATTCTATTAAAACCTCTACCAGTGCTGGTCTTTCATTTAGGACCCCGCCATTTCTCTCTCTTTGCCTATACTCTGATATCAATCCCTGATAGGGAAGGCAATCTCTAACCTGCAGTCCAAATAAATTCTTTGCGTCTTCCCATCCTATCATCTTTCCCTCTCTAGTTATTTGCTCCTAGTACCTTGGTTCCTTTGCCAGTTTTCTCCAGTAAATTCCGGCCCCTGCTTGCCTATTGTCTGTATCCCTAATTACAGTCATCCCTGTCTGCAGAATCTCCTTTCTCCATTCCCATATTGGTTCAGTTCGTAGAATGCCTTCTGCTACTTTATGGATATAATATTTATTCTTATTCTCCTCAAAGGTTTCCATCGAAAATCCCAGTCTCTCCCTGTTACTTGAGCTTCCCCTCTCTCATTCCCATCTATTTCGACTTTGAATTATAGTTTTCTATGTGTGCTATGTATAGGAGTCTTAACAGTGTAGCTGTGAAATCCCCCTTCAAATTGGGAAATCCCAATCCACCCTGTTCTACTGGAAGAATTAGTGTATCCCACTTGACTGTTGCTGTCTTCACCTCCCAGATAAAGTCCTTCAGCTCTTTATTAATTGCTACCCATAACCTCTCTACTGGTTGATAAAAATATGTCTGACCTGTGTATAAGACTAAACTGCTTGTATCTTACTATCCATATCCATGTAACACAACTTCCATTTCCTCCGTTTTTGTATTTTCTGCTGCTACGCTAGAATCATTTTTTAATCCATACTCCTAAATATTTCATTTTATAATGTCCCCATAAATATGGGTATTCCTGAACCAGTTCACGTGTGGTTACATAATTTACTGCTATTGCCTTTGTTTTAGCGTCATTCATTTTGTATCCTGAAAAGATCTGAAACTGTTTTAAAATGTTCCACAACACTGTAATGTCATTTTCTGGTTTTGTCAGGTGCAAAATAATATCATCTGCAATTAAAGCTTTTCCTGACTACCATACCAATTATAACCTTGAATTTCTGAGTCCGTTATTTTCTTTGCCAGTGGTTCTAAATATAATGCAAATAATAAAGGGGAAAGAAGACACTCCTGCCTGGTTCCTCTGCTCAAGCAGAAATTATCAGAGAAGACTCCACCCACTTTAATTTTCGCCTCCAATCCCTCATATATCCTTCTAATCAAACAATATTTTTTTCAGGAAATGCAAATGCTTCCATTGCCCTGCTCATAAAGTCCCAACTTACTCTATCAAATGCTCCCTCTGCATCAAGACCCAACAACAATGATGTTTTTGTACATTCTGCTTCCCTCTGGATCATCAGAGTTCTATTAATGTTGTCAAATGTTTGTTTTCCCACCACAAAACCACATTGATCCATATATGTCCATTTTGGCATTACATTTGCCATTCTTTTAGCCATTAAGGACATGAACACTTTATAATCATGGTTTAGTATTGAAATGGGCCTGTATAAAGCTGGATCTGATGGATCCTTATCATCTTTAGGTATTGCAGCTACCACTGCTTTCTTCTAGGATGATGGTACTTCTCCTCCAATTAAGATATTGTTAAATAAAACCTTCCAGATATTTATCAGTTTTTTCCTCCTAGCTTCCAAACTTCCACAGGAATACCATCTATTCCTGGGGACTTTCTTGTTTATTGGTTATACATAACAATTTTTATCTCATCTCCTCCTATCATAACTGTTAGTAATTGAGCCTCATCTACTTCTAACCTTGGCATATTTAATTTTTCCATAAACATTTCCATTTGTATCTTTTCTTGATTTCCTGCTTTGTACAGAGACTCTTATAGAATGTCCGAAATATTTCTAAAACCTCTACAGGATCTCGTTACCTTCTTTGTTACAGGCTCCCTAAGTTTGGCAACAGCCCTTTCTACTTTCTGTTGCTTGACTTGTTGGAGTAAAAGTTCTAGTGTTATTATCAAAAAACAGTTATTTAACAGCAATCTTTCTAAGCTCATGCATATTATCATGGTAATCCCTTATTTTCTGCCTAGCATTCTGCAGTTGATCCTCTTCTTGTTCTGTGAGATTCACCATGTTCTGCAACACTTTAACACATTTGTGTTAAATAATTCTTGTTACTTCTTAATCATAGCTCCCTTTCTTTTATTTCCACTCAATTTTTAAACTCCACCTTAATTTTATCCTACTCCCTAGTTATATTTTCAGAAGACATTTCTGTTCTCTCTAACAGCTCCTGAATAATCTCCACTACCCATTCCTTAAATTCCTCTATTGTCAACAGATAGGTGGGAAAGCGTCTAGTCTCTCATTTTTATTTCATTACACTGTGTTTTTATTTTAACTATTACTGGAGTATGATCTGAAATAGTTATTGGGTGAGTATCACAAGCTTCAGTTAAATGCACATGTTCCTGTGAAGTGTAAATTCTGTCTAGCCTAGCCCAGTTTTTATATCTCGGGGAATAATATATAAATTCACTCCAAACTCTTATTACTGAATTCACATCTTCCATGCCAAATATTTTCATAAATTTCTTCAAAAATCTACTCACCTCTGTTATATTTTCCCTTCTGGGCCCCCCAAACACATCTTCACTGCTGCAAATCAAGTTCTGTTCCCCACCAGTAAGTAAGTAATATTCCCCGCTGAAAACGGATTATTTCTCCCAGACTCTGCTTAAGCTCGATTATAGCAATTTTAGGTGGAATGTAAATACATGGCAGGGTAATCCTCCTCCCTTGCCAGTAACCCCTTAACACTACAAATCTGCTATTATTATATTTTTTATCTTCTTCTATCACTATTGGAACTCCTCTTGCAATTAATATAAATACTCTTTTATTCTGTTGTCTGACCTATTCCACTGAACAGCCATCCTGAAAACCTTTTTTTTATCAAATTCACATGTTCAGTTCTGTGTGTGTCTCCTGTAACATAGTTATTTGCACTCTCCATTTTTAATATAGTTCACTACTCTTTCTTGTTTGTATTTATCTGTGAGGCCATTTTCATTTAAAGACATTAAATACATCATCATTGTATTAAAAAGTTATTATTCCCACCTTTTATGTATAACATCTTTTTTAAATTTCTAGTTCCAGTTTTTGTGTTACATACATACATACACTGTTTGGCAAGTTGAACTTTTACAGGGTTGTGTCTTATCATATACATTTGAGCCTATGTCACATCCTATAAAACTTTTTTGTTTTATTGAAAGCCCTCAAACAAAAAAACAGACACACTCGCAATATCCCCTAAAACCTATTAACTTAATACTAACACACAAAACTATGTACACCTTCAAATAATGAACTTTTCCTCTCCTAATAGGAACAAAAGCCCCAAACTGACAGCCACACTGACAGACTTGAGTTAATGTAAAAGAAAGGTCATCCATGCTAAGACATATGGTACAGCCTGTGTTTCTACTAAGTGCTGATTGGTTTTGTCTTATCCTTATAGCTCTCCCACCTGGGAAAACCCTGAATGTTTTCACAGAACATTAACTACCTTGAATGTGTTCAGAGAACATCATCTACTTTGGAAAAAACCCTGAATGCTTTCAGAGAGCATTATCTCTTATCCAATTTCTCCTTTCTTTTTTTTTCCTCAGCCAATCACTCTCCACCAGCCTGTAGCCAGTTTCGCTTTATCAGATTGTCTCCATGGAGACATGAAAACCAGGCAGCCAGTTTCTCTTTATCAGATTGTTTCAATGGAAACATGAAGACCAGCTGCAGAATTGTTACTCAGCTTACATGTATTTGCTAGAAAAAAAGCCTCATAATATTCAATGTTCTTTTACCTTTTCTTGCTCTCTTTTAAAACTTGTTAATAAATCAATCTAACGTCTTTAATCCGTTCAGTTCCCCATGCAAGAATGAGAAAAAGCACATTAATTTTTTCTTTTACCATGCTTTTTAACTAGGTTTTTTATATATTGCAGCGCCTACTTCTCTTAAAACTGAACAAGAAGAGAGAGAAGGGGGAAAAAGAACAGCAGTACCTGTTTACAATCCTGATTAATCTGAAAATAACTGAAAAAATTTTACTTTATAGCCTATAAGGAAAACCACACACACCACAAAATTGGTACTATTTAAGAAAAAAACTTTACTTACAGTTAACATTCTCCCCTCCTCTTGCCCTCCCCAAAGCACTTTTCTGAACATTAATGACTTAAAGTAGGGAATTTGCTTTAGAGTCCCCCACAGTTTCTAAATCCAATATTTCCAGATGTTTGTGTTCTGTCACATTTCACAAATATAATTATTGCATTGTAATCCCATATTAAGTTAATAGTTTTATTACTATTCATCTCCGAAATCCTGTCTCTGCTTCGTTTCCAACATACTTTTGATTCTTCTAGCCAACTCTCATGCTCTTTTCCTTCTCTCCAACATTTTCTATTAAAAAAATTGAAAGGGTTCACAGGTACAGTCCCTCTGTGGTGTTTATTACCAGAAGAACAAGAAGCAGAATCGTCTTCTGTTTCACAGCTTACTGTTTTGTTGGACAAACTTTTGTATTTCCTCCTTAAGATGTACTTTATCAAAAAATTATTTTATCCCTTTAGGGAAGAATACTTTGAAGATAGCTGGGTATAGCAGTTTGAATCTCACACCTGCATATCAACATTCCCTGAATAGTGTTAATAAATTTGCTCCTCTTCTGTCTGGTGTAAAATGAGTAATCATTCTCTACAAACACTCTGCTGTCTCCCACTTTTAGTACTTTGTCCTTCTGCCACAATTTTCGCAGAATCAACTCCTGCTGGTAGGAGTGCATCTTTACTATTAAAAGGCTAGGTTGCTTTCTTATAGCTAGGTTTGCAACATACACACAATGTGCCCTTTCAACTAACAACTCCTGCTGCGGAATACAGCAGCATTATCATGTCATCTGAATATCTGTTTAAGGTGTCTTCCATTTTTTTCAGCCATTTGTCACTGCAGTCATCCCACTTGAATCGTTTCCCTCTTTCCCCCTCCAACTTTTTTCTTTCCCTCCCTCTTTCTCCTTCTTACTTCCTTCTTCCCTATACTTATTCTACCAATTACAACATTTTCCTATGAACAACTTTCTGAATCTTTATCTGCCACCTTGTTCTTCCCATCCTCCTCTACACTGTCTACTTAACTGAATTGCCTCTTTTACTGAAACCTCATACTGCTATTGTAATCTGCTAATCCTCTAACTCTACAAACGTCTGTCATGCTTATTGTATTTTAGTTTAATAAGCCTCATTTACAATTACCTTATTCAGATATTACAGCTGACATCTGCTTTCATTGTACAAACTTGATTGATTTTTTTTTTGCATGTTGCTACATATGTTGGACTTTTTTACTTGCTTAGCTTGTACTGTGAACATTTTTCTTTTTTAATTGTTCAACTTCTACTGTGAATATTTTACTTGTATCACTTCCAATTGTGGGAGCTTTTTTCCCCGGGGCTCCACTGAAAAGGGACACAGTCGGACTGCCCCAGTCAACAAATGTGAAATAATAAATAAATACCAGTCCAGTTGCTTACTCGTGCATTCATAAAATTAATCCGGTCTTCTTTGGGATAGGTGAAAATCTCAGGTTTTCCCTACATGCTCTGTCCTTTAATTCTATTATTTTTTAAACATCTTTTCCTGAGCAGTCTCATATTCAGCCAGCCTTTTCTTTATTTCTCCCTCTGATTTTTGCATCTTTATCATCTCATCTGAATATCTGTTTAAGGCTTCTTCCATTTTTTCCAGCCTTTTGTTGTTTGTGTTGATATATTCCATCAGTGTTGTGTTTATTTTAACCAGGTCTATGTGCAGTTGTCTTATATCTTCCTGTAGGTTACTGGAAGTCATTTCTGAAGATTGCATTCTTTTTTGCTGAACAGCTGCAAAATTCTCCCCAGTCAGTGTTTCTTCCTCACTTGTTGTACCTGATTTTTTTCCAGGTCTGTATTTCATTATTCCTGGCATCCAGGCAGTGCACGTACTAGCCAGTTACTGAGTGTTGCCCATAAACACAAGTCTACTGGCCTTCTCTGCTGAGTTTCTGTTGGGAGAGCTAGAAATAAGCTGCCAGTCAACATACAGCCATCTTTTAAGTCCAACCTTTTCACCTTCTTAATAATCTCACCAACGCTGTACACTGCCCAGTCGAATCATTCTTCAAAAAGTGGCCTACCACACCAGAACAACAACATTCTTATTGCCCCCTACTTAATGACAAAAGTATTAGAAACAAGTTAGATGAGATCAGTGGCTTTCTCAGCAGCCATACATTGGGCATAGTCGGAATCATAGAATCCTGGTTAAAAAATGACCACTCACAAAGTTCACCACTTCTTTCCAAGGTACAAGTAGGTATTATTTGATTTCTGCCAGGTAATAAGTCAGATGGTGGGGTAATGCTCCTATACAAATCTACCCTTAATTTCTCTGTAGTGAGCCAGGCCAGTACTATGTCAAACAATTAACCCATCTTAAGTTCAGTAATCACCTTCACCTAGCCATGGCATACTTCCAACCACCCTCTTCATTAGTCAAATCCATTAAAAGAAAACATAGCTAGCATACCACAAAGTAAACACACCATTATATTTTGAGACTTCAACCTAACCTGTCTAGATTACAGCTCCCAAGATATATCTGAATTTCTAGCTGACCTTACCATAATACAACTAGTATATGAACCTACCAGACCCAACTATAGAACTAACTACCACACTCTCATTGACCTCAAATCACCTCACACTCTAACATCACCTTCATTACTACCCACCTCCTAAATTTAGTGATCACTGCTTTATAGCTTTCCACATTCAAAACTTCAAAATAACAACTCCTACCAGACTTGTTCTCATTTAGACCAAAATATTCAAACAACCTCTCCAGACTCCATTCTCAGCCACCACTGGTCTCTCATACTCAACCATACAGATACAAATGTAGTCACTATACAAATCACAAGAACTTCTCTCTCTTCAAAATACTCACCTCCCCTTAATTATCAGGCACTTCAAACACACTAATACCCACTGACTAACCAAAGAACTTAAAATGTTAAAGTGACTTTGTCATGAAAGAGGAAACAAGAACTGTCAACATTAACTCAAAAACATTATACCATTCAATGGAAAAGCATTAAACAGACAATATGAAGGCACAACGCTATATATTTGTCTTTGAAGGAAACCTCCATCTTGCACTCAGCCAGAAAATTCTGCCAAGAGGTAAACATAACAAGTAGGGACCCTCTAAAGAAGCTTATGCCAAGAACTACATACCTTGCCAGTCCACCATTCTCTCTTCAGCAGATTTCCTCATTGAATTCTCTTCCCTCACCTCCATCAAAACACATTTCCAGCTGTCTTGCAGAACCAAGCCCCACAGAATATATACCATCCTTTTACTTCAACAGAATAAACAGCTAAGCAAATTACCTGATTGCTGGAGCAGATGCGATGTGACTTTCCTAATTGTCCAGACAAACTCTGTCCACGGTTCATATACCACTGCAAAGTATTCTTACTCACTTCTCTGGCCCACCTATGTAACCTTTTCTAACAGAAAACACTGAGCTGTCCATCTGGAAATCTACTTATGTCACACCAGTGCTAAAAGTTGCAAAACCAACAAATATTAGTCATTTCAAACTAATCTCGGTACTGCCCATACTGGGCAAAGCCTACATAATCTTTTTAGTGAACAAGTCATCACCTGCTTCCAAAAATATCACATGTGATAGTGTTCAGTCTCGCCGTTTGTTCTTACACATGGGTTCGGAGCCGATCCTCGGCTCCGTGTTGGCCGCTTGCAAGCTCTGCATCGAGAAGAAGCTCGAGACAATCTAATACCCACAATCCCCCTCTGCCTTTACCTCAGATCTAGTTTGCCGCTGCTGCGTTCGCATCGCTGGGAGCTAGCTCGAGCATCTTCAGATAAGATATAACTTATATTTTTTGTTATATTTTAGAAAAAGTTGTTCTGAAAGTACCTTTAGGTATACTTAGTGTGTGTGTGTGTGTGTAGGTAGAATTCTCGGTACCGTTAAATTTAATTTATCTGGTTAGAGTTTTCGGGGCCTACTACCCCCTTCTAAATTTGACAACCGGACTGACATACCCATCGGATTTGACTTGTTTACATTGGATTTGTCTTTTATACTGGACTTGACTTTTCTCTCTACTGAAAAATGTCTGACAAAATTAAATCAGGCTTTAAGCGTTGTCAGTGTGGCCAAAAAATGTCAGTTACTGACAACCATAGTTCCTGTGTCTACTGCCTTGGCCCTCTCCACTTACAAGAGGACTGTTCAATTTGTCACTCTTTTAGTGGGAGGGTCATGACAGATAGGTGCAGGAAACTCATGGACAGAGGGTTGTTAAAACCTTCCTTTCAGGAGGCTCTGGATGCTTCAGACCAGGCATCCAAATCCTCGAAGGAATCGAAGGCGCCGGAGCCCAAGTCATCGGCTCCGAGCTCTTGAGTAAAGTTAGATCACCGGTTCCACAGACTTGGGCCGAGTATTCAACTGGTGTCGGTTCCTGAGCCTCGAGCCTTGGAACCGGTGATGGAGCTCCTCCTCGACTTTATTGAGGTCGGCTCCGTCTTCGGTTCCTTCGACCCGTTCTTCTAAGCTCTCCGATGTCGATGTGGATCGTGTGGTGCAGAAGTTATTGGAGCATTCGGCCCTATCCAAACTTATTTCAGTTTCCACCCAGTTGGTGTCGAAACTTGAAGGCCTCCCATTGTCTCCATCCATTCCTCCTCCGAGACCTATCGAGTCTTTGGAGCCGGAAGAGGTTGATCTTCTGATTGTGGACCCCTCGGGTCCAGAACCGTCCTTCTCTCGGTCTGTTCCTCTCACCTCGACTCCGTCAGACCCGGTACCGGAGTCTCGGAGCCGACGATCTGTCCTTGGTTCCGGGGCGAGTCGAACCGGCGTTCGGTTCTGACCCTTCCCCTTGGGGCCTCGGCGCGGATCGATTCGGCTCCGTCCTCGGGGTCGATGCCTTCGGTGCCTGTTTGAGGATTCTTCCCATTTCTTCGAACCGGGAGATTCTTCGACTCGGGCCCCGGGGCTTCGATCTGATGAGGAAGGTGTTGTCTACCCAGACAACCACATCAGTAGAAGCAACCTCTCCTCCCCATAAAGGACCGTTATCCTCCTCTGCACCCACGGCCACATCCAAGCGTCGAGCACCGGTGTCTCAGCCACCCCTGGAGGGTGCCCCCTCTTCCTCGGAGGCTTCTTGGATGCTCCCACGAAGAAGTCCCTAGGAAAAGATTGTGTAAGAGGAGACACTTGGATTCTCCACAAGAATCCTTGACATCCGATACTGACTTAGATGAGTCAGAAGGGTCCCCTAAGTCACCTTCAGAAGATGTCTCTTTTTCTGACATATTGGAGATCCTGAAACAGATAGGTGACTGGCAGTCCCTCCCCCCTTCTGAGGATGAGTCAGTCTTGCTGAAGGCATTTGGTGCTCGCCCTTCTTCCTCCTGGGTCACTCCGCCCTTCGACGAATTAATGGAACTTATTGCTCGAAGGGCGTGGGAGGCTCCTGACACAGTGGAACCAGTCCCAAGGAAACCCAATAAGTATATCACTGCACCCCAGGACAAGACTTACTTAACAAAAGGAGTTCCAGTGGACGCTATGGTGGTGGCAGCAGCCACGAAAAAGGAGATGTCGGAATCTTCCTCATCTGTCCATCCCCCTAATAAAGATTCTAGGACTATGGACAGATATGGGAAGCGCATTTTTAGTTCAGCGGCTTTTTCCATGCGATCCCTGAACTATTTGACCCACTTTACACGACTGCAGAGGGATCTAGTCAAAGAGTTGGGAGATACCCTCCAGGGTACTACAGATGCTGCTGTCTCAGAGAAAGTGACAGCGCAACTTAATACCCTTACATCCATTGTGAACTCGTCCATGAGGCTGATCTCTTATGCAGCCGAAGGTTCGAGTAGGGCAGCAGCTTCAGCGATTGCTCTTCGCAGACAATCCTGGATGCGCTTATGTTCATTGCGGAAGCCTTCAAGTCTTCCTTTACTAACGCCCCATTTGACGGTGCCACTCTCTTTGGCCCCAAAGTAAAGGAGACCCTTACCCGGTGTGAGCAGGAGGGAAAGACTCTGTCTGCTGTCGGAGTCCGTTTTCCACCCCAACCAGACCGTACCCCAAAGGGCAAGCGTGGTGGAAAAATGTGGTTTCGAAAACCCCAAGGATCTTTCCCAGGCACACAGGGTGATGCCCTCTAGAGGCAGAGGAGGGGCAGAGGTGGAAGACGCCGCCCTGGCGGCAGAGGGGTCCGCAGAATCAAGGTGACAGGGATACACTCCCTGGTAAACCTTTCCAGCACTCCTGAGAGGAGGCCCGACTGTCCTGCTCTGGAGGCAGTCGGGGGTCGCTTAGCTTTATACCCTCAGGCCTGGCAAAACATAACTACAGACAAGTGGGAAAAAAGCGTGGTTACCAGAGGTTACAATATACCCTTTCTATCCCATCCCATTCCAAAGAAGAGACTCCCAGATGTACCGCCCCATCTGCGAGAGCCAGCAGCTATAGAAATTTCAAAGCTGCTAGAAAAAAGAGTCATCCAACCAGTCCCAGCAGACCAGCAAGGATTCGGGACTTACTCAAGGTTCTTTTTAGTTCCAAAGAAAACAGGGGACTGGAGGCCCATTCTGGACCTAAGCTACCTCAATACCTTCGTCAAGAAAGAAAAGTTCCGAATGGTCACGCTTCAATCGATCCTTCCATTCTTACAGAAGGACGACTGGATGTGCTCAATAGATCTGAAGGATGCATACTACCACATCAAAATGGCCAGGGCATCCAGAGATCATTTGCGCTTCCGGCTGGGTGCCAGTCACTTTCAATTTCGAGCCCTGCCCTTTGGTCTGACCTCAGCCCCAGGGTCTTCACCAAATGCATGGCAGTGGTAGCGTCTCACTTGAGACGCCAAGGATTCCAGGTGTTTCCGTATCTGGACGACTGGCTCCTATCTGCCACCACCCAGCGTCAACTAGTACAGGCCAGAGACTATACTCTTCAACTGTGTATTCACCTAGGAATTTCCGTAAACTTGGAAAATCCTTACTACAGCCATCACAAAGTATCTTATTCATAGGAGCGGAATTAGATACACATCAGTTAATTCTAAGACTTCCTCCAGAAAGGATACTTTCACTTCAGACTCACATCGTCTTCTTCTCTTGTCCAGGAAATCCCCAGCAAAACTGGTACTGAAGGTTTTGGGACTCATGTCGGCTTCTCTTATAGCAATACCCCTGGGAAGACTGCACATGAGAGTCCTACAATGGCTACTGTTTGCGCAATGGTCGTTCCAACAACTACCTCTAACACACGAGATTCTCATAACGAACACATGCAAAACACACCTAAACTGGTGGCTCCAAACGTGCAACCTTTCCAAGGGGAGACCATTTGTGCTACCCACGCCTACAGTTACGGTGACCACGGACGTGTCCCTGATAGGGTGGGGGGGCATCTTTCAGGGACAGACAGTCCAAGGCGAATGGACCAATTTAGAGTACAATCTGCACATCAATGTTCTAGAGTTGAGGGCAGTGTTTCTAGCGTTGCAACACTTTGCTCCCCTTCTTCCTCTGGGAACTATTGCAGTTCAGACGGACAACATGTCGGTAGTCTGGTACATAAACAAGCAAGGGGGAACCAAGTCCTATCAGCTATGCAGAGAGGCCATGAGAATCTGGCAATGGGAGGAGTCCACGGGTCGCTTTCTGATAGCAACGCACATCCCGGGGTCATCCAACGTCATAGCCGACAGGCTGAGCAGAGCAATTCTGTTACCGCACGAGTGGTCCCTAAAACAGTCAGTTGCGAAAAAGATTTTTCGCATGTGGGGCCAGCCGTCCTGCGATCTGTTTGCGTCTCCAATGAACGCCAAATGCAGGAGCTACTTTGCCCTATTACCCCCTCCAGGGAAGTCCCTAGGGACGCTCTGATTCACGATTGGCCCCGGGACTCCTGTACGCATTTCCTCCCTTCCCTCTGATATCAAAGTTTCTCCAGAAAGCCAGGAACCTACACAGGACAATAATCCTCATTGCCCCATTCTGGCCTCGTCAAATTTGGTTCCCCTTCCTGATGACACACTGCATTCGGGGACCCTGGATCCTGGACCCAGAGCCAGATCTATTGACTCACTCGTCAGGGGCTCCCCATCCCGTGCTCTTGTCCCTCCATCTAGCAGCTTGGCTGCTCCAATTCCCAACTTAGCCAGGTCTGATCTTCTTTCGCCTGCAGTTCAGAATATATTAGTGGCTTCTCATAAAGCTTCCACTACTAAAACATATTCTAGTAAATGGAAGCGATTTGTATTCTGGGCGAATACACAGCAATTGGATCCTTTTATAGCTCCTTTGAATAAGATATTAGAGTTTTTAACAGACTTGTTCCATCAGGGTGCTTCTCCTGCCACATTAAGAGTTCAGTTGGCGGCCATTTCTAATTTCCATGTGGAAGAATGTGGGGCTCCTGTTATGGCCCACAGACTTTGTAAAGCCTTTTTAAAAGGGGCTTTTCATATTAGACCACCAATTAGATCTCCTACGTCACCTTGGAGTCTAAATTTATTGTTATCTAAATTAATGTTGCCCCCCTTTGAACCAGCCTCCTCTTGCCCATTGAAATTTTTGTCTTGGAAGACTCTCTTTTTGGTAGCCATTACATCCGCTAGGCGAGTATCTGAACTTCAAGCTCTCTCCATTAAGCACCCATATTTGATCTTTCACTCTGACAGAGTTTCTCTTGAACTAATTCATCCTTCCTTCCTAAAGTTTGTTCTATTAATAATATTAATCAGTCCATTGAATTACCCACCTTCTTCAAGAATCACTCCAACAAAATGGAGTATATGTTGCACAAATTAGATGTTAACAGACAGCTAAGGTTTTACTTGGATAGAACAAAAGATCACAGAAAAACTGATCAACTTTTTGTAGCCTTTGCTGATAATAGGAAAGGAGTAGCGGTTACCAAAAGAACTCTTTCTAAGTGGTTAACGGATTGTATCATCTATGTCTATGATTCTTCAAATCAAACTATTTTGCACAAACCCAAAGGACATTCCACAAGGTCAGTGTCTACATCCCTGGCTCATGCAGCCCGCCTACCACTAGATGCTATTTGTGCGGCTGCTACTTGGTCTAAGCCACATACATTCATTTCTCATTATAAGGTAGACAAGGTTTCTAGGGACAGGGCAACCTTTGGTTCCACTGTGCTCAAGAACGTCCTTCCGTGAGTTCCTCAGGAACAAGGAGCTAGGGACGCTACCCATGTGTAAGAACAAACGGCGAGATTGAACACTATCACATATAGAAGTTATGTCCTTACCATAACGTTCCATGTGGAGTGTTCATCTCGCCTTTGTTCTTACATTCCCACCCTCCCGCCCTTAGGAAGAACATTCAGTTTTTGGTGCCTGGCCTGGGGCATTCTGCTTCTGCTTTGCAGTTGTTGTGTATATAGTTGACATGTATATATATGTGTATGTGTCTATATATATATAGACTCTTAGTTCTGTGCATATGTGATGTAAGCATGAGTGTGCTCTCTCTGGCTACTGGTTTGCTTGCAAACTAGATCTGAGGTAAAGGCAGAGGGGGATTGTGGGTATTAGATTGTCTCGAGCTTCTTCTCGATGCAGAGCTTGCAAGCGGCCGACACGGAGCCGAGGATCGGCTCCGAACCCATGTGTAAGAACAAAGGCGAGATGAACACTCCACATGGAATGTTATGGTAAGGACATAACTTCTATTTACTGTCTAATAAACAGCATGTATTCTGGCCTGGGAGAAGTAATCTGACTGCTCTTTGAACACTAATCAACCACATTCTCTGTAGCATGGATAAAGAACACCTAACAACTGTAGTCTTCATTGATTTAACTTGGGTTTTTGACATGGTTGACCAATCCGTCTTGCTGTTTCACCTATTAGACAACATAATCAGTCCATGGTGCACAATGGTTCCATGATTTTCTTGTCTGCAGAACCTTCCAAGTAAAATGGACTGTCTGCTCCCTCTTCTAACCCAATCAACATACGCCTGTATCCGTCAAGACACTATACTGGCCCCTCTCCTTTTCTTTATTTTCATAAACTCCTTCTTAATCTACAGCTACGTCAACTTCCAACTTCTACTATACACTGATGACATGGTGCTTCACAAACCTAGTCCAACTCAAATAGACGTGAATAAGCAACTGCAATTAGACTTTCTATTCTAAACATTTGGATCACAACTTAGTAGCTGTCACTGAATCACAAATAAATCCCACAAAACTATGATTTAATGTTGTCTGTTCTTTCCATTCCTTAACGGATGGGTCTTTAGATCTGTCTTTGGCCCCTCAAGACTTTTTATCCCAAACTCAGACTCCTCCCCTTACCCATAACTCCCTCAAAGCCCAACATTATCTCCAGATCTCGTTTACTGCACCTTTGAGACAGACACAGATCTCCTTGCTCAGGCATGGGTTAAAGTAGTAGGAAACTTTTTTCATTGTTTCCTTTTCTACACTATAATTACATATCTTTTGGTACTTTAATATCAGTACTATCAATATACTCTAGCTCCTCTTACATTATATATGTGTTTTATAGAGATTTATATACCCTGGTATTACCTCACGCCTCGTTGACATATTTCCTGCCTGATATATTGATGTGTGTATGTCTTTATATTTTATTCTATTTTTAATAACTTAAGGTTACTATTTTTACTGTTTGCTTCTATTTTTTCAGTGTGACTCTTAATTATGACCGAGAAACCTATGGGTTTTAAAAAATGTGCTTGGATGCACACTTTAAATATTTATACTGCCTTGAGGCCACACACTTGGATGAACATTGTGTTCTATATGCACAGTATTTGTAACCTGGGCCGTGGTCAAGAGGAAGACTTAGCTTATATTTAAGGAACTTCTTCCTGTCCCTGCAGGCAAATCATCTGTGTCAGCATGCTGATTCTGGAGCTTCTGCTTCTTCAAAACAATTGTTGGATAAATTTAAAGGTAACAGAACCATGAGTACTAAGGAGAAGACTAAGGAGCAGAGAAAGCATTCTCCTGATCCGTCTTCATCTGCTGTTGCTTCCTTGGCTCCAGTGCCTAAATCCTACAAATCTTTGCATCCTACACTTTTCTGTCAGATGATCCTGACTGGATCCAAAACTACTCCTCTTCCCAAGCCACATTTTTCCCCAGAGCTATTTTCTCCTCGACTCCAATCGCTGTTTCTTCTGGAAAGGACTAACCATTAGTCATCGAGACCTCCTTCCACTGCTTCTTCCTTGCAATTAATTCAGTCAACCAAGAGCATCTTCGAAGCAGATTTGGATCATATGATGATGAAATTTCTCAGGACCTAGATTCAGTTGGGGTCCTCCCACCTTCGACCACTGCTGGGCCTGGGAGTTATCTATCTTCTCTTCATCCTGTAGTAGCAACTGACATGATCCACTTGTCGAATTCGGGAGTTAAAAGGATCTGAGCTTTTAATAGTGTGTGTCCACTATACTTCTGAAGATTTGGCTGTCTTCTACATTGCTGCTATCTCTGACTCAGACTGAGAGCAGTTCTTCTAGCATTGCCGGCCTTTCAGGACTCTCTTCCTCAAGAACTGATATCTGTCCATACCAACATGATGGTAGTCTGGTAGATCTTTAAGCAAGGGGGAATCCGTTCTTACCCATTATGCCAAGAAGCCACATTTTGGCAGTGAGAGATATCTTCCAACCACATTTTTTTATTTTTTATTTATTTATTTGCAGTTTGTTAACCGGGAGAGTACATTGGGCCAAAGTGAACCCTTTTTCAATGGAGGCCCGGGGAGAAAAGCTCCGTATAGACAAGGATAAAAAATGCAGCAAGAACTAATTAATATAATTAATAAAATCAACAGAAAAGGACTAAAAAGCAAAAGTTAATACAGTCAGTAAAAAAAGATAAAAAAAGTTAACACAGTCAATCAAAATCACTATGAGGTAGTATAGAATTATACAAAGTGATTGAATAAGCAGGATCATCAGATGCTGTAAAATGTATTAGAAATCCCTGAATCTATTGGTGTAGTCTAGTATTTACAAAATAAGATGAAGTATCTTATACAGTGGTGTAGTAGCATAGTAGTTTGCAATGATAAATAGGTTCTGATCAATCTGAGATGGTGAGATTAGGAGGGGTGGGAGCAGGAGCATTCCCAAGTAGAAGAGAGATGTGAGTGGAGTAGAGTCTTGAAAGAGGATAGGTTCTTGGTAGTTCGGATATGGGTAGGAAGTGAATTCCATTTATGTGCTAGGGAAAAAGACAGTAGTAGTTGTCCTGGAGTATGTATGGGTTTGGAAACCTTGAGGAGATTGTGATTGTTGGACCTAAGGGATCGATCTGGGAGGTGTAAGGTAAGGATAGAGGAGAGAGAGGGGCATTGTGTAGGCTTAAAGATGAGCTTGTGGACAATAGGAAGCTGAATGTAGAGGAGATAGTTGGGGAGTTTTAGCCAATTTAGGGACTGTAAGAAGACACAATGCTGAGAGGAGGATTTGGAACTGGTGGCAAACTTGGCGATTTTATTGTAACAGGAGGCCAGTTTTGTCTGAAGTTTGACTTGTAGATTGGTAAGGATAGGGGCACCACAGGTGAGGGAAGGAAGGAGGAAGGTGTTAGAGAGAGCAAGCTTGGATGAAAGGGTTAGAAAGCAATTATGACAATAAAGCATTCTGAGCTTCTGGTGAGTTTTCTTTATGTTAGTTTGAAGATGAACGTCAAAATTTACTTGTTCATCAATGTGAACACCAAGGAGTTTAGTGTAGGGGACAATTTCTATAGGGGTCATGTTCTGGCCTAGTATGGAATAGGAGGGTTTGTCTAATTTGGTAATTTTGGATGGGGTAAAGATCATATTTTCTGTTTTTGCTGCATTAAGAGCAAGGTGGTTATTAAGCATCCATATCTCAGTGTTGCTGAAGGCGACTTGTGTTGCATGCATGAGTTCGGGAAGAGAGCCAGCTGAACAGATGATTGTAGAATCATCTGCTTATTGGACTAGTTTAGTGTTTGGGATACAAAGACAGAAGTAGTTAATGAAAATGTTAAATAGTAAAGGTCCCAGGATGTAGCCTTGGGGATGCCTGTTAGAGTGTCAAAGTAAGAAGAGGTGCAGTTATTCCACTTGACAATTTGCTGCCTATTTGAGAGGTAACTGGAGAATCAATTGAGGGAAGAGGAGGAGAGGTTCATATGAGAGAGTTTAGACAGAAGTAGGCTGTGGGAAATGGTGTTGAATGCTTTAGAAAGGTTGAGGAGAAGAGTGGCTGCAATATTTCTTGAGTCATAGGCTTGGTTGATGTTATTGAGGAAGGAAAGAAGGGCAGTGGTAGTACTGTGTCTGGGTCGGAAACCATGCTGTGTTGGGGTTAGTAGATTGTTGTCTAAGAGATAAGGCAATAGCTGCAGGTGGATACATTTTTCAAGAATTTTGGAGATAGGGGAAAGAATTGCAATGGGGCGAAAGTTAGATATTTCAGTGTTGTTGCCCCCTTTGTGTAGGGGAATAATAAAGGCTTGTTTCCACAAGAGGGGTACATAGAATTCTTGTATAGAATGATTGATTAGAATACAGATGGGGAGAACTATGCCATCAGCCGCTAGCCTAAGGAAGTTAGAAAGTATGTTGTCAGTGCATTGGTATATGGTTTAGTTTTAGGAGAAGTTTTTTTATAGTATTGACAGTGATTGGTTGGAGGGAAAAGGGAGGAGGGTGATTTATACTGGAGGTAGAAGGAGGAGAACTGTGCATGAGAGAAGTGGGAAAAGGTAATGAGATGTTACTGAAGGAAGAGATGAGCTTGGCTATGGAGTAAATGAAGAAGGTGTTGAATTTGAAGGCTATGATATGATCTGGGGTCAGGGCAGGGGTTGACTTTTATGCCAGGGGTAAGGAGGGCTGAGATACTGCTCCAATATTTCTTGGGGTTGGATTTGTGGTTGTTTTGAAGTTTCGAGTATTAGGATTTGCGATCAGAGGCAATTTGTTTTTTAACTGTATTACGGAGTTGTTTGAATGCAGTACGGGTGGTAGGAGTCTTGTGTTTTAGGTAGAGTTTCCAAGATTTATCATGGGTACCCATGAGGGTTATTGTTTCCTTAGAAAGCCAGGGGGCAGTTTTGGATTTAACTCTTTTAGTTCTAGGAGGTGCTAAGTTATTAAGTATGTTAATGGGGTCTATATTAGAAGACAGAATGTTTAGGTGATCGAACACCTAAACATCGATCTGTTATTATTGAAAGCAAAAAACCGGCAAACGGACAATTTAACGCAGGGAAAGATTTCCCTTTTGCCATTCGTCGGAGTTTGCTATTTTCCTACTGTTGAGCGATCTCGGAGTTGGTATATTTAGTTAGTGGGGCTGTGTGGTGCACAGCCCCCAACGTCAGGGGGTGGGGGAGTGAAGCCCCCCACTTAATTTAGATGTAAAGTAATGATGTGAAGTTGTTAAACCTCGCTGTTTATTCTTATACGTGGGTTCGGAGCCGAGCCATCGGCTCCAAGTTGGCCGCTTTACTAGCTAAAGAGCTCAGAATAGCTCGAGGCCAGGCCCCTATCCCATGATGCTCTCCATCCTACCCCAGATCTAGTTTGCTGCTGCAACTGATCGCAAGGTCTACAGAGAGCTCGGGCCAGTAGAATTTAATTATTTAACTTTGACCTAGTTTTTGAAAGTGTTTTTTTTTTCTAAAAAGTTGATATTTAGCTTAGTGTACACTCTAATAAGGTTTTTAGGCAGTTAGCCTCTATTTTCGTTGGTAAATAACTCCAAGTTATTTTCGGAGTGGTTTGCTCTAGGCCTTTGGCCGTTTTTTTCGTTGTTAATCCAGCTCACTATTAATATTACAGAGCGGTTGCTCTAGGCCTTTGGCCATTTTGCTTTATCAGTACAGTTTGAACTTTGCATTCAAAACTTACTTGTTCTTACTATCCTAATCTTGAAATTCAACTAGTAGTAAGTGTGTGTGTGTGCTATCTTTATTACATATATTTATATATAGATAGTGTGAAGTTCTGGACCTTTTCTTATTCTTGGTTGTGCAGGGACTTTATATTTGTGTTTGTTTGTGCAGATTGCTGTTGTTTGTTTTGTGCATTTGTGTGATCAAAGTTGATCAGGGCTCTGACAACTTATATTGTTTCTAATATGGTGGATCAGAAGGAAAAACAGAGGTCGGGCTTTAAGAAGTGTAATTGCGGGCAGAAGATGTCCATTACAAATGGACACGTTAATTGTGTTTATTGTTTGGGGCCTGTACACCTCCAAGAAGATTGCTGTATCTGCCACTCCTTCAGCAGTAGGGTCTTATTAGAACGGCGAAGGAAGTTGGTAGATAGAGCCTTGTTTAAGCCTGATTTTCAAGATTCACTGGATAAGGCAGACCAGACCTCAAAGTCCTCGAAGGGGTCGAAGTCCTCAAAGATGTCCTCGGAGCCCAGGTCATCAGCTCCTAGTCCTTCTGTTAGGGCACGGTCGCCGGCTCCTCAGTCTTCTGAGCCGTGCACCGAACAGATGTCTCGGAGCTGGTCCCCAGTCTTGGTACCGGTCTCTGAGACTCTGAAGTCTCCAACCCTTCGACTGGTGGCATCTTTGGTTCCTTCGACCAGTTCATCAAGGAACCTTTCCTATGTCGATGTGGACCGGGTGGTGCAGAGGCTTTTACAGAACCCAGCATTGGCTAAATTACTATCGGCTTTGTCCAAATTGGGTTTGAAGCCTGAGACTGTCCCACTGGCTGTGACTACTCCTCCTCTGAGCCGAGCAGGGCCTTCGGAGCTGGAGGAGGAGGATCTGATGATTGTGGAGCCTTCGGAACTGAGGCCTATCCCAGTGCCTTCGGCTCTTTCAACCCTGACTTCTTCGGTTCCATTGGAAGAGTCTTGGAGCCGACACTCTCTCGTCGGCTCCAGGGGGGAGAGTTGAACCGATGCGTCGGCTCCAACCTTTCCTCTCAGGGCTTCGGCGCAGATGAGCTCGGCTCCGTCCTCTGGTTCGGAGCCCGCTGTGTTAGTGCTGGGGAGGCTGCCATCTTCCTTAGACCCGGCGGCTTCCTCAGGTCGAAGCAGCGGTGCTGTCGATGCCATGAGGAGGTTTATGTCATCTAAGGCACACACATTGTCAGGTCCCTCCTCTTCCTCCCCTAAAGTGCCGAGTTCTGTCTTTAAACCTCACGTTCCTGTCAAGCGTCGAGTCTCAGAGCCTCAGGTACCCCAATTGGGTGACCCCTGCTCTACTGAGACTTCACCAGAAGCCCCCACTGATGAAGTTCCCAGAAAGAGATTATGCAAGAGGAGGCATATAGATTCCCTTCAGGAATCTTTGACATCAGACACCGACTTAGAGGAATCAGAAGAGTCCCCACGGTCCCCCTCGGAGGATATCTCCTTTGCGGACATCCTGGAAGTCCTAAATCAGAGGGGTGACTGGCAGTCCGATAGCCCAACTGAGGATGAGTCGGTGCTCCTGAAGGCCTTTGGGTCTCAACCCTCCACCTTCTGGGTGACTCCGCCCTTCGACAAACTAATGGATTTAGTTGTTCAAAGGGTGTGGGAGTCTCCTGATTGCATGGAACCAGTCCCTCAGAGGCCTAATAAATTTATCACCAAGACAAGACGTTTCTCACTAAGGGAGTCCCCGTTGATGCCATGATGGTGGCGGCAGCCACCAAGAAAGAGATGTCAGAAACCTCGTCCTCTGTCCATCCTCCTAATAGAGACTCTAGGACGGTGGACAGATATGGGAAATGCATCTTTAGTTCTGTGACATTTGCCATGAGATCGCTTAACTATTTAACCCATTTCACCCATCTTTAACAAGATCTCCTCAAAGAGCTTGGAGATACTCTAAAGGGCAACACAGATGATGCTGTCTCTGAGAAGGTGACACCACAGCTAAACACCCTTAATTCTATTGTGAACTCATCCATGCGGCTCATTTCTTATGCAGCCGATGGATCGAGCCAAGCAGCAGGTTCAGCAATAGCTCTGCGAATACAATCCTTGATGCGCTTATGCTCCTTTGCGGAAGCCTTCAAGTCTTCCTTTGGCAACACCCCATTTGATGGCTCTTCCTTGTTTGGGCCCAAAGTCAAGGAGACTGTCACTAGGTGTGAGCAGGAGGGAAAGACTCTATCTGCCGTAGAAGTCTGTTTTTATACCCCTACTAGACCATACCCCAAAGAGCAGAAAGGTGGGAAAATGTGGTTCCAAAAGTCCCAAGGAGCTTTCTAGAACACACGTAGTGAACCCCCCTCCAGGGGCAGAGGAGGGGGCAATAACAGAAGACGCCACCCTGGCGGCAGAGGGGGTCCGCAGAACCAGGGTGACAGGAAGCAGTTCCTTGGCAAGCTCTACCAGCGCTCCTGAGAGGAGGCGCGACTGTCCTGCTCTTCAGGCAGTCAAGGGTTGCTTGGCTTTTTATCCGGTTGTCTGGCTAGGAATTACAACAGATTCTTGGATACAAATCATAGTTACCAGAGGATACTTCATTCCATTTCTACGAAGCCCGCCTGTCGGCACAAAAATCCCAGATGTTCCACCCAGTCTCAGAGATCAAGCAACCATAGAAATCCAGAGGCTGCAGGAAAAGAGAGTCATCCAGCCAGTCCCGGCAGACCAGATAGGATCCAGAAGTTATTCCAGATTTGTTTTAGTTCCAAAGAAGACGGGGGACTGGAGACCCATCTTGGATCTCAGCAGACTCAACACATTTGTAAAGAAGGAGAAGTTCCGGATGGTCACACTTCAGTCTATCCTTTCATTCCTTGGAGTGGGCGATTGGATGATTGGATGTGCTGCATAGATCTCTAGGATGCATACTACTACATCAAAAAGGCAAGGCCATCCAGAGATCATCTCCGTTTCTGGCTGGGAGCCAGACACTACCAATTCCGAGCACTGCCCTTTGGACTCACAACAGCCCCCAGAGTGTTTGCCAAATGCATGGCAGTAGTTACGGCTCACTTGAGATGTCTAGGATTCCGAGTGTTTCCATATCTGGATGACTGGCTCCTTACCACCGCTTCCAGGCATCAACTAATTCTGTCCAGGGATCACACTCTCAATCTCTGCTCTCAGCTAGGCATCACTATCATAGGTTCATAGGTTCATACTAGGCTATCTGGCCTAGGGCATTTATAAGCCTAGCCAGAGTGTGTTTGGCTTTCGCCACCCATTTTAAATTAATTTTGCTATGCCCTTTTTCGAGGTTAGTATACTGTGCCTCTGTCTAACAGTGACACAGAAGTGATACCCGGGGTAAACCTACAATCTCCCATCCACTCATCAAGATTCCTCTTGAAGAGAGTCAATGAGGGACTCTGCCTAACCTGGACTGGGATTTTATTCCAGAGTGAAGGGAGCCTCTGGGTTATGAATCTGTCCCTCCAGCATGTCCTATTTATTTCAGTGCTGAGGTTCAAGTCTCTCGAGCACGTAGCTCGATGGGATTTGGATTTTCTGAGGTGCAGCATGTCCATTAATTCTGGGTTGGACATGGCTTTATACGTCAGGCACAGATCGCCTCTGAGCAGGCGGTATGCCACTGAGTAGAGCTGGAGTTTCTTTAACCGGGCAGCATATGGCATCTGTTTGAGCCCTATGATCCTCTTGGTGAGGTACTTTTGGGGTCTTTCCAGTTGCTGCAGGTGTCTGGTAAGGTACATCCGGAAAGGGGCATTGTACTCAATTATGGGCCTGATGAGGGATGAGTAAAGAGGCACGATGACCTCCCCTGATCTAGATGTGAATCCCTTCATGATTAGGTGGGCTATATAAAATGTTTTTCTAACCACTTTGGCCACGTGGTTGTCAAATGAGAGATTGCTATCAACTTGGGTCCCCAGGTCCCTAATTACTTCGTCTGTACTTAATGGATTACCACCTATGTGGTAATTTGAGTGCACTTTGTTTTTGCCAAAAGGGATGACTATACACTTTTTGGCGTTTAGCTTGAGGCCATGGCTCTGGCACCAGTTGTCTGTTTCTATGAGGCCCTTTTGGAGGATGCTTGTGTCGGCTGGAGAGTCGATTATGGCGCCCAGTTTGCAGTCATCTGCGAACTTAGTCAGCCACAGTCCTTCCGTGTTGGCCTGTACCTCCGAGAAATATATACCAAACAAGAGAGGTCTCAGGACTGAGCCTTGTGGGACGCCACTTGTAACTGGTTTGGAGTCTGACATGGCTCCAGCAATTCTAACCATGTGGGTTATGTCCTTGAGCCAGTTTGCAACCCATCTAGTGACATAGGGGTTTATATTTAAGCTGGTGAGCTTATCTATAATGCCCGAGTGGGGTCTTGTATCGAAGGCTTTTGCGAGGTCCAGTTAGGCTGTGTGGACCACCTTCCCCTCGTCAATGGCCTTGGTGACTGTTTCAAAGAAATCAACCAGGTTTAAGAGGCAGGATCTGCCCTTAACAAAGCCGAACTGGGTAGGATCCAGTGTCTGTAGGTCCCCAATATCTTTATTTATGAGGTACATGATGATCCTTTCCATAGCTTTGCAGACTAAGCTAGTCAGGCTTATGGGGCGATAGTTTCCAGGATCCGTTGAGGCACCACCTTTATGGAGAGGGACCACTGTTGCTGTACGCCACTCTTTGGGCACATATCCTGTAGTAAGGCTGAGATTGAACAGTAGTTTTATGTTTGGGTTTAGCTCTTCTTGGAGTTCATGTAGGACGCAGCCCGGGACACCGTCTGGTCCCATTGATGCTGTGTTTTTTGCTTTGGAGAGGGCGGCTCTTACCTGAGCATCTGAGATGTCAGGGGCAGCACTCTGCTGGGATAGATATTTGCCCTTTTGGTGGGAGGGGGGTTTGCTGAACCTGTCAGCTAGGATGTTGGCAATGTCTGTGGGTTCGTGTATTTTTGTCATTTTGGACTAATTCTGAGCATGTCTGGGAATTCCCACCCAGGTTCCTAACATAACTAAAGAAAGCCTTGTGATTATCCTTAGTGTCCTGTGCAATTTTTATCTCGAAGCTGGCCTTAGACGATTTTATGAGTGCCCATAGTTTTTTGCTAATACTGATCAGAGATGCCTTCCCTTTTTGGGATTTTGCTCTATCATGTAGTAGCTTCCTCCTTCTATTGTATAGTTTGTTTATGGCTGAGGTCCACCAGACAGAACGTCTGCCTTTGGAGGATTGGGTCTTGGTTTTATTTGGGATTGCATGATCCATGCATTCCTGAAGGTGTTCATAGAATGCGTTTATAAAGGATTCTGCGGTCTGGGCCATATTTTCCACAGGCCCGGGGGCTTTGAAGGATTCCACCTCAGTTTTGAGGAGTGTGAAATGTGCTTTAGAGAAGTTTTTCACTGTGGTTTTCAGGGTAGGGGGAGGAGTCGGGATGTGAATATCCAGTGAGATTAGTCTATGGTCTAATCTTACCAGTGAGGGATACACTTCTGGTCTGGAGCACAGAGTCCCCATGTTGGTGATGATCAGGTCCAGTATGTTTTCCCCTCTTGTGGGAGTGGTAACAAATTGTTCCATAGCATTTGAGTTTATAAATTCTAGGAACCTTTGGGCTAGGGTGTTGGAGCTAGAGTAATGCTCCCAGTCTATGTTTGGGTAGTTGAAGTCGCCCAATATAATGGTGTTTGGAGAGACCTTCATATTTTCCAGTGTTCTCAGGAAGGCCGAGTGGGGTTCCTGGGTTTGGGAGGGTGTTCTGTAGCAGGCTATAAACTGGAAGGCAGTTTTACCCACTGTTAGTTGCACATGGATAGTCTCTGATGCTTTGTGCTCTGCCACCAACCTGGAGGTGTGGGTATCTTTGACGAATATTGATACTCCCCCCCCCTCCTTTTGTGGTACAGTCCATGTTTTGCAGGCCGAAAAGCATGGTATGAGGTATAACTTGGTAGTGCTGGGGTGCTCTCTGGAGCCTTGAACCAGGTTTCTGTTACTGCACAGATATCGATGTTCTCCATGCTAAGGAGAGTTTCGAAAAGTGCATCTTGAGGTTTAGACATCTGGCATTGAGTAGCATTACTCTTAGTTTCTTATCCCTTGTGATACCTATGGAGGTGGGTTTGTCTTTTGAGCCTTGCCTAAAAATGGAACTATGGGGGTAGCGAGAGCCTTTGCCAATATCCGAAAGCCCAGGGGTGACAGGTGCAAGCCGTCCCTAGCGAAGCATTGTGGCTTGTCGAGCATGTCATCCCAGGCTGACAGGCATTGGATCCCCTTTAAATGACACCAATACTTAAGCCAATTGTTGAAATTGATCATCTTGTCTTCATATTGTGGCATCATTCTTGGTGAGGGTAAGATGCTACTCAAGGTCAGGGTCATACCGGCCTGGGCTACATGCTCAGAGAGCTCCTCTATGTCTCTTTTCATGTAGTCCAGGGAGGTACGTCTCAGGTCATTCACACCAGCATGGACAATGACTGAGTCATATTTGTACTTGCCTTGGAGTGACCTGAGTGCTTGTGTTATGTGGCGGATCCTAGCGCCCGACAGTCAGCTCACCGTGACCTTCTCCTTGTTCAGCCTGGTGAGCGGGACGCCAGTGTGCCTGACGATAGAGTCACCTATTACAAGTGTATCAGGTGTGTTGTTTAGCCTTAAGGGCTGTGACTGTTTGGCACACTGGCTTTGTGAACTATGTGTTGCACGTGTTTTGTTTTGGGGTAGCGGTTGCTTGGGTGTCTGCTTTGGAGGTCTCTGCTGCTTAGGCAGATTTTTATTTAGAGCCTCCGAGTATGTTTTTGTGTGTTTATGTGTTTGGTTTGCTGTCGTGGTAGGTCTATGTGAGACTGGAATTGGAGTGAGTGTGGTTTCCTTCTCCTGACTGGTTTCGCCAGTACTGAGTTGAGAGAGCTTAGCCTCCAGTATGGCTATATGGTTGCATCTCTCACATGTGTTGGAATTTGTTCGGAGGAGGAGAGGGTTGTCTGTGTACATGAGGCAGTTGTAACATTGCCTCAAGATTCCCAGATTCACCAGCTGGACCGGAGAGGAGACTGACAACTGACCTTTGGACATGCTAGAATAGTATTGGGAATTCCTTTATACTTGAAAAAAAGGGCCAATGGGGAACGAGGTACTCAAGGGGAGTTTGTGTGGGTGTAGTGCTTTTAATATTTAAGTGCTGACTTATATAATTGCTTTAGTGAGCAAGTACCAGGTAACTTAAATGCACTGTGTTTCAGGTAACTTAAATGCAAAAATGACAAACAGTAACTTTCTTTCAAGTGAAACAAGGAAATAAGTACAGTAAGCAATGCAGATATCACTAGGGATCCACAGAAGCGCTGAAAAGCCGAGTTTTAGGTGGAATTAGCGTTTCAGGGAAATAAGCAAACAAACAATCAGCATACAAATAAAGCTAGATTCAGCAGGCCTGGATCTAGTCTATGCTACAGCAAACAAGGTGTACCAATTTCAGTAAGAAGCAGTTCAAATATGCAGGCACTATAAGCCTTTAACCAGAAATTCCCAGCTCAGAAGGGCAGAGTCCAGCCTCTCCTCCCACAAGAGTGCAGACCACGAACCCTTTTAATGTAAAATAACTGGCCTGAGGCCCAAGTGCTTAAACTAGAATTAATACGCTTTCAGAATAACAGACACTGAGCCCTCAATCAGCAGTTCCCAACTTAGAAGGATGTAAGCTACCTGTTCTGCCACTACAGTGTAGACCACAAACCTTCTTAATGTAAAACAACTGGCGTGAAGCCCAAATGCTTAAACCAGAATTAATACACTTTTAGAATAACAGACACTGAGCCCTCAATCAGCAGTTCCCAACTTAGAAGGATGTAAGCTGCCTGTCCTGCCACCACAGTGCAGGCCACAAACTTTCCTAATGTAAAACAACTGGTCTGAAACCCAAGTGCTTATTCCAAAAGACTTAGAATGATAGCTACACTTTAATCAAGTTACTAATAAATACAATTGAATACTTTAAAGAATGCCTGGATTAGTGCTCAGGTTATACAAACAAAGCTAGATTCAGCAGGCCTGGATCTAGTCTATGCTATAGCAAATAAGGTGTACCAATTTCAGTAAGAAGCAGTTTAGATATGCAGGCACTATAAGCCTTTAACCAGAAATTCCCAGCTAGAAGGGTAGAGTCCAGCCTCTCCTCCCACAAGAGTGCAGACCATGAACCCTTTTAATGTAAAATAACTGGCCTGAGGCTCAAGTGCTTAAAATAGAATTAATACACTTGTAGAATAATAGACACTGAGCCCTCAATCAGAAGTTCCCAACTTAGAAGGATGTAAGCTACCTGTCCTGCCACCACAGTGCAGACCACAAACCTTCTTAATGTAAAACAACTGGTCTGAAGCCCAAGTGCTTAAACTAAAAGGCTTAGAATAAGTTACACCAAGCAGTAATAAATACAATTGAGTACTTCTAAGATGACGCAAAAGCAAAATTAAGTAGGAAGAAACACAAATACAGTAAAAGCAGATTTTTTTTTTTTTTTTTTTGAGTGAGCAAATGAGATGGGCCCAGGAGTTACAGGACAGAAACACGTGCAAATGCAGGCCTTCAAATCATAAAGTTGAGAGAGATGGAAGACCGACCAAAAAGCCAATAACTACAAATTCTGGGCCAGAACCACTCCTTATGTGGTAGACAGGTTACCTAGTGCTTACCACTCCCACTGATAAGCTAGAAGGCTTCCCTCCAACACAGAAAGGCTTGGGGGCTCAGAAGCTTACAAATACTCCTGGATACAGCAAATCTGTATCTGGAACACTAATTACAGGAAAGGTAGGAAACAGGCTTACAATTTTTTTTCTTTTTTCAGAAAAGTAGCAAAAATAGTAGTAAAAACAATTCACATGCAGTGCAAGCTGGCACACTTGAGTATGTAGCAATATTAGTCCACACACAGTTTGAAAAAATGTAATTAAATTAAAAAGGGCTAAAAGCAAGTGCAGAAAGGGTTTATTAGGTAGAATGCGGTAAAGAGATGGGACTGGGGGAGTGTCCTAGATCAAATCTACAGTGGGGCGGGCACTGCAAAAGCCACCAAATTTCAATTTCGAAAAGTCTGCATTGTCGCCATCGCAGCATATATCCTTTATCGGAGCAGAACTAGACAATACCACTGCCACAATAAGATTACCCCTGGACAGAATAACCTCTTTACGGACTCAGGTCTCAGACATTCTGCAGAGGAAAAAAGGTCCAGCCCATCAGGTTCTAAAACTCTTAGGCACCATGGCAGCTACTCTCATAGCAGTTCCTCTTGGACGAATGCACATGAGGATTCTCCAATGGTTACTGTTCACCCAGTAGTCATACCAACAACTTCCCATTTCGTCCTTAGTCATGATTACAGATTCTTGCAAGAGGGATCTTCGCTGGTGGTTGACCAGCCAACAGCTTACAATGGGTCATCCATTTTTTCTCCCCCCCCCCCCCCCGTCATTGGCCACTGTGACCACGGACGCTTCCCTGATAGGGTGGGGGGCTATTTCAGGGAAGTACTGCCCAAAGCACCTGGTCGGAGACAGAGTCGCAGTTGCACATCAGTGTTCTGAAACAGAGCGGTGCTTTTGGCATTGTAGCACTTTCACGACTCTCTGCCTCTAGGGACTATTGCCATACAGACGAACAACATGTCAGTTGTCTGGTACATCAACAAACAAAGAGGAACCAGGTTTTACCCCCTGTGTCGAGAGGTCTTGAGAATTTGGCAGTGGGCTGTGTCCACCAGGTGCTTCCTGATTGCAATGCATATCCTAGGGAAATCTAACGTAATAGCGGACAAATTGAGCAGAGCCATTCTGTTACCTCACGAGTGGTCCCTCAAGAACGAAGTTGCAGAGAAGATTTTCTGCAGGTGGGGCCAGCCTTGCTGTGACCTGTTTGCATCCCCTATGAATGCCAAATGCAGAAGCTACTTTGCCCTAAATCCCCCACCGGGGACAGCCCAAGGGACTCGCTCATACACGATTGGCCCCCGGGACTCCTGTATGCCTTCCCTCCTATTCCCCTGATTCCCAAGTTCTTGCAGAAAGCCAAAACCTGTGGTAGGACAGTAATCTTAATAGCTCCGCTTTGGCCTCGTCAGATTTGGTTCCCCTTTCTCCGACTCTACCAAATGGAGGAACCTTGGATTCTGGACCAGTTCCAGACCTTCTGTCACATTCATCAAGGACCCTCCAACCCTCTCTTCGTGCCCGCAGACTGACAGCTTGGCTGCTCCAATTCCCTTTCTAGCCAGGTCACATGACTTTGCTTCGGAGGTACAACACATTCTTGTATCTTCCCATAAAGCTTCTACCAGAAAGTTATATGTTAGTAAATGGAAGTGTTTTGCCATTTGGGCTTCTGTTAGCAATGTTGATCCCTATGTTGTTCCTATTGCTAGTATTCTGTTCTGGAATTTCTCTCTAAACCTATTCAAGAAGGTGCTGCGGCTGCCACAATTAGAGTACAATTGGCTGCCATCTGAAATTTTCATCTTGGAACTGAGGGTTCTAACTTAGTGTTGCACAAATTATGTCGGGCCTTCCTTAAGGGCACCATTCATCTCAGGCCTCCTGTTAGACAGCCCTTTACACCCCGGAATCTAAATTTTGTTCTGTCCCGCATTATTCTTCCTTTTTTGAGCTTGCATCATCTTGTCAACTGAAGTTCCTATCCTGTCAACTGAAGTTCCTATCCTGAAAGACTTATTTTCTTGGTGGCCATTACTTCAGCACACAGAGTATCTGAGCTTCAAGCCCTTTCTGTCAAACCACCGTATTTGGTGTTTCATCCGGACGGGGTTTCACTGAGGACTAAACCTTCATTCTTGCAAAAAGTGTGCTCTGAGACCAATCTGAACCAAACTATTGAACTTCCAACCTTTTCCGTAATCATTCTAGTCAGTTGGAATACATGTTGCATAAACTTGATGTCCACAGACAATTGAGATTCTATTTGGACAGGACGAAGGAATTTCGAAGATCTGACCAACTCTTTGTATCTTATGCAGATGCTAAGAAAGGATTATCAGTTTCTAAAGTTACCCTTTCCAAATGGTTACCTGACGGCATTAAATGTATCTACTCTTCTGCCAAGCAAACGTTAGAACATGGTGTGAAGGCCCATTTGACTAGAGCTGTCTCCACGTCTTCGGTTTATATGGTTCGTTTACCTTTGGATACTATATGTGCAGCTGCCACTTGGTCTAAGCCTCATACCTTTATTACGCATTACAAAGTGGACAAGGCCTCCAGGGACAGGATTTCCTTTGGTTCCACTGTCCTCAGGAATATACTCCCATGAGCCACCCAGGATTAGGGTGCTTGGGACACTAGCCACATGTAAGAATAAACGGCGAGATTTAACAACTTCACATAAAGAAGTTACGTTCTTACCATAACGTTCCATGTGAGTTGTTTATCTCACCTTTATTCTTAAATTCCCTCCCACCATTCCCCTCCAGGGTCTCAAAGAATGGGTAGACTTGGGGTCTGGTAGTCCTTTCTGGGGTTCTTACTCCTGCTGGAGTACTTCTGAGTTACCTTTTTTCTTGCTGCTGAGTTCATCAAACTAGATCTGGGGTAGGACGGAGAGCATCATGGGATAGAGGCCTGGCCTCGAGCTATTCTGAGATCTTTAGCTAGTAAAGCAGCCAACTCAGAGCCAATGGTTCGGCTCCGAACCCACGTGTAAGAATAATGGCGAGATAAACAACTCACATGGAATCTTATGGTAAGAAGATAACTTCTTTTTTTTGTGTTGTGGCTGAGGAACGCATTTCCCTGGGATGTTCGACATTGTGCGATTTGATATTAGAAGATCGATGTTTAGGTGTTCGATCACCTAAACATTTGGTCTTCTAATATAGACCCTGTTAATGAATGATGTATTAAAGTAAGTTGCAGCATGGTCTAGTGGAAGAGTTTTTAGAGGGTTCCAGTCCATTTGTTTTAAGCAGTCTGAGAAGGATTCAGGTTTGAAGTTTGTGAGGTTACGGGTTATGATACAATTGTATTGTAGATGGAGGGTGAAAGGTGAGCGACATACGAAGGCTGGAAGGTGATCACTAAGGCAACTGGGTAAGGTGCCACTATCACATATGCTATTGGGATGGGATACTAATATCCAGTCGAGGATGTTGCCAGAAGAGCTGTGTTTGTTGGGCCTAGTAGGAGAGTCTATTAATTGGGAGAAATTGCAAAGGTTTATGTTTTGGGAGGAGTTTTCTGAGTGAATGGAGGTCCAACTGATGTTAACATCCCCAAGCATGACTGGTTTGTTCCTTATATTAGATGAGAACCAGGAAAGGATATCTTCAAGTATAGGGATGTTGTTACCAGGTGGAATATATAGGGCAGCTATAACTTTGTTTTTATGGCTGTTGATTTTAGGTGGGCCAGGGTTAATTCAGCTGTAGAGAAATGATGTATAGGGTTGATATAGGGTGTCAGTGTTTGGGAGGAAGAAAAAAGTAGGGCTACTCCACCATCTTTGTTTTGCAGTCTGTCATGTCTTATGATTCAATAGTTGGGGGAGGTGTGGCTTGAGCCAGGTGTCAGACACTGATATAATGTCAGACTGGTAGTGGGCTAGCCAGGCATCGAAGTTAGGTAGTTTATTACAAAGGCTTTGGGCATTGATGGTGGTAAGTAGGAGAGATTTGTGGTGAAAGGATGAGGGGTGTGTGGTTGTATTGGCATTATGGTTAACACAGGGTTAGGATGGATATCTCCTGACAGGAGGATGGAGATTATTTCAAGAAGAAAGGATAGCTGTTTTGTAGAGTTCTTAGGGCTGAAACTGCAGCCATGGAAGAGGAAGGGATAAGGAGTATGATGAATGGGTTGTATGTTAGGCGGGACTAGAATCTTTTGGTTAGAATGAAGATAATCATAAGTATTGAAGAGATATGGGCAAATGTAGTCAGAGTAGGGTGGTTCTGTGTTGTGATAAGTAGAGGTTATATGGAAGGAAGGGCAGTGAGAGATGTTAGGGGAGTAGGTTAGGTGGTATAGTAGAGAGAGGGAGAGTCTAAGAAGTGTTGTTTGTATTGGTTTTGTGGAAATAGAATACATAGTTGTAGTGCAGTATGGGGTCAGCTAAGTTGGGAGGACTGTGGATAAAGGAAACTAGGTGGTGTTTGTTGTATAGTTTAAGTGTTATAATTGGGGCTGAGATGGCAGAAAGGATGGGTGGGGTCAGTTGATTGTGGGAGGGATAGTTAATTAGGAGGTGGGTGTTGTTTGATTTGATAGGTTGTGCTAGAAGAGGGAGTGGTGTAATACCTATAAATGTAGAGGTAGTGTGGGTGGGTGGGAAATGGGGCCAGGGTAGGGGAGTGGCATGAGCCTCTAGGGCGAATGGAGTGGGCAGAGCCGAGGAGGAGAAATGGCTGAGAGATAAATCCAAGCAGCAGAAAGAATAAATCTATCAGAAAGAAAAACAAAGCTGCAAGCAAGCACAAGGTGAGTAAACTTACCAAAGATGAGTAGGGGCTGAGCGTTACACGTCTAACTTAGGACAAATCAGAGAAACTATTGATAGAAGAGAAAGTCACAGTGAAAAATACAGTAGACTAAGGACAGCAGAGCAATGATATGGAAACGAAGTGATAGGGCTTAAAAGTGGAGGTATGTTGCCATCTAGTGGCGTAACTGTATTAAGGGGAGTTCAGGTTGACTAGGGGGAAATAGGTTATGGGGTGGACAGGTCAGGAATAGGAGACTGTCTTTACAGCTGTTGGTGAGCACGCTTTGGGACAAACAACGCTACTGCAAAAAGCAAAACCCAAAGTAGAACATAAGGAACATGCACTCAATTATACATTCCTAGGGGAGCAGGTAGATTTAGCAGAGGTGGTCTGGTGCACATTTCCTTCAAATCGACTATTGGTCAGATTTCCAGGTGAAGATGGGGGGGGGGGGGCACACGCAGTTAATATGTACTTGCGAGACTCAATTATACATTCCGGGGGGGGGGGCAACCATACTTTGAGCATTTTTATTCTTTCCACAACATCAAATGAATGGGGAGTCATCAAAGAACACTGATCCACATTTAGCCTCCTGGTCTCTATGCATTCCCTACAGCTCCTTTCATCACAAATTTCTTCAAAAAGCATTACAGAGGAAGGTTACTGTGATCCCCATTGCCCCTTTGGACAAATTTGGTTCCTCATTCTTCTAGTAGTGGACATAATGGGGAAGTCTACTCTAGAGGACAGCTTGAGCACGTCTATCCTCCTGCCTCACAAGTGGTCCCTCAATCTAAAGGTGGCAGAACAGATTTTCCACCACTGGGGACAACCATACTTTGATCTTTTTGCTTCTTTCCACAACATCAAATGAATGGGGAGTCACCAAGGAACACTCTGATCCATATTTGGCCTCCTGGTCTGTGTGCATTCCCTACAGCTGCTCTCATCCCAAATTTCTTCAGAAAGCATTAGAGAGGAGGGTCACTGTGATCCCCATTGCCCCCTTTTGGCCTTGACAAATGTGGTTCCCCTACCTGTGGCTTCATCTGAAACACCTTCCATGGGTGCTGGATCCCAACCAGGATCTCATTTCTCACACATTTGGTCTGCATCTCCCAGACATTCAAGCCGTCAGATTAACTGCTTAGATCTGATGTTGTCATTTTCATTCATTCTTCAATGAAAGGGTCTTGGATCCGACCTCAGATCTGACTCGGCCACCTTTCTCTAGATTCTTGTATCTGACTCTCGAGCTTCTCCCATTACCAAAATGCCTCTAACTACTGCATTGTCCCAGATCCCATTTGTTGCTGTAACAGTTCTGTCGAGGTTGCGTTCTCTTGAGCTTAGGGATATTTACTTCAGCTTTTTCTCTTTTCCTACATAATTTCTTATATTTCACCCTTCCTGTCTATACTCATTTCTTGTTAATTTTTTTACCCTCTTTTTATCCTTTTTCTCTACCCGTTTTCAGGGTATTGGTTTTAGCATAGTTGGTATAACCTTCTCTATCTTTTACCTTTGTCTCTATGGTAATTTGTTTACCATTGTTGGTAAAGTCCTTTTCTGCTTATCTTCTCTCTCTTTCTCAAAAAAAAAAAAAAAAAAAAAATATATATATATATATATATATATATATATATATATACACACACACACACACACACACACACACACAAACACACACACGTGTGTGTGTGTGTGTGTGTGTGTGTGTGTGTGTGTGTGTATACATATAGATATATAAAACATTTATTTTTCCTTGTATTTGGTATATTGCTGCTGTGGCTTAAAAGCCTACTGGTTTTAAGAAGTGCACTTCATGTGGGCACAAGTTACCAAATTCTGATGCCCATAGGGAGTGTGGCTATTGCTTAAGCCCCACTCATCTGGATTCTCCCTGTGAGATTTATGCTGGGTTCAGATCCAGGGCCATTAGTGGCAGGCACAATAAATTAGTACTTAACGGTATTCTCCTGCTTCAGAATCTTCTTCTTCAGCTTCTGCTTCAGGAGCTCAAACCCCCTCAAAAAAGTCAAAATATATGGAGCCCAGGGAGCATAGGAATCACTGTCCTGCACAGTCTTCAATGACCACTCAGACTTCAGAGCCACCATCAAAAATTCTGAAGCACTCATCCGACACCTCTGGATCAGACTCCTTCGGTTTCTAAGTCTCCTCATCTCCAGAGTCCTTGTGTCTTTCAGCAGCCAGTTTCTCCAAGGCTCAGATCTTTATTTTTGCAGGAGACTCAAAGAAAACTATCTTGCCCTCCTGCCACTTCTTCTTTGATAAGGTCCTTCCGAACTCTTTCCAAAACAGATGTGGGCAGGATGTTGATAAAATTTCTCAGAGCCCCGATCCAGATGGGGGTGTTACTGTCTCTGTCTCCCATCAGATCCGTAAGCCTTCAACCTTTTACACATCCCATCATCTGTCTTTCTAAGATCTGTCCTATGGATTCAAGAGTCCTCGGATGTGAGATCCTTGAGAGTTGAAGTGTCTGATCTGATCATGCCTTCTTCTTCACCACCAACTGTCTCTCTGACATGTTTGGTGCTGACCCTCTTCGAGGTGGACGAGGCTCTGAGCCAAAGCATCAACGTCGGACCTTGGGGGGATGACCTTAACTCCAAGACTTTTAGAGCCATCACTTCCCTTCGGAGCCTCAGTGCTGGACAGCTCGGGTTTGACTCCTTCCTCAATGCACAGACCTGGGAAGGGCCAAGGCCCAACTGAACTGAGAATTTCAGCTCTAGTGAGGTTGACCTTGATTTCTTCCAGTCCCCTTTGCCTTTGAGGTGGTGCATAGGGCTTTCTCCCATCTGAGAGCTATTTCATCTCTCATTTCCTTGGATCCTATCCCTGTCCTCCTCTCAGAACCAGTCTCTGAGCCTCATCACCCTACTCCAAAGGGACAGCCAGCATAAGAGCTTCCAGGCAGTTCCAGTTCGACATCTCCCCATTTCTTCTGATACCTCTCCAGGGCATCCCACTGAAGACGTTCCCCAAAAGAGATTGTGCAAAAGGAGGCACTTAGATTCCTCTCAGGAATCCTTGACTGGACACTGATTTTGATGAGGGAGAAGGGTCCCCATGGTCATCACTAGAAGACATCTCCTTTGGAGACATTTTAGAGATCCTACTCCAAAAAGGTGGTTGGTCCTCCAAAACCCATTCCTAGGAGAAATCACTGTTTCTATAAGCTTTCGATTCTGGGCCATCTACATCTTGGGTTACCCCTCTGACAAATGAGTTTATAGATCTTGCCTCCTGCTGGGCTTGGAAGGAGATGGATGCCGTAGAACCTATTCCCCAGGGTCCAGACAAAATCCTTGCTGCACCAAAAGATAGGCAGTTTTGGAGTGAGATTATAAGGGAATCTCTGTAGATGCCAAGGTTGTTGCAGCAGGCACAAAAAGGAGCTGTCTTGGGGGGGGGGGGGCAAGATAGTGAGCAGTTAACAACACGTTTTTTTCTTTCTCTCTGCTTCATTTTAACATCTCTGACAGAATTTTTACTAAAAAACAAAAACTGAAATAGAATGTTTCAAAACTTGGATTGATTTACAGTTGAATATCTGCTGCAAGCAACAAGGACCTCCGAAGCTGAAATGCAAATAAACACCAGTCACAACCAAAGTGACACATAGCTCAAAACACCAGTGTGCCACCCAACAACAGCCCCTAAGGCAAGACAATGTACCCAGCACTTTAGTCATAGGTGACTCTATAGTCAGGCACACTGATGTCCCACTCACCAGGCTGAACAAGGAGAAAATTACAGTCAGCTGTCTGTCGGGTACCAGGATCAGCCAGATAATGCATGCACTCAAGGCACTCCACAACAACTACAAATACGCCTCTGTCATTGTCCATGCTGGAGTGAATGGTTTGAGACGTACCTCCCTGGACTACATGAAAAGAGACATGGAAGAGCTCTCGGATCATGTGGCCCAGGCAGGTATGACCCTAGCCCTGAGTAGCATCCTGCCTTCGCCCAGAATGATACCACAGTATAAGGACAAAATGATTGACTTCAACAATTGGCTAAGCTTCTGGTGTCATTCAAAGGGGATCCAGTATCTGCCTGGGATGACATGATCGACAAACCACAATGCTTTGCCAGAGATGGTCTGCACCTGTCGCCCCTGGGATTCAGGTTACTGGCTAAAGCTCTTGCCATCCCTATAGTGCCTTTTTTAGGCAAGGTTCAAAGGACAAAACCACCACCGTAACAGATACAAGCATGCAAAATCTGAAGGTAATGCTACTCAATCCTAGATGTCTAAACCTCAAAATGCACTCTCAGGGCATTCCTAAAAATGGAGAACATCAATATCTGTGCAATAACTGAGACCTGGTTCAAGGCTCCAGAGAGCACCCCTGCAATACCAGGCTACAACTCTTACCACACTTTTCGGCCACAAAACCAGGACCGAAACACTAAAGGTGGAGGAGTGTCCATATTCACCAAGGTTATTCACACCTCCAGGCTAGTTGCCCAACACAATGCATCTGAAATTCTCCAGGTGCAACTAACACTAGGTAAGACCGCAACCCAAATTGTAGCTTGCTACAGATCCCCCACCATGCCCCAAGATTCTCACTACACCTTTCTAAACATACTGGAAAATATTAAGATACAACCAAATACCCTAATACTGGGTGATTTCAACTACTCTGCCATTAACTGGGAAAACTACTCGGGTACCAACACCTTTTCCCAACGGTTCTTGGAATTCATAAATTTCAATGCCCTGGATCAGCTAATCCATTGTCCCAACAGGGGCACCAGTATCCTAGACCTGGTCATTACCAACATGGGAGATAGATGCTCCAAACCAGTGGTCACCCCTCATTGGTCAGGTCTGACCATAAGCTAATCACCCTTGACATCACATCCCATCCCCACCCCCCAGTAAGGAAACCTCTGTAAAAAACTTCTCCAAAGCCAACATCATGCTACTGAAGTCAGAAGTGACAAACTTCATGACACCCATGCAGACGGGAGCTGAAAGTTCAACTGCTGAACCCTACACTAAGGCAGTGTACGAGCACATCCACTCGTGCATGAATCGTGCCATCCCAAATAGAACCAAGTCACTCTCCTCCAAAAAAAGGAATCCAATCTGGTGGTCCCCTGCCATAAACAAACTATACAACAAAATGAAGAAACTGTTGCAGAAAATTGGAAAATCCCATGATGCAAAAAATTCCCTTACCAGCCTCAGTAAGAAGCTGAGATCCCTCATAAAATCCTCCAAAGCTAGTTATGAAAATAAAATCGCCAAATATTCCAAAGACAACTACAAGGGCTTCTATAGTTATGTCAAGAATCTAAATGGCAATGCTCAGCTCTGCTCTGAGCTACAACAGAATGGCATTAAATATACTGATCCCAAGGATATTGCCAATATCCTGGCAGATGGATTTAGTGCCAACTACACCCCCCTCTCACCCTCTAAAGGGCCCATCTCAATACCAAAAGATTGTCAAATTCCAGTAATTATGGCCGCACAGGTAGAAACTGCACTCTCCAAAGCTAAGAATACAGCATCCATGGGACCATATGACATCCCGGGCTGTGTACTACATGAACTACAAAATGAAATGGCACCTCAACTAAGTGTCATGTTTAATCATAGCCTCACCTCAGGCTTCGTGCCCACTGAGTGGTGCACAGCTACAGTTATCCCACTCCACAAGGGGGGATCCACCTTGGATCCTGGGAACTACCATTCCATCAGTCTGATGAACCTGATCTGCAAGGGCATGGAACACATTATCATGGAACTTATAAACAAAGACACTGGCAACCTTCAAACACTGGACCCCACCTGGTTTGGGTTCGTGAAGGGCTGATCTTGTCTCCTAAACCTAACTGACTTCTTCGAATCAGTTTCCAGAGCTGTGGACGAGGGTAAGGTTGTCCACACAGCCTATCTGGACCTCGTCAAGGCCTTCAACACCGCTCTGGAATCATAGATATACTTACTAAGCTGGGCATAAATCCCTACATCACTCGATGGGTTGCCAACTGGCTTACTGACAGAACCCAGACTGTAAAAGTAGCAGACTCCAAATCCAGCTCCAGACAAGTGACAAGTGGAGTACCTCAGGGTTCAGTCCTGGGACTGCTCTTGTTTGCTATCTACTTCGCTAAAGTACAAGCCAACACTAAGGGGCTCTGGGTAACAAAGTTCGCAGATGACTGCAAACTGGGAGCCATTATTGAATCCCCAAATGATGTGGATAGTCTACAAAATGGCCTTACAGAAACAGATGCTTGGTGCCAGAGCCATGGGCTCAAGCTTAATGCCAAGAAATGTGTAGTTATCCCCTTTGGGAAATACCATGTACCCATGAATTACCACATAGGTGGCAGTACACTAAACACCGAAAGTGTGATGAGAGACTTAGGGACACAGGTGAACAGTGGTCGCACCTTCGATAACTACATTGCCACAGCAGTCAGGAAAGCACACCTCATCACTAAGGGCTTTTCATCCAGAAAATTCACCCTGGGGATCACGTCAGTCGCCCTGCTAGACAGGGGTCCAGGGAAGTAAATACTGTGGGAAGAAATATCCATGGAATTGTTATGGCTAGGCTTATATACGCCCTAGGGCCGATAGCCTAGTACCAAGCTATGTACCTGTGAACCAATGAAAGATTTACTACAACAAATAGCAAGCTTGAAACTGTTTTGATTTCTGCTGTCAAGAAAACTAGATAGAGCTAATTGTCTCAGAATGAGCCACTCTAAGCCCAGTGTACAGGACAGTACAGTGAAAAAGACATGCAGGCTATACTAAATAACATCAATGAGTTATCTGTAAAGACAGATAAATTAGAAAGCAAAATCTACAATTTTAAAGAGGAATGTAAAAAAAAACATGTTGAAGTGCTGAGTAAATCTCTTGAACAATCATCACAAATGTCGAGTATAGAAGAGGCAATGTCTGATTTCGATGGAGAATTACTTGAAAATGAGAATAACACTGAATTTCTTCTGAAACAAAATAACTTATTCCAGGAAAAAATAAAAGACTTCGATAACAGATCTAGAAGGAATTACATAAGGATTTACGGAACTCCTGAAAAAGAAGAGGGAGATGGTAGGATTCAATTCCTTAATACCTGCCTGCCTAAAACTTTGAATCTGCCTGAAGCTTTTTCCTTTGGCATCAAAACAGCACATAGATCACTTTCCAAGTCATCTTTAAAAAAAAAAAAACGCCTTCAACAAGGTCAGTGATCGTAAAATTTTTCTCAAGACAAGATAAGGATTTAGTCTTAAAAGCTGCATGAATTATCCTGTTTAAATGAAAGAAAATACTATAAGATTTGGCAATGACTATTCAGCATTAGTGATGTCAAAGAGAAAAGCATGTGTGCCGCTTGTTAAAAGCTTAAAGAAACACAATATTAAAGCACAAATCTTGTTTCCAGCAAAATTAAGGATTCACATTCCAGAAGGTAAGAAGATTTTTAACATCTTGGAAGATGCAATGGACTTTATACAGGAAAATAAAATCCTGGAAAAAACAGAAGAAATGGGCTGGAATCTATCAACTTCTTTGAAGAGAAATGCAACAAGAGATGGTTGGTTAATAAAAGGCAAAAACAGTAAAAAAAATGAAGAACAAATGAAAAATCAATGCATTTTGTGGTTATGAATTCTTATTAATTTAAAGAAGTGCTCAAATATGAACAGGTGCTGAATATTGATTTTACAATTTACATAATTTCTTTCTTTCTTTTCCTACTTCAAATGGTTATTAGTTCCCTTTTTAAAATGTTAGTTTGAATCTTTTAGCTATTTATGAAATTAAAGCCACTTATTTTCATTTAAAGGACCACTACGAGCAAATGATGAAGAAAACATATATTTTTTTATCTTGCCATGATTTACTACAACTCCCAAAGCTACTTGCAGCAAAATAAGTTGTTGTTGTGTCTTTCGGCTTTTCCCGTTTAGGGGTTGCCACAGCGGAACTCCGGTCTGCTAATGACTGGCAGTAGATTTTTACGTGCCGAGTTGCCGGCCCTGACGCACAACCTTCAACGAAAGTACGCCTATTCACGCATGTCTCCACACAGAAGACGCTCTAGCTGAGAATCGAACAGGACGTCTTACTGTGAGGCGACAACGCTACCTCAGCACAGCAAAATAAGTGCTAATTCCTAATTTTATTTTGTTTTTACTCTTGTCTGCCCTCATGGGGGCAGAAATTGTGATTCCTTTGGAAAGCTAAATATGTCCCATAATGCACAGACTCTACCATTTGTTGTCAAACTAGACTTCCATTCACTTAGAATGGAACACCTGAAAAAAATTGCCAAGTTTGAGAGTCTGCAGCTCATGTGTCATTGACTGGTATGCGCTGAGTTTTACAAATGTTCCTACTGATGTACTACACATTCTCTGAAAGAAACTTGCAAAAGTGTCACAAATTACTGAGATAAAAAAGACTTTTCACAAGGAGCAGTTTTGCAAGTTTCAGTTCCTGGCCAGGTTACTCCTCCCATCTCCCCTCCTTCAGTAGGCTACAGTCTCACATTTCCAGGTTTACTAGATTCAACTATTTAGTCAGCTTTGCATGACAATAGACATAAAAAAATCAAAGTCTGGTGTGCCACTAAATCTGTTCCCTTGTATGTCTCTTCACTTCTGAATAGTATTTCCCAGGAATTATAAAAAAAAAAGCAAATGCATCATTCCAGAATTTAGGCCAGTCTATCCATTTTTTAAAATGTGCACAGTAAAATATTCAACTTGTAATGCATTTTGGCTGCTGACATGGTTATCTTTACATAGTTATTCTCATATATTATAACCTGAACTTATGGTATTTAATGATATTTTACAACCGTTATCAGTTTCTTAACAATGACCTCCCAAGCCTCTGATGTGACCTAGTACTTTTTCTTACTATTGTTTTATCTAGTTTGTCTTAGTTGTATACCTGTAGCATGTCTCTCATCCTCTCAGCAACAGACTCCTGGAGAAAATTTCCAGAGCAGATGCTTGTATTGAAAGATTAACAGCAGCTGTAGCAGTGATACCACACTCCAAAACAATGCACTCAAACATAGTACTGACAAACACAGGGAAATGTATGTCTGAATCAAGCAGTGATGAAATTGCTAGGGACTTCACTGACCACAATTTTACTCTTAATCTCTCCATTTCATAATCCATACCATTCGCACCACACTTACAAAGGCACACCTCCACCTTCCACAAACACAGCTACCCACACCCACACAACATACTAGTCAAATTTAAGGCTTTTCCCACCTCTCTGCAAAACACTGCTGTAATGGCTTTGGCAAACAAATGAAAATGATTGATGGGTGTTGGTTCAGGGCTCTCATCCATATCTCTCAACAGTAGAGATTTGTGCAGAAAGTCCAGATTTTTTGTCTGTTTTTCATAAAATTGCAGTTTTCTGTCAAATCACTGGCAAATCAGTGAACACTGAAGTCAGAAAGTTGACAAGCATTTGATTTTCAGACTTCATATCCTTAAGAAAAGTCACTCTAATGCAAAACCTGTTTATCAACTTTCTAAGTTTGTAAGTGCGATATTTATAAATTGTCCCAATTTTTGGGCCTTTGTCCCCTATTATTTATGGCCTTGTCCAGTTTTCTTGTTCTATGATGTTGAGAGGTATGCTGCCATCCCTTCCTACTGGAGCCAGGCCACTGCACTTGCACAAGTGTCCCCCTCAGCAGGACAGCAAGCAGGTATCAGTGCAGATTTGCTTTATAGTTCTTTTACACCACACACACACACACACACACACACACACACACACACACACACACACACACACACACACTCACAAAATGATACACAGTTAATGCGGACAAATCTGTTTGTTCAAAGTCACCAAGCTTTTCTCCAAACCCAGTTTTATGACACCTGCTACCAACCACTTGACAGTCTGCAGCTGTAGATCTTGTTGTCCATGTTATTTCTTCTTTTCCTTGGTTTTGTTTCTCGTACTTGTAATGTTACTTTTACTCATTTTTTCTCCTGACTCCCATATCTACCCTAATTATTACTTCTAACAAATACTTTTTCTCACTCTTTCTTCTCTTCCCCTCCTCCTCTTTATCCACTACTTGAACTTTTCTACTCTGACATTTGCTTTATGAGTAAATAATGAACTGTCACCCGTATAATGTCAGCACATTTCAATGCTACATAATATTGTATTTAGTCTAATAATAGGTTCATAGGTAGGTACTAGGCTATCGGCCCAAGGGCCTAAGTAAGCCTAGCCAACAAGGTTCCCTGGCTTATGCCACCCAAGAAAGTTATTTTCCTGTGCCACTGTCGAACAGAGTCACAGAAGTGATTCCTGGGGTATATTTGCTATTTCTCATCCACTCAAAGATTTTTCATGAAGAGTGCTAATGAGGAACTTTGCTTGACATAGATGGGTAGCTTGTTCCAGAGTATGGGAAGTCTCTGGGACAGGAATGTATCCCTCCAGCATGTCCTGTTTATTGTGGTGACAAGGTTTAGGTCCATAGAGCGTGTAGCTCGGAGGGATTGGGATTTCTTTAGGTGTAGCATGTCCAACAGTTCTGGGTTTGACATAGCTTTATATGTTAGGCAGAAACCACCTCTGAGCAGGTGAAATGCTATGGAGTAAAGCTGGAGTTTTTTGAGATGGTCGGTGTAGGGCATCTGTTTGAGGCCAGTAATCCTCTTTGTGAGGTATTTCTGTGGCCTTTCCAGCTGATGCAGATGTCTTGTGAGGTACATTCCAAAAGGGGCGTTGTACTCTATAATGGGTCTAATGAGTTTCGAGTAGAGGGGAGCAATGACCTCTTTTTTTCCTGGATGAGAACCCTTTTGTGATGCTGTGCCATGTAGAAGGACTTCCTGACTACTGTGGCGATGTGATTATCAAAGGAGAGACTACTGTCCACCTGGATCCCAAGGTCTCTTATCACACATTCGGTGTTAAGTAGACTGCTGCCTATGTGGTAGTTCATGGGTACAGAGTTTTTACCAAAGGGGATGACAGTGCACTTTTTGTCACTGAGCTTGAGGCCATGGCTCTAAGACCGGGCATCTGTCTCAGTGAGGCCCTTCTGTAGGATGTCCACATCATTTGGGGACTCGACTGTGGCTCCTAGTTTGCAGTCATCTGCGAACTTGATTTGCCAGAGGCCTTCTGTGTTAGCCTGTACTTCTGAAAAGTAGATACCAAACAGGAGAGGTCCCAGGACTGAACCCTGTGGTACTCCACTTGTCACTGGTTTGATGTCACATTTGGAGTCTGCAACTTTTACAGTGTGGGTTCTGTCAGTGAGCCAGTTGGCAACCCATCTTGTGACGTAGGGATTTATACCTAGTTTAGTGAGTTTAGCTATAGTTCCAGAATGGGGGATGGTGTTGAAAGCCTTGGCGGGGTCAAGATAGGCTGTGTGAACCACCTTAGCCTCATCTATGGCTTTGGTGACTGCCTCAAAGAAGTTGATTAGGTTCAGGATGCATGATCTGCCTTTCATAAACCCGAACTGGGTGGGGTCCAGAGTTTGGAGGTTACCAATGTCTTTGTTTGAGTTCCGTGATGATACGTTCCATGGCCTTGCAGACCAGGCTCGTCAGGCTAATTGGGTGATAGTTCCTTGGATCAGTGGTGGCTCCCCCTTTGTGGAGTGGGATAACTGTTGTTGTGCGCCATTCAGTGGGCACAAAGCCTGATGTGAGGCTATGATCGAACATGGTGTTTAGGTGGGGAGCTAGTTCATTCTGAAGTTTGTGTAAAACGCAGCTTGGGATGTTGTCCAGTCCCATGGATGCTGTGTTTTTGGCTTTAGAGAGTGCAGCTTTTACCTGTGTAGTTGTGATTACAGGAACTCTGCATTCTTCCTGTATAGATATGGACCCTTTAGGGTGTGAGAGGGTGGTAAGGTTAGCACTGAACCTATCTGCCAGGATGTTGGCAATATCAGTCGATTCTGTAATTTTCATGCCGTTGTGTTGTAACTCAGAGCAGATCTGGGTGTTGAAATTGAGATTCTTGACATAGCTACAGAATGCTTTGTGGTTGTCCTTAGAATCAGTGGAGATTTTATTTTCATAGCTAGCTTTGGAGGCTATTATAAGGGATCTCAGCTTCTTACTGAGGCTGAGCGGGGAGCTCCACCACTCATGGAAGTTTACTCTCTTTTGCAACAGTTTCTTCCTTCTGTTGTACAGTTTGTTTATGGCAGGGGACCATCAGATTGGCTTCCTTTTTTTGGAGGATAGCTTCTTGGTTCTGTTTGGGATAGCACAATCCATGCACTCATGTAAGTGCTCATAGAGTGCATTTGTGTAGGATTCAGCAGTCATAACTGTATTGTCGATCTGCATGGGTGTGATAAGTTCGCCACTTCTGTCTTAAGAAGCATGAAGTTGGCTTTGGAGACATTTTTTACTGTGGTTTCCTTAATGGGGGGTGGGGGCAGGATATGGATATCTAGGGTGATTAGCTTATGGTCGGATCTGACCAACGAGGAGTTGACTTCGGGTGTGGAACACCGGGCACTCATATTGGTAATCACTAGGTCTAGGATATTGTTGCCCTTGGTGGGGGTGTGGATAAGTTGATCCAGGGCACTGGAATTTATGAATTCTAGAAAGCGTTGAGTGAAAGAGTTGGTACATGAGTAGTTTTCCCAGTTAATTGTAGGGTGGTTGAAATCGCCCATTATTAGGGTGTTTGGTTGAACCCTAATATTTTCCAGTACATCAAGAAATGAGGAGTGGAAATCTTGGGGCATGGTGGGGGATCTGTAGCAAGCTACAATTTGGATTCCAGTTTTGCCCAGAGTTAGTTGCACTTGGATAACCCTCGGATGTATTATGCTGAGCAACTAGCCTGGAGGTGTGGATATCCTTAATGAATATGGACACACCTCCACCTTTGGTGTTCCGGTCCAGGTTACGTGGCCGAAAAGTGTGGTATGAGTTATAGGCTGGTAGTGCAGGGGTGCTATATGGAGCCTTGAACCAGGTCTCAGTAACTGCACAGATATTGATGTTCTCCATTTTAAGGAGTGCCTTGAGTGAGTGCATTTTGAGATTTAGACTTCTAGCATTGAGTAGCATTACCCTCAGTTTTTGCTTGCCTGTTCCTGTTATGGTGGTGAATTTGTCATTTGAACCTTGTCTAAAAGAGGCAATATAGGGGTGGCAAGAGCCTTAGCCAGTGTCCAGAATCCCATAGATGACAGGTGCAGGCCATCTCTGGCAAAGCATCGTGGTCTGTCGACCATGTCGTCCCAGGCAGACATATACTGGATTCCCTTAGAATGACATCAGAAGCTTAGCCAATTGTTGAAGTCATGCATTTTGTCCTTGTACTGCGGTATCATTCTGGGCGATGGCAGAATGCTACTCTGGGCTAGGGTCATACCTCCCTGGGCTACAAGATCGGACAGCTCTTCCATGTCTCTTTTCATGTAGTCCAGGGAGGTACATCTCAGGTCATTCACACCAACATGGACAATGACAGAGTCATATTTGTACTTGTTGTGGAGTTACCTGAGTGCGTGGGTTATATGGCGGATCCTGGCAACCGACAGGCAGCTGACAGTAACCTTCTCTTTGTTTAGCCTGGTGAGTGGGACATCATTGTGCCTGTCTATAGTCACCTATGACTGGTGTATTGGGTATGTTGTTTTGCATAATATATTATATATGTTATAATATATATATATGTTTGCCCATAATATGTGAATAAGTGAGTGGGATTTTCATGACAGCATCAAGGAAATATTTTCCTTCCTTCTGTGTTTTTTTTCTTAAGTTTTAGATTTTTCTTGGTATATTGATTGATTTTCTTAGTATATTTTAGTTTTTATTTATTTTCCATTTATTTACCAGGTTAGTCAGACTGGACACAAGGTGACCGTTTTCAGCAGAGGCTTGGGGAGAAAAGCTCCAGATACATAGTAAACAATTATAAAAAATAATAACAATAAATTATACAAACATAGCTATTTTGTACAAAGAGCATATAAAATATAAAAGGAGTAAAATCAGAGTTTTATAATTGATGCAGCATACAGTGATTAGAATATTGAGAAACAATAAACAAGATAATATACAACAAATATACAGTTGCTTGAACATAAATTCAAAAAGAAGTTTCCATAGACAAACAGGGTCATAAACTAGAAATCATAACTATATTGATATGATTTATATTGCATTTATCTTGTTTTAATGATGGTATATGTGTATTATTGTATGTGTCATATGTGCACAAATATTTGTATTAATCTATGTACAAATACATTGACAAAGTACTGTGTCACATCAGAGGCTTGGCAAATCTTTGTTAAGAAACTGAGAACTGCTGTAAAGCTTGCCACTGAATATCATAAGTTCAGGTTATTCTATAAGAGAATAACTATGTAAAGATAACCATGTCAGCAGCCAGAACGCATTATAAACTGAATGTTTTACTGCGCACATTAAGAAATGGATAGATTGGCCCAAACTCTGGACTGATGTGTGTGCTTTATTTTATTTTTTATTTATTTATTTATTTTTTTATTCCTGGGGAAATGCTATTCAGAAGTGAAGAGACATAAGGGAACAGTTTTAGTGGCACACCAGGCTGTGATTTTTTGATGTCTATTGTCATGCAAAGCTAACAAAATAGTTGAATCTACCCAAGTTGGAAATGTGAGACTGTAGCCCACTGAATGAGGGGAGATGGGAGGAGTAACTTGGCCAGCAATTGAAACTTGCAAAACTGCTCCTTGTGAAAAGTCTTTTTTATCTCAGTAATTTGTTGACACTTTTGCAAGTTTCTTTCACAGAATGTGTAGTACATCAATAGGAACAACATTTGTAAAACTCAGCACATACCAGTCAATGACACATGAGCTGCAGACTCTCAAACTTGGCAGTTTTTTTCAGGTGGTCCATTCTAAGTGAATGGAAGTCTAGTATGACAACAAATGGTAGGGCTATTTGTTCTCACAGTCTGTGCATTGAGACAGATTTAGCTTTCCAAAGGAATTATAATGCCTGCCTCCATGAGGGCAGACAAGAGTAAAAAAAAAAAAAAAAAAAAAAAATAGGAATGAGTACTTATTTTGCTGCAGGCAGCTTTACGAGGTGCAGTAAATCATGGCAAGATAAAAAAATGTATGTTTTTTCATTGTTTGCCCGTAAAGTTAATTATTATTGTGATGAAACTTTTGTTAGGTGGCACACTTTCTGATATCTTGGCAAAACTGAGTAATGTACTATTAAATATAATAAAAGATGCAACAAATGACACTAAAGAGGCATGTTATGTTACATTCTGGATTATTAAAATGGCCCAGTAGTATGCTACTGATAGTATACTTGACATGCAATAGCACCCAGGAAAGACATGCTATGTTATAAACAAAGTACAGTAGAGTCTCCGTTAACTGGAATTCAAGCAACTGGCAAAATTGTGTTTTGATTGGCTTGTATGCCGGTATACAAGCCAATCAAAAATCACAAAGCAGATCCACTTCTACCTGTTTAAAACACTTAAAAGTGTATAACTTCTACTCAGTCTTGAACAGGATTACATCTTCAGCCAAACACTTAATACATTTTGTAAATCTAAAAAAAATTAAAGGATATATATCAGCTAAAGAAAACACACACACTTCAGTTTACCCATTATTCATATAGATATGGAACACAAACAAATATTGATAGCATTTTTGTCTCAATCTGTTACACACATCAAAGAAGTTTCAGTAGCTTCATGTCCGTTATCGGACCATAATGCTATAATCTCTAAAATTATTTTAATGTTACTCTAAAAACTGATAATTTAATACATCACAGGAGATTACCAGCATACATTATTGAAATAAAAGGATCCAAGGATTTGTATATTAAAGATTTCAAAGAAAACGAATAAACTAGATCGTATCAAAAAAATTATAACACATGTAAATAATAAAAAAAGAGTGTAGAACAGATATTAAAGGTATTCTTGAGGGCTTTAAAATATTTTATGAAAATATAAATAATAATACAAATAACCTAGATAATAACATAGTTGAACATTTTCTAAGAGAAAATATAAATAATAAAATAACAAGTGAACAAATAAAAAAATGATAGACCGTTCACTTTAACAGAAATAAAAGCTGAAATAAAAATGGTAAAAAATAATAAGGCACCAGGCTTAGATGGCCTTATACCAGAACTATATAAAATACTACCAGATGATGCAATTAAAATATTAGATAGGGTCTGTAGAGAAATAAATCAACTGCTGAAGTCCACCCCCATCATGGAAATATTCCATTAAATCACCTATTTTAAAACAAGATAAGGATCCTACAAAGTGCTCATCATACAGACCCATTTCACTTTTAAATGTGGACTATAAGATGTTCATGTCCATTTAGTTAACTGAATTAATCTACTTTTACCTAAACTAATTAACAATGATCAGCCGTGTTTATTTTAAATAAACAAGTACAGGATAATATAAAAAGAATATGTACATTAACAGACTTTACTCTCAATTGTGATAAGGCTTTTGACTGGTCGTACCTGTTTAAAACTCTTAAAGTGTATAATTTCTCACCTGAGCTAATTGCATTAATTTCTGAGTTATGCAATAACTCTTGTGCTTATGTTAAAATAGTTTCTTTTCTTTCTAATTCCTTTACACCATAAAAATGCACAAAAGAAAGATGTCCATTATCACCTTTACTTTTTGCATGAGCTGTAGAACCCTTTGCTAATAGTATTGGATCCAATAAGAACTTTAGTGGCATCAAAATAAAAGAAGATTTTGAACTAAAGATTCATCTCTTTGCTGAAGATATTTTACTAACAATAGGAAATACAGAAAATTCATTAGAACATGTAATTAGTTCAGTGAGTCAGTTTGAAGAAATCTTGAACTTAAGATTTAATCATAACAAAACTAGTACACTATTAATTAATAAAAAATAAAAAAATCATAACAAAAATATTCCAACTTCAATTGGAATAGCATTCAAATTAAATACCTTGGTATAACCATTATGTTTAATAGTAAATAAGTGATACAAATAAACTTTCAGCAGGTCGTTGATAAAATTTTAAGTTTAGTCACAAATTGGAATAAATTCTTCTTTACCATGTAAGAAAGATTAACGCTTATTAAGATGGTAATTCTTCTTAAAATATTGTTTGTCTTACAATCCTTACTACCATCTCAGCCAAAAAAAGTGATAAAGAAAATGTAATATTCTATTCAAATTTTTGACATCCTAATAAACCAAGAGTTAACTTCGATTGGTACACAAAAGGTTGGGATAATGGTGGAATAGGTTTTCTTGATATTCAGCTGTATGCTACTTCCACAATTATAAAAGTTATAGCATTGTGGATAAATTAATCTTGTGATTTAAAATTGAAACAAATACATCAAGAAATATTATTAGTAAATAATACATATATCGCAGCCAGTCATAAACAAATAGTCCCTAAAAGGTTTATCTGGTTATTAAAGATTTTTTTTTTGCATAAATAGAATTACACCCTCTTATCAAACTCCTGATTTAAATAACATTATTTCCTCTTTCCAAAGGTTTATAAATTTTAACCATTGTATTAAAGATTTAATATGTTCTATGTTTCCAATTACATATAAAACAAATAACATAGAGTAGCTTTCCTTCACCATCAAACCTTAGGAAATTAAGCTTCTAAAGGTTATAACCCTCTTACCTGCCCCCCCCCCCGTTGTAGCTCTCCTTCTAGCAGATCACTGATTGTTTTTGGCCATTCCCACCTTCTTTGCTCTTCCCGCTCCGTTCGCCCTGCGGGCTCACTCCGCTCCCCTACCCTGCCCCCAATTCTCACCCGCCCCCAGTACCTCTAAACTTATACCTTCACTAAGAGTCCTTCCCCCCTTTCCTCCCAATCACATTACTCCTCTCCTTTAGTCCCTCCCTTATCTTTTGACCAGTCAGAATTCACATTATTCCCCTCCCACTTTCCTCCAACACACCCCTAATCACTTTTACTCTCACTTACCTTATCCTCCCTTATCTCTCATTCTCTCCTACTATCATGCATAGCCTGTCAACAAAGGTCCTTCTCTTCTCTACTCTCATCTTACTTCTATCGTTGCTATGCCAATTAACCTCCTTCAATACCTTTCATGTGCTCTCTTCTCCTCTTCCACCCCAAAACCAACCCACATCCCACTTCAACAATATCTCACCCTCTTTAATTACTTCCCACCCTCTACTTCTCTTCAAAATAAAATTACTTCCAGTCCCTTATAACACTCATAGATTTAAAGTAAATCCCTACTGTTATTACCTAGCAAACTGCAAACCAAATAAACTTACCCCCCCCCACTATACTCTCCTTCATTTAGCTGGTGATATTCACCCCAATCCAGGTCCTACCTTCTCTTCCACAAATCCCCCTACAAACTTCTGTCCAAAAAATCTGCCCACCTCCGATAATATACACATTAATAAAAATCTCAAATTCCTCACCTTTAACGCCCAAACCTTAAAAAATAAAATCACACTCTTTCATGCTTGGCTCACCCAAAACTCTCCAGACATTCTAGCCATCTCTGAAACCTGGCTTAACCCTCACATCAAAGACTCTGAATTCCTTCCTCCAGGATTTCATTCCCTCCGATCTGACCGCATTAATAAAAGAGGAGGAGGAGTTGCCTTAATCTACTCTAACCTCCTCACTATAACCCCATACCCTAACTCCATCCCATCTTTCAATAATGCAGAAATAGTCATTGGCATACTACAAATGAACATCCACAAAAGCATCCGCATTATTTCCGTCTATATTCCTCCTGGTAATAATGTAAATACTTTGGAAGATATCCTCGCCTGGTCATCCTCTAACATTAAACTAGAAACCTTTATTCTGGGAGATGTAAACATTGACTGGGGCAATATCAGTAATCCTAATTCCTCCCTTACCATCAATCTATTCAACTTCACTCAACTTACTAACTCCATTACCAGACCTAATAAAAACAACCCCCCTGGCACCATACTTAACTGGATACTTGTGTCCCATCCTAACAAAATCACTTCATCTGGTGTAATTCCTGACCATTTAGGAGACCACCTCCCCGCCTTCTCTATTTGAGCCACTCCCACTTCTCCTCAATCTCATCATTTTATTAAAACACGCAACCTAACCAACTTTAACCAAGACTATTTCTCTAGCTCCCTTAGGCTAACTAATTGGAACCCCCTAAAAACACTGCCACTAGACGAAGCTGTTGAATATTTTAATTCTACATTCTTAAATATCTTTAACTCCCAAGCTCCTATGAGAAGAAAAATAATTAAATCTAAACCCACCCCTTGGCACTCGAAAGACACAAAAAAGATTATGCACCAAAGAGACAAATCCTGGAAAGCTTACCTCAAACACAAACTGCCTGATATTTACCTTCAGTTTAAACAACTGAGAAGCCTGGCCAAAAAAACTAGTCATTAGAGATAAAAAGTCCTACTACATAAAATTACAAGAAAACCATACCATAAATCCAAAACAGTTCTGGAACTCCTATAACTCCCTCCTTACACCTGGTACTAAAAACAACCCCTGCCCTGATACCAGCAAATCTGACCCTGAAATTGCCTCACTTTTCAATTCCTTCTTCACTTCTTCCATTGCTGACCTAACCAAGACTTTTAATAACAACCCTCCCACCCACATTAATCTTACTCTACCTTGTCACCCCCCCATTTTTGAACTCAAACCTGTTCCTACCTACCTAATAAGGAAACTTCTCTATAAACTCAAACCTTGCTCAAATGCTCCTGATAACCTCCCGTCCTCCTTCCTAAAGATAGCTTCTGACTCCATTGCCATACCTATCAGCATCCTAATAAACAGGTCTCTGCTTGAATCCTATGTACCCAAACTCTGGCGTTCTGCTTTCATTCATCCACTTAACAACGGTGGTAAGAACTATAATGTGTCTAATTTTCGTCCCATTGCTATCCTCTCCCCTATTTCCAAAATCCTCAAGAAGTGTATACACCTCCAACTCTTGCCTTTCCTTACTGAACATCAACTACTCTCCCCCACCCAACACGGCTTTCGCCCTGGACACAGTACCACCACTGCCCTTCTCTCTTTCCTTCATTCTGTGAACTCTGCTCGTGACTCTGGTAATGTAGTCTCAACTGTTCTACTAGATCTATCTAAAGCTTTTGACACCATCCCCCACTCCCTCCTTCTAAACCATCTCTCCAACTTTAACCTTAGCCAAAAGACTCTTTCCTGGTTCACTAGCTACCTCTCAAACAGATCCCAAGCTGTGAAATGGGGCCTAGCTACATCTACCTTCCTTCCTTCACCTACCGGTGTACCTCAAGGCTCCATTCTTGGCCCATTACTATTCAATATCTTTATTAATGACTTCCATAAAGCCATCCCCAACACCACAATTGTTCAATACGCTGATGATTCCACCCTCATCTGCCATGCCACTAATCAAACTGAACTCCAAGCCCTAACCCAAACTGCATTTTCTACCACCGAAAACTGGATGCTCCAAAATCACCTCTCCCTTAATGCCAACAAAACTAAGATCCTCCTCTTCCCACCCTCCAAATCCTCACCACTAGACAAAAACTCCTTTCATATTACCAGCCTTTCCAACTCCACTATCGAAATAGTAACCTCCACCAAACTTCTCGGTATATTAATTGATGACCAGCTGAAATTCAATCATCATATCCAGCAAAACATCAAAAAACACACATAAAACTGGGCTTATTGTACAGAAATAACCACTTTCTGTCTCCTTCCACTAGGCTAACCCTCGCCTCCACTTATCTCCTTCCCTCTCTACTTTATGGCGTTCCTCTGCTCACTAATCTATCATCCTGTTTCTCCTCCAAATTGGAACAATGCTATAACAAAATATCCAAATTTGCTACTAATGCCAAGTCCATCACTCATCACTGCTCTCCCCTCCACTCTCTAAATTGGCTTGAACTCCCCAATCAACTGACCTTTTTCCAACTCACCATAGCCCATAAACTACTGTTCCATCCAACTAGCTGTCCTGCTCTTTCCAACATTATTCTACCCTATAGCCCTCCTAGATCCCTTAGATCTTCTCATCAAAACTTGATCACTGTACAAAAACCCAAGCGCCCAGCTGGCCAAATGCTTTTATCCTTCACCCTTGCTAAAAATGGAATGCCCTACCCACCTGTGTTAGATCCTGCCACAACCTAAACAACTTCAAAATATTACTTCATTCCCACCTCTATCAAAATAGAATTTGCAACTGCACTCTTCAACCTTCTCCTTTCAAACCATCCTCCTCCTTCTCCCCAGGCTAACTTCCATTCTCTACTAAACTCTCTTTTGCCTCTCCTAAATACTAGCTATATAGGCCACTTTTATATTTCTTACTTGATGAATCAACTGCTAAGTCACCCTAGGCTGACCTTCTTTTTCTCCTTTTCTCTCCTATATTCCTAGCTCAAGTTATTACTTCCTGCTTTCTCTAACCTAAAATATTTTACTTCATTTTTTTTCTTTCTGTGCTGAAACCTAACTAAAAATGTTAATTTTACTATTTTGCCATTAGACTTTTCTATTGTAGGCTGTTTGTAAAATCCTATTTCATCTATTGTTATATTTTTGACTGAACTCTTTTGTAATCAATAGTGTTTGTTGTTTTTGTGGAGCTTTTCTCCCTGGGCCTCCACTGAAAATGGGCCCCAAAGCCCAGTGGGCCTCCCTAGTAATCAAAATGAAATAAATAAATAAATAAATATAAATGACTGCTTAGAAACTCATAACTTCAACAAAATGCTAGTATTGAAATAGCAAAGTAACTTAATTTATTGGCATCAATTCCTAAATGGTGCTGATGTATATGCTGTTGAAAATATAAGGTCGAAATACAATCAAGATTTTGAGAATTGGTTAATTTTAGAAATATTTAGAGACTTTGTAAACACAGAGATTAATAACATATTTAACCTATATAAGAAATTGCTCCCCAAATTATACGAATTCTTAATAAATATCAACAATAATGTAGTGGAAAATCATATTTGTCACAAATTTATAAACTTCTTAAGTTAGAGTTTGCATATTTAGATAATTCCTATTGGAACTACTTCTCAAAAATGAATAATGAAGACTTCTCTGAAGAATGTAAGAAAATAATATTAAAATCTATAAATAAAACTACATCTTCATTACACTGGAAAATTTTCACTTGAAAATTTTCACACAGAGCTTTTGTCTCTTCTAACAAAATTACAATTATGTATAAATCAAACAGAATTAAATGCTGGAGATGTGATTCTGAAATAATAGCTAATTGGGCACATATGGCATATGAATGTGAAGTCACCTCTCCTTTCTGGAAAGAAATTAATAACTGCATTCATGCTCTATGGCCAGATAGATGTAATATTTCTACATTTTTAGTTTTATATAATACTCTGAATCTTGAGTTAATTCTATAAACCCAAGTGCCTCTTCTTTGGTCTGTTCTTGCTGTAGCCAGAAAAGTAATTACTAAAAATTGGAAAAGTAAAGTTACCCTTCTAGTGCTGAATTTATTGGAATGGCAAAAACTGGTTGCAGTAATGAGTTGCATACTATAAAAGATGAGAACTTCTAATATTACACATTCACATAAATCTTGGCTTAAACTTAAAAACTGGCTTGAAAAATATTAAGCATTGCTATGTATAACTTTGATATATTGATCAGCTGTGGACCTATGTAGATAGTTATTTGCTTGTTTTATAATTGATTTGTTTATTGTTTTAAAACCAAATAAAAAAATCAAAAAAGGGAGCGAAACAGATCTTCATTATCCCTCCTCCTAATACAGTCTAGGGTGTTGGACAGATATGGAATGTGTGTATATGCTTCAGGAACCTTTGCCTTATGGTCGCTTAATTATTTGGCACACTTTACTAGGTTACAGAAGGACTTGATTAAGGAAGACTCTAAGTCTGTCCCTGGGTCCATATCGGTAGAGGAAGAGAAGGCTTATTCCTCACAACTGGCCACCCAACAATCTACATTGACTGCATCCATGAGGCTAATCTGTCATGCAGTTGAAGGTTCTTCACGGGCTACAGGTTCAGGCATAGCCATCAGGAGACCTGCCTGGATGCAACTGTGTGATTTTGCAGAGGCCTGTTTGGGCCTACCGTTAAAGACACACTTCCCCGCAGTAGGCAAGATGGAAAGACCTTGTCTACTGTGGAAATCTGTTTTTCTACCCCACAGACACTTTATTCCAGGAATCAATGCAGTGGTAAGACGATGTGGTTCCAGAAGTCTCAAGGACCTTTTCAAGACTCGTGGGGAATTTTCTCCCAAAGGCAGTGGGGAAAATAACAACAGAAGATGCTGTCCGCATGGCAGAGGGAGTTTGCAAAATCAAGGGTTCCAAGACTCATTCTCGGACAGTCGCTTTCAGCATTCCAAAGGTTGCCTGACTATTCTTCTCTGGAAACAGTTGGGGCACACTTGTTTTTTCACCCAGATGCCTGGACAGCCATCACAAGAGATTCTTGGGTCAAACAATCATATTCAGAGGACATTTCATTCATTTGTTAAAAATTCCCTCACAAAAAAAAAAATAAAAATGTTTCCCTGATGTTCCACTCAGTTGGTGGGAGTTAGCAGCTCCAGAGGTTCAGAAGATGCTAAACAAAAGAGTAATCTAAGAGGTCCCACCAGACCGAAAAGGATCCAGAATTTACTGAAGATTCTTTTTTGTGCCAAAGAAAAGAGGGAATCTGACACCTGTTTTGGATCTCAGTTATCTAAATCAGTTTGTAAAGAACTCCAAGTTCTGGATGGTCATGGTTCAGTCCATTCTACCCCTTTTGCAGAAGGATGACTTGATGTGCTCCATAGATCTTCAAGATGTGTACTATCAAATCAAAATGAACAGACACTCTCAAAGGTACTTGCACTTTTATTTGAGAGCCAGTCATTACCAGTTCAGAGCCTTGCCATTTGGTCTCACCACAGCCCCCAGGGTGTTCACCAAATGCATGGCAGTGGTAGCATGTCATCTCAGACTACATGGATACAGTGTTTCCTTATCTGGACAATTGGCTTCTCACCGCACCAACCAGGGATCTCCTAGAAAAAGCCAGGGATTACTTACTCCAATTATATCAGCTCCTGAGGATTACAGTTAATCTTCCCAAGTCCCATCTTCAACCAGTTTAAGTCTTGGAGTTTATAGAGGCTTGCCCTGACACTGTCAATCGGTTTGCTCTTTTACCACAAAAAAATAATTCATACCTTGAGATTGCATGTCAGACATTGTAGCTCACCCCTCTCCTCCAGCAAAATTCGTTCTTCAAGGTTTAGTTTTGATGGCTGCAGCAATTGCCTTAATACCTACCACTTGTCTTCATGTGGGAGGTCTCCAGCAGACCGTAGCAGAACAATGGTCCATTCTTTGACAACCTTTGAAACATTCTATACAACTATCACGTGTCTGCAGAGTCTGGTGGATTCATTCTGATGAAGTTTGTAAGGGACATCCCTTTTCCTTCTTCCCCCAAAGACCACATTGACCATGGATGCCTCCCAGTTGGGGTGTGGGGCTTTTCCTGGGAAAAACTTTTCAAGGCAAGTGGTCCCCAGAAGAGACCAAATTGCATATGTCTTAGAGATGAGAACACTCCTCTTAGCATTGCAGGCCTTTCAGAACTCTCTTCTTCTAGGGACAATTGCTATCCAAATGGACAGTATGTAAGTGGTATGTTACATCAACAAACATGTGGGAACCAAATCTTGCCCCCTTTGCTGAGAAGCAATGAGTCTGGCAGTGGGCACTGTCCTCCACCCTTTTTCTTGTAGCAACACACATACAGAGTAAATCCAACTTTCTAGCTGACAAGCTCAGCAGGGCTATCCTGATGCCTCATGAGTGGTTTCTCAACCTTGCAGTGGCAAAAATGATCTTTCAGCAATAGGTCAACCTTGCTGCGATCTCTTCATCTCTCCCCTCAACAAGTGCAGTAGGTTCTTTGTCCTAATTTCTCCTCAGGGGGAGTCACCAAGGGATGTTCTAGTCCATGCTTGGCCATCCCCAGTCTCCTGTATGCTTACCCTCCCCTAATTGTAGTCCACACATTTCTTCAGAAAGAACTCCATTTGAAGAACAAGGTAATCCTCATTGACCCCTTTTGGCCTCAGCAAGTTGGGTTCCCTGTCCTATGGTTTCACCTACTATTTCCCCCTTGGACATTGAACCCTATTCCAGATCTACTGTTGTAAACATCAGGGATGATTAACCTGAACATAGACCTCAGCTTGACTGCATGGTTTCTCCAATTCCAGTGTTGGCTAGACAGTCCGGGCTTTCCTCTCCTGTTCACCATATCTTATTTTCATCCCAGAAACCTTGTACAAGGAAAATTTATAAGAATAAATGGAAGAGATTTTCCTTTTGGGCACAACAGAGAGAGTTGAATCCTTTCACCACTCCAATTCCTGCTGTTTTAGATTTTCTTGCTTCAATTTTTCATGGTGGTGCTAGTTTCTCCACCATCACACTCCAACTAGCAGGCATCTCTAACTACCAGATTGGAGATAACACTTCCCCTCTAGCTTCATCCAGTTATATAAAGCATTTCTTAAAGGTACCTTTCAGCTTAGACCTCTGATAATGGATCCATCTCCACCTTGGGATCTTACTATTGTACTACAGAGCTTGGTCCAATCTCCCTTTCAGCCCTCAGCCAAGTCAAATCTCAAATTTCTTTCTTGGAAAACAATCTTTCTTGTAGCTTTTACTTCTGTGAGGTGAATTTCTGAACAACAAGCACTCTTCAAAACTGCCTTATTTGATTTTCCATAAAGATAGAATTACCTTACATACTAACCCCTCCTTTCTACCTAAAATTGCATTTGAAACAAACATCAACCAAGTTATCAATTTGCCAGTCTACTTTCTAAATTTTAACAGTAAAGAATACATGCTTAACCTTTTATATGTACATACGCATCTTTGTTTTTAACTTCATAGAATAAAGGAATTTAGAAAAACTGATCAGCTTTTTGTTTCCTTTATCAGTAACAAATTTGGAAAACCAGAGTCCAACCAAAGTTAACTTAACAAAATGGATAACAGATTGTACTTCCTTTGTTTACTCTTTAAGAGGTTTATCCTTGCCAAGACCTGCAAAAGGGCATTCAGCTAAATCTATGGCTACATCATCTGCTTTCTGGGCCTGAGCTTCTATGATGATATTTGTGCAGCTGACACTTGGTCCATTGACAATAACTATTGCTCATTACAAGTTGGATATCATCTCCAGAAACAAGCTGCATTTGGTTCTGCACTTCTCTGGAACATCGTTCCATGAGGGCCACCTAAGTTTATTGTAACTGAGGACTCTGTTCCATTTGTTGAGGAATGAATGAAAATGACATCAGATATAAAAGTTATGTGCTCACCATAACTATGTATCTGTGTTGTCTATTTTCATTTTTACTCAACTTCCCCCTTCCCCCTGTCCATGCTTTTGGGAGTGACATGACAAAGTTTTTGTTAGGATCCATAGTTCCTATTTGAGTCCCTTTTATGTACCTTTACTGTTTTCTTTCTTATTTTAATCTATATTTTAGACTGATATGATATTCATTTGGAAAAAACACATTAAGCATTACAGGAGGTTTTTGGATGATATTTGTATTTTCTGGGAAGGTTCTGAAACACAATTGAAGGAATGTATGCAACATTTAAATAAGTCTACTGATTTTCTTTCATTTACATATGAGGTAAGCAATAGTGAGCTACATTATCTAGATGTTAAATTATATAAGAATCCTGCTGGAATGGGGCTAATATCCTGTATTTTTCGTAAAGCCACCTATTCCAACAGCTTCCTGCATTTTGAGAGTGGGCACCCTTTACATCAAAAAAAAGGTATCATCAAGAGACAGCTCATCAGAGCATCAAGAATATGTAGTACAAATTTAGTATTTCTACAGGAAGTTGATTTTTTAAAAAAGTTATTTTTAGATAGAGGTTACCCTGAGGAGCTATTTCAGTCTATCAAGGAAGAAATTATATCTAAAAGGGATCAAGATTACCCTCCATTATTAGGTACCTAGGTCAAAATCTGCAAAAGGGAAGTGGCATCTGAAATAAATTTTAGAAAGAAATTTTTTACACCTGTACTGAAGATTCCCATATTATTGAGAGCACTATAAGGAATCTGTGGCCTATGGTGACTATGCAGGAGGAGATTTCAGGGCTTGTTCCCACAAAAATAGGTTTTGTTAAGAAAACTAACATCAACCTCAAAGGGTTATTTGAAAGAAACTTAACTGCGGAGTTAAATTTATTGGATGGTAACACAATTGGACACAATGGAACATTTAAATGTGGCAAATGCAATCAATGCCAATACATTTTCCAGGGGGCTCATGTACATATCAGGGCAAGAAACACAACTTTGCATGCCAAAGGTCATTTTTCATGTAACACTACAGGAGTAGTATACATTGGCCTCTGTCAAGCTTGTCCGGCTTTTTATGTCGGCAAAACTGACAAGGCTTTTAAACGTAGAATATATGAGCATCAATATGACATTAGCAAAGGTAAGGATACAAATGCCTTTTATAGACATTCTTTGACTTGTCCACAAATGTACATAAGGTTTTTTATCATCGAAAAAATACAGCAGGACCAAAGGGGAGGGGATTGGGAAACCTTACTGGCCATCAGAGAGCTTATTTGGCAGCTACAGTTAAATGCAACTAGGCATCCAGGATTGAACGAAGGTACTAGTTTAGCACCAATACTAAAAAAGAAAAGAAATATGCTTTAATGCTTTAGTAGCGTAGTAAGGTCTATTTCTTACATTTTACATTTCACATTTTTGATTTAATTTTTAATACAATTTTAATGTATAAGTAAGCATTTACAATGATGCACCATAGGCCATTTATTTAGGTTTAGACATAGGTAGAACAACACATGTATATTCATGGCATCAATTAACTTTTGGATTTTGAGTATTTCACTGGTTTGTTCAAAAGGATTCTTTTGTAACCGGAATATTAAAAACCAATAGATGTTGCATGCACAGTTTTTAAGCATTTTCAGTTACATAAATACTGGTTTATTACAAATGAGGACATTTGGTATACACTAGTTGAGCCACTTTTATTTTATTCACCAGTGAGTTTAAATTATTTTTAATACAATAGATTTAGTTTTTAAAGAATATTAATAGTAGTTGCACGAATATTTATGTGTGTATTTTTAATAATGAATTAATGTAGTTAAACATTTTTTATGTTTAATGTTTTAATATTCATTTGAATTAATTACATTTAATTGACCACAATTACGGTGATGTTTTAACAAATCATTCAATTAATGTAACGCACTTGCGCTATAAAGGCTAGTCCTTTTAGTTGATTTATTCACACTTGAAAAAGCCCGGTAAGACCGGGCGAAAGCGCTCGTGATTTAACTTGTTCCTGTGTTGTCTGTTTTTGGAAATAAACCACTTTTTATCACTTGGCTTGTTGAGGACTACCTACGTTAGCTGTAAATCTGCATCTTTTGATATTTACCACTTGGGTGTACAAAAGACTTTGTTCTGTAGCACAACAGTGTTGTCGGGTTGTGATCTTGTTGCAGGACTTGGCGGGTCCTTTTCCTGGTTTGTTATTGGAATAACTTTTTCTTCTTGTTTATTAGACTGATATGTAGTAACAGCAAACTCAGACAGAGGTAATACAGTAGTTAGGGGCATTATGGGTAAAGGAGGGAGCTTGAGAGTCAGATCCAACAATCTAGAGAAAAGCAGCCGAGTTCGATCTGAGATCCATTCACTGTCAGGCCTATCCCCAAGTTAGTTGTCATTAACTTCAGCAGTACTGAGAAAAAGGACTGAAGTGAAAATTGTGAGAAAAATTATGTAAAAAAGGTATGTCTTGCAGCTCAAGTGTGGACTGTCTGTCTTACCACAATGGCAGCACATGAGACGTGGGAAGTTGGGGACAGGATAGAGCATTATGGGTAGACGGAGGAGCTCGAGAATTGGATGCAAAGTCTTGAGTATGTGTCCAAGTCAGATCCGAGGATCAGATCCTAGACTCATTTGTGAGAAAGAATGAAAAGGACAGCATTAGATGTAAATATTTTCTGAACAATAAAATCTATTAAAACTGTACAAATAGCAATGTTATCCGTAAGAAGTATTCTTTACAGTGATAATAGTCAGTGCATTTGTAGACTATTCCACAACTACTATATATTATAATACAGACAAATGCCAAATTATAGTTCTTCTAAACTTTCACAGATAATTTTCATATCTTGAAAAATATACAACCTAGTCATATATTGTTGGAGCATTTTTGTTAACTAGACGTAAGCTTTCACATGACAGTACTAAATTCCGGAGCATTTTTGTTAACTAGACATAAGCTTTCCCATGACAGTACTAAATTCCTCTATAAGTGCATATTTATTTAGATAGTTACAGATATATGAAAATGTGTTTAAATAACTGACCTGTTGAATGTAATGTATTAGAACATGAACACTCATCTGTCTACCTTACTTAACTGAATAAACTACTTGAAACCTCAATAAGGTCCTTTATTCCTTCCACAGAGAGGGTATCAGAGAGAGACAGAGTGTCTTATATCTGCTAGCTAAAGTGATTATATCCGGACTAATCCTTTTTACTGTATTACTTGTTAATCCTGTCACACACTGGGTCATTGGTTGGATACCAGACCTGACTTGTACTTACTAGATTACCTCTGCATTCTTATTATCTTTGGATAATCTTTCATAGCATTATTATTACTATTATTATTATTAATACTATGAAGCTCTCTATATTCTTGGGCAAACTCGATCTGAGATAATGTTGGGCTTTAAAATAACAAACGGAAGAAATATACAAACTATGAAAAAAACAAAACTAAGGCAAAGGCGAACGAAGCCAGCCAACGACAGTTTAAATGAGCGCTTTCGTAAAGTTTAATAACTAAACTTCATCAGACAAAAGCAGTAAAAAATTAAACATGTTTAAATACCCCTCATAAATCACATGATTTGCCAAGTGTCACGATCAAAAAATAATTTCTGCAAAAACTTATTATCAGATTTCAAAGATAAAATATAAAAAAGAAGAAATAATATCACACAGTATACAACTATAATAGAATTGTATTTAACTTCTGTCATCGTATTAAACTTCTTAATTTTAAAATGCAAGCTAAAGAGCGCACATCATTTAAACCTGGCTGATAATAAGAAAACGTTTTGAACTGCCAGAAAAGTTCACATTGCTCTAACCTCAAAGATTGTGGACCTCCCCTCTGATCATATTCTTTATGATCAATCACTTTGAACAAAAAAGAATGCCCAGGATAATTCACCACATGTTTAGCTAGGGCATTATATGTTTTTTGTTTTCTAATGCTATACAAATGCTCATACAGGCGATCACTGTTGGGCTTTGCTGTGGGTTATGGTTAAGGGGAGGAGCTTGAGCTTGGGATTTAAAGTCTTGAGTGGCGAAAGATGGATCCGAGGTCAGAGCTGAAGACCTATCCATTGAGAAAGGACAGAACCAAACAACACAGATCTATAAATATGGTAAGTACATAACTTTTGTATCTCTGGCACTAGTAAAAGACTACCAACATGCCCTAAAACTCTCCATATCACTGATCATTTTGATACCCCATAGTAACTGTGATATCCTTTAGATCTCTTAGGATTTGTTTTTTTTTTTTTTTTTTAGGATTTGGTTTGACTAATTCCTCAGCGTTCAGGAGCACATTGAAAACCAATGTGCATGCCTTGCTGAGCAGGAAAAGCATCCCAATTCCACTCCCCCACCACCACCAGAGCTGCCACTGGTAAAGGAGTCCTACTTGCCCAACTAGAATATGGTTTACTGCCTTTTGGCACAGCTTAAAATAAAAATACAGCAGTACCTCAATCAGTTTGTAACCACGTCTGCTGCTTCAAAACCTATTCTTCATGTATGGAACATCACTATATATATCTTATCAAAAACCAAATGGCTGCCAATAGAAGACAGATCATACCTAGTCTTAGGCTTCTTATTCTTCAGATTGCATAATCAAGACAACCTTTGCCACTCACTATGAAATAGATTACAATCATCCCACATTACAACCTCAGAAGCCATGCTAGAATATGATTTACACTCCAGGCATCCACCTCTTACCTTCACTGCACTGACCACATCGTCTCATTCCCACCACACAAATCATGGCAGTCCCTACCGCAACATATAACAGAAATGTTGGAATACTCCAACTTCTGATGCCAAAAATAATTTCTGCAAGAGAAATTTAAATGCGTCTATAATTGGGCAGGTCATGTTATATAACTAATCAAATTTCTGATTGCATCTTTTTATTTATTGTTTTATTTTATTTGACATTTGTTTGCTGGGAAAGTCCGACTGGGCATAGAACCCATTTTCAGCCGTGGCCTGTGGAGAAAAGCTCTGATAACAGGACATTTAATACATATGCAGTAGTACACAATTTGCAATACAAGTGTGATGACAGAAGATACAATGAGGTGGCAGAAGAAACAACAGTATAATATTTAAATGTATAACTATTTACAGTCTTTTGTAAATAGCTGGTTACATTTTTTGTGTTTTTACAACATTTACAATTTAAGAGTTTGTTTATTTACAGATCAGTACTATGATTAGAATTTGTAGACTGAGTCATTATTAAAAAGAGATGGAGAGGATAGTGGACAGTGCAGAAGTTGGGAGGAATGATAGGAAGATGAGATGAGAATAGAGGAAGAGTAACATAGGAAGGGAAAGAGGAGGGGATGACTAGACAAAGAGAAAACGTTATGTTCCAGCCTGGTGCATTGCAAGTACAAAGCCAGAACTGGGTGAGAAAGTGTTTTACTGAATGTTTAAACAATTAAGCATTAGAGAGCAGTCTAATGAACATTGGGATATTGTTCCATGCTTTCGCTACTAAGTGTGCACTGTTCAATTGACTTTTTGGGTTTATAAATTTTAAGGAGTTGTTTTTCAGAGGAACAAAGGTGATATTTAGGTAGGTAGTGATTAACAGTATAGATAACAGCAGAACAAGCTAAGGTATTGTACATCATTTTGTGTACCTAGAGAAGATGGGTATATTTGAGATGGAGAGGTAGCTCATGGAAATTTAAGGATTTGAATGCAGTGCAATGACGAGAATTGTTCAGCTAATTTGCTGTAAACGTAGCCATGTTATAACTTAGTTCTCATTTTGATGTTAGACTGGCTTGTAAATTAGAATGGGATAAGTATTGAGTAAGTAAGGAAGGAGATAATATGATAGCATGTAAAGCTCTGGATGGGTTGATAAGAAATATATTTGATCTATAAAGCATTCAAGTTTTTAATGTGTTTTGTATGGTCATTTGTATATGTAGGCCAAATTTAAGTTGGTTGTCAGTTATTATGCCTAGTAATTTGGTATGAGAAACTACTTCTGTAATGGTGCTATTTCATGACAAAATTCTAAAGTTGTCTTTGCTAGGTGTTTGGAACTTAGGAAAGCATACGAATAATTTGTTTTTTTAGTGGGTTGATGAAGGCGTCTTGTATAATGATTTGTAGATGAAGAAGACTGTCTGCTGAGCAAATGAGTATGGCATCATCTACATAGTTGGGAAGATGTGTGAAGATTGTTAACATATATATTAAAGAGAAGGGAGCTAAGAATGGAGCCTTGTGGGACCCAAGTTTAGATAAATAGTTAGTAAACCAGTGAATAACAGAGTTGGATTGACCTAATACACCTATTGTTATAAAGTAGTTTGGTATTGGAGAGAGTATCAACGTTTTAGAGAGGTCTAGAAAGAGGGAGGAGACTAATTTATTGTTATCCCTCACTTTAATGATGGTGTCTAGGAAGGATATAAAGACAGTTGCACTATGTGCTGGTCAGAACCATGTTGGGTCGGGGTGAATAGGTTTTCATGAAATAAGTGGTGTAACAACTGTTTGTGGATGCATTTTTTTCTATTGTATTAGAAAGAGCGAGAGAGGACAGCAGGGCAAAAGAACTGAAGTTTGTTATTTTGATAGTGTCTTCCCTTATGTTGTGGTTTGTTGTATGATTTTTTAAACAATTGTATTAAATTATCTAAGACACAGGCAAACATATATTAACAGAAAAGAAAGTAAACAATATTGACATTTTTTTTATTTTGCATACATTATACAGCACACAAATGTTCTTACTTTATAACTATCACTAGTCCAACATTACATAACTTGCTCAACTACTACCTTCCCTTAAACCTCACTCTTCCTTCTCCTCCTCAGCATTATTCTTTATGTATTATTCCTAGAATTCCCATTTATTTCATTGTAATTTGCTCCTTCCCTTTTCTAAAGATCCTTCTTCCAGTTCTTTTATTTCTCATAATATTCACTACTTCAAATGCAGTTGATTGATTTTCATCTTCTAGCAAGATGCTAAGTCCCATCCCTTCAACTATTTATTAATTATTGTCCACAACTTCTCCTCTGGTTGATAAAAATATGCCTGATCTGTATATAAAACTAACAGGACTTAAAACATTTCCATTGCTTGTATCTTAATATACACATTCATAAACTAGGGCTTCCAGTCTTTGTGTCTTTTGGCTTTTCCCGATTAGGGGTCGCCACAGCGGAACTCCAGTCCGCTAATGATTGGCAGTAGATTTTTACATGCCGTGTTGCCGGCCCTGATGCACAACCTTCAATGAAGGTACGCCCATTCACTCATGTCTCAACACAGAAGATGCTTTAGTTGAGAATCAAACAGGACAACGTCTTACTGTCAGGCGACAATGCTACCGCAGCACCACCACCGCAGTCTCAACTAGAGCTTCCAGTATTTTTGTATTATCTTTTGTTTAGTCTCTTTCCATATATCATTGGGTTCTATAACAGAAGGCTTTTTAATTCAAACTCTTAAATATTTTATCGTACCATGTCCCCATGAATATGAGCATTGCTAAACCAATTTGTGTGTGGGTATGTAATTTACAGCTATAGCCTTTGTTTTATCTTCATTAATTCTATATACTAAAAAGATCTGAAACTGTCTCAAAATCTTCCACAATACTGAGATCACCTTTTCTGAGTTTATCAGGTGCAAAGTAATATCATCTGCAAATAAAGCCAACTTTTCTTGATGCTATACCAATTATAACCTTGAATTTCTGAGTTCCTTATTTTTTTGTTAATGACTCTAAATATAAAATAAATAAAGAGGAAAGATGACACCCTGTCCTGTTCCTCTGTTCAGACACAACTTAATATACAGTGGATATAAAAAGTTCACACCCCTGTTATAATGCCAAGCTTTTGTGATGTAAAAAATGAGACCACAATAAATCATTTCAAAACTTTTCCCACCTTTAATGTGACCTATAACATGTACAATTCACTTGAAAAACAAACAAATCTGTTAGGGGAAAATATGAAAAATAAAAAACGTACAATAAGCTGGTTGCATAAGTGTGGACACCCTTAAACTAATACTAATACTCATACCTGCCTCTCAACATTCCTGGATTGCTGGGATAAATTTGCTTCACTTCTGCTTGGTGTACAGTAAATAATTATTGTTCACAAATACACTTTGCTGTCACCAATTTGTAATACTTTTCCCTTGTGCCACAGTTTTGTCAGGATCACCTCTTTCTTCTGGTAGGATTGCATCTTTACTGATATAGGTCTTGCCTGCTTTCCAGTGATGAGAGGTGAAGCAAACACTCAGTGCACCTTTTCAGTTAACAAAGCCTGCTGTGGAATACCAGTCCAGTTGCTTTTTGTGCTTTCATAAAGTTGATACAATGTGTTCTTTCAATTAATGTGATACAGCAGAAAATATCAGGTTTTCTCTGCCTGCTCTGTCTTCTAACTGTATAATTTTTGTAATAGCTCTTCTTGAGAAGCTTCTTACTCAGCTAGCCTTTTCTTCATTTCAACCTCTACCTTTTGCAGTTTTATCAGTTCATCTGAATAGCTACTTAAAGCTTCTATTTTTCCAGCCTGTGGTCATCTGAGGTGATATATTCCTTCAATGTTTCATTTATTTTAATTGCCTATGAGTACATTGGAATTATTTATGTCTAAATGACTGGAAGCTATCTCTTGTACCAAAGTGGAAGCTTGAACTACTTTTTCTGAACTGCTACAGGATTTTCCACAGGCAGTGTTTTCTCTTCACCTTTTCTGGCTGATTTTCTTTCATGTTGTCTGTTTTCTTTTTTTCTGACATTTATGCAGTGTACTTACTATACTGCGGTGGTGGTGCTGTGGTAGCGTTGTAGCCTTACAGTTAGACGTTGCCCGTTTGATTCTCAGTTAGAGCGTATTCTGTGTGGTGATATGTGTAAATGGGCGTTCCTTCGTTGAAGGTTGTGCGTTAGGCCCGGCAAGCCAGCATGTAAAAATCTACTGCCAATCATTAGCAAACTGGAGTTCCGCTGTGGCGACCCCTAACCGGGAAAAGCCGAAAGACACAAACAAACTTACTAGCCAGTAAATGAATTTAAGCCAGTCTGGCACTATCAGTGGCTCTTATTTCTCATTTTTTGTTTTCAAACTGGGAGAGATGAAATTAAGCTGTTGATTAGTGTTGCACCATCTTGGAAGTCTGTCAGTATGATATCTGTTTTTCTATAAGAAAAGAGCATATGTTTCTTAAATGGAATGATTGATTAAAATATTAACTGGGTATGCAACTGAGGAGAAGGCTAGCTTAATGTATTCTGAAAGTAAACTGTCGACAGAGGTGGAGCAAGGCTTGAGTTTCTTTAATAGATGTTTTATGTAGGAGGCAGAAATGGGTTGTATGGAGAAGTTTGGCTGCTGTATTGGGCTGGACTGGAATTGAAAGGAACTGCTAGTAAGAGTAGCTATTAAGTCTATGAAGTGGGATTTGAATTTGGCAGCTGTATCTAAGGGATAGAGGTCTTTGCAAGAGTTTGGAGTATTAAGTGTGCCAAGGTGTAAAATTTTATTTTCTGAATACCAGAACTTTTTAGGAGTATGTTTTAGGTTAAGTTGAGGATGAAAATAATACAGTTTTCTTTCAGTGCTGACCTGTTTTGAAGGGTTTAGGAGATATTTGTAGATTTGATGTTGTCTCTTTCATTCTTGCTCACCACTGGGTCTAGGATCCGACCCAACCACTCTTTTCCTAGACTTCAGATCCAAGTCTCTAGCTCCTCCCTTTACCCATAATCCGCCACTGCTTCCTCCAAGCCCTGATATCTCATTTGATGTGTTCAAAACCAGGTGAATGATCCAGCCTTGCAATATCCTTTTCAGCTTTTGCTTATTGTTTTCAGTTCCTCCTCCCATGCTAGTTCATTAGTTCTGTGTTAGGTATAGGTTTAGATAGCTAAGATAATTGAAATAAGATAGTTAAAATAGTTTAGTGCTGAATGGTCTTTGGGGTGCATAGTTTTCAATTTTTAGTGTTTCTGTAGAATTAAGTAGTAGATTAGTTAAGATTCTTAAATAGTTAGGATAGTTAAGATAGTTGAAATAAGTAAGATAATTAAAATAGTTTAAAGTTGAATATTTTTGATGTGAATATTTTTGTGTTTAGGACATGTAAGCTTTCGCTGGTGATGGGGACTGTGTGTGTGTGTGTGTGTGTGTGTGTGTGTGTGTGTGTGTGTGTGTGTTGTGTGTGTGTGTGTGTGTGTGTGTGTGTGTGTGTGTGTGTGTGTGTGTGTGCGCGTGTGTGCGCGTGTGTGTGTGTGTGTGTGTGTGTGTGTGTGTGTGTGTGTGTGTGTGTGTGTGTGTGTGTGTGTGTGTGTGTGTTAAGCTCCTTAACGGCTTGGATTTGCCTTTCTTGGTGTTAAGGTGTTCCTGTTGTTTGCGTGATTGGCAGAAAAAAATGACAAGCCTACCAGATTCAAGAAATGCACTTCTTGTAGGCATAAGATCCCCAACTCAGATGCCCACAAGAAGTGCGTTTATTGTTTAGGTACCACACATTTCGAAAAAGACCATCAGATCTGTGCCACCTTTAGTCCAAGAGCCATCTTGATTCAGAGAAATAAGTTGGTTTTGAGAGGGACTCTACCTGCAGGGGCTAAACCCCCCTCTACTAAGACTTCCTCTGATTCTAAAAAGAGGCATCTGAAGTCCCATCAGAGCCTCCAAGAAAACTAAGAGTTCAGATCCAAATACTTCGGATCCAGAAGCTAGGCCTTGTGTTATGGATCCTACCATCCAGTCTCCTCAAATGTGCCAGAAAAGATTTTTCAAACTCCTTCTAAGTCATCCAGACCACCTTCTACTAATTCTTCCAGATCTTCCAGGAGTTTTTCTGAAGTTGACATGGACAGAATGATGCAGAAGTTTCTTCAAGTTTAAATTCAGTTGGGAATAATTCCAGCTGCTTCCCCTGTCAGATCTGTGAGCCTCTCAACCAGAAATAGACTTTCTCCTCCTCCGATCCTACCCTTAGTTTTGGAGTCCAGGGATCCAAGATCCATGAGAGGTACTGTGTCAGTTCTGAAGTCTCATCATGTCTCAGACCTGATGGTTACCCTGACCAGATTGGCTCTGTTCTCTTTGAGTCAGAGCAGGTCTCAGATCCGAGAGATATGGACCAGGTCCAAGGGCCAGGTCTCTGCTCTGATTGGTTCAGATACATATCCCCCTTAGGAGGCTAGGCCCTAGACAGCTCAGGCCTGATTCTATCTGGGAAGCACGGTTCTGGGGATGCCTGCAGATTTCTTTCCTCATCTGCTTCAGCTCTGAGGGGAGAGGCAGTGGTTTCCCCTGGCCGTTCTGCTTTTTGGGTGTGAAAAGGGTGTTCTCTACAACCAGGGATATGTCCTCTTGTATCTTGGCTCCCTCCCCTTGTCCTCCAGCTGTCATGAGCTCAGAACATGTCATTTCTATCCGGTCAGGTCAGCCAGTTCCAGAAGGTCCCCAGTCATGTTCCCATCCCGGGCCCCCCTTCTCTTCCAATACCTCCCCAGATTACACCATTAAGGAGGTCACGTGGAAAAGGACATGCAAAAGGAGACACAATACACTCTCTGATGGAGTCTCTCATGGAGGACATGGACTTTGAGGAAGGTGAAAGATCCCCTAGATCTCCACCCAGTGATGTTTCCTTCAGGGACATCATGGAAATCCTTAGGCAGAGGGGTAGTTGGTCAGACCAGTATCCTTCTCTGGAAGACTCTGTGCTGTTGGAGGCCTTTGATACTGGCCCATCTACATCTTGGGTGACTCCCCTGGTAGATGAGCTCAATGATCTAGTCTCCTGCCTTGCCTGGAAAGAACTGGACACCACTGAACCACTTCCAAAACAACCTGACAAGATTCTGTCCCTGCCAGCTGATCGTCAGTACTGGAGTAAAGGTGTTGCAATTGATGCCATGGTTGTAGCAGCAGCAACAAAAAAGGAGCTAGCACAACAGAGCTCCACTGTTCATCCTCCAAACAAAGAATCCAGAGCAATGGACAGGTTTTGGGAGCACCACATTTACGCCTCGGCTACTTCTGCACTGAAGTCCTTACATTTTATGGCACATTTCATATGTCTGCAAAGGGATTTGATTAAGGAACTGCTACATTCTCTTGCTGAGTACATGCCAATGGAGGACCTCAAAAAAGGATTCTCCACAGCTGGACACTCTTACATCTACTGCCAATTAGTCGATGAGGTTAATTTCCCATGCTGCAGGAGGCACCTCCTGAGCAGCCAGCTTACACATAGCTATGCAACATCATGCTTGGATGTGGCTCTGTGATTTCGTGGATCCCTTTAAGGCATCCTTTATTAATGCCCCATTTGACAGGGCCTCCCTTTTTGTACCGTCAGTTAAAGAAATGCTTACCCGAAACCGTGTCCTCCATTGCCATCAAGTTTTCAACCTCTCAGCATACCCTCTCTAGGAACCAACGAGGTAGAAAGAAAATGTGGTTCCTTACGTCTCAGGGACCTTTTCTAGACTTGCGGGGAGATTCCTCTTCCAGAGGCAGAGGTAGAGGTTTCAATGATAGATGCCACCATAGGGGCAGAGGGGGCCCACAGAATCAAGGTTTTCAGGATTCCTTTCCCAACAAACTCTATCAGCGCTCCATCTGCTCTTCTCTAGAGGCAGTCAAGGGACGTTTTGCATTGCACTGAGAAGCCTGAATAAAATTCACAACAAACAACTGGGTGTAAACATCATATCCAGAGGATATTACATTCCCTTTTCCCTTCCCCTACAGTAACAAACAAGAAGCTCCCCGATGTTCCACCCAATCAGAGAGAGTCAGCAGCTCTAGAGGTTCAAAAGCTGCTTCAAAAAAAGAGTCATCCAAAAGGCTCCAACAGAATAAGTAGAATTCAGAACTTACTGTCACTTCTTTTTGGTAATAAAGAAAATGGGGGACCAAAGACCAATCCTGGATCTAAGCAGACTGAACTGATTTGTAAAGAAGTCCAAGTTCTGGATGGTTACGGGATAGTCCATTCTGCCGCTTCTGCACAAGGATGAATGGATGTGCTCCACAGATTTCCAGGATACGTACTACCACATAAAGATATACAGGTGCTCCAGGAAATTTCTGTGTTTCCAGCTGGGAGCCAGTCATTACCAGTTCAGAGCACTGCCCTTTGGACTCCTCATAGCCCCCTCCCCAGGTGTTTACCAAATGCATGGCAGTGGTTGCAGCTCATTTGTGGCTCCAAGTATTCCAGGTGTTTCCATACTTAGACGACTGACTCCTGACTGTCCCAACCAGGCATCAACTGCTACAGGCCATAGACTATCTGCTCGGTATCTCCACATTCTTAGGGATCTCTATAACTTTTGCAAAGTCAAAACTAGATCCATCGCAAAACGTACAGTCCATTGGTACTCAGCTGGACACTCAGCGTACAGTGGTGTACCTACCATTACAGAGGATAAAGACTCTATGGAATCAGATACAAGACATGTCTCGCTGTTTTCCTCCAGCTAGAATGGTTCTACATGTATTGGGATCCACGGAAGCAACTATAGTCTTAGTCCCACTGGCCCGGTTCATCATTAGAGTTCTACAGTGGACCTTAGCAGTTCAGTGGTCAATTCTACACTATCCCCTCTCCACATGAGTGAAACTCATACCAATCTGCAAACGCTATGTGCAATGGTGGCTTCAGTGCCAAGATTTACACCTAGCCAGGCTATTCTATCTCCCCCCGCCTACAGCCACAGTGACCACAGACACTTCCCAACTAGGGAGGGGTTGCATTATATGGGAAAGATGGTCCAAAGCATGTGGTCCCCTACAGAGACCAATTTGCATATAGACGTCCAAGAGCTAAGAGCAGTGCTTCTATTACTGCAAGCCTTTCAGGACAGTCTTCCTCTAGGGACTTTTGTTATTCATGCAGACAACATGTCAGTAGTCTGGTACATCAACAAGCAAGGAAGAACCCATTCTTACTCGTTGTGCAAGGAGGCCATGAGGGTCTGGGAATGGGCAATCTCTTCTGACTGCTTTCTAGCTGCAACACACATACTGGGCAAAACTAACATGTTGGTGGACAGACTCAGCACATTCTGGCTCCTCATGAGTGGCCCCCGCAATAAATCAGTTGCGAATATGATTTTCAGCTATTGGGCCCAGTCTCACTGCAACTTTTTTGCCTCTCCCCTGAACAAGAAGTGCAGCGAGTTCTTCGCTCTGATCTCTCCTCAGATGTAGTCACTGAGGGGCGCTGTAGTCCGCGATTGGCCCCGGGTTTCCTTCATAATTGTTCTCCTCTTCCCTAATCCCAAGTTTCCTCCAGAAGGCAAGAAGGTCGAAGTGCTCAGTTGTCCTCATTTCCCCCTTCTGGCCTTGCCAAGCGTGGTTCCCCTTCCTATGGTCTCATCTCAAGTATCCTCTTAGGATTCTGGAGCCCAACCAGGATGTCGTGTCTCACCCATCAGAATTCCGACACTCTGATCTCCACACCATCAAACTGACCTTATGGTTTCTTCAGTTCCAGCAATTATTAGGCAGTCTAGGCTCTCTTCCCCAGTCAAGAATATTTTTCTGTCTTCTTAGAAGTCTTCCACAAAAAAGGTTTACAAAAGAAAATGGAAGAGGTTTTCTGTGTGGGCCAGCAAGGAGAACACTGACCCCTTTTCATCAACTGTTCCTGACATTTTGCTTTTCCTCAGTCCCTTGTTTGACCAAGGATCTACTTTTTCTACAATCAACCTACAACTTGCGGCAATATCAAATTTTCGTGCGGGCATGGACATGCTTCCTTTTGAGCCTCTAAGTTATGTAAAGCCTTCTTGAAAGGGATTTTTCTCCTCTGTCCTCCTATCAAAGAACCTCGTCTGCCATGGGATCTCACTGTGGTGTTACAAGGGTTAACAAAGAAGCCCTTTGAACCATCAGGGACTTGTGATTTAAAGTTCTTTCCTGGAAAACTGTTCTGCTGGTGGCATTGACATTGGAAAAAAGAGTCTCTGAATTACAGGCCTTGTCTTCAAAACACCTTATATAATTTTCCACAAAGACAGAGTGTCTTTACATCCTAACCCTTCTTTCATGCCTAAGATACCCACTGAATCAAACCTTAATCAGTCCGTTCAGCTGCCAGAATTCTTTCCTAAGTTTACAAACACGGGTGAATACATTTTACACCTTCTTGATGTTCATAGGCAGTTACATTTTTATATTCACAGAACGAAGCAGAACAGGAAATCTTACCAGCTTTTTCTGTCCTACTCCCCTAATCGTTTGGGTCAGGCAGTTTCTAAAGTCACTTTGTCCAAATGGATTTCAGACTGTATTTCATCGACTTACCACCAAGCAGGTTTATCTTTACCCCAACCTCCCAAAGCTCATTCTGTCAGATCTGTGGCTAGATCTGCGACCTTTTCTTCCAGATCTTTGGTTCAGGATATTGTGCAGCAACCAGTTGGTCTACGATTCATACCTTTATTACTCACTACAAGTTTGACATTATGTCTAGAAGCAGAGCTGCCTTTGCATCAACCGTGCTCTGTCTTGTTCTTCCATAAGGGCCAGCCTAGAGCAATGTAGCTGGGGACTCTGACCCACCAGTGAGGAAGAATGAGAGACAAAACATCACATTTAAAAGTTAGATACTCACCATAACTAGGTATATGTGTTGTCTTCCTTCGTTCTTCTTCATCTTCCCCACACCATCCCCCTTCCTATGTTCTTGGAAGAATTTATTGAGGGAAGTTAGAACCCATAGGTTCTGTGTTTGAGACTCTTTAGGTAAGCAAATTTCCTACCTTTTCCTTCCTTTTGGAATTAATTGTGGGATTTGTATACCTATGTTACATAAAAGTAGTCTTTATTTATAGTTATATAGACACAGCAAACTTGATCTGAGGGCTTGGAGGAATCGGTGTTGGGTAAAGGGAAGAGCTAGAGGCTTGGATCCAAATTCTAGAACAGCAGCCAAGTTGGATCTAAGGGTCAGATCCTAGACCCGGTGGTGAGGAAGTATGAAAGAAGACAACACATATAACTACTTATCGTAAGTACATAACTTTTCATTTTTTTAGATGTGCCGGGATTTTGTTTTTCTGCCACTCTCTCCAAGCTTTATCTCTTTTTTTCATTAGAGTTTTGTTAGTGTGGGATAATCGTGGTGCCTGGTTTTGACTCTTCTTTTTCTTATAGGGACTATGCTATTTAGAGTGCAAGGAACAGTGTACTAAATTAAGAACAGTTTAATTTAGTGGTGTGGAAGGAAGACCAATTAAGGATTTAAGAATTTTGTAAAAGCCGTCTGGATCAAACCTAGTAGGACTGTGAGATTCCTTCTATTGCTGCTGTTTTGTATGATGGGTAATTAGTCTATAGACACAGGTGGGATGATGGTCATTGAGGGAATCGGCTAGGGTTCCTTTTGAGGAGTACAGATTACGATTTCAGACCAGGATCCAATACAGAGTGAAGCCGGTATTGGTATTTTTGCTGTAGCAAGTAAAGGAGGGTATAAACTGGGTAAATCCATTCAGGTTAATGCTAGCAGAAGAGTAGTCACCTAAAGGTTTTGCCAGTCTGTGTTAATGTCTCCAAGATAATGGTTTCATAAGGTGTTCTAGTTTATAAGCAGAATTGTTCCGTAGTGTAAGAAGTCCTCTAAAATAGGTATGTTGTTTCCTGGAGGGATATAGAGAGAGGTTATGCATATTTTTATTTTGGCATTGTTGACTTTGAGCAAAAATATTGGAAGTTCAGCACTGTGAAATTTTGGTGAACTAATATGGTAGTGGAAAAAGAGTGAAAGAGTTACAAAAGAGGGCAGATACTCCTCCTGCCTTTATGCACAGACTGTTGGAGCGAAGGATGGTCTAACTTGGGGAAGAATTTAATTCTCTTTTATATATTAGTTCTGAGCCACGTTTTAGTGACTGTTATATCCGGTGAGTCCTTTTTTGTTTGCTGGCATAGTTTTTGTTGGATAAACTTTTTTGTTTCATCCTTAGCCTGTTCTGCTTTCAAAAATGTCTTTGATCCTCCAGGAAAAAATATTCTGTAGCCAGCTGGACACAGCAGCTTGAATCTCACACCTGCCTCTCTACATTCCCTGATTGATGGGATAGATTTGTTTCTCTTCTTCTTGGTGTATAGTGAATAGTCATTTTCCACAAACACTCCACTGTGAAATTCAGGTACTGTATTTAACATACTACAGATGTTTATAGAAGCAATTTTTAGACGTGGAAGTTAGTGATGTAGTGATGAGGTATCATGGATGGATGGTGTGGATGTGGTTTATGATTTTGTACAGCACTACATGTGGTGAAGCTGAGTATCTGTATATGGATGGGAATTTTGGTGTATTGATATTTAAGTGGAATTTTTATTTGTCTGGATAGGGAGATGCAATGAGAAGTTTGGGAATTTTGGTACATTGATGTTTGTCTTTTCGGCTTTTCCCGGTTAGGGGTCGCCACAGTGGAACTCCAGTCCGCTAATGATTGACAGTAGATTTTTACGTGCCGAGTTGCCAGCCCTGACGCACAACCTTCAACGAAGGTACGCCCATTCACGCATGTCCCACACAGAAGATGCTCTAGCTGAGAATCGAACAGGACAACATCTTACTGTGAGGCGACAACGCTACTGCAGCACCACCACCGCAGTTTATTTTTCTAATTAAAATTCTGAAAAAAACTGCCCTGTTACCTTCAAAGCAATGTGCTCAAGCTAATGAAGTTTTATAGATAGATGTCCTGGTATAAATTTCATGAGAATATATCACAGTATATTAAAGATGCACGCTTTCACATTCATAGGTATAGGATTTTTAGCAGTGATTAGTCAAGTTAGTTAACCGAGATGATGTTGATCACAGTGTATCCTAAAATACCATTTTTAAGCAGATAATCTGAAAATACAGTTTCCAGTCACACATGTATTGCAAGAAAAAGCAACTTAACTGTTGAAATGGTCAGATTTAAAGGGATTAAAGTGAAGTTAGAATTAGAAACTGCAATCCCATTGTAAGTACTGACAGAGTCATGTCTGCAGCCTGTCCCTGTATTTATTTCTTTTTCTTTATTCAATGAATTTAGGAAGCTCACAATCATACTGCTTAGGTTTTCCAGCTTATGACCATTGAGAGAGCAGTACTGTATGCCCCCCCTGCTTTGTTTACTAAGTGTAGGTGCAGTCACCAGCCATCCACACTATATGGAAGAGTAGTAGAAATTTGAAACTCTGTTTCTCTAGGCTTCCTGAGTCCTAAGCCCAAAAGGACTCCAATCTTTATGTTCAGCTCCTTGATGTTGAATTCATCAACCCCTGTTTTGTTTTGTTTTTTCGTTATGGGAAATCAGTGTTTGTGTGGTTTCTAAGTGTGTGGTGGTTGCAGTGATTTTTTGTTTTGGGGAGGTTTCTCCCTTCTACTTGTTTATGTTACTGTAGAGTTTGTATGCATAAATTTGGGGATGTTAGTGCTTGCTCCCACTTGAGGAGTCCCCCTACATATATTAATTTTGTTCTACCTGTATAACATGACCAGTTAAATGCAGCGAGCTGAGTGCTCATCAGGTCAAACATCAGTGATTCATATCGGGAAGCCCAAAACTCAAAATACATGTTTATTGTTGGAAAGTTATTGTTCCAATGATAAATATGTGTATGTAACTTTAATTTGACATGATAATCTATTTGAATTTTGCTGGTTTCTTTCTTCGAGTTTACATACTGATCAACCACTCTTAATTTTGGTACTATCTAGCTTTTGTCAAAAAGTACATCCTTACTGGGTATGCTTCTGTCCTGCAGTCGATTTGATTAGAATAGGTACCTCCAGAAGACAAACCGGTATTTCACTTTTCTTGGGTGAGTCATTTTGTGTTAGCTGAGTTTTGACAGGTAAATCATTCATCATTACAATAAAGTCCCTGTCCGCACACCCAACAGGCCCACACATGCAAGCACGGCTTTTCTTTTTGAGAGTAACGATTACTAATTTTAGTTTGTGCTGTATATGAGTAAGTGAGATCACACAAGAGCGAGACAACAGGTTTTCCTGTTTCCATTCTAACTTTTAAGTCTAGTGCGGAGCAACTTTGTTCCCAACTTTCTTGGGGAGGGGTATATTAAACATGATTTGAAATAATATGTATAGTTAACAGCAAAAGCTGAGGATCTGTATCTGCATTCGTGCGGCTGGCGGGGTCAACTAAACATCAAGGGACTTTGGGTGTTTAAGGGTTGTACATCAATGGCGGTGCTGGGAATTAAAACTGTTGTTTTTTAAATAGCTCTGTTTTGCTTGTTTCTTTAAGACTTTGTAATTGAAGGTGTACCTTAATGTTGATAACTTGATATAGTCTGTAAGATCTGTCGTGGAAAGAAGAAAATTATAATTGAAAAAGATAATTTGTAATGTAATAAATATATTGAGAACAGATCGACATATACACCAGCAAATCTGCAGTACACAGATTATTTCTAATTTTATGTTTACAGAGCAAGATCATATACTTGCCAACACCTTAGCACCCAGCCAGATTCAACATTCATGTAATACAGCAGTGTTTTGTGATGTTTAGTTGGCAAGCCTCTCAAGCGTACCTCATTATTTTATTTACATCTGTTTCACTGTGAACAACTCTCCCCATTTGAGTAGCGAAAAGTCTCTGATGTGCATTGAAAGGGTCAGTCATGCATTTTTGTTTTAACTGACAAACATGTTAAACAATAATATATTATAGTGATTCCTCAAAAATAACTTTTTAGAAGTGGAAGGTTACACATTGTAATCACCCTGGCTGTGAGCTTCCTAGTTGAAGTAGTTAGCTGTGTTAGCAAGTGTTCCACCTTTTTGTCCTTTTATTCCACATCATGAGAAGCAGAACCCCACATTTTGGAGGTGGAAGGCTGTGGTCATTGCTTGCCTATCATGCATCTGGCAGCTCCACAATCTAGAAAGGGGGTAGGAATAGTTAACACCTAGGGTGCTTTCTTTTGCACGGAAAGCTGCTTCTATGCACAGCAGTACTGCATACCACAAAATCTGACCTTGGATTTATGGGCTTTATGTTTTGAATGGGTGCACACATTTCCAGCTTCTTTTTATGCTGTCCAAGTTAGCATATTGTAGTGAAAGTGATTGGAATCAACTGCCATTTCATTCATTGCTTAACAGCTGCCAGCAAGCGAGTGTAATTACACACACAAAATGCTTTACTTTAACAGAATCAGACTGCTGACTGCCTTTTCTAAGAATTAATCCAGCGAGCGAGTAAACAAACAGTCCAAAGTGATGCCTGGCTGTTTCTAAGACAATTAATGCAGAGAGCAAGTAATTAACATAATCACACACACAACATGCTTTGCATAACAGAATTAGACTGCCACTTATAAGACAATTAAAACAGTCCAAAGTGATGCCTGGCAGACTGCCGCTTTTTTGCCTTAACTGGACCTGGTTGAAGACAGATGCACTGTCTGAAGTTAAATTAAGCAAGTTAAATGGCTCGGGCAGGCTGGTCATCGCATATGATGTACGTGATTACGTCAGTAACAAATTCGTAAAAGAAAAAATAAACTTAAAAAAAAAAAAAAAAAAAAACAGGAAATTCGGAAATTAAAGGGGCCACTTAGGAATTTGTGACACCCCAATATTTTGCCCTCAAAACCAGTATTTACCAAGGAATTCACTACAGTTGAGAGATATGTGCTTAGTACATAAGTATAGGGGAAAACAATGTAGAAGAAGCCTGAAGTGCCCTTACACAAATAAATTATTTAAAAAAGTTAGCAATTTCTTTTTTTAAATAATGTAATTGTTTAACAGCAATAATCCACTCCTCATGATCAAGCCACACCAAGTGTGGGTAAATCCTGATATAATATAACCATGCGCAGCCATGGATTATTGCTTAATTACAGCATAACATTTGAACATACTCAAGGAGTTAAACAAATTCAAGGCTGGTGAGATGGACAGATATTTCCAGAGAACACAGTTGAAAACACAGTCAGCAGAGTATATTACTTACAGTAATTTGACAACATTGAAACATACCAAGGAGATAAAACCAAGTCCCACATTACCTGGCTAGTGCAGGTGGCTGCTGCTGGACATTTGAAGGCTAACTCTCCAACAAGTGAAAGGGAGGTTTGCTGGGTAGTTTAAGTAAGAAAAGCAGTGTAGAACGGAGGTGTTACAACATTCTAAAAAAAGAAAAATTATGATGGGGAGGGAGCCAATAGTGGATGCAACTGTCTCTATCCAGAAACAATCTGTGATATGTTAATTCACTGTACCAGTATTGGTTTATTTTCAAATGCAGGTTAGAGCTTATCACTCTTTACATTGACTCGTCTGTGACCCTCACTACTGCACAATACAACAGGCACCTTCTAAATATGTATAGAATTATTCAACCGAGTTTACTTTCCCTCACTAATGTTGGACTCCCCTATACTTTGCTGATATTATAGGTTCATAGGTTCTTTCTAGGCTAGCTGCTCTTGTGTGCCATTTTAAGCCTAGCCATTTTCCCTTTTTGTACTTGAATTAACCTATCATTTAGTTAGAGATTGGCCTTATCCATCCCATGGTTGATAATTATATGCTACCCCTAATAAGAGTAACTGGGAACATACCATAGATAATTTGAGGGGAGCCATGCTTGGCATAAAGCATTTAGGAGATGCCTTTGTCTATTAGTAGTACAGGGGCAGTCCTGGGGTAAGTTTTCTTTTTCCCATCCATAGATCCAAATTGCTCTTGAATGTGGACAGGAATTAACTTTACTTTATGTGGATGGGGAGTCTGTTCCAGAGTAGTGGTTTCCACTGCAAGATATACCTTTCCCTGCAAACAATTCTGTTGAAGTTGCAGAGGAGGTTTAGATCCCCTGTCCAAGTATTTCTGATGCCATTTGCTTTGCTCATGTGCAGTAAAAACTTCAGTAATAGGTCAGAGGATGCTTTGTAAGCCAGACACCGATCACATTGGGTTTATATCATAACATCGAAGTAGTAAAACGTCAAAATGTTACAATATCGAACCCAAAACAGCGAACGCTGAAAATAGCGAAGCTGCAGAACATTGACTTTTTTCTTAGGGAAAGAATTTGGTGGGCTGTTTGTGCCTCTTCGCTATTTTCTCCACTGTGGTGCGAAGGTTACAGACCGGGTTAAGGTAAGTGTGCGAACGATCCAAGTTAAGGTGAGTGTGGGAATGAGATAGTTAGGGACCTTAGGGTTAGGGAGTGGGTAAGGTGAGTGTGTGATAGTTAGGGGACTTAGGGTTAGGGAGCGGGTAAGGTGAGTGTGCGATAGTTACGGACCTTAGAGTTAGGGAGCAGGTAAGGTGAGTGTGTGATAGTTACAGACCTTAGGGGTAGGTAGTGTATTTACGGTTTAGTGTAGGGTTAGAAGTAGGATTTTAAGTGTATATGTGTGGATTACTTTTTTTGGTGTGCTTGTGTTGTGTGTTTGTTTCTCAGAACAGTGAATTTTTTCCCTGGGAAAAAATTTGCTGTTCTGAGCTTTCGATTATATCACATTTCGAAATTCCAGGTTTGAGCGTATGGTGTTCGATATTTTGGGATTTCGATTATGTGATATACACCCATCACATCTTAGCAGCCTGTAGAATACAGATTATAGTGACAGGGCTTTGAGTGGGTCCATGCAGGACATGTTTAGGCGGTGTATCCTTTTAGTAAGGCAGCTATGTGACGTTCAGTTCTTGAGTGTATCTAGATATCTAGATAGATACCTCCCAAAGGGACACTATAGTCATTGCCTGGCCTAATATTGCTCTATTTATTCTTCTCTTTCTGTTGGTGAACTTTCAGACTTGCTTCACCTCCAATTATACCACAGCTCTTTGATGAAATAGATTGCTGTTATAATGAATCAGTGTATTATGTGCTAGAACTCATTACAGTAGCACTGGTTATCTTGCACTGGTATTGTTTTCTGTTTGTGTTGTGTTAATTAAACATACTCGAACTCTGTGATGAGTTCTTAAAATTTTCTGCAATATTATTTATCCCAATGCAGCTTACCTTCTCCCTTCAAAACTGGTTTCTATTCCCATCTAAGAAAGTGTATTGATATAACATTTCCTCCAGAACCGAATGTAATGGAAAGTTCAAATGTAAACCACATTGGTGATTCACCACTATAAGTAAGCTGTATAACAAAAGAAAAAAAAACTTAAATTTTATAACAAATTCAAATCTATGCACATTAGAGTATGTTAAAAAGATCTGTAAAGAATGAAAAATTATCAGGAGGAAGACTAAATCAAAACATTGACTGAAACCAGGATCTGAAGTCAATGATAGTTACAAATCTTTCTTCAGTTAAGTTATAAAATTAAGAAATACCACCCAGCAGTGCTCATGTCTTACTTAACCCACTAACATATACACTTAGTATGACTTTAACCCCAGAAGCTGCAATTGAGGTTCCACAAATCTCTGAGTTCCGTATGTTTCCTCCAAAGATCAACATGGAATATGTTTAACTATATTCCCAAAAACTAAAAATACTACTTCCATGGACCAGACAATTATCTGTTTGCCTAATTAACATCACACATGCTCCCACATACACCCCCTTTTGAATTGTTTAATTTAAGCTTAGCCATAGGGTATATCCCTAAAGCATGGAGAATAACTGTTATGATACCCCTCCACAAGGGGAACCCTACCACAGACCATAGAAACTATGGCTCCATTAGCCTTTCTAGCCTAATCTGTAAAACAATGGAATGCATTAGTTTTGGTTTCTTAAACTGCAGTATTAAAAACTTTGCAATACTAGTCCCTCAACAGCTTGGGTCAAGAGTAGTTTGTGCTTACTCAGTCTAATAAACCTCATTGAAAAGGTTATAGAAGTAGTAGATAGTGGCCATTAGTAGTAAAGGTGCAGTCCTGAGGTACATTTTATGTTTTCCATCCATAGATCACTTGAATGTGGACAGGAATGAACTTTATTTTGTGTGGCTGGGGAATCTGTTCCTGAGCAGAGGTATCATCTGTAAGTGCATTTGGATCCAGGAAAAAGCATCTGATACCATCCCCAATACTGGTATTGTTAATAAGCTAAAAGGCAGGAATGCACACCCTTATGCAGTAAGGTAGGTAGCATATTGGCTGAAAGAACCCACATAGTTAAGGCGGTGGGTGCACCCTCCTTCTTGGCATTTATTTTCTGATCTCCTAATCATAAACCCAGTCCTTTGGCTAACTAAATTTGCAGATGGATTTAAGCAGTTTGGTCACATCTTAAAATGAAAAGACTACAACAAACCTTGCAGACCAATAGTGTACAGAAAAAGGGCTAACATTAAATGCAAAATAGTGCATCATTCATATTTGTACAATACATCTTGCCTGCAACTTACAATACAGCCAATACCCAACTCCAGACTGACAGAGTAGTCAGGGATCTTATCACCTTCAGCAACAACTCCCCTCACCTTCAACTATCATGCAGCATATTAGTAGTCAGGAAATCCTTCTATTCAACCCATTTGGTATCTGGTATCTAAAGGCATCTCATCTAGCTCAAAAGAAGTTATCTTTGATCTGTACTTAGTTCTGATCAGACTGATCTTGTAGAGTACAATACCTGCTTTGACATGTATCTGCCGAGACATATCATGCAGCAATTCCTAACTAAAAGGATTAGTGGCTTAGATTATTAGCTACCAAGAAAGACTTGAATCTCGATCTCTATGTTTTGTCTCCTGTTGACTCAGATGTGGAGATCAATGTCTCACATTTTGAGCCATGAAGAATGCAACCCTATCTGACTTATACTTCCTGAAGACAAGCAGCTCAACTATTATTTAAACCAAATCATAAACAAAACGTGCTGGTGGAACAGATATATATTACAGTATATTTACTCCATTTTTAAACAAATTGTTTTTACATATAAAACAGAGCAACACCCTCACATCATTCAAGATCAACAATGACAGATGCTTGTGTATCCACTAATTCATTCTTGATGTGACCAGCTTTACTCTTTTTAGAAATGGGAGGTTAATCATAATGGTGGATACTGGCAGTGCGCATATGGTCTCGAGAATCACTTGCCTTGTAATTCCTATGATTCTGTGGTCATCATCCTTAACATATAAAATGTTCCTTGGAATGCAGTCACACTTATGTGCACTCACGCATGTATGCCAGTCAGTGAAACATCAGGACTAATTCACTACAGATCTGTTAGACTGAAATACCTAAAAGAGAAGACCCGATATCAGCTCCATCCTGATTTAACCACTCAGATTTCCTCTGCAATGACAGAGCAGGCCATCAGCCTGTCAGTTCCACTCTCAGCTGCTGCCTCTATCACAGTTCATTTGTTGGCCACTTTGGTTTGTCTGCCCTTGGATTGCCCCACCCCACCCCCTTCTTCGGGTCTTTAAATCAAGCAGTTTTTGAAAAGGGTTTTACAGATCCATCCACCTACAAAATAGCTGGCTTCTACTTAGAATCTTAACTTTAAAGTTGGTTGAAAAGCTTACTTTTTTTCTTTTTGAACCGACTCATTAGACTGATCTGAGGTTCTTAACATGGAAGACTGTTTTCTCATTGCTCCGACTTATGCTAGAAGTATCCAGTTTACAAGTGGTTTCAGAGTTTACTTTGAGACAATCTATTGATCTCACTTTTTTTTTCTGAGCCTAAAAACAAGGAAGAAAAAAAATTCTTAATACTTTGAATTTCCATGGGCACTCAGATACTACTACCTAGACAAAACTCACTCCTTTAGGAAAGCTGATCAGCTATTTGTCTCATATGACGATAAGGAAAAGACAACCAATGACAGTGCAGAAAGTTTCTAGATGGTTGTCTCATGCTATTTCTTTTTGCAACTCTCACAGGCATCTTCCAGTAGGGCTTTGGTCTCTTCGGTGGCTTTCTGGAAAGGGGTGCACTCTAGAAATATTTTAGTGTCAGCAATTTGGTTCTCTGAACATATGTTTACAGATCATTCAAAACTGGATTCCTTTTCCTGGTCCATAATAGACTTTGTTAGGACCATTCTTAAAGGACTCCTGTATTCTTAATTTCTTCCGCAAATTCTTTCGTTTTTAAGATGTGGTAGTCTACCTAAATAGTTTAGACTACTGCAACAGTAATCTAATGTTGAACATAGTACAGTTGAGTAAGTAAACTTATAATAACAGTGAATGTTCTTCTAGATCACTGTTGCAGTAGCCATTCCTTCCCTCAGCCTCCTTTCTGTATTTGCTGTTTTGTATTGCCAGGGTGTGGTTATATATACCCTTGTGCATGTAGTTGTACGTTTCCTAGCATTCTTACCTTCTTAGGGCAAGAAAGCTCTGAAGCTTTTGGCAGTCTACCTGATTTTTACATGGGGCTATATTCAAGCTCCTGGTAGTTCAAGTACGTGTGAGGCACCCTTAAGCTTTGAAAAGCAGGCTGGTTGGTCATATCCATGGCAGGATAAAACCCATATAGCTTAGGCTACTGCAACAGTGATCTGTTATTGACATCTACTGTTATGATAAGGTTACTTAAACAACTGTACTTCCTGTTTGCTGTTGCTAATCAGGGAAGAATGTTATAACAAGAATTGTTCTGCCATCAGTTTAGCAATTTCTGTGGCTTTCATGCAGGAGCTGACAGTAGCTGTGATAAGGATAAGTTTGCATTCACTTCTGTCCCTTACTTTTATTTTCTTCATGAAAACAGAATACTGTTCTACATGTAGTTCATTGTCTGCAGTCCATAACGTGCAGTATGATGACTGAGTGGTTAAGATCTCTGCCTTACATCTCCAGGGACTGGGATTCAGTCTGGACCTCCAGTTCATGTCTGTGTGGAGTTTGCAAGTTCCCCCTGTGTTGTCGTGGGTTTTCTCTACATACTCCTGCCTTCTCCTATCTCTTAGATACATGCTGGTTAATTGCTATATATATTGTCCATATAAGATAAATGTACCCTTGCCATTACGGTCCGAGTCATGACCGAAAAGGGTCAGAAATGGACCAGTTAATTTAGCCAGTGAACAAATTAATAAATTAAAATTTAGCCAGGTTTATATTATATCATGGACACTATGCTTTTAAAAGGAAACCCATTTTATTCTTGATATTTCTAGCATTGGTGTGTATCACTCAGAGACCCTCTCTAATGTCCATGTAGGCCCAGTAGAATTGGATGGGAGAGTATTTGCACTGGTTAGCTCAGGGCCGAAGGTTTGATGGCTATATTGAGACTGTGTGGTGAGTAGATTAGCAAAGTCCTCCTGCTTAGCTGCCAGACTTTCTTTCATGGGTATTTCAATAATGACAGGGCTTTGCTTTTGGCTAAACTGCACCTTAATTTAACAATCACAGTGAGGGGTGGTGAACTTTCATAAATACTGCTTATTCATTATCTAGAAATATAAGATCTTACTGATTGCCACCATACATTGCTTGTACTTAATTTTAGTGGTACTCCTAAAATGGCATGCTGTATAAGAAGAATTTCAAAATTCTGAAAGTAGAAGAAGAAAAGTAGTAAAGGTGAATGTATGTAGCACCATGGTTAAGTGGGAGAATGATAACAGATCAAAACGTTGTGTAAAACTAGGACTGGATAGTTTTAGAGTGTGGTGTGCATGACTTCTTAGATTGAATATAGCCAACTGGAAAGGGCAGACAAAGGATGCAAGACACTTAGTACAGCTCGCCCTCTTGTGGGTAAGTAGGATGGGCATACACATCTAGAAAGGAGCCATCAGAGATCCAGTGTGGTTGTAAGTATGTATCAGATGTAACATTTGCATGTGGTATTAAATGTGGACTTAAGATGTGGAATGTGGAATAGTTCATGAAGAGGAATGGAGGGACTGGATAATAAACAAGGGAATGCAGTACAGGAATACAAAGGTAGTTTTAAAAAAGCAACTGAAATGCAGAAGGTAGACTGAGGGAGAATAGACGCATATGCAGAAGGAGGTAAGTATTAAGAGATGTGGAGGGTAGTGGAGTGTTGAATAACTTATGAATTACACTACATGGAAAAGGAAACAAAAGGGCTGAGTCCTGGATATGTTGGGGGTAAAAGTTAGAATGGTGAATGTTTATAAAATCGACATTCACAACATTAAGCCCACACGCTCAGAATAGCAGATAATCAAACTGTTGTAACAGCGAACTATAGAAGACCAAACTTAATCATTTTTTTTTCAGGGTGGCAAACATCTCTGCACCCCCCAACATCTGCTGCTCAGTATATATACTAACTCTGAGATTGCACTACATCTGGGAATAGGCAAAACCCCAAATCCAGTTGTACCACAATCTTGCATTTACTGTGCGACCCACTTTTCCACTGTGCGATTTTCTGCACTTCGCTGTTATGGCACTTGATATTCTGACATTTCAAGCATCCAAGGTCACTGTTGAGATCGTAAATGTTCTAAGCATTCAACATTCTAACACGGACCCATATATATAATATACACACACGCACGTATACATGTGCAAATTAAAAAAATACATATATAAATATATATATATATATATATATATATATATATATATATATATATATATATATATATATATATATATAATTACCAGATATTGTGGCTTCCATTGCTCAGACATTATAAAACTGCTTCAGTTAGGTAACCGATGATTTGATATTGTCAGTCTTCACTCAGTCCTTGACAGTGGGCTTGGTTCCAAGCCTCGGAACCGACTCAGCCGTTTATTCCAGCTCACGCCTTCCAAACTCTCGACACTACCCATAATGCTTCTCTCAAAAATCATCTCAGACCTTGTTTGCTGCTTCGTAGGACAAACGCGTTTGTCCTTCTCTCGGCTTGGCTGATTCTAAAGTAAGTTTATTTCTATTAACACTCTTATCGCTCCATATTTTTGCTTAACTTTCTTTTTCAATCTTCTTTCTATCTACCTGCTCCTCTTGTATCTTCGTGTGTGTGTGTGTTTCTTTTCTCTTCGTCTTTCTACTGTTGGTGGTTTTTATAAGTACTATCGTTGGTACACTTCTTTGTTTTATTACCTCTTTTAGGTATTCCTAAATTACCATTGATGGTACTTTTCCTTTTCTATCTCTTTAATTGTTAAAAAAAAGTCTTCACTATGTCTCTTTCTCCTATGTGTGTGTGTGTGTGTGTGTGTGTGTGCGTGTGCACGTGCGTGCGTGCGTGCGTGTGTGTGTGTGTGTGTGTGTGTGTGTGTGTGTGTGTGTGTGTGTTTCAGCCCTTTTTTCGTTATGGCTGAAAAACAACTCTCTTCTGTCAAATCTTCAAAAGACACCTCTGGCTTCAAAAGGTGCCAGAAGTGCCAGGGTAAGATGTCCAGTTCTGACGGGCACACCTTATTTGTATATTGTCTGGGGAAGCTACATCTTCAGAAAAAATGCTCAATCTGTCACAGGTTTTCCACCTATACCCTTACTGAACGGAAAAATATACTTATCTTGAAGGGACTCCTCAAATCTGATTTCGAAGAGGCCATTTCTGGGTCTAGGACTGAAGCTAGCACATCTTCATCCTTTTCTTCTTCCTCCACCAAAAAAAGACCTCCTTTGCTTCCTAGTACATCGGAACCATCCAATAAGGTCTCTAAATTGACCTTGGTGCCGAAGAGCTCTTCAGCACCAGGAGGTTTATCTGACTTGACCCAAGACAGTATTGGAGCCAACAGCATCTTCTTCGGTACCCACAACACCCTCGGTGCCAAAAAAGTCAGAGTTGCCTTTGCTTCCTAGGACAAGATACTCACCAACCTTTGACCCCTTTAAAGACAGGCCGCCATGTCCCTTTCTCGAAGTGAGACCCCCATAGTCTCCTTCGACTGCCTCGATCCGATCTACTAAGAGTCTCTCAGAAGCCGACATTTTGAAACTGGTGGATCATTTTCTGATGGCGAGGGGATTGTCCTTGGTTCCTATCCACACTGGCATTGGAACCAGCCAATCCACAACACCTCCAATTACTCCTCCTCCAACTCCTGTTGAGTCTTTGGAGCCCTTCGTTCCAACAATCCCTGCACCGACTGTCTTGGTTCCGGTAGCATCCTCTTCTCCAGTTCTGAAAGCGGCCTTGAGGTCCTCCGAGTTTTTGGTACCGAAGGGCTCCTGGGGTCAAGGCTGTCTGGTTGGGTCCAAGGTGCAGGGATCAGTTTCCTTAGTTTCAGATAACCAAACTTAAGTACGACAAAAATAAAAAACACAACAAGATGTAGTCTTTGATGCCAATGAGGAGATGAAAGCAACCCCGAAACTGTAAAAATAATACTTATATGTCCAACCACCGTAACGAAAAGCCACCACACGAACTTTGCAGCAAACACTTCTTTATTGACCTAGGTTTCGTCCTTACGAACTTCTTCAGAATACAAAATACTGTTTCAACACACTATATATATATATACCATGTTAAATATTGAATAATTATTTAATTGATATCCTTAATTGACCACAATGAGCTTTCTTAAAAAGGAAATGACTCTAATAAAATTCATTGTATATCATTAAAAGACATAATGCATTTCCATTTCAAGTACATATACTCCATTGAAAAAATAATATATATTTTATGCACTTGTGCACTTTAAAAACTACTATATAATTATACATTTAATCAATTTATACTTAAAATCAATATGGAATATTTTGTTATTATATGTACATACATATGTTTTAAACCCTTTGTAATATGTAACATATGCAGTGTGTATACAATATATTTTTGTGTTAATAAAAACATACCTATCTCAATCCTCCAATTATGATGTATAAATTGTGAATATTAAATATTAAATATTCAACATATATGTGTATTTATAATTTTTATGTATCATAATTAATGAATTAACTGTGATATTATAATATAAATATTGCCATGAATACAACCAATTTGAACTAATGTATTATTTATTTTTATTTTTTTTATTTTATTTTACATTTGTTGACCGGGAGGATCCGACTGGATACATGTCCATTTTCAGCGGAGGCCCGGGGAGAAAAGCTCCAAACATAGGTAACAAAAAAACAATTTGAATAACAGTGAAGTATATTTTACATTCAAAGTTAGAACATATGTTGTTCTTTATAATTTATCTAAAAAGGGAGAGGATTTAGGATAGTAAGGAGAAGTAGGAGAGTCATGTGTGATGACTGTTAGTCTAGCCGAAGGTTAACTATCCCGGATTTAGGCAGTGACAATTTCGCATTGAACCCAGATGTGTTTTTAGCTTAGCTTTGAATTGACTTAAAGTAGACATAGATATAATATCATGGGGAAGTTTGTTCCAAATTTTACCTGCAACGTTGTTGAGAAGGGAGTCACCAGCAGAGTTATTAGTTTTGAATGTTTGGATTAGGAGACGGTTGGATGACCTCAATGGGCGTGGATTGTTACAAAGAGGAAGCAGCATTTTGAGGGAAGGAGCATATTCAGGGTTATATATAATTTTGTGTGTAAGGACTAGTAGGTTGAAAGAAATAAGGGTAGGAAGCTCAGACCAGTTGAGCTTGGCTAAGTTGGTACAATGATGGGTCCTATATGGTGACCCAGTAACAAACCTAGCAATATGATTGTAGCAGTTAGAGAGTTTGTTCATGACGGTTTTACTTATGTTGTGAAGTAAGGGGGACGAGTACAGGAGTGATGAGAGAAGGTGAGTCTGGGCAATGGCCATTTTAGCTTGAGGGTCAAGAAGCTATTTATTCTATATAAGGAGCCTAGTTTCTTATTAATGGTCTTGATCATTTGGTTTACATGTATATCATATTTTAGTTTGTTATCTATGGTTACCCCTAGTAATTTTGTTGAGAGGTCTGGAGAAATTATGGTCCCATCCTTAGCTTGGATAGTAAAATTGATGGGGCAGGACCTTTTGTTGGAAGAAACAACAACATTTTAGTTTTTTTAGGATTAAGAATCAGGCGCCGATTGGAGAGCCAGTGTTCTATTTTGCTGAAAGTAGACTGGGTTAACAATTGTAGATCTGAGGGGGTTGTACCAGAGCAAATTAACGTAGAATCATCTGCATATTGTATGCAACTGGCATTAGGAATAACTGTATGCAGATCATTGATAAAGATGGAAAATAATAGCGCCCTAAAATAGATCCTTGTGGGACTCCCAATGTATTGGGTAGTAACTTAGAGAGTTTGGTCTGCCATAAAACTGCTTGTTTTCTACCGGATAGGTAGGAACTAAACCATTGTACAGCAGTATTGTCCAGACCAAGTGAAGGCAATGTATTAATTAGAAGTTTATGATCCACCATATCAAGGCCTTGACAGATCCAGAAATAGTGGAGATGAGATTTTATTATTATTACGATGGGAGTTTATGGTGTTTGAGAAGACAAGGAGGGCTGAGGTAGTGCTATGGAGGGTCTGAAACCATGTTGGTTATCAGTCAGTAGTTGGTTGACAATTAGGTGTTGCATGAACTGTTTCTGAACACATTTTTCCATTATTTTTGCTAGAGGGAAAGTATGGATATGGGCCTATAGTTTGAGAGATCAGTGGAAGTGCCTCCCTTGTGGAGAGGAATTACATATGATATCTTCCAGATCTCGGGATTTTGGCCTCTGCTAAGGAGCGGTTGATGAGGATTGACACTGGATAAGCAATTACATCAGCTGTTTTTTGCAAATATTCAGCTGGGAGTTGGTCAGCAGAGAGTGTTGAGGGTTTTAGTTTTTTAATTAATCTACAAATAAATGAGGTTGGTACAGGTTGAAAGGTAAGTAGGGGAATATTATTAGGTGTTCGAGAGTCTAAGGTGTGAGGGCTGGGTGGTAATTGATTAGATAGAGTTTGAATTGTCTCAGTGAAGAAGTGGTTAAAACTATTTGAGACATCGACAGGGATTTATCAATGAGTGTGGCAGGGACAGGGGTAGTAGTACAACCAGGGTGAAGAAGTTGATTTAGTCCAGCCCAGAATTTTTGTGGGCAGTTTTGGTGGTCAGTTTGCAATTTACAATAGTATTGTCTTTTATCTAGTAATATTTGCTTTTGGTTTCATTCCTAAGTTGTCTGTATTTAATTTGGTCCAGAGGGAGTTTAGTAGTACGCCAGGCAGACCACGCTTTGTTTCTGAGATTAATTTTCTGCCTTGTTTCTTTTGATAGCCAAGGAACATCTACAGTTTTGGTTTTCTTTGAGCGAATGGGAGCATGAAAATCAAGAATTTCTAGGAATTTTTTGTTAAAGTATAGCACTGCTTCATCTAGGGGTAGATATTTTAGTATTGTCCAGTTACAAGAAGAAAGTTCTAGTTGTAGTTTAGTTAAGTCAAATTTCTTTTTGTTTCTAACAGCTCTGAGTGTGGGTTGCTTAGGAATGGTTATCTTATGCTTAATGATGTAAGTAAGGTGGTGGTCACTTAAACTATCGGGAGAGTACCTGATGTATAATGGTCAGGGTGACTATTTATTAGCACCCAGTCAAGTATACTGTCTTTCTGGTTAGATTTCCCTAGCCTGGTGGGAGTATTAATAATTTGCTTGAAAGAGTAGAGGTTAATATGTGTAGTGGGAGCTGAGGGGGCACAGGTATTCCAATCTATGTTGAAGTCTCCGAGAACTAAGGTTTCTTGAGGGAAATGAGTAGATATCCAGTGAAGGGTGGATTCGAGAGTTTCTATATTATTTCCTGGGGGAATATACATGCAAATAATATAGATAAATTTATTGCTGTTAATCTGAAGCTTGGAGATTAGTATTTCTGCATTGTTAAATTGAGGTGGTTGCATAACATCAATAGACACAATTAGGTCAGCTTTATAGAGTATGGCTACCCCACCTCCTTTCTTAGGGACTCTGTCTCTCCGATGAATATTGTAACCAGGGATTAATATTTCATTGTCGGTAGTTGTGGGTTTTAACCAAGTTTCAGTTAGACACAAGATGTCTGGGGAAAGGTCTAATAGAACTGCGTGAAGTTCATGTACCTTGTTGTTTATGCTTCTGATGTTCAGATGACAGGTTAGAAGAGAGTTAGTAGGGCGGGCAGTGACGGGGTTGGAGATAAGGTCATTACTAGAAGAGGACTGCTGGTCAATACTTGTCGGACCAGGGTTGGGGTGTATATCGCCATGAGGAAGCAGATTAAGTCTAAGTTTGGAGATGAGTTTTAGGAATTTATCTAAAATTTTATAAGTTTGTTTCAGTTTGGGGCTTTTATTACTATTTGCGGTAGTTGGATAAGGTAGGAGTGAGCAGGAGGTTGCTTCTTCCCAAGTACCATGAACATGAAAATAGTTAGTGAATTTGGTTCCAATAGTATTGGTCTCTGATGTAGTAGTAGAGAGTAATTCCAGATTTTGGGTTTCGTACAATGTTGTAAAGTAAGAGGTTAATAGCAAAGGAAGAAGAAAGAAATACCACATGTTTAAATACTTGTGATAATGGGCCATGGAAAATACTATAACCAAATGAAAAATGGAAAGAATGGATAGTTATAGAATGAGAGGGAGGGGGAGCGAGCAGGAATGGTAAGAATGCTAGGTAGGTGGAGTTTCAGGGATTGGGTGGAGAATTGTTTAGTAACAGCAGGGATTGGACCCGTTTTTAGAGGGAGTGGTTTTATGGCTATAAATGTGGAGGTAGTGGGGGCGGGTGGGAATTGGGGGCAGGGAGGGGAGCGAAGAGAGCCCGAGCGTAGCGAGGGGGCAACACACAGCGAGATGGTCAGCTTTTTCTTTTCAGAGAAACCCTACGGGCAATACAGCCTTTTTCTGCTGTTAATTTCAGATTCAGGTACAATTCGCAGCTTTTTCAGCTTGTAATATTAAAATACATGTACCAATTTACAGCCTTTTTCAGAGTTTGATTATACTTTTCAGGCACCAAATTCTAGTTAGTTGCCCATTTCCACATTAGATAGGAGATAATATGGCCTAGAATTAATATAACCTTGGATCCTATAGGCAGAGATCTGCTAAAAGTAAAAGGTACTAGTTTAACCACCTTTTTGTATGGATGCTGGAAGGCGGCGTACTCGCTCTAGTTTCTGTCAGGGGATTTAACTGAGTCCTCACATACAGGGGATCTCAAGGGCTGCGATTCAAGGGAGCACCTAGGATGAGAGAGGGAGGCCAGGAACAAGGGTTAGAAGGCAGCGAAGGAAAACAATCAATGAAAGCATTATACACTCTACTTAAAGTCACTTAACAGATATACAATTTTGTAGTTGAACGCTATCACTATTACAGCCTGAGGCAGTGAACAATTTGTCCCTCCACTCTAACTGAAAGTCTCTAACAGAATATAGTTCAACACTAGCAGTTTTTGTTAAAAACATTCATAGTATTAGGTTAGAAGCGAGACTGCCGCTCTAGCGACATTCAGTTAATGCATTCTAGAGTAAGTAACATACACATGAAAACCATAACATCAGAGTCTAGCGTAGTTAGCGCTATAATGATATTAAAACACCCGTCCAAGGAGTAGCCAACTACATATACCTTTTACAGGCAAGAAGTTAAGTGTAAAACTGTAATAACAGATTTTAGTTACATTGTTTCAAAAAAGACATACCGCTTTGGAAGGGGACACTACCTGTAGGATCCAGGTATTCCTAAGTTAAGAAATGGCGGGTAACTGCAGTATAATTTAAAACCTCGCTTGTGGGGGAGGAGTAATTAAATATAGCAGAGTTTCGCGTGTTTAGCGTAGCAAGGCAACACACACAGCGAGATGGTCAGCTTTTTCTTTTCAGAGAAACCCTACGGGCAATACAGCCTTTTTCTGCTGTTAATTTCAGATTCAGGTACAATTGCAGCTTTTTCAGCTTGTAATATTAAAATACGTGTACCAATTTACAGCCATAGTTCGAGTTTGATTATACTTTTCAGGCACCAAATTCTAGTTAGTTGCCCGTTTCCACATTAGATAGGAGATAATATGGCCTAGAATTAATATAACCTTGGATCCTATAGGCAGAGATCTGCTAAAAGTAAAAGGTACTAGTTTAACCACCTTTTTGTATGGATGCTGGAAGGCGGCGTACTCGCTCTAGTTTCTGTCAGGGCATTTAACTGAGTCCTCACATACAGGGGATCTCAAGGGCTGCGATTCAAGGGAGCACCTAGGATGAGAGAGGGAGGCCAGGAACAAGGGTTAGAAGGCAGCGAAGGAAAACAATCAATGAAAGCATTATACACTCTACTTAAAGTCACTTAACAGATATACAATTTTGTAGTTGAACGCTATCACTATTACAGCCTGAGGCAGTGAACAATTTGTCCCTCCACTCTAACTGAAAGTCTCTAACAGAATATAGTTCAACACTAGCAGTTTTTGTTAAAAACATTCATAGTATTAGGTTAGAAGCGAGACTGCCGCTCTAGCGACATTCAGTTAATGCATTCTAGAGTAAGTAACATACACATGAAAAACCATAACATCAGAGTCTAGCGTAGTTAGCGCTATAATGATATTAAAACACCCGTCCAAGGAGTAGCCAACTACATATACCTTTTACAGGCAAGAAGTTAAGTGTAAAACTGTAATAACAGATTTTAGTTACATTGTTTCAAAAAAGACATACCGCTTTGGAAGGGGACACTACCTGTAGGATCCAGGTATTCCTAAGTTAAGAAATGGCGGGTAACTGCAGTATAATTTAAAACCTCGCTTGTGGGGGAGGAGTAATTAAATATAGCAGAGTTTCGCGTGTTTAGCGTAGCAAGGCAACACACACAGCGAGATGGTCAGCTTTTTCTTTTCAGAGAAACCCTACGGGCAATACAGCCTTTTTCTGCTGTTAATTTCAGATTCAGGTACAATTCGCAGCTTTTTCAGCTTGTAATATTAAAATACATGTACCAATTTACAGCCTTTTTCAGAGTTTGATTATACTTTTCAGGCACCAAATTCTAGTTAGTTGCCCGTTTCCACATTAGATAGGAGATAATATGGCCTAGAATTAATATAACCTTGGATCCTATAGGCAGAGATCTGCTAAAAGTAAAAGGTACTAGTTTAACCACCTTTTTGTATGGATGCTGTTTGATTTGTTTGATGATAGTTTGGATATTTATAAATTATTTACTAATATAAGCGTTGTGTTTAAGCAATTGATATGTATGTTATGTTGTTATATTTAACAGTATAATTTATAATCCAGTTATTATAGATCAACTTACAAGTATACAATCACTACTGAATTAATGTTTTATAATTGTATGTGTACATTAACAATCTTATAAAAAATAATAATGAATAAAAATACATTAAATAAACAATAATAATAATGATTGATAAAAATTGATAATGAAAACTACATAAAATGAAATTAAAATATAAAAAATATATTAAAATGTGAATAATAATATATTAAAGAATGTATATATTTGTACACATGTACATTGAAGATGTTTAATTGTACATATATTATTATGACAGATATATATAGCCATATATTATTTATTATGTATTCTATTCAATTTCAATAATGGCATGATAGTCATGTATTCATTTATACCCGGAGGTATACATGAATTCAAATTAATCTGCCATTTTAATTCCTCCATATCCAAATGATACCTAGTTATCTTTCCCTGTGGGTCCTGTTTGATTTGTTTAATGACCATGAATTTAAATTGATGGTCTTTATGTTCCATGATATGTCTTGCTAAGGCATTACTATTTTTATTGTGTTGTATATCCAATAAATGTTCCTTAATTCGTTCTCTGAATTTCCTTTTTGTTTTTCCGACATAAAAGGCTTTACAGAACTGACATAAAGCTATGTATACTACATTTTTTGTTAAACAGTTATAATGCCCATGTATCCTAATATTGCACCCATTGATCATAATTTCTGTTCCTGAATCATGTATATGGCTGCATGTACTACATGTTCCACATTTGAAATTTCCTTCTCTCCCATTTTTATGTTTTTCAATATTTCTTTTATTTTCTAATATATTTTTAAGAGAAGGACTCTTTTTGTATACAAATTTAATAGGACCATGGAAAAATTGTCTCCCAATACTGTCATTGATAAAAAATTCCCAGTTTTTCTTTATAATATTTTCTGTTTCATTGGAACAATCATCAAATTTAATAATGTACAATGGGATGTTGTTATGACAATCTTTTTCCATTGTATCTATACTACCCATTGTTGTTTTATTCAATCTGCCTGATTTTAATATTGCCATATAGATCCCACTTTATCTTTTATTTTTCACTTCATTGAATATTTTAACACAAAATTGTTCTGGATATCCTCTATTCATAAATAATTGCATTGTGTACTTTAATTCTTCTATGAAATCCAGTTCTTCACTTACCATTCTGGCAGCCCTGACCATCTGCCCTTTGATAATGGCTTTTTTCTGATGGCCAGGGTGCCAGCTGTCAAAGTGCAAGTACGCATTGGAAAAAGTGGGTTTTCTATGTATTTGTGTTTTCAAAATGTTCACTTCTCTATCATATATTACGTCCACATCTAGATAATTGATTTTATCATCCTGGACATTATATGTGAATTTTAGAAATTTTACTGTGGTATTAATGTATTCCAAAAACTTGTTCAACATACTGTTGTCTTTGTCATGATCCCAAATAATAAATATGTCATCCAAATATCTAGTGTACATTACAAGATGTTTACAAAAATCTGTAGTAAATAGGTAATTGTGTTCCCAATAACTCATTATAAAATTTGCATACATGGGGGCACATGGTGCCCCCATGGCTACCCCGTTTATTTGTTGGTAATAACTTCCTTCAAAGTATATATAATTATTGTTAAGCACAATTTCCATTAAATTTATTAAGATGTTAATTTGATCTTGTTCATAAAGATGTGTCTCGAACAATTGTTCTTCTAGCCATATAAGGCCAATATCATGAGGTATGGTAGTAAATAGATTTACTACATCTATAGTTACAAAGGTATATTCATTTTTCATAACTATTTTATTTAGTCTACTCAAAAAATCCCATGAATCTCTAGTTATGTAACTGAAACATTTCATACTTTCCTTAAAGAAATGATCCAAATAGTGACTTATATTGCATGTTACACTTCTGTTGCCATCAACAATAGGTCGAAATTCCAAATTATTGAGGCCTTTATGTATTTTTGGTATTCCGAAGATACCACTAATTACTGGTTGTTCATTTATTAAAAATTCATGTTCTGTTTCTGTGATACCCCCTTGGTATAACATGTCATCCAACATTCCTTCTATTCTTTTGAAGGCTATATTTACTTGATTTTTACTTATTTCTACATATGTATTAGTCAATAACATGTTGGTCATATAGGAACTATAATCATTGTAGTCCAATATGACTATACCATTACCTTTGTCTGGCCTCATAATTCTTAATTGTGGATCACTATTAATATCTTTAAGTAATTTTCCTTCTATTTTTGTAATGTTGAAATTTTTATTTTGCTTATATTTCTTATAAAATGTTCTTACATCATATTCACTTCTCCTTTCAAAGTTTGCTATTTCATCATGCATGGGTGGATTGAATAAACTAGGTTTTGTAAACATCTTGTTTTGCCCACTTTGAAATTCTTTTTTATTATTGAAATATACTTTTAAATTTAGTTTCCTTGAAAATAATTTTAAATCTAATATAGATTCTACCTTATTGCTTTTTTTACATGGAACATAATTGAACCCCTTAGAGAATAAGTCAGCATGTTCTACTGTAATATTTTTTGAGGAATAATTGTACACTTTGAAGTCCTGTTTTGTATTAGTTATGATGTATGGATTACTTAAAAAAAGTTGGTCATTGACTTCGGACACTGTGTCCGTATTGAAATATACTTCTACACTTCCGTTTTGTGATTGCATACTATTCTCATTATATTCTGTATAATGGTCTGGATTACAATCAATATAAAAATTAACTGCATTGCTATAATCATCTGCATATACAATTGTAGACTTATCAACACTTGTACTACCCCCATTGTTGTTAATACCATTACTAAACCCATCTTCATTATACTGGTATATGCTTAAATCCAATAGTACATCATCGTTCGTATTACCATCACCCTTTTGGTCAACTTGTATTATTGAATAGTTGTCATTATTCATTTCATTTGTACCAATATTGTCATCAATTGCATACACTACAGGTTTTAATACATTAGAAGAAGTCGTCAATAATTTACAAGTGTCTTCATATTCAAGACGAACAGTATAATAGTCTAGGCGGGGCTTACCAGTTGTGATGTTATATTGAGCCGATTCAACCATTTGTGAGGGCTCAATAAGACCATAAGAACAGAGCAAATCTGTATCTACTCCCGCCTGTCCGACTGCACTTGTCGTTACATTCTCCGTTTCTTGCCTGCTGTAAGTCCCAAAAAAGTCTGTTTCGGTCTAGCCCCTGTTTTTTGAAATTCTTGTTGAGTCGTAGCTTCATGTTGGTTCCTCAATCGATCAGAACGCCTGACGCCTTCTTCTCCACTGTCTTCGCCTTCATTACAGGTGTTGTCGTCATCTCCCTCGAACGGTGGATTGACGTCATCAAGAATTGCCGAAACGTGCTTTGTTTGTTGGTTACTATGGTGTTGACCTTTAGGATGACCCGATTTTGGATATGCTTGTTGATGTGCATATCTGTGAATGTCCCGTTGAATTTTACCACTTTTCTTTTGAAAAATAGTATCACAACATGTTGTAACATCTGATATTATATGTGTATATTGGTCGTAAACATGCTCAAAAAGAAGATCTTTTGATATATTCTGGTTAAGCTCTTCTAATTGGATTAATAGTTCTTCAATTTTAATGGTGTTGTATTTTACCATTATTTCCATCAGCCGGATACCACAGTTATCAAATAAATCATGTAAGTCTTTAAGCATTTGCACATTTTGTTCACAGCCATTTGGATACCTCCAAAGCCGTAAACCTTTCGGAATAATTCCCAATTCTATGTTACGTGACAAATAGCTGTTTTCTAATTGTGTCCGTTTAAGTTTAAACAGTTTTTTCTCAAATATACTCAGCATATCTTTCATTGGTTGAGATTCAGGTATTGTTACTATTGTTGCAGTTTGTTTAGTGTAACCACTCTGAAAGTTATAATCGTTCACTTTCCACCTAGTTTCGTCTATGACAGTTTTTCCTTTGCTACCATTACCAAAGTTACCTTGCGTTGTTGAATTAGGTGGCGTTGGTTGTGTAAGCGGGAAACCCAAACTTTCCCCTGTTTGCATTAAATCCACCGCTTCTTTTGTAAGTAATTTTTGTATTAGAACCGAATGTTCTTTTAAAGTTTCGCTGATTTGCTGTAGCATACTCCCGACATCCACCAGACCACTCTCATTCGCCATGAAAACTGGTAACCAAACTTAGGTACGACAAAAATAAAAAACACAACAAGATGTAGTCGTTGATGCCAATGAGGAGATGAAAGCAACCCCGAAACTGTAAAAATAATACTTATATGTCCAACCACCGTAACGAAAAGCCACCACACGAACTTTGCAGCAAACACTTCTTTATTGACCTAGGTTTCGTCCTTACGAACTTCTTCAGAATACAAAATACTGTTTCAACACACTATATATATACCATGTTAAATATTGAATAATTATTTAATTGATATCCTTAATTGACCACAATGAGCTTTCTTAAAAAGGAAATGACTCTAATAAAATTCATTGTATATCATTAAAAGACATAATGCATTTCCATTTCAAGTACATATACTCCATTGAAAAAATAATATATATTTTATGCACTTGTGCACTTTAAAAACTACTATATAATTATACATTTAATCAATTTATACTTAAAATCAATATGGAATATTTTGTTATTATATGTACATACATATGTTTTAAACCCTTTGTAATATGTAACATATGCAGTGTGTATATAATATATTTTTGTGTTAATAAAAACATACCTATCTCAATCCTCCAATTATGATGTATAAATTGTGAATATTAAATATTAAATATTCAACATATATGTGTATTTATAATTTTTATGTATCATAATTAATGAATTAACTGTGATATTATAATATAAATATTGCCATGAATACAACCAATTTGAACTAATGTATTATGATAGTTTGGATATTTATAAATTATTTACTAATATAAGCGTTGTGTTTAAGCAATTGATATGTATGTTATGTTGTTATGTTTAACAGTATAATTTATAATCCAGTTATTATAGATCAACTTACAAGTATACAATCACTACTGAATTAATGTTTTATAATTGTATGTGTACATTAACAATCTTATAAAAAATAATAATGAATAAAAATACATTAAATAAACAATAATAATAATGATTGATAAAAATTGATAGTGAAAACTACATAAAATGAAATTAAAATATAAAAAATATATTAAAATGTGAATAATAATATATTAAAGAATGTATATATTTAGTTTCAGAGCCATCCATGTACGTTGGTGCTTCAGCCTTTGTAGCGTCGACCCATTCTTCTGTTTCGGGGGGGCTGCCTCCTTGGTATGGAATGTGACCCCGGTTCCAAAGGAGTCTATTTCAGCTCCAAGCTCCCATCCCTCCAGATCATGGAAAAGGCCTTGTCCATTGGGGATTCACAGTCTTTGCCATCCCCGTCGGCACAACTGTCTACATCCCCTCGACCTGAGCTGACGTCTATCTCATCCCCGGGACAGAGGGCACAAAAGTCCCAGGATAGACCCACTTTGGTGATTTCCTCTTTGGACATTTCTCCGGATCATCCCCCCGAGGAAGTTCCTGTGAAAAAGAAGTGCAAGAGGAAGCACCTAGACTCCCCGGAGGAGTCTTTCACCGAAAATACTGATTTTGATGAAGGTGAAGATTCCCCCAAGTCACCCCCGATGATGTTTCCTTTGGGGACATCCTAGAAATCCTCAAACAGAGAGGTGGCTGGTCCTCCATCCTCCATCCAACCTTCCTTGGAAGAGTCAGTATACCTGGAGGCTTTTTGTGCCCAGCCCTCTACTTCATAGATCTCTCCACCTGCTGACGATCTCATTAAACTGATTGCTCAGCGGCATGGAAGATGCCCGACGCCATCGAGCTGATCCCCAAAAGGCCTGATCGTAGCTTATCAGCTCCTAAGGATGAGCCTCACTGGTCCAAAGGAATACCCGTTGATGCCATGGTGATAGCAGCAGCCACAAAGAGGGATGATGATGGTAATATATATTCCCTTGTTATCTTTAAAAAAAAAAAAGAGAGAGAGAGAGAAAGGATTGTGTTTTTCTACTGTTCTGTTTACCCCGTCTGAGTTATAAGGCTTGTTTTTTTCCTCATTTTAAATATATTATTGTGGTGTGCTGTGTTTACTAGTATTCTTTAACCTGGAAGCTAGCTCGTTTTAGTTAGACAGCTGCTTAGCACATTTGAGTTAGAGGGCCTTTTCCATTTGTTTTTTCCCTATTTAAATATATTATTGTGGTGTGCTGTGTTTGCTATCCATAGTGTGGTGTGAGTTCTGCAATGTCTAAGCAATCAAAGGATACCAAACCCTTGGGGTTTAAAAAGTACACTAAGTGCACTCAGAAAATGTCTATTACAGATGGTCATGCAGTATGTGTGTACTGCCTTGGAGCTGTACTCTTGCAAGAGTCTTGCTCTGTTTGTCAATCATTCAGTTCTAGGGTTCTTCCTGAAAAAAAGAACAAACTGATTTTAAAAGGATTGTTAAAAACTTCTTTTTCTGAGGCCATAGAAGAAGGTCAGAGCCCAAAAAACAGTCCTCTTCCCCTTCTCACAAATCTGACAGGTCTGGCTTTCTGATGACGATGTGGATCGCATGGTGCGGAGACTTTTGAGGATACTGGCACTAGCCAAACTGTTATCATAGCCGACCCATAAGGTTTCGGAACCGACTCGACCTGCCTTGTCACAGATTCCTACTCTAAACACGACTCTGGGTTTTGGAGCCAGAATGCATGGAACTGATAGTAGTGGAACCGTCAGAACCAAAACCTGTTCCAGGATCTTTGGCCCTGACTACTGCTCCAACTTCCTCGGTGTCATCTGAGCTCGAGGAATCTAGGAGCCAATGCTCTATGGTTGGGTCCAGGGAGGACAGTCAGATCGGATGTTTGTTGGATCTGAACCTGTCTCTCTGGGCTTTGGCGCGGGTGAGCTCAGCTCCTAAATCGTCTTTGGAACCAACAACTTTGGTGCTGGGATGTCTTCTGGTACTTCGGAGACAGGAGCTTCCTCGGATCGTGGGTGGGGGGCCTTCGAGGCGATCTGGAGAGTGCTGTCCCGACGGGCACCTCCATTATCATATCCATTCATTCCTCCCCCAAAGGCAGCAGTGTCTGTCTCAGCATAACCACATCCACACAGACGTGGAGACCCACAGCCTCAGGATGCCCCATCGGGTGAGCCCTTCTCTTCTGAAACCTCTCCAGAATACCCTTCTGAAGAGGTCCATCAGAAGAGATTATGCAAGAGGAAGCATTTGGACTTCCCAGAGGAGACAGTCCCATCCAACACAAACTTCGATGACTCAGAAAGATCCCCACGGTCACCCTCTGAGGATGTCTCCGTGGCAGGCATCCTAGAAATACTTAAGTAGAGAGGTGGCTGGAAGTCCATCAACCCTTCTAAAGAGGAGTCTGTTTACCTGAAGGCTTTTGGGTCTCGCCTTTCAGCCACTTGGGTGTTTCCGCATTTCGACAAACTTATAGACCTAGTTTATCGAAAGGCATAGGAGACTCCAGATTCAGTGGAGCCCATCCGTTGGAGACCAAATAAATATATCACATTCCCCTAGGATAAAACCTTTCTTACAAAGGTTTCCCAGTAGATGTTATGGTGGTGGTGGCAGCCACAAAAAGGAACCGTCAGAGACATCGTCTGTCCATCCTTCAAAAAAAGAGTCTCGGGCGATGGACAGATATGGAAAGCACACCTTTTCTTCAGTGACCTTTACATTCAGGCCCCTGAATTATCTCACACATTTTAAAAGATTACAGAGAGATATCCTGAAGGAGCTAGGAAATACCTTCCAAGGTTCTTTAGCTGTGGGGGTATTGAATAAGGTTATCTCCCAGCTCTCCACTTTCAGTAGTAAACTCCTCCACAAGACTCATCTCCTATGCAGCTGATGGAGCGAGTAGGGCAGTGATTTCAGGAATTTCTCAGAGGAGGCATTCCTAGATGTGCTTGTGTAACTTTGCAGAGCCCTTCAAGTCTCCCTTTGTTAACACCCCTTTTGATGACTCGTCATTATTCAGGCCTAAAGTGAAAGACACACTAACCAGGTGTGAACAAGAAGGAAAGACTCTCTTTCATAGGAGTGCATTTTCCCTACTTTCTAGACCTTATCCAGAAGGTCAAAGGGGGGATCAAATGTGATTCCAAAAATCCTAGAGAGTTTTTCAAGACACATGTGGTGATTCTTCCCTAGGGGCAGAGGAGAACCGGTAATGGAAGACGCCGGCCATGCGGCAGAGGGGGCTTGCAGAATGAAAGCAACACGGAATCCTTCCTTGGCAAGCCCTTCCAGCACTCCTGAAAGGAGGCCCGCCTGCCAGCCTCTGGATGCAGTTGGGGGTCGCTTATCTTTGTACCCAGAAGCCTGGCTAAATGTAACAAAAGACAAATGGGTGCAAAGCATCGTATCCAGAGGTTATTCCATACCCTTTTCCTTTCCCATCCCAAAACATGAAAAACATCCCAGACGTTCCACCCAATCAAAGGGAACAGGCAGCCATAGAAATACAAAGGTTGCTACAAAAAAAGAGTCATCCAAACAGTCCCAGCAGACCAAATAGGATCCGGAACTTACTCAAGGTTCTTTTTAGTTCCAAAGAAAACAGGGGACTGAAGACCCATCCTGGATCTCAGCAGACTAAACAAATCGGTAAGAAAGTCAAAGTTCCAGATGGTAACACTGCAGTCGATACTGCCTTTTCTGGGACAACACGATTGGATGTGCTCTATAGACCTCCAGGATGCGTACTACCACATGCAAATGGTCAGGCGATCCAGGAGTCATTTGCTCTTTTGGCTAGGAGCCAGTCACTACCAGTTTCAGGCTCTGCCCTTTGGTCTCACTACAGCCCCCAGAGTGTTCACCAAATGTATGGCAGTAGTCACAGCTCACTTGAGGCGCCTAGGATTCCGAGTGTTTCCATACCTGAACGACGAGCTCCTGAACGCCACTACTGAGCATCTACTAATAAAGGCGAGAAACATCACATTGAAGCTCTGCTATCATTTAGGAATCACAATAAATTATGAAAAATCTGCCTTATTGCCATCTCAATGTATCATTTTTATAGGAGTAGACTTAGATACTTCAAAAATGATAATAAAGCTTTCCCCGGAAAGAGTACAGACCCTTCGGCATCAGGTCATCAGTCTACGGTTCAAAAGAAAGGTTCAAGCAAGAACAGTTCTGAAAGTATTAGGAACCATGACAGCAGCAATAAACTTTATCCCATTGGCACGGCTGCACATGAGAATTCTACAGTGGCTGCTGTTCCCTCAGTGGTCCATGCAGGAACTACCCATGTCCCACCAGATCATAATAACATAATCTTGCAGGGTAGTGGTGCTGCGGTAGCGTTGTCGCCTCACAGCAAGACATTGTCGCGTTCGATTCTCAGCTAGAGCGTCTTCTGTGTGGAGGCATGCATGAATGGGAGTGCCTTCGTTGAAGGTTGTGCGTCAGGGCTGGTAACTCGGCACGTAAAAATCCACTACCAAACATTAGCGGACCGGAGTTCGGGCAGTGGCGACCCCTAACCTGGATAAGCCGAAAGACACAACAACAGCAGGAAAGACCTTCGTTGGTGACTTCACTTGACTCATGTGACCTTAGGTCAACCATTTGTTTTCCCACAACCTTTAGCCACATTGACCACAGACGCTTCCCAGATAGGCTGGGAGGGGGCATTATCTGGGAAAGACAGTCCAGGGCACTTGTTGAGATTATGAGACCCATTTGCACATCAATGTCCTAGAGATGAGAACAGTGCTCTTAGCAATGAAAGCATTTTAGGAGACTCTTCCACTGGGAACTATTGCAATTCAGACAGACAACATGTGAGTTGTATGGTACATAAACAAGCAAGAAGGAACCAGATCTTACCTCCTTTGTCGAGAGGCTCTGAGAGTATGGCAGTGGGTGACCTCCTCCTAACGCTTTCTGATAGCAATGCATATCCTGGGGAAATCTATCATGATAGCAGACAAACTCAGCAGGGCTATTCTGATGCCTCACAAGTGGTCCCTAAAGCAAGAGCTAGAGAAAATGATTTTCCGAAAATGGGGCCAGTCTTGCTGCAATCTTTTTGCCACGTCCATGAACGCCAAATGCAGCAGTTACCTTGCCCTAATCCCCTCTCCCAGGGAGTCACCAAGGGATGCACTTGTACTCGATTGGCCCTTAGGTCTCCTGTACTCCTTCCCTCCCTTCCCATTGATACTCAAAGTTCTTCAGCAAGCAAGTGTATTGGGAAGAGCCTTAACACTTACTGGCCTCGTCAAATCTGGTTCCCCTTCCTGTGGCCTCATTTTCAGGAGGAGCCTTGAATTCTGGACCCAATTCCAGATCTTCTGACCCATCCATCGGGACTGCTCCATCCATCTCTTCAAACTCTCAAGTTGACAGCATGGCTGCTCCAACTCCAAACATAGCCAGGCTACCTGACCTTCAGTGCAGCATATCCTGATTTCTTGTCATAAAGCTTCTATGAGAAAATTATATATCAGCAAATGGAAAAGATTTTCCTTCTGGGGCTTGGAAAATCATATTGACCCTTTCTCTGCACCTATATCTTCTATATTAGAGTTCTTAGCAAAGCTATTTCATGAAGGAGCAGTTGCAGCTACTATTTGAGTTTAATTAGCAGTGATCTCTAATTAATTAGCAGCAATCTCTCATTTCCATTTAGGGGAAACGGGGCCAAATGTTATGTCCCACAGACTTTGCAAAGCTGTTTTGAGGGGTACCATTCTACTAAGACCTCCCATTAAACCACCTGTACCCACATGGAACCTCAATTTTGTATTATCACATATGATCCTTCCACCCTTTAAACCTACATCATCCTGTGACCTGAAGTTCTTAACCTGGAAGACAATCTTCTTGGTAACTATAACTTCAGTTAGAAGAGTTTCAGAGTTACAAGCACTGTCTATCAAACCCCCATATATGCTATTCCACAAGGACAGATTCTCACTCCATACAAACATGTCCTTTTTACCAAAACTATGCTCAGAATAAAATTTGAACCTATCCATAGACTTGCCATATTTTTTCCCTAACTATGGCAATAAGGCAGAGTATATGTTATGCCAACTAGATATTCATAGCCAATTATGTTTCTGTTTGCACAGAACAAAGGACTTTAGGAAGACTGACCAATTATTTATCTCCTTCTCAGACCAGAAAAAAGGTGCTCCAGTTGCTAAGAACACTCTTTCCAGATGGTTGTCAGATTGCATTACATTTACCTACAAATCCCAGAACAAACAACTTCCCGACAAAGTAAGAGGTAATTCTGCCAGAGCTATGTCTACCTCTTCTGCCTTTTGTGCTAAACTGCCAATCGATATCGTTTGTGCTGCAGCAACATGGGGAAGATCTCATACCGTTATCACTCATTACAAAATTGATTTGGTCCCTGGGGACAGGGCCTCCTTTGGATCTACTGTTCTGAAGAATATTCTCCTTTGAGCCACCCAAGAAAGATGGTGCTAGGGACGCTGTCCCAACCTGCTAAGAATGAAGGTGAGATAGGACAACATCACATAAAGAAGTTATGTACTCACCATAACGTTCCATGTGTGTTGTCCCTCTCACCTTCATTCTTACATCCCACCCTCCTTTCCCCAGCCTTTGGCTCTTGGAGGGCCAAGAAGATTTATTTGGCATCTTACTTTTCTCTGACCCTCTTCTGGGCTTGTTCATAGGTTCATAGGTTCATACTAGGCTATCTGCCCTGAGGCAATTATAAGCCTAGCCCGATTCTGTATGGCTTACGCCACCCCTTGATTTGAGTATACTGTGCCCTTTTTAAAGTTTAGTTTACTGTGCCTCTGTCTAATAGTGACACGGGAGTAATCCCTGGGACAAACCTACGATCCCCCATCCACCTATCGAGATTCTTCTTGAAGAGATTCAGTGAGGTGCTCTGCCTCACATGAACTGGAATTCTATTCCAGAGCGAAGGGAGCCTCTGGGTTATGAACATGTCCTTCCAGCAAGTTCTATTTATTTCTGTGCTGAGGTTCAAGTCCCTCGAGCGTGTGGCTCTAAGGGATTTAGATTTACTGAGGTGGAGCATGTCCATTAATTCTGGATTTGACATAGCTTTGTATGTCAGGCATAGATCGCCTCGAAGTAGGTGGTATGCAACTGAGTAGAGCTGGAGATTTTTTAACCGAACAGCATATGGCATCTGTTTGAGACCCTTGATCCTCTTGGTGAGATACTTTTGGGGTCTTTCTAATTGCTGCAGGTGTCGGGTAAGGTACATCCCAAAAGGGGCATTGTATTCTATGATGGGCCTGATGAGGGATGAATAAAGGGGCACGATTACCTCTCTTGATCTAGATGTGAAACCCTTTGTGATGAGGTGGGCTATGTAGAAGGTCTTTCTAACCACTTTGGCAATGTGGTTTTCAAAGGAGAGATTGCTATCAACTTGGGTCCCCAGGTCCCTAATAACTTTCTCTGTACTTAATGGGTTTCCGCCTATGTGGTAATTTGTGGGCACATTGTTTTTGCCAAAGGGTATGACTATACATGTTTTGGCATTTAGCTTTAAACCATGGCGCTGGCACCAGTTATCTGTCTCTGTGAGACCTTTTTGAAGGATGTTTGTGTCAGCTGGAGAGTTGATTATGGCGCCCAGTTTGCAGTCATCTGCGAACTTGGTGAGCCATAGTTCTCCCACGTTTGCCTGTACCTCGGAAAAGTATATACCGAACAAGAGTGGTCCCAGGACAGAACCCTGTGGGACGCCACTTGTGACTGGTTTCGAGTCTGACATGGCTCCAGCAACTCTCACTCTGTGGGTTCTGTCTTTGAGCCAGTTTGCGACCCATCTTGTGACATAGGGGTTTATATTTAAGCTGGATAGCTTATCTATGATGCCCGAGTGGGGTATTATGTCAAATGCCTTTGCAAGGTTCAGATAGGCTGTGTGGACTACCTTCCCTTCATCTATGGCTTTGTTGACTGTTTCGAAGAAGTCAACCAGGTTCAAAAGGCAGGATCTGCCCTTGACAAAGCCGAACTGGGTAGGATCTAGTGTCTGTAGGTCCCCAATGTCTTTGTTTATGAGCTCCATGATGATCCTCTCCATAGCCTTGCAGACTAAGCTAGTCAGGCTTATGGGGCGATAGTTTCCAGGGTCCGTAGAGGCTCCACCTTTGTGGAGTGGGACCACTGTTGCTGTACGCCATTCTGTGGGCACATATCAACCATCTTTTAATGCTAAATATTAATATTAGAAGTATCAAAAATAAAATACCTGAACTCCAGGCCACAATAGCACACTACTCCCCAGACATAGTTGCTTTAACAGAAACCTGGCTAAATAAAAACATAGCTAACTCAGAAGTTCTCCCTACCGGCTACAATATCATTAGACAAGACAGACCACTTCGTAAAGGGGGTGGAACTGCCTTACTCTACAAGTCCAACTTAACTGTCCATCAATTACCAAACTCCCACCCCTCCCCCAATAATTGGGACATACTTATCTCACAACTTCAACTTCACCCTAAAAAGGTCATCACCACAATTGTGATCTATATTCCACCTGGTAATACACCTGCTAGCCTTGAAGACTTCTTATCCTGGTGTTCTTTCACATACTCACAAGAAACCCTTATTCTGGGGGACTTCAACCTAGATTGGTTCACCTGTATATCAGAACCACCAAGTAATCTAATAAATCTCCATGGCTACCAGCAGCTAGTCCAAATTCCAACTAGGTGTGATAAAAAATCTAAAAGGGAATCCATCCTTGACTGGGTCCTAACTAGCAACCCCACATTGTACCCTCACACAGGCAGTCTCCCAGACACCTTAAGTGACCACAACATAATATACTTTATACGTAGTAGAACAAGCATATGCAAAACCACTAACTATATATCCACTAGAAACACAAAAATTCTCTCCTGAGGTCCTCAACACTTTACTGTGTAACTGTGACTGGACCCCCCCTTAAAACCCTCCCACTTGACCAGGCTGTAGCATATTTCAACAAAACATTTCTACAACACCTAGACACTGTCGCTCCATTGCGCAAAATCAAGGTTAGAACCTCTACAAACCCCTGGCTCAGTAAAGAAACCAAACAAATCCTCAAGTCCAGAGACACTGCCTGGCGTTACTATCAAAAACAAAGAAACACAAAGCCTAACTAAGTACCAAGAACTGTGCAACTGCAAAAAATGCATTAGGCTGGACAAAAATCCTACTACACAACATTACAAACTAAATACCAACACAATCCGCAAAAATTTTGGCAAAATGTAAACCAGCTACTAAAATCCACCCAAAAGGCTACCCCCAAACCAACCACCTCTGACACTAAAGTTCCCATCGAAACACAATTCAACTCCCACTTTGTGAACTCAATTCTATCCTTAGTATCACAGGACAGTTCCTTCCTCACTATCCCCCCCAACACAAATAACTCTAATACTAGCTTTACCCTCAAAACAGTTTCCACCACTTCAATCAAAAGCATGCTCTCCAAACTAAAAACCTCATCAACAGCAGCCGATCTACTCCCCAGCTATTTCTTGAAACTTACAGCAGATGCTATTGCTATCCCAGTCTCCACTCTCATAAACAGATCAGTTGTTGAAAACTATGTGCCCAAACTCTGGAAAATATCCTATGTTACACCCATACATAAAGGCGGGACCTCCACTGAACTTAATAACTACAGACCCATTGCTTTACTCTCCCCCTGGCCAAAATCCTAGAAAAATGCATCCATACCCAGATGCTAAACTATCTCCTAGACTGCAACATCCTGTCACCTACTCAGCATGGTTTCAGACCTGCCCATAGTACCACTACAGCTCTCCTCTGCTTCACAGACACAGTAAACCATCTAAAAAATGAAGGCCTGCAAGTGTCAACTCTTTTTTTGGATATGTCCAAAGCATTTGACACAGTCTCACACCAAATCCTGCTAAACAAACTAAACCAATATCATCTATCTAATTCCACTCTTACCTGGTTCCAAAGCTACTTAACTGACAGGTACCAAGCTGTGAAATGGGATTCTCTCTCCTCAGCTGCCCATAACTATAGGAGTCCCACAGAGTTCTATCTTAGGACCACTACTATTCACAGTCTTCACAAATGACCTCCATACCTCCACACAGCATGCATCTATAATTCAGTATGCAGATGACACTACCTTAATCTGTGCTGCACAAAACATTCCCACCCTCCTGCAAACAACTCAACTAGCATTCTCTGACATTGAAAACTACCTTACCAAAGCCCAACTTATCCTCAATCCAAAGAAAACTCAGCTTATGATTATAACCAGTTCTAACAAAAACACTAACAGTCAATTCACTATCTACTCCACAAATGCTACTCCAATTGCTCCAGTGCCACAGGCTAAGCTATTGGGAATAACCATAGACTTCCACCTAAAATTTGACAGTCATCTGAACTTAACTATTAAAAAAGTACATGCCAAACTGGGGTCACTCTACCGTATCAAACCATTTCTTACCAACAACACAAGATCAGCCATTGCCCGCTCCCAACTTCTATCCACCCTACTCTATGCATCTCCAATTCTGACTAATCTCAACAAAACTGAACTAAGCAAAATGGAAGCTTGCTATAACAGAATTGCCCGTTTTGCTGCAAATTGCTCATATAGAACTCATCATTGTACTGCTTTGAGACAGCTCCACTGGCTTGAACTGCCCAACCTCCTAACCTACAATCAGCTCTGCCTCTGTCATTCTATCTATTACCTCCCCAATAAGTGTCCTGCCCTCAAAAACCTAGTACAACATCACTCAGCCAAAAGGCCTCTTAGATCATCAAGCAAACTACTACTAGGAGTCACCAACAGCTACAATAGCTTTGGAGATGCACTATATAGTAGTTCGGTGGCTAAAAAATGGAACTCTGTCCCTACTAGCATTCAAAACACATCATCCAAAGCCTCCTTTAAAGACCTCATCAGGCAACATCTCAAGCAAAGTTGGCAGTGCCATGACTGCTCCCCAGGCTAGTGAAAGCGGATAACATATGCATACTAAATCTAGAGCAATTTATAATAGTTTTTCAATCTTACTCACAAACACTGGCTAATCTACAATGTATGTATTGTACCTGTGTACTATGTATGTATTCTACCTACATTCCAAAGTTCAGCTGTACACCACAAATCTATTACTTACCTTATTTTTAAAATTAATATATTTTTTGATTGTTCTCTCCACTGTAACTGTTTGTGCCGCATGCCACTGTAAAAACACGTCTCTTATAATTTGTGTGTATACTGATTATGTCTAAATAACTAAATGTGTCTGTAATTTTTCTTTGTGGAGCTTTTCTTCCCGGGCCTCTGCTGAAAAAGGGCCTTTTCGGCTCAGTCAGACACCCCCGGTTAACAAATGTAAAAATAAAAAAAAAAAATATCCTGTAGTGAGGCTGAGATTGTATAGTTGTTTTATTTGAGGGATTAGTTCCTCTTGGAGTTCATGTAGGACGCAACCTGGGACGCCATCTGGTCCCATGGAAGCAGAGTTTTTTGCTTTGGAGAGGGTAGCCTTCACCTGAGCATCAGAGATGTTTGGGAGGCAGCCCTCTGCTGGGATAGATACTTGCTCTTTTGGGGTGGAGAAGTTTGCACTGAACCTGTCTGCCAGGATACTGGCGATGTCTGTGGGTTCAGTGTATTTTTTGTCGTTTAGAATCAACTCAGAACAAGTCTGGGAGTTGCGTCCCAGGTTTCTAACATAACTGAAAAAAGCCTTATGATTGTCTGTGGTGTCCTGTGCAATTTTTCTCTCGAAGCTGGCCTTGGAGGATTTTAAGAGGGATCGTAATTTTTTGCTAGTACTGATCAGAGATGCCTTCCCTATTAGGGATTTTGCTCTATCATGTAGTAGCTTCCTCCTTCTGTTGTACAGTTTATTTATGGCAGGGGTCCACCAGACTGGACGCCTGCCTTTGGATGATTGGGTCTTGGTTTTGTTTGGGATAGCATGATCCATGCATTCCTGGAGATGTCCGTAGAATGCGTTTATATAGGATTCTGCAGTTTGGGTCGTAGTTTCCACTGGCCCTGGGGCCTTGAAGGATTCCACTTCAGTTTTGAGAAGTGAGAAGTTCACTTTAGAGAAGTTTTTCACTGTGGTTTTCTGGGCTGGGGGTGCGGTCGGGATGTAGACATCCAGTGAAATTAATTTATGGTCTGATCTTACCAATGAGGGATATACTTCTGGTGTGGAGCATAGAGTCCCCATGTTGGTAATGATCAGGTCTAGTATGTTGTCCCCTCTTGTGGAAGTGGTGACTAGTTGTTCCATAGCATTTGAGTTTATAATTTCCAGGAACCTTTGGGCTAAGGTGCTGGGGCTTGAGTAGTGCTCCCAGTCAATATTTGGGTAGTTGAAGTTGCCCAATATAATGGTGTTTGGAGAGATCTTCATGTTCTCCAATGTTTTCAGGAAAGCCGAGTGGGATTCCTGACTTTGAGAGGGTGGTCTGTAGGATGCTATAAACTGAAAAGCAGTCTTACCCACTGTTAGTTGCACATGGATGGTCTACGATACTTCTTGCAATGCCACTAACCTGGAGGTGTGGATATCCTTGATAAATATGGAAACTCACCCTCCTTTTGTGGTTCGGTCCGGGTTTTGGGGCCGAAAAGCATGATATGAGGTATAACCTGGTAGTGCTGGGGTGCTCTCTGGAGCCTTGAACCAGGTTTCTGTCACTGCACAGATATCGATGTTCTCCATACTGAGGAGAGCTTCGAGTGCGTGCATCTTGAGGTTAAGACTTCTGGCGTTTAGCAGCATTACCCTTAGTTTCTTGTTCCTTGTGCTGTCTATGGGGGTGGGTTTGACTTTTGAGCCTTGCCTAAAAAAGGCACTATGGGGGTGGCAAGAGCCTTTGCCTATATCCGAAAGCCCAGTGGTGACAGGTGCAAGCCGTCCCTAGCGAAGCAATGTGGCTTGTCGAGCATGTCATCCCAGGCTGACAGACACTGGATCCCCTTTGAATGACACCAAAATTTTAGCCAATTGTTAAAATCGATCATTTTGTCTTTGTACTGTGGCATCATTCTGGGTGAGGGTAAGATGCTGCTCAAGGTCAGGGTCATACCAGCCTGGGCTACATGATCAGAGAGCTCCTCTATGTCTCTTTTCATGTAGTCCAGGGAGGTACGCCTCAGGTCATTCACACCAGCATGTACAATGACTGAGTCATATTTGTATTTGCTTTGGAGTGACCTGAGTGCTTGCGTTATGTGGCGGATCCTAGCACCCGACAGGCAGCTCACCATGACCTTCTCTTTATTCAGCCTGGTGAGCGGGACGTCAGTGTGTCTGACAATAGAGTCACCTATTACAAGAGTATCAGGTGTGTTATTCAGTCTTAAGGGCTGTGGCTGCTTGGCACACTGACTTTGTGGGCTATGTGTTGTGCGTGTTTTGTTTTGAGGTAGCGTTTGCTTGGATGTCTGCTTTGGAGGAGGTCTCTGTTGCTTAGGTAGATTTTTATTTAGAGCCTCCGAGTATGTTTTTGTGTATTTATGTGTTTGGTTCGCTGATGTGGTGGGACTATGTGATGCTGGAATTGTGTTGTGTGAGGTTACCTTCTCCTCCTGACTGGTTACACCAGTTTTGAGATGAGAGAGCTCAGCCTCCAGTTTCAGTTTTTCCAGTTTGTAAACTTGTAAAATTTTATATGTGTATATTAGTATACCAGCAAACAAAATCTGGGGAATTCCCTAGTGCATCATGGGAGAGGGTGTAAGCCACGAGCTACTTGAAGACCTCAAGCTTTTATAAACGAGTCGAAACTGAGGATCGATTCTAAACCCAACCTGCTAAGAATGAAAGCAAGAGGGACATATTTTACAAGGACAGGGTTGCCCTTAGAAGAAATCCAACTTTTTTTACCAGAGATTGTTTTGGAATCTAACATTAACCAAACTCTACAATTGCCAGTTTTCTTCTCTAATTTTTCTAATAAAGGGGAGCATTCCCTTCACTTACTAGACATCCACAGACAATTACATTTTTATGTTCGTAGAACAAAGGATTTTAGAAAATCTGACCAATTATTTGTGGCATTCTCTTCTCTCTCCTTAGGTAATCCAGTTTCAAAGGTCACCTTGGCTAAATGGCTTGCAGACTGTGTTACTTTCATCTGTCACTCCAGAGGGCTCGAACCATCATGTCCAGTTAAAGCCCGTTCATCAAGAGCGATGGCAACTTTTGCAGTTTTTCTTGCCAGAGCATCTTTGAATGACATCTGCGCAGCAGCCACTTGGTCCTCTTCTCATGCCTTTATCAGTCATTACAAATTGGATCAGGTCTCGAGGGACAGGCATCATTCGGCTCACTGGCGCTTAGGAATATTCTTCCATGTGACCTTCCAAGACTAAAGTAGCTGGGGACTCTGTCCCACTGTCAAGGACTGAGTGTAGACTGACAACATCAGATAAAGAAGTTGTCTTACCATAACGTTCCATCTGTGTTGTTGATCTTCACTAATCCTTGACATCGCCACCCACCTTCCCCCAACCCGAGACTCTTAGTGAACCGGATTTTCCATAGCTAACTTCATATTAAGGACACATATCTGGTCTCTGACTACTTTGTCTATTATATTGACTATATTGACTATAATTTCTATTTGTCTGTTTTCTACTATGTTGGGCAAACTTGATCTGAAACTCGATCTAAGGTAATTTTGAGAGGAGCTTTATGGGTAGTGCCTGGCTCAAGAGTTTGGAAGGCGCAAGCTGGAATGAATGGCCAAGTCGGTTCCGAGGCTTGGAATCAAGCCCACTGTGAAGGAGTAGTGAAAATTGATAACACTGATGGAACGCTATGGTAAGACAACTTTTTTTTTCAGGTGCACTACATGGCCTAATGATAAAACAGCATGGAGTTACTACATTCCATTGGCTAGCCTCTGTAATGCTATACATTAAATGCTGCCATGATCTGGGCTCCAAGAAGTATGATGAAGCTGTCTGAATTGGATCCTGTCCCTTTAGTACAAATGCCAAAATATGGCTTGATATATGCAGGATTAGTGAAGCTGAACAGGATGTTCGGTTTTGGCTCAGAACCGTTTAGTACAATTTGATCTTTGCCCAGTCTCACACAAATTGTCTTTGACTAAGCACTACAGAAAGAAATTGAAGTGGTGGTATGTCAAATGAGGTTACTGCAAATGGGAATATCTCTTTACCACTGAAGTGCAACAGCTGCAGAATTGATTATATCAGCAGCAAGAATGTGTGAGGTGCAGGTGTGCTTGTGTGTGTTTATGTGCGTGTGTGTGTGTGTGTGTGACAATGTTCGCAAAAAAACTATTCTATTGTAATCAAATGGACTTTTTACTGCATTGTTTCATTTTGAAAATGTGTTCGGTTTTTGCTACTTTGAGGAAATGGCATGGAACTTCCACTAGCAACAAACAGAATAGTTTAAAATAAATCTTTTCATCCATGTTCTAAAATATGGTTAATCCTAAAGAGATGGTATAAAGGCCAGACTTAAATGTATTTACTTATCCTTCAGCAGAACTAAGGGTTTATTACTCCACATACTTATATGATGGATATACTGAACCTTGAATTTTTACTTACTGTACAAGTCAGTTTCATCCAGTATCTCTGATTTGATGATCTCTTCTATGACATCTTCTAACGTGATGATTCCCACCACTTCGTAGAAAGGGTCTCCTTCACCTTCATTGTTGACCCTCTGCACTATTGCTAAATGGGATTTGCCTAGGTGAAAACAAGAGAAACAGTACACAGATTAGCTGTGGTGGAAGTATCCAACAATGCTTTTAAAAATAACTCATTTTATTCATTACATTTTATTATTTCCTCCTTTCCTTCTACCACAGCAGTGACTGAAGCCACCCACTCCCTAGATACAGAAATATTCACCTTTTGCTGTGTCAACCACTGCCCCCCCCACCCCCCACCCCATTCACATATACAGCAACCAACTTCCTAGTAGGAAAATGGTCTTCTGTCTGTTCCAGATGTCTCCTGAATGGAGACAGCAAAAAACTTGAAGTGCTAAACTGAATCATCTAATCAAAAGTATTACCGTCATCAAAAAAATATAACTACTTGTACTGTAGTAACAGTGAGCCACGGCAACCTTAATTGCTGCCTGCAGACAACTGATTAGCAGTGAGTGTCAGATACTTCTTCTTTTGGCTTTTCCCAGTTAGGGGTCGTCACAGTGGATCACCTGTCCACTCATGATTGGCAGTGGAGTTTTACGGTGTCGAGTTGCCAGCCTGGCACCCAACCTTCCACAGAAAGCACACACATGCACGCACTCACGCCTAGGGTCAATTTAGAGTGTCCAATCCACCTGCAGCATCTCTTTGGGATGTGGGAGGAAACCGGAGCACCCGGAGGAAACCCACGCGACCACAGGGAGGACATGCAGACTTCGCACAGAAGGCACCCCAGCCAAAGATTGAACCGGAGAACATCTTGCTGTGAGGCGACAACACTAACCGCTGCACCACCGTGGCTGCACTAAGTACAGTTATTTCAGATTATACCATGATAACACTTTTGAACCTTTACTTTAAAATGAATTTATAGGTTCATAGGTAAGTACTAGGCTAGCCGCCCATCTGGGCCATTTTAACCCTAGACAGTTTCCCTTTTTGTGCTCAAAATACTCTTTCCCATGTGGTTATAGATTACCCTTAGCCATTCTAGGGTCAATAGTTGCATACTACCCCTAAAGAAAATAACCGGGATCATACCATAGATAATTTGAGGGAACCCGTGCATGGGCTAAATCATTTAGGAGCTGCATCTATCCATTAGTAGTACAGGGGGCAGTCCTGAGGTAAATTTTCTCTTTCCCATTCACAGATCTAAGTTGTGCTTGAAAATGGACAGGGATGAGCTTTGTTTTATGTGGCTGGGGGCCATCTGTTGCATAGCAGAAATATCCTCTGAGAAATATACCTGTGCCTTCAAACTGTTCTTGTGATGTTGTGGAAGAGGTTTTGATTCCTGGACCAAGAATTTGCCTTGCCATTTGACTTGCTGATGTGCAGTAAATCCATCAGTAATATATTGGAGGATACCTTGTATGCCAGATACAGGTCACCATTTAGCAGTCTGTAGGATACTGAGTACAGTAACAGGGCTTTGAGTCAATCCATGTAGGACATGTTATTTAGGCCTTGTATTCTTTTAGTAAGGTATCTCTGTTGGCGCTCCAGTTGTTGCATGTGCCTGGAAAGATACATGGCAAAGGGGGCATGATATTCAATGGTTGGCCTAATGAGGGCTACGTAAAGGGGGGCAATGACATCCATAAATCTAGACACAATCCCTTTGTTTATAAGCTGTACAGTTTAGAAGGACTTTTTTACAACAACAGACACATGTTGGTCAAAAGTTAGTTCACTGTCCACATACATTCCCAAATCCAGAACAACTGGGTTAAATCTTATACATATATAACATATTGCCAGTGTGGTAGTTCCATGGGGTAAATGACTTCCCAAAGGATACAGTAATGCATTTTTTTAGCATTTAGTTTCTGAACATGATTTTGACACCTGTTACTTATTTGAGACAAACCTTCCTGCACGATGGTTAAGTCATTTTGGGATTCAATTACTTCTCCTAGCTTGCAGTTACCTGCAAATTTAGTCAGGCAAAGCCCTTTCGTATTGACTTTTACTTCAGAAAAGTAGCTGCCAAATAGGAGAGGTCCCAGCACAGAACCCTGGGGGACTCCACTGGTCTGGTCCCTTTGTGGAGGTAACTTCCCCTATTTTGATTATCTGCATCTGATCTGTGAGCCAACTGGCAATCCAGCAGGTAATAATACAGAGATATTTTCCAAACACATTAATCTGATGTTGTCCTTTTCATTATTCCTCAACGTATGGGTTCGGCTCTGACTTGGCCACATATTCCAAACTTTGGATCCAGCTCTTGAGCTCTTGCCGCTACCCATAACACCCTATTCCATCCCCATTACCTCAGATCTCATATGCCTCCATCGCATATAGATGTAGGTTCCTCTCTTGGGCATTATTAGAGATATTTTCATGAGTTAATTATTTTTTGAGATGGTTATAACTTTATCTTAGCTTAAATTATCTGTCCTCCCTTTTAGTTTTTTCGCTGGATGTTAGGACTTGTCCACTTTTATCTTACTATTCTTGTTAAACAGTAAATCTTTACTACCCTTGCTGGTATCACTGCTTACCCTCTTCTCTCCAGTGTACTTCTTTCGATTACCATTGCTGGTAATTAAGCCCTTTTTCCCTCCTTTCTTATTTAAAAAAAAAATATTGTAGGTTATTCCTGTTGTTTTTCTTTTGGGATAGTTACCCACCATGTTGGATAAAGCAACGGGCTTTAAGAAATGCACTTCTTGTGGGCATAAAATCCCAAATTCGGATGCCCATAAGTACTGCATGTACTGCCATGGAGCTAGACACTTGGACACTGCTTGTAACATCTGCCTCACCTTTAACTCAAACAGACAGACATAACAAACTTATTCTAAAGGGTCTTTTCCCTGCTGCATCTTCTTCAGGGACTGAAACCCCCTCCAAAACTAGCAAATCTGCTCCTCTGGAGCACAGAAAATGCTCCCCTCCGAAGACCCCAGGTCTTTGTCAGAGCTGCCATCCAAAAGCAGAAAAACATCAGATCCGACACTATCGGATCCAAAGACTTGGCACTCAGATTTGAAACCACTGGATCCTAAGGCTTTGACTCCTTTAGTTATAGTAATAAGTCCTACAGTACCCTCCTTGGATCCTAGCTCCTCAGATCCAAAACTGAGTACTTTGTACAGGAGTCTTATTCCAGAATTTGCTATAAAGCCAATTTCGCCTACCCTGCCTTCTCCACTGTTTAAGACTGCAAAGAAGCATTCCAGGCCCCCATCCACTACTCCCTCTATGTCCTCCAGAAGCTTATTGGAAGTGGGTATGGATAGAATGATGCAAAAATTTCTCAGAGCTCGGATCAAGATGGGTACCTTACCACCTTCTGCCCCTATGGGATGTGTGAATCTTCCCTACCACGTCAAAAAACATCTTAGCTCCTTCTATGATCCATCCAGTGGTTTCAGTGTCCCACAATCCGAAATCCCTGAGGGGTCTGGTGTTTGATCCGAGGAAAGCATTTTCTTCCACTCCAACTATATACTTGGCTAGTTCTGCTCCAATACCCTAGGATCAGAACAGGTCCCAGAACCAAAGTGTCAGTGTCAGATCTGAAGGGATAGATTTGGCTCTGATTTATTTGGATCCATCCCTTCCCCTCAGAGCCTTGGCCCTGGACAGTTCAGATCCAGTTCCATCCTTGAAGTGTGGATCCAAGGGAGGTCAGAATCTATTTTTGTCAGGAGTTTCAGCTCAGAGATGGTGGTTCAAAGCTTCTCCCTGTTTGTTGGCTTTTGCTTTAGGGGGAAAGGGCTTTTTCCTCTTGAAGAGAATCACCGTCTAATTTTTCGGATCCTACCCCCTTTTCTCTCATTGGTTCTAAGCTCTGAGTTGATTAGATCTACACCACAGGGACAGCCAGTTCCAATTAGTGTCCAACCAGTTCCAGTAGAGGAACTTCCTCTCTCTTCTGACACCTCGCCTGAACACCCCACAGAGAAGGTGCATCAGAAGAGAATGTGCAAAAGGAGATGCATTGACTCCCCAATGGAGTCACTCAAGGAGAATACCGATTTTGATGAAGAAGAGGGCCCCCCCCCCCCCCCCGATCACCACTGGATGACATCTCCTCTGGACATATTTTAAAAATCCTAAAACAAAAAGGTGGTTGGTCTTCCCAAAACTCCTCACCAGAAGAATCTGTATTTTTGGAGCTTTTGTTTCTGGCCCGTCTACATCTTGGGTAGCTATGGTGGGTGATCTTATTGATTTGGTTTCCCTCCCAGCTTGGCAGGAACCAGATACTATCTAACCGATTCCCAAAGGACTCGATAAATTTTTAGCCCCACCAACAGACAGACCCCACTAAAGCAAATGAGTCGTAGTTGATGCTATGGTGGTTGCGGCAGCCACCAAGAAAGAACTAGCAGAACAGAGCTCTTCTGTCCATCTGTCAGACAGGGAGGCTAGAGCATTTGACAGGTTTGGAAAGCAAACTGAATAAATCAACGACTGATAAAAAACAAAAAGAGAAAAAGCACCACGCTGAAACCAAGACTGTGTTGTTAGCGCTTTCGTTTACTGAAAATGTGTAAACTTCTTCAGACAGTTAAACACACAAATATTCAAAGTTTAAATACTTTAAAAAGTCATGACATTATTTCCTAAAGTAACCCCACCTCATTTTAAAGTAAACAGCCATATTTTACAAAAACATAAATAAATTAGTGATCACTGTATCAAAATAATCATTCACATATATGGTCTATCTGGGCTTATGTTCTAAATATCCCGCTTTTTATATAGGGAAAACAGATAGACCACTAAAAAATAGAATTTATGAACATTGTTATGCAATTGGTAAAGGTAATACCACCAACGGGTTAGCTAGGCACATTTTATTATTTCCAGAACATGAATTTTCATTTATGGCTATTGAAAAAATAGTTGAGAATGAGAGAGGTGGTCCTACTAGCTTGAATCTTGAAGAAAAAGAAGTTTTATGGCAGTTGAAATTAAATGCTTCAGTTCCGCCAGGTTTAAATGATGTAATTTCCATCAAAAGTATTTTAAAACTTAAAGCTTTATTAAGATAGGAATTTCATTTATATATGTGAATGATTATTTTGATACAGTGATCACTAATTTATTTATGTTTTTGTAAAATATGGCTGTTTACTTTAAAATGAGGTGGGGTTATTTTAGGAAATGATGTCATGACTTTTTAAAGCATTTAAACTTTGAATATTTGTGTGTTTAACTGTCTGAAGAAGTTTACACATTTTCAGTAAACGAAAGCGCTAACAAAACAGTCTTGGTTTCAGCGTGGTGCTTTTTCTCTTTTTGTTTTTTATCAGTCGTTGATTTATTCAGTTTGTTTTTTGTTTCTCGTTTATGGAGAGTAGCACTGCTGTTGGACCGCAGGGTTTATCTGCCTCTGGATCGCAAGTCTTATTTGAGACTACGGACTCTTTTCCTAATATAATGGAACAATCTATGAGTAATGAATCGGCTGCAATTGGGAAATTAACAGCCCTCGTTGAATTACTTTCACAACAGGTCGATTCTTTATCAAAACAAGTTGTGACTGCTCTACCTCTGAGATCCAGACGTTCCGGTAGTTCCGGTAACATGGGCTCAAATTGTTTGGCGTCTGACAATCGTGACGTTACCCTAGGATCGCAGGATCGGGGAAACACCAGTATGGGAACTTTTCTTTCATCAGGTTTGCCTTGTTCTGGCATCCAGGCACATGTTTCGAATGGAACGAGTGAAGGACTTACTAATAACATTACAGATTGTAATAGAGTAAGTACCATTCCATAAATAAATGACTGGCTTAAAGAACCAGCTTGCTTTATTAATGGTAGTTCCAATAACAATGGCAGCAGCAGGTCCGTTGAGAGTGAAGACACTTTATCAAACAAATTAAAATTGTTTCATGTTAAACTTTTTAAATTCAAGAAATTGCAAATCGAAGTTCAGTACCTGACAGAATGTGTAAAAAGAAAAGAAGTCCCGAAGGGGCTTAGGCAATGGATATTTCCAACAAGTTTGGTAATGAATTCTCCGTTTCACAAAGAATTACTTTGCCTATTTAATAGACAGGGAATTGAACTTATGGAATGTCTGATTAAAGATTATGGTCGACAAATAGAGGTTTTTAAAAAAGAACTGGCGGGTTTTGATTCTAGCATTAGACTGGATGTAGAATTTTTACTTTATAAATTTGATTTTCTTCAAATTTTTTCAAGTATAGAGAGTGCTCTTTTAAAAACTAAGAGAACAAGATGAAGAAATTGAATAGGGATTCTGTTGCGTATGAAAGGGGTGTAGCTTACCTCTTGCCTCTTTCTAAACTTTTAAACAAAAGCAAAACAAACATTGATTATGACCAGGATACTTCGGGTGATATTTTTATTAGTGAACTTGACAAGAATGATGTTTCATTTGGGGACGACATGAATAATTCACCAGTTAGAAGGAGTGAGAGACTTGAGAGTAAACATAGGAACAATGGTTGTGACCCTATAATGGTTATGATCCAGGATCAGAACCAGGGTTTTCAAGCTCGCAGAAACCTCAACACTGGGGGGCAACGAAATCAAGCTCAACACCAAAACCAGTGGAAGAGGAAGAAGCAGAACAAAAGGAGGAGATAATTTCCTCCAGTGACTTTATTATTACTGTTCCTAGATAAGTGGAACAGAACAAACTGTGTATTTTTTGCAACAGTTCTAAAGATTTTAAGATCTATAATTATTCTTCTTTTGTTCCTGATTCTATACTTATTGAGATTCTGGCTAGAGGGCTTACATTTGTCCCTACTTTTAGGAGTAATTTGGAAAGAACCCTGGTTGACTTAAAAACCTTTACAAGGAAATTTAACTTGAATGTTCTATTAGGAAGGAACTCGAGTCTCACAAAGAACTTTAGGGTTGCTAGTATTTTTAACCCTGTGTTGCATCCTAATATTGCACTATTTGAGAAAGTATGTGAAAATGATTTTAGGTCACTCATGGGAGAATGTTGTTTAAGTAATATTTCAAACAATAACCTCACTCAGAATGAGAAAGATGCGTTGCAAGGGTTGAAATTTGCAAACATTCGTATTATGAAACCAGATAAGGGGGGTGATTTGTTTTTTATGAGTAAAGAGGATTATGTATTGAATATGGATTCAATACTTAACAGTGAAGTCTATTTGAAAGTGTCCCTAAATTAACTTAATGGGGCATATCGCAGAATCACTGGGTTTATTAAAGATTTGTTTATTGAAGGTCGCATTGATTTGGACCTTTTGAATTATTTAAAAATAATTCATCCAATTACTCCAAAACTCTTTGGATTACCAAAAATACACAAAAACCTACAAAAACCACCCGTCTGCCCCATCATTGATGGGAGACAATCCATCACATATGGGTGTGCAAAATTTGTCAATTGTAAACTTAAAGAGGTCTTGAAAAATTAGTCACAGATTTGTAAAGACTCATGGGACTTTTTACAAGCTATTAATAATTTTCCTTTTAATGAGACCCTAAACTTTCTCACAATAGACATTTGTGATCTATATACGTCTATACCACAGGACCTGGGTTGTGAATGGGTGAGGGATTTTCTTTTAGAAAAGCACTTAGAAGGACAAAGTATTGACTTAATCATTTATTTGCTTGAATTGGTCCTCAGTAATAATTAGTTTTTGTTTAACAAACAATTTTATCTCCAGAAAATGGGTGCAGCCATGGGGTCTCCCTGTGGAGCAACTTTTGCCAATATGGTCATGGCTTTTTGGGAAAAACATTGTCTTTTTGTAGATACTTTCTTCCAGGAGAATACCGCATGGTACACCCGTTATTTGGATGATATATTTATCTTGTGGAGAGGCGACGTTACCTCTGCCACTATTTTTGTTGAAAAAAATCACAAAATACACCAACTTTTTGAAATTTACATGGGAATTTCAAACAGAATGAATTTCATTTTTGGATGTGGAATTAATCAAGGATACCCCCCAAAAAAGTTTTATTTCTAAGATTTTCAGGAAACCCACATATTCTAATGCATTTCTGCATTTCTCCAGTTACCACCCCTACCACCAGAAGAGAGGGGTGGTGAAAGGGCAACTTGTTAGAGCTGCCAGGATGGTGACTTTGGAGATTGATTTTTTGCAAGAGTGTAATTTATTAAAATAAATGTTTATCAAACGTGGGTACCCAGTTAAACTTATTGGTGACCTTATTGAAGAGGTGTTTAACAAAAGAAATAGGGGATTATTTAAACCAATTTTACAGATAAAAGAAAGTGATATGGTTGTTGAAACCCAGGTTGACTCATTAGATAATTCAATAGACAATTTGGTTATTTTGACTGACCATTCGCTATTGCATGAAATTAATAACATCAAAGTGTTCAACTATTTTGGTAAAATTGAGAATGAGGATTCATTTACATCAAATTTCATCACTACATTTTTCTTAGATGCTCCATTCTTGAAATCTATCATCATCAAAAATTGGTGTTTTTTATCCGAGGACCAATTGATCAGCAAACACATTACTGAATATCCTCATATAGTTTTCCGTAAAGGATGTAACCTTAAAGTTGTATTGGAAAACAATAATTTTAATTTACATCGTCCACATTGTGGAATGTTTAAATGTGAAAATTGTCGTTGGTGTAAATACATAAAAGTTAGTAATTCATTTACAGTGAAAAGAAAAAAGTTTTACATTAACGGCAAGTTTAATTGCAACACTAAGGGGGTGGTCTATCTGGGCTTATGTTCTAAATGTCCCGCTTTTTATATAGGGAAAACAGATAGACCACTAAAAAATAGAATTTATGAACATTGTTATGCAATTGGTAAAGGTAATACTACCAGTGCTTTAGCTAGGCACATTTTATTATTTCCAGAATATGAATTTTCATTTATGGCTATTGAAAAAATAGTTGAGAATGAGAGAGGTGGTCCTGCTAGCTTGAAACTTGAAGAAAAAGAAGTTTTATGGCAGTTTAAATTAAATGCTTCAGTTCCGCCAGATTTAAATGATGTAATTTCCATCAAAAGTATTTTAAAACTTAAAGCTTTATTAAGATAGGAATTTCATTTATATATGTGAATGATTATTTTGATACAGTGATCACTAATTTATTTTTGTTTTTTGTAAAATATGTCTGTTTACTTTAAAATGAGGTGGGGTTATTTTAGGAAATAATGTCATGACTTTTTAAAGTATTTAAACTTTGAATATTTGTGTGTGTAACTGTCTGAAGAAGTTTACACATTTTCAGTAAACGAAAGCGCTAACAAAACAGTCTTGGTTTCATCGTGGTGCTTTTTCTCTTTTTGTTTTTTATCAGATTTGGAAAGCAAGTCTTTGCCTCTGCAACCTTCACCCTAAAGTGACTAAACTACCTGGCACATTTTACTAGGCTTCAAAGAGATTTGACCAAAGAACTATCAAATACTATCTCTGAGTGTATGTCTGCAGAGGACTTCAAAAGAACATCCTCACAACTGGCCACTCTCTTATCCATATTAAATGCTTCGATGAAGTTGATCTCTCACACAGCCAAAGGTATCTCACAAGCAGCCGGTTCAGACATTGCCATAAGGAGACATGCCTGGATGCAGCTATGCAACTTTGGGAGTATTTTAAAATGTCCTTTATTAATGCCCCATTCAGTGACACCTCCTTGTTTGGGCCATCAGTAAAAGAGACATTTCCCCCCAGCGAACAAGATGGGAAGACTCTGTCTGCCATAGTAATCAAGTTTTCTATGCCTCAATGAACCTTTTCTAGGAATCAGAAAGGCGGTAAGAAGATGTGGTTCTGAAAATCTCAGGTACCTTTCCAAGATCTGAACAGTGATAATTCCTGCAAAGACAGAGGAGGAAATTCTAATGGAAGATGTTGCACTAGAGGCAGAGGAGGCCTGCAGAATCAGGGCTTCAGGGATTATTTTCCAGACAGGCCCTTTCAGCGCTCCTGAAGTGCTGTCTGACTGTTGAACTCTGGAGGCAGTCAGGGGTCAATTATCCTTGCACCCAGACGCATGGGCAAATACAACACAAGATTCATAGGTGCTAAGAATAATATGGTATTGCATACCATTTTTCCTTCACCTAGCCCTCAAAAGGAAGAAGCTTCCTAATCTTCCTCCCAGTCAAAGGAAGGCAGCAGCAGAAGAAATCCAAAAGCTGCTAGAAAAAGAGTCATCCATAATCTCCCACCAGACCAAACAGGATTTGGAACTTATTCACACTTCTTTTTAGAGCCAAAGAAAACAGAGGACCTTAGACCCATTTTGGATCTAAACAATCTGAATCAGTACGTGAAGAAATCAAATTTCCAAATGGTCATAGTACAGTCCATCCTACCTTTTCTTCACAAGCACAATTGGATGTGCTTGATAGGTCTTTAGGATGCGTACTATCATATCAAAATAGACAGGTGCTCCAGAAGACATTTATGCTTTCGGCTGGGAGCCAGTCATTACCAATTCAAAGGTCTGCCCTGTGGACTCACCACAGTCCCTAGGGTGTTTACCAAATGCATGGCAGTGGTGGCAGCTCACTTGAGACTAAAACGTATTCCAGTGTTTTCATATCTAAATGAGTGGCTCCTCACTGCCCCGTCCAAGCATCTCCTTCTGCATTTCAGGGACTATTTGCTCTAGATTTGCAAGCCATTGAATATATAAATAAATCATGTCAAGTCAAACCTAACACCAGTCCAGAGCCTGGAGTTCATTGGTACAGTTATGGATATGACAACACAAGTAGCATCTCTACCTTCTCATCTCATTTCCACTATCAGAAGCGAAGTTCATCCTCCCCCCTTCCCATCCATCTCTTTTGGCAAGATCAGTACTTCAAGCACTAGGTTCCATGGCAGCAGCTACTGTACTACACGCTTGAGTATGTTTCTTTATGTGTATTTTCCAATAGACTCTAGCTGTACAATGGTCCATTCTGCATCAACTTCTATCTTTTCCAGTCAAGCTTACTCCAGTTTGCAAACAACACATCCACTAGTGGATCCTGTCTGACGAGCTTTACCTAGGCTTTTGTTCTACCAACCCCGATAGCCACAGTGACCACGAATGCTTCTCAACTGCGGTGGGGGCATTTCTTGGGAAGAACGGTCTAAGATATGTGGTCCCCCCAAGAGACCAATTTGCGTATCAATGTTCAAGAGATGGCAGCAGTCCTACTTGCTTTGCAGGCTTTTCAAGATGCTCTTCCCCTAGGGACTATTGCAATTCATATCGAGACCATGTCTGTAGTATGATACATCAACAAACAAGGAGGAAGCTGATTTTATCCCCTTTGTAGAAAGGTCATGAGTGTATGGGAATGTGTGATCTCATCAGACCGCTTTCTAATTGCGATGCACATTTCAGGGAAAACCAACATACTAGTAGACAAACTAAGCAGGTCCATTCTGATGCCTCACGAGAGGTCTCTCAGTCAGTCTGTGGTAGAGATGATCTGTTATTAGGGCTGACTTTGCTGTAACCTCTTTGTCGCTCCCCACACTAACATTGGCAGCAGGTACTTTGCTCTTATGCCCCCTCAGGGGGAGTCACCATGAAATGCTTTAGTCTATGCTTGGCCCTAGGGTCTCAGGTCTCTTTTATGCTTACCCTCCTCTTCCCTTCATCCCCAAATTTCTACAGAAAGCAAGTTGGCTGAAGAGCTCAGTAATCTTTACTGCCCCTTTCTAGCCTGAGCAAGTATGGTTCCCCTTCTTACGGTTTCACCTTCTTTATCCTCCATGGATACTGGAGCCCAACTCTGGATCTCCTCTCTCATCCATCAGGGATCCAACATTCTAACATACAGCCCCTCAAATTAACTGCATGGCTTCTCCACTTCCAGTAACAGTTAGACAGCCCAGGCTGTCTTCCCCTGTGCATGACATTATTTTGGCTTTTCAAAAAGAATCTACCAAAAAAGTATACAAGAGCAAATGGAAAAGATTCTCCCTTTGGGATTTGAATAAGGAACTTGACCCTTTCTCTGCCCTAGTCTCTGTGATTCTCCATTTTTGGCAACTCTTTCTAAAGAAGGAGCATGTTTATCTACAATTAAACTTCAACTGCCAGTAATTTCTAATTTTCACATAGGGAACAGACATTATCTCTGACTTTGTCTAAATTATGCAAAGCCTTCCTGAAAGATATTTTTCTTCTAAGGCCTTCGATAAAGGATCCCTTACCACCTTGGGATCTGACAGTTGTGCTTCAAGGTCTACTGCATAAACCTTTTGAACCTTTAGCTAAACTTGATTTGAAATTCCTGTCATGGAAAACAGTCTTATTAGCAACCATTACTTCTGCAAAGAGAATATCTGAACTCCAGGCCCTTTCTTTAAAAACTCCTTACATAATTTTTCATAAGGATAGGGTTTCCTTACAGACTAACCCTTCCTTTTTAATTAAAGTGGCTTCTGAAAATAATATTAACCAATTCATTCACTTACCAGTTTTCTTTCCAAATTTTTCAAATAAAGGTGAGTATATGCAGCATCTTCTTGATGTACACGTGCAACTACATTTTTATCTTCACAGAACCAAACAAATTTGAATATCAGATCAACTCTTTATTTCTTTTTCACCAAAAAGTCATGGTTTTCCAGTCTCTAAAGTCACTCTAGCCAAACAGATAACAGACTGTATTTCTTGGATTTATTCTCAAAGTGGCATGGTGTTATCCAAACCTCTCAAGGCTCATTCAACCAGATCCATGGCTGCATCATCTGCGTTTTGGTCAAGAACATTTACTGATGATATTTGTGCTGCAGCTACATGGTCCAATGCTCATACCTTTGCTGCTCATTACAAATTGGATATTATCTCTAGAAACAGAGCTACCTTTGGTTTGGCAGTATTCCGGAAAATCCTTCCATGAGGGATACCCAGGATCAGCATAGCTGGGGACTCTGTCCCATATGCTGAAGAAAAATGAAAAGTATAGCGTTGGATTTAAAAGTTATGTACTTACTATAACTAGTTATCTGTGTCTGAACCAGTTTTATTCTTCCTCAACTTCCCTGCCATCTATCCCCCATCCATTTTTTTCTGGAGAGACCTATTGGACTGTATTGGAAACCCTGCTTTCTCTATCAAGCTATACCCGTCTTTGTTTAGCTATAAGAATATATGGCAATAAACTTGATCTGCGGTAATGGGGATGGAATAGGGCATTATGGGCAGAGGGAGGAGCTTGATAACTGGATCCAAAGTCTGGAATATGCAGCTGAGTCAGATCAGACACCACAGAGGAAGACTAACATGGTGAAAAGGCCAATCATAGCTATAGTGATGAGACAATGAAAGACTTTATATTATAAGCATCAGAACAAATGAGTGACAGAGACAGTGGCACAATTGAAAAAAGCAAGTGTTGTATGGGTACAACAGGTTATATGAGGATGATATATCTCCAGTTAGTATTACTATAAAGGCAAAAGAATATGATATGAAAATCAGTAATGATAACATACTAGGGAATATTGTGATTTGTTTTGTTTTGCTGAGGGAGATCATTTCTGGCTGTTCAATAAGCTGAAACAGTGCCTTCCAGCATGGTGGTGGTGGCCTTAAAATGTAAATGGAACAGGTTCACAAGAATAGTAAAGACAAGAATAAAGCACTAAAATCAGTGATAAAAGAACTAGTTTCTTAATAAGACTTGTGGAAAGGATAAAACTAGCCTTGACTACCTCAATGTAGGTATGGTGTTCATAGGTGTGTAGTAGGCTGTCGACCACAAGGGCCCTTTAAAACATAGCCATACATTCCAAATCTCTGACAAGTTCTGGAAACTTTGATAAGGGTAAGCAGGAGCTTGGAAGATGAAACATTTACAAGCAGAGACCTAGGGGATGAACCATTTACAGGCTGCTTGTGTCCAGTGGAGACATAACTGCCAAACCAGGGATGGATTTTCTGTTCCCCCACCCAGTTGTCCAAGTTACATTTGAATTGGGTTAGGGAAGAACTGTGCTTCACATGGATGTGAGCCTGTTCCAGAGAAGAGATAGTTTCTGTGATACATACCTGCCTCTTCTGCAGGTACTGTTTATCATTGGCAAAGTTCAAGTCTTTAGAATGGGTAATTCTGGTGTTTTCTGGATATGCAGGAGGTCCATCTGGGTGGGGTCTGGCAATGCCTTGTATGTCAGGCATAGATCTCCTTTCAGCAGCTCAGCCTGTAGGAGACAGAATACAGGGATAGGGCCTTGAGGCAGTGTGCATAGGATGTGTTTCTTACAACCTGTATTTTTTTAGTGAGGAGCCTCTGTGGACCTTCCAGTTGTTGGATGGGCCTGGTTAGGTACATACCAGAAGGGGCATTGTACTCAGTGATAGGTTTGATGAATGTTGAATACAGTGGAAGAATGACATCCTTAGACCTAGATGCAATATCTTTGTTTATAAGTTGTACAACACAGAATAATTTCCTCACTACTGTAGACACGTGATGGTCAAAAGCTAGATTACTGTCTGTGTGTTCCCCCAATTCCCTGACTACTGGATCAACTCTTAGAGGGGTGTTACCAGTATGATACTTAGCAGGGGGGGATGACTTGCCAAGGAATACGGTTATGCATTTTGTGGCATTTAGTTTTAGTCCATGGCTCTGACTCCAGTTATTGTCATAGTAGAAAGCAAGCTAAAATAATTGCACTTATTGATGGATTAAAAAAAATATCTGCTTCTACGTGTCCACATGTATTTGTGTGATACAGTACTGCAGCACAAGTGCTAAAAAAAATTCTGCTTCTTGGATTAGCAACAGGATGGGTTTTTCTTGGTATTCTTAAAGTCCCACTGCCTTATTTTGTTGTACGTACATCTGCAGTCATGCTTGGCAAAGTGTGCATGTAAACACTTTTTTATAAAAAATCAAAAGGTCATTTCATATCTGTTTATAAATAAAACATTTAAAAAACATTGCTTCCAAACATGGAAGACTAAATATACTGAGTCGTGTTTATGGCATGAATATTTATATGTGGACACACACACACACACATATATATATATATATATATATATATATATATATATATATATATATAAAATGACTCATGTCATTTTGGGTTACAGTTGTAATTATACTGTTAGCATAGGTAACTGTAAATTAGATATACGCAATTGCCAAACTCTTAATTCAACACTTTAGCAAGTACATAACTAAATTACAATTTCCTACCTACTCTAATCTAACATAATTAGAGCTGGAACCCAAAGTCACGTGAGCACCTCCTGCCCATCCATGAATATTCATGCCATGAACACAGCTCATTATGTTTTGTCTTCTGTTCTCCAAAGTAATATTTTAAACTTTATATTTTTTAAAGGCTGCAAAATGCACTTTTCTGTGCATACAAAAAGTGTGTGCATGCATAAAGATGAATACAAACAATTTTTGTTTGAGAAGAAAAGTTTATTCTGTGCCTTTAAACAAGATTTTTAAGTTTGGGGAAGTAGGAAGTTGGATTCAGAAAAGGAAGTATACCAGGAGTAGTGGATGGTCAGCTTTGGGGGATGGATGATGGTTCAAATGTATATTCTTAAAATGAAAGAACAAGAAGAGAAAAACTGTGATGCAGTGAATATGAGGAATATGAGGAAAACTGCAGAACTGGTCTACAAGCACTGAAAATGCTCACCTAGTAGTAATTTTGTATTTAAAATATTATTCAGTAAAGAATGATTACAAAAAACATGGCACATCAGCTTAAACTGACCTTTAAAAATTCTCAAGTATCAGTTTTCCAGACTCCCAGAGAATTCCAGAAACACACAAGTAAAACTGCAGGTAAAAAACATTCTTTCTGCATCATTAGACGTGCAAACCTCCAACATTCCCCAAAACTTGATCAGAAAGCCAACAAGACAGCTCAGGAACTGAAATGTCTTGCAGTATGTGAACAGTACTGATTTAGTTCTTCTAATTCACTAGAAAAGAGTTTTGCATCTTTGAATCTGAGACTTTTTGCTATTAAAATCCTTGTGCAATATGCGCACATATGTGTATGTAAACATAATTTAAAGATGGAAACCCTTAAAATAATCAAAAGCTAACAATGTCAACAGAATATGATTGTATTTCAGAAAGCTTGACTGAAAATTGTTAAAAGTGTAGTATTTTGTTAAGGTGTTAAGGAGATGTACTGCTAGTAAACTGCAGTAAGGAAAATTAATGGTTTGAAGTAATGCTTTGTCATAAATCACTGTCAGCACATACTTAGATATCCCACCAGCAATGATTCCCTTCTTTTGGGAGAGTTTTTTACAGTTTTATTTTACTCTTTTGAGACTGTCAATATTAACGAGTGTCAGTCTTTTTCTGTGTCAATTTGGTACAGAGAAGTTATTTTATGTGGATTTTTTTCTACAATATTTTGCAATTTAAGTGATTTTAAGTATACTCCTACATACACACACACACACACACACACACATACATACATATATATATATATATATATATATATATATATATATATGTGTGTGTGTGTGTATACATACATGGATCTACTTCATATGATCGACATAATTGTCAGAGAGACCAAAAAGTACAGTTGTGTACACTTACCATAAATGTAGATGTTCGAGTGTATTCACTGTTGCAGTCATTACATTTGGGTAATCTGCTGGCAGGTTGCCCTCAGTCGTCCTGAATATCAAAGTCTTGGGTCCTGCGTCGGTTGTTGTCTCCTCTTCCATGATGTCAGGTTGTCAGGGGTATAAAACATGCAGCCGACACCATTTTCTTCAGTTTTTCCTTGACCCAGATGTCAGGTGCCCCCCCAAATGGGGAGCAAAAATATATGTATATATATATATATATATATATATATATATATATATATATATATATAAACTGCAATATATATATATATATAAAAGCAATTGTAGCAACATAAACTTTACCTTCATCTAAAAGCAAATACACCATAAAGGCTTTAGAATATAGTGAAGGAAAGAGAAGTTCTAGAAAAAAAGGTGGATGGCGGGTGGGTAACCCGGACCGCAACAGTGAATACACTCTTACATCTACATTTATGGTAAATGTACACCAACTGTACTATGTTCTTCGTGTTTCACTGTTGCAGTCATTACATTTGGATAGAATCCCAAAGCTATGGAAGGGAGGCTGGAGCTAAATAGCATTAGGAGCGGCTATAAGGCCCCGCATAACTGCAGTGGCAAAGCCTGCCATGGACTTAGAGAAGAGAGACAAATGATAATGCTTTGTAAATGTATGAACAGAGCTCCAAGTAGCAGCTTCTAGAATGTCTTTGGTTGGGACTCCTCTGGGAAAAGCTGCTGAGGTAGATGCAGCCCTGATGGAATACGACCTGATTCCCTTGGGCACCGGTTTACCATGTTGCAAGTAGCAGAAACGAATGCAGTGGCTTATCCACTTTGAAATAGTCTGCTTTGAAATAGCCTTCCCCTCTGATCCTGCAGCAAATGCCACCAGTAGTTGCTCAGACTTTCTTAGAGATTTGGTCCTGTTTAAGTAGAATCTTAGTTGTCTGAGTACGTCCAAGGAATGCAGAATCCACTCCCCCTTGTTCTGCAGATTTGGGTAAAAAGTTGGTAGGTGAACAGTTTGGTTAAGAGCCACACTGGATACCACCTTAGGCATAAAAGAAGGACTGGTCCTGAGGGACACCCTGTCCAGGTAAAATGTAATAAAAGGCTTCACAGCCATGAGGGCCTGTAATTCTGAAACCCTTCTTGCTGAAGTGATTGCCAGAAGGAAAGCTGTTTTCCAAGATAAAAACGTTATATCTGCAGTAGCTGCTGGTTCAAAAGGAGGCAGGGTGAGTTTTTCCAGCACAAAATTGAGGTCCCATGCAGGAGTTGGTGATCTTCCGGGAGGCCTTAAATTTTTGGCCCCTCTCAGATACTGTTTTAGCAGAGGATGAAAAAAGATGGGAGGCTCTGTGTTGTAATGAGCCAAGATGGCAGAGGCATGGATTTTTATTGATGAAAAAGATAGGCCCTTGTCAAGCATCTCAGTCAAGTATTGTAAAATCTGAGGAATATTTGGCTTTGCTGTGTCCGTTCCTTGTGCTTGGTTCCAAGCACAGAATGTCTTCCATTTATCAGCTTAAGATTTTCTAGTACTGGGCCTTCTGGCTTCCAAAATGACATCCATCACAGATTTACTGAGAGGTGTTGTTTGAATAATTACATGATCAGCCAGCTGCCAGGTTCAAAGTTTGGAGCTGATTGTGCAGAATTTGATTGCTCCGTTAGACAATAGATGAGGTATTTGAGGCAAGTACCAAGGAGGGAGTTGAGACATATTCCTTAGAATTGGGTACCAGTGCTGGCGAGGCCAGTCCGGGGCAATTAGGATCATTTTTGTTTTTTCCTGTCTGACCTTTAGCAAGACCTTGGGGAGAAGAGGCAGAGGACTTTGGAGCTGATTGTGCAGAATTTGATTGCTCTGTTAGACAATAGATGAGGTATTTGAGGCAAGTACCAAGGAGGGAGTTGAGACATATTCCTTAGAATTGGGTACCAGTACTGGTGAGGCCAGTCCGGGGCAATTAGGATCATTTTTGTTTTTTCCTGTCTGACCTTTAGCAAGACCTTGGGGAGAAGAGGCAGAGGAGGAAAGGCGTAGACTGATAGGTTTTTCCATCTGAAGGATAGGGCGTCCACTTTCCATGTTTATGTACCACATAACCGTGGTGTTGTCCGTCTTTATCAGTAGTTGTCCTGAATGAAGTAAGTCCTTGAAGGCTGTCAGGGAATTCTGAACAGTTAACATCTCTTTCTGGTTGATATGCAGATGCATTTGTTTTAGGCTCCATATGCCCTGAATGCATCTCCCTGCCAGGTGGGCCCCCCAAGCACAGTCTGATGTGTCTGTAGTTAGGGTTTGCGTGGCAGGGGGTAGAGTGAAAGACCGTCCCATGTTCTGGTTACGTGTCTGCCCACCAAAGAAACTCCTGTCGTAGGCAGGGAATGAGAGGAATCATTGTTTCCAGACTGTGACAATGTTGACTCCATAAACTTTTTAGATACCACTGTAGCTTCCTCATATGCAGTCTTGCATATGGAATTTGTAGAATGCAGGATGCCATGAACCCCAAAGCCTGCATAATTTGTCTTGCAGATAACTGGGTTTTTGTTTCCATTTGTTTGAAGTATATAGTCAGTTGCCTTTGTTTGTCTGGCGTCAGGTAAGCCATCTGGGCAGTTGTATTCAAGCTTGCACCCAGGAATGTATTTTTTTGAGAGGGTACCAGTTGTGATTTATTTTCGTTTATTGTGTACCCTAGGCATGTTAAAAGCCTTTTTACAAATGCCAGATGTTGAAGAAGAATGTCCTTGTGTTCTTCTTGAATGAGACAGTCGTCCAAGTAAGAATAGATTTGTATGCTTCTTTGTCTGCAAAATGCAATTACTGTTGCCAGGCAGTTTGTAAAGACCCTGGGCGCAGTAGATAAGCCAAAGGGTAGTGCAGATAATTGGTAATGCATAAAACCTGCCTTGAAGCGGTGGTATCTTCTGCACGATTCCCTTATTGGGATATGCAGGTATGCCTCTTTTAAGTCTATTGTCACTAACCAAGCATTCTTGCCCAGCATCGGTAGAAGCTGTTGTAAAGTCAGCATTTTGAATTTTGGGATGTCCAAGAATGTGTTTAAAATTGATAAATCCAGTATTGGACGCCAGGCATTGTCTTTTCTGGGTTCTAGGAACAGTCTTGAATAAAAACCTTGTCCTTTTTCCTGTTCTGGTACTGGTTCAATAGCCCTCATATCTATGAGGGACGTAACTTGTTTCTGAGCCTTTGCCCATTGATTTTGTGGCAGATCTGGCCAACCGTTTGGAATTGGCAAGGTATGGAAATGGAATCTGTACTCCTGGGATACTATGTTTAATACCCACTTGTCCTGGGTTATTAACTGCCAATTTTGAGCATGAAGTGCTAATTTTCCCCCCAAGGGGGCTGCCAAAAGATAAGTGCTTGGTGATGGTAGAGAGAAGTCATTGAGACTGCTTACTGTAGGGTGTGCTTTGTTTCCTCCAGATTTGGCGGTAGAGGCACCCCATTGCTTTGACCTGTAAGAACCCTGTGATTGGTATCTAGAGCCTTTTGAGTGTTTGGATTTGCCTTGTGAGGATCTGTTGGACACAGGAAAGGACCAGTTTTTAGTAGGCCAGTGTCTGCTGAATCTAGGTGGCTGCACTTGTAGATAGATTAGATAGATTAGTTCAAGGCTAACTGCCCTTGCGAGCCATTGTAAGCCAAGCCAATTATCCCTTGTGAGACTCAAACCCTGCACCTTGTGTTTGTAAGGAAAACACCTTAACCAAATCTTTTACAGTTTGCATAGATTTAGCTTTGTCTTCCATTTTCTTTAAAACCTCTTCTGCCTTATTACCAAACAGAGTATCATGCTGTAAAGGTGCATCCAACAATTTAGCTTTAACATGATTAGGCAGATTTTGCTCCTTGAGCCAGGCATGCCTTCTAATCACAGATCCAGTAACTGAGGCCCTGCAAGAGGCCTCCAAGGAATCAAAACCACATTGCAAAGTATGCTTTCCAACTTGTTCTGCTGCATGCAATAATTCCTGTAATTCTTTATTTTCCACACATTCAGAAATCAACATAATTTCCTGTTTCAATAATCCCATAACATGCTGTTGATATTTAAGCATATGAAACTGGCAGTTTAAGGCCCTAACTGCCAAGGTTGCAGACGTATAAACCTTCTTTCCCCATCTATCCAGCGCCCTGGAATCTCTATCAGAGGGGGTAGGATTCTTGGCTTTAGAGGCCTTTACACCTTTGGGACCCTGTGAGATAGTTTCAGGATCAGCATTAGGATTTTTGAATAAAAATTGGTGGGAGTCAGGAACCCTGTAGCATCTGTCTGGCTTACTGGGAGCCGGAGGTAGGGAATCAGAAGCCATGCTTGATTCCGAAAACACATCATCAACAATGTCTAATATAGGAGGTATGGCCAAAGGCCTATGCTGAGGAAGAAGAAGGAAATCGCTTAGCCTGTTTTTTGATTCCGAGAAATCCTGACTCTCCCAATGAAAATGTATGAAAATGTAATAAAGTATGCAAGGTTTCTCCAAAAGAATAATCCTCAGGAGGAGATGCAGATGGGATGGATTCTTCTGCATCTGAATCCTCATAGGGTGGTATAGAAAATTCCTGATCAGAAGAAATAGAAACCTGATCTGAAGATTCATAATCAGTGTCTTGCCTGGGGGGGGGGGGTTGGGAACCCCTGATCAAGGTAATTAAGTCATCAGCCATTTTGATCATCTGTTTTTTAGGCATAGGGGCCTGAGCATGTGGCTCATGCGTCAGTTTTTTAGCCTTAGAAGTTGTTTTTGTTTTTTGAAGCTGGCGTTGGTTTTATATAGAAATGTTGACGCCTGAAAACACCCTCAGAAGCCGGTGCCTGTTCAGCGGCTCCGGAACCATCCGAGGGAGAGACATCTGTGGGTACAATACTCTGAGAATCTCGCAGCATACCGGACTCCGCATGGGTCTCGGTAGAGGCCTGCGACTCAAAAGTAGCGGGTATCAGGGGCTGTGAAAGCGCCTCACTGAGTACCGGCGAACCGGCAACTGGCTTAGGAGTAGCTTTATCGGTTTTGGACCTCGACGGTCTGTCTCTGTCCTTTTCTTTGCGTTTTTTATGAACTCTGGTAGTCGGATTGCTATCCAACGACATTTCAGGGTAATTAAATCTGTTTCCGAAATATTTTGAAGCAAAGGTATACCGACGCTTAATAGTGCGTCGGGTAAATCTAGCACAAAACCGATAGCAAGGCACGTTATGATCTGAGCCTAGGCAAGGAATACAGTACAAATGAAAATCCTTATGGGGTATTTGCTTCCGACAAGTAATGCAATTATTAACTTTTACTGACATTGGTAAGGAGCAAGAAAAAGTTTCCCCAATTGGGTACTTAGCTTTAATTAAAGACTTTGGTTCTGAAACTCGAATGCGAAAATTTCAGGAGTCGGCTGACTGCTTCTGCTTCGGGCACCGCGTGGCAAGAAAGACCGAAGAAAATGGCGTCGGCTGCATGTTTTATACCCCTGACAACCTGACGTCATGGAAGAGGAGACAGCAACTGACGCAGGACCCAAGACTTTGATATTCAGGCCGACTGAGGGCATCCTGCCAGCAGATTACCCAAATGTAATGACTGCAACAGTGGAACACGAAGAACATCACCTAAAGCTCAAAACACCGAAAACTCATTTGGTCGAAACTCATAACATCGATACATGACATTCAAAGCATTATGCCCTTTCCCCACTGTAGCGTGACCCTGGAGTTTCAATAAATAGTTAGGGGGTAGGGGGGTGTGTGGGGGTATTATTTAGATAAATATTGTCATCTCTGTTATAACTATCCACATGTATCTGTGAAATTTACTATGTATGTGGGGGGCTACGCCACCCCCCCCCAACTATTTATTCTAACTCCAGGGTCATGCTACAGTGGGGAAAGGGCATAATGCTTTGAATGTCATGTGTCGATGTTATGATTCTCAACCAAATGAGTTTTCGGTGTTTTGAGCTTTAGGTGTTTTGGTCTCTCTGAATATTTTGTCGATCGTATGAAGTAGACCCATATATCAGTTCAGGCTGTGAAGACATCAGTTTGTCAACTGAGTGGATTGCTTGGGAAATTCTTCAAAAGCACTCTTTTTTTTCAAGTGCTGGAAATGTTGAAAGGAGTAAATAAGGAAATTGTGGGCTTGGGTTTTTAATTCTAAAACTTTCAGATATACTGAAAGATCTCATGTCGTCTTCTTCATTTGCATTCAGCCTGTGGGATTTCAGATCTCACACTGGCTGATTCTGAAGCCTTTTAGTTCTACTTGACTCTGGCTCCCTTACCCATAACTCCCTGCTCCTCCAGCAACTCCCCAGATCTAGTTAGCCACCATTCATGGTCTGCAGCTTGGTCCTTGGTTCCATGCTTTTTTCAAAATTTTCTCTGAATTTACTGCTAGGAGTGGTGAGATTTCCTTTTCTGCTAATCCCTTTTATTATAGTGCTAAGTTTGTGTGTGTATTTTTTCTAGGTAGTTATGTAGTGTGAGATAGTTTCTTTTTCTAAGATTAGGTAGGTCAACCCTTTTTCTCTCTACCACTTCTAGCCCTTTTTCCACATGTTAGTGTTTAGTTGTTAATGTATGTGTGGGTTTTTGTGTTTGTGTGTGTGTTTTGGAGACATGGACAAGGGGTTTAAGAAATGCATCTCTTGTGGGCACAAACTGCCCTCTCAAGATGCTCATCTTAAGTGTGTATATTGCTTGGGCTCAGAGAACTTAGACACTGGTTGTTCTTTTTGCAGAAGCTTTGGCTGTCAAGCAATGAATGAGCATAAGGCTAAGCTTGTTCTCTATGGCCTTTTGCCAGTCCTACAGCTTCTCCCCAGATCCCAAGATGAGGTCTGAATAGACGCAGGTGCGATAGTCCAGGCACTCCCATTGGGAGTGCAAAACGTCATCCTCTGCTTTCAGCTTGGGGATGGCTCCCTTGGGTTCTCTGAGTCTTAAGGTCCCTTGGCTTTTGGCCTCCCCAAGTTCCTTGGTTTCAGCTTTGTTTCCGACATCTAGAAGCCAATCACCTTTGGCAACAAAAACTTTGAAGAAGGTCTCACTGGTGTCAAGTATTCCTAGTCCATTTCTGGTTAAAGGGGCGCCTTTGGGTAGAGTAGTTTTGCCCTATTTTTCTGGGTATTCTTCCTTGCTCACAGGACACCTCTCCTTTTGCACTTCAGTTCCAAGCCCATTTGACATGTAGGGTCATCTTCGCATCAACCCTAGAAGCCATCCTTGGTGGATTAATCTATCTGTTCATCCAGGTCAGTGAACACTACCAAGCTTTCAGAACTGGAGAAGCTAATGCGGTGTTTTTTTGCAGGCATAGATGCAATTAGGCCTCATCATTTTGGGTTCAACACATAGTCCGGCACCCCCACCTCCATCTTTCAAATTTCCTCCCTCAGCCCCCTTGGTTCCAAGGTCTTCGGGGCCTGTATATTTTCCACCCTCTGGATCCAGTCCAGCAGCTTGGCATGCTTCAGATATATCGTATTCCTTGGTAGAGTCAACCCTGACCAGTTTGTGGCTGATAGCTCCTTTTAGCTGTGCTGTTGAGGCTGGAGTTTCAGAGTCAGGGTTGACAGTACTGGTCTCCAGTTTGTCTCTCCCCCTCGGAGCCTTGGTCTAGAAAGTTTGGCTCCAAGCTCAACAGCGGGTTGGGGCATAGTGCCTTTGGGTTTGGAGTTGTCTTTAGTGTGTCTGTGTTCCAAGACTATTGGATTCAGGAGACCCACTTCGGCCTCAGCCTTTAAAGCTGTGGCTGTTCTCTGCCAGAAAGAAGGATTGGATATCTCCAGCACCCCTTCCCAGTTTCCGTGTGTGCTGCTGACCAGTCTTCAGGCTGCTTCTGAATTGCCTGCATTAATGGCCTTCTCTTTTACCCCCTCAGAGGGGCTACTCCACTCTTCCCCTTTTTCTCCTGCTTTGTTGGAGCAGGAGATTTCCAAGAAGAGGATGTGCAAGTGGAAGTGCTTGGATTCTCTTGAAGAATCCCTCACCAAGGATACTTGCCCTCAAGGAAGGAGAGGGTTCCCCCAAGTTCCCAGTGATGACTTCTCTTTTGGTGATTTATTTGAGTTGCTTCACCAGTGTGGGGGCTGGTCCACCGAAACCCCCTCTTCAAAGGAGTCAGTCTTCCTGGAGGCTTTTGGCATAGGCTAATGCATGCCCTAGGTAGTGACCCCTCCAGATGCCCTTATAGATTTGGTATCTCTGATGGCTTGCAAGGAGCCTGACACAGTAGAACCAATACCTCAGAAGCCAGACAAAATTCTTGCACCTCCCAAGGACAGGCCTCAGTGGAGCAAGGGTCCAGCCATCGACAACACTGTGATGATGGCAGCCACCAAAAAGGAGATTTCTGAAGACAGCTCCTTAATCCACCCCCCCCCCCCCGAACAGGTAGTCACAGGTGCTGAATTATTTAGGGAAGCGAACCTATGCGTCATCCACCTTTTCTTTGAGGGCTGTTAATTACTTATCCCATATGACAAGGCTTTAGCAGCGAGATCTGATCTCTGAAGTGTCAAGTGCCCTCAAGATACAGCAGTCTCCTAATACTCTACAGAAGTTAGACACTCTTTTGTCCACCCCGGCCTCCATCACCAACATTTCAATGAGACTCATTTTGAACAAGGTTGATGGGAACAATACATGCATAATAATAAGGAGGAGGAGGAGTGAAGTTTAAGGGAAGGCAGCAATTCAGCAATTTTTTGTAATGTTGTATTGATGACAGTAGCAAAGAAAATATATGTCATGTATATTGTATTTAAATGGAAAAGTGTTAAAATAGTTTGTTTCTGTGGTAGTGCCTATGTTCTAAGTAATAATTGAATAAAGGTGTTTAGAAAAAAACAATCTTTTTGGCCCTGTTATTGTCAAAAAGGAAATTAAAACTTGACAGGTACTTGCTCCTGCTCAAATTTACCTGGACAGGAGTAATTTACTAGGTCTTGTTCAGGGTCTAATTCAGTCTTTTGATCCCTTTTTTTTTTAAGTTGGCTTCAGGTAAAAGAAAAAGAGGATTTCTCCTTTCCTGAAGAGATTCAGGATTCTTAATGTGCACAGGAAGATGAAGGGAGAGAAGCAGGGTTTTGTCCTCAGATTTCTAATTTGGAATCAGAGGAGAGCATATTATTTGATTCTTTCTGTGAAGTATTCTTTTCTCTGAGACTATTTCCAGAATGTGCCAGTGTTTTCAGTGGTAGAACACGGAGGTGTCTCAGTCTCAGAAAATACTATGAGTGGTTACAAATGGTATTTCCAGAACCTTCTCCCATCTCTCCTGTGCTATCAGCATTGGAGGATGTGTCTATATGTGTGTCTGCCTGCAATTTCCCTAATAATCAGCCTGCTGCCCCTTAAAAAAAAAAAGCAGAGCAGGTAGATTTCATAAGGTTCTTCAGTCTTACAAGATTTTATATACTCATCTTGAACCTGGCGCAACAGCTGTAGTTTCAGTTAATCCTACTACTGCTAAACATTTACGTAATTTTAATATTTTTCTTTATGACAAAAATGGTAACATAATTGATAAGTACTGGAAAAAGTATATGCTTCTGCAACTCTGATTTTCAAAAATTTGAATTGTCAGGCTCATATATTAAAGTTTATTCTGACTAATTGTGAAGGGTATGAGGAATATCTTGTCTGCATTTTCTAAGGAACAATCTGTTCGAATGGTTCGATTTCTTCCATTTCACAGGCCACAAGTTATCTGAAATGTGTATATGACTCTGCTGATACTTCTTCCAAGGCCAGGGACACTGATACTGTATTGAGGATGTTTGCTTGTTTGTTTGGCTGTCTTCTCAAAACCTCCAAGAAGATGTAAAAAAAGAGATTTTAAATTCTTTGGATAGACAGTTTTTTGACCCTCTGCTGCATAGATTATTGCAAAATGTGATGAAAGAGGTATGCTGATTTAGGGAATCTCTCTTAGATTTTCAGCCCTCCTTTTCCAAATTTTCCAAGGAATTCTGTACCACCTTGTTCATTTTTGACAAGAAAAATAAACAGTCTTAGCAAAATGTTTGTAAACATATGCTTAAAATGCAGTTGCAAGGGGGTTCCAAAAAGTAGGCAGGAACTTCCCAAAGCAAAGGACAGTCAACAAGTCAGAATGTCTGTTTAATGGATCATGTCCCTCCTCCCTCCCTGAAAGTCCTTTAGCCCTTCCAGAAAATCTGAATCTCCATTTGTTTCTTTGGCACAGACAGCTTCAGATAAATGGTTTCTAAAGATTACTCATCAAGGTTACAGAAAGTAATGAAATGAAATTCCTCCCTTTCAGGGAGTAATTCTTCACCCTCCAAAGCAGACTATATTCCTCTATTTCCTCCAGCCCATCAACACATGGAACAATAGGACCAATTCCTCATTCACATTTTTGTAAAGGTTTTTATTCAAAGATGTTTTTGGTGCCAAAGAAGGAAAGTACCTGTAGACCACTTCTTGATCCAGTTTGTGATAATGATCACGTTCAAAATGATGTCACTAGACACAACTTATTGCCCCTTCTTCTGTATTTAAGTTTTCTAGTTCCTCTAGATTTAAAACACGCTTTTCACATCCCCATTTATCCAGACTTTAGGTATTTCTTACGGTTTTGTGTCTCTGGATCACATTACCATTTCTGTGCCTTAGCTTTTTGCATTCTACTAAGAGTGTTCACAATGTGTCTAACTCCAGTTGTAATTCATTGTAAGCTACAGGGTATCCACATTTTTCCATATTTAGATGATTTGCTTATCTTTGTAGAGTATTTTTCAAAGTATCAAGAGTCTCTTGTTTAGCTGAGATCTCTTACACAATCTTGCATTCCAACAGAACATTCAAAAGTCTTTTTCAACGCCATCACACTGGATTGACTTCCTGGAGTGTCTGGTAGGCACCTCAGCTGAAACAGCTTTTCTGCTTTTCTTCCATTCGAAAAAATAGAGACACATCTAGACATATATCAAGGATTTTCCTCTCAGACTTCAGTCTCTGCAAGGGAATACCTCAGGTATGTTTTTTATTATTATTATTATATATGTATATATATATATATATATATATATATATATATATATATATATATACATATATATATATATATATATAAACATGTGACTGAATTTTAATCTGATAGGCTGGAATTAGTTATAAATATTGAGTGCTTTTTATTTGAACTGTAACACTGATGAAGAGTCTTGTGACTTGAAAGCTTTGTGTTTTTATATATTAAACCATTTGGGGCCTTGGCTTTTTCCTCTTGCCTAATAAAAACGTGTCATGCACTATTCAGACATTGGAAGGGTGATCAGCATGCTTGTCTTTTTCATGACTTCAGTACATAACTGCAGTGCTCTGCACACTACAATGCTATTTGACTTACAGCTTTTAATGTGCAAGCCCAGTAATCTTATTTTGCTCTTTTGATATTAACTGTGATTGGAATCAACATTTTAAAACAGGGCCTTTACATATGCTGGGAAGTAAGTAAAGCATGGATCACTGCAGAATGGGATCTGTCTCTTCCGTTTAGGCATTATAGATGCATTTAATGCAAATGAGGATAAATGCAATCTGGTAATTACAGCAGATATATGAATTAGTTTTTTTTAACAACTTTAGTAACTTCATATTAATTAGTGACTCTACTACTCATACGTTTATAAAAGAAAAAACAAACCATTACAAAGATTTTAATTGCTCATGGTTTATTCAGTTTAACATTACAAACATTGCTCAAGCCCTGTCTTCCCTGAAATTTTAGTCATCCTCCTAAGCATTATTGTGCATGTATTATTCCAACAGGGTTCCTGTCATTCTGTCAACAGCACTTTCATTGTGAAAGGTGAAAACAGCTTTCACTGACAGTGGAGTTTTCGTTTTTTCTCCACTGTTGTGCAACCTTGGAGTAATTGCTTTTGATTCTCGGGGTATTGGGAGAGGTGTCCCCCACATAGATGGTATAGAATGTCTTGTCCCCAGCAAAACAAAAAAATACATGTACCTCTGAGGTTCATTGAAACTTGTTTCACACTGTTTCTGTTGACGTTCTGCACACAAGGAATCTTCAAGTGTGGGACATGTTCACAATGCCCCTTATATTACACAAAGAAGCAGTCCATATAAAATGCAGGAATACATGTATAGAAGGTAGTAAATACTATAATTGTAACACCCTGAGACTGATATATTTAGCAACCTGTGAAGTATGTGGTGCATTTTATATAACGAAAACAGAGACAGCTCAGAAGTAGAATATATGAGCATTACTATGATATCTCAGTAAAAAATGAAATAAATGCTTTGTATAAGCACACTAAAATATGCACTAAAGCTAAATACCTGGTGTGAAGTTGTTCAATCTCACCGTTCATTCTTTACTGATGGGTTCAGAGCCAATCCTTCGCTCTGATACTGCCAAATGCAAAGCTCGAGGTCTTTAAATAGCTAGAGGCCAAGTCTCTATCCCATGATGTACTTGGAATCACCTCAGATCTAGTTTGCCGTTGCAATAGATCAGAGGTTCTGCATTAGCTTGGGCCAGTAAAATTGTTTTTCTTCTTATTTTTTACTTACATTTACATAGTTAGTTTAAATAGCTTAGGTAGTTTATTAAAGCTCGTACAGCTTTATACTGTATGTTACTGTACTTTAGTCCCTTCCCCTTAGTCTATTTAAATTTTTTTTTTCTAGTTTGCGTCTTGTTTTAGGCGTAGTTTAAACTCTTTGCTAGTCAGTAGAGTGTGCTTAGTCAGCGACCTTTGTCACTATTTTGCTAAAAACTTATTAGTGTGCAGTTTTTCTGTGTAGTGTATTTAGCCTTCAGTTTGTTTAGGAAAGGCTTAAATTTATAATTACTGTTAGAGTTTTATTATTAACAGTAATTTTGTCTGACAGGATATTTAGACAGGATATTATATCTTAGCAGCTATCTCCTTTTTTCTATATAGCCTGCACTTATTGTGTGTTTAAAAAGTTGTAGTGACAGTAAAGGCTTTTCCTGTCACATTTATATTTGCATTTATATTTACATTGCATTTGTGTGTGTGTGTGTGTGTGTGTGTGTGTGTGTGTGTGTGTGTGTGTGTGTGTGTGTGTGTGATTTAGCCTGATATTTTTTTAAGGCTTTTGGTAGCTGATTACTGTAGAATTGCTTTGTGTGACAGTAATTCTTCTCCAGGTTTTCCAGTGGCTGACCAAGACAAGCTGTGAAGATTGGGGAAAGATGGGCGAAGGCTGCCAGCCTAGTCAAATAGAATTTGATACATAATTCTATCATTTGTATATATAAATGTAAAATACAGGCTTGTGTTCTTAAATGAAAGAAAACACTGTAAAATGTGAACTTCAGGATTGTTGCAACATTGCCATCTGCTGTAAGTAAAACCAAGCCAAGCATTTCAAATGCACTTTGAAGTTACAATTATCTAAATGGTGGTGCTGAAACAGCTGGCCGAACACATTCTTTGTATTGTTTTAACTTAAGGAATAATTGCTAGCGTGTACATGTGAAATGTCTTTTATTGTTGTAGTTTCCTGAGCAGGTGTTAGATTGCTAAATAATGCAGTTTGTTGGCCTGGGAACTCCAGACTGAAGTGTCAAAATGATGTAATGTGTATACTGGTAAAACCTAAGTTTCAAAATGATGTAATCTGGGAGGGCCTTAGCAGAGCTGTTTGTTAGTGAGTTTAAAAACTATTGTTCAGTGAGGGACTGTAAGCATTTTGTCTTGGACTATCAACCCCAGCACTGCTTATGCTCTAAGTGTATGTAAGTAGGACTGTAGCACTGTGTTTTCTCTTACGAATAGCTAAAGAATAGAAAGTTAGATACAGTGTTTTTCTTTGACATCAGACCTGTCCTACTGTATTATTTTAAGTTTCTGTGCGATCTCTGAACTCTTAGATATCTCTGTGGTATAGTAGTATTGTCTTGTGTTTTAATTATTTATTATTAAATATTTTAAAAACATTTACATGTGGCTGGTTTGTGTAGAGATAAGTAGACTCTAGAGTACATTGCATATTTATAGAGTTTATTGTAATAAGCCACTCTAATAAGCCTTAGACTGAATCGTCACATTACCAATTGGATAATAATATTGCGCAGTAATAATTGGACACCCTTTCAAGGGCCTTTGGGTAGCTGATAATTATTAAGCTGTTGGTGGCAGTAATTACTACCGTATAGTCTGGGTAAAGGGGCACAGAGAATCTGTGTCAGCCTTTCCTAGGAGTGTTTGTAAAGTTGTATTAATACTTATCTCAAAGTGTGGGTGTGTGTCAGCTACCTGGGCAGGGACACGAAGCACTGGTTGGACAGAGAGGGTACTGGAGGTTAGCTTGCCAGCTAGGCTGAGATCTGGACCCTATAGCTGTGCCAGTGTTGAGTCTTATTGGGGACCTGGGGAGCAAGGGAGCAACCAGCCCCAGACTGACTGTGCTCTCTGTGTGCACTTAAGGGAAATTGTACTTTGCTGTGTGTATTCATTATCCTATCCTCTTATGAGACGACCTCCCTTTTGTTAGTGGTGAGGATTGAGGCTCCTTGATTTCTGGGCCAGGGCACGGTTGTCACATATCTGGTGGCAGTGGTTGGGATAAGATATCCTCACACATCTGTTTGGCAGTGGTGTGGGTAGAGTGAATCCTGTAGCTTATGTACAGTGATCTCTGAAGGTGTTTTGTACTCTAAATCAGCCACACAGTGTATACTCAGAGTTCAGATCACAATTGTTTTATTTCTTTTGTTAGCTTAGTTTGTCAAGGTGAGCAGGCAGCATGTCAGCAGAGGAATATGGAAAGCTGACAAGGAGCCAGCTGGTGGAGATGTGCCAGGCTAGGGGACTGGTGCATGGAAACCTGACTGAGGCAGACCTGATTGCAGCCTTGGTTACAGCTGCATCAGAAAACAGCATCCAGGATGACAATCAGACTGGCAGCGAAGATAAAATATCCTCGGAGAATGGACAGATCAACCTTTAATCAGACTGGCAGTTGAGATAAAATATCCTTGGAGAATGGACAGCTCAACCTTTCTGCAGTGGACTTAAAAATCCAGCTGGAGCTAAAAAGACTTGAGTTGTAAGCCAGGCATTTGGAGATAGAAGCCAAAGAAAAGGAGCATCAGAGGAAGCATGAGAGGGAAATGCTGACTCTTCCCCAGAGTCATGGAGGTAATGGGGAAGGGAGTAACTGGACCCCAGAAGCACAACAGGTCAATAAATTTCTTCTGCAATTTAAAGAGGGAGATAATTTTGATAGTTTCATTCACATGTTTGAAAGGGTATGCAAACCGTATAGTGATGACCAAAGGATCTGGTTATGGTTCCTGAACCCCTTACTCCATGGGAAAGCTGTAACTTGTATATCACAAATGCCTGACTCTGTCTGTTTTGATTATACTGCTATAAAAAATGTCTGTTAAAATGTTTTAAGCTAACACCTGAAATGTATAGGAAAAAGGTTCATGAGCATAGATGCAAGGCAGATGTAAATGTATGTGAATATGTTGCTGAATTGAGCACTTATTTTCATAGCTGGGTGAGTGGATGTCAGGTCACCACTTTTGAAGGGCTGGCAGACCTTTTGGTGAGGGAACAAGCCCTTAGCACTTTGCCTGAGGATATGAGGATCTGGTTAGCTGTGACAATGTGCTACTTCAGATGATTTGGGGAAGAAGGAAGACCTTTACCTGGCCAGCAGGGCAGCCCTGCACAGGAAGGGGACCCCCAGTACTGCTCATGGGTCTAAACGAACCCATGGTGGGCAGCACAGACTGCCGCAATAGAATATGCCAGTAGTAGGGGAAGCCACTAGTGCAGGTACATATCCAGGAGCTAGGGTTAAATGTTTTGAATGCAACCAGTGGGGCCATGTGGCATACAGGTGTCCACGGAGGCAAGGTGGTGAACCAAAGGTGAGGGAGCCAGTTATTGGGAAAGACAAAATGCTAACAGTAGGTTGTCTTGAGACAACAGGGGTATGGAATTACCATCCTGCAGATGTGCTGAGAGGGAAGGATTTGGATGAGGCAGTACTATGTACTCATGCAGTTACATGCAGTGAGACCAGGAGACAAGCATGTGGGTCTGGTAGCCTGGGGGAGACCCAGACAGACTGCATGCTTGCAGCCAGGACTGCTGAGGTGGTTACTTCAGGGAAGGAGTTACTCTGTAGCAGTGAGACTGAATGTGAGCCACAGCTGCTTGTGGGTACTGATGTTCCCTTGGTCAGGGTAACTGCAAAGGTAGAGGTGAGTAGTAGTACCCAGGCTGACAGTGCGGCACCACTGTCAGAGGATGCCAGACTTCCTGTCTAAGGGGAGCTGGGAAGGGTTACAAGGAGGGAGTTGAGACAGGCTCAGCTCTCAGACCCTACATTGCAAGGCCTGAGGCAGGTAGCTAGGGAAGTACCTGATTCTCAAGAGAAGGGGGAATCTGTATACTGGGACAAAGGGTTACTGTACAGAGTGGACCCCTGAGAGAGGGCTAGAAGGTGAGAGAGTACAGCAGTTGGTAGTGCCTAGAGCCTACCGTCTGGTGCTTCTAGCCATAGCCCATGATATTCCCTTTGCAGATCATATGGGCATAAAATGTACAAAGAGGCATATTATGCAAAACTTCTATTGGCCTGGAATTTCCAGAGATGTAACAGGGTACTGCAGGACCTGTGAGCAGTGCAAAAAGGTGGGCAAGGCAGGAGACAAGGTGAGAGCTCCTTTGATGCATTTCCTGTGATTGAGGACCCATTTCAGAGGGTAACTATGGATATTGCGGGTACTCTGAGTACCCCAAATTCCACAGGGAAAAAGTATATCCTAGTGGTAGTGGATTATGCTACATGATACCCCGAGGCAGTGGCTTTGTCCTCCATTGAGACAGAGAATTTGGCAAATGCTTTGTTAGAGATTTTCAGCAGGGTAGGTTTCCCAAAAGAAATACTAACTGACCAAGGTGCCAATTTCATGTCAGACCTGCTGGCTTGTCTGTGGAAGTCCTGTGGGGTGAAGCACATGAAGACCATCACCTACCATCCCCAGACTAATGGTCTTGTTGAGAGGTTAAACTCTACAATCAAGTCCAAGCTACGGGCATTTGCAGATCAGTTTAAGAGGGAGTGGGACAAATATTTGCCCCATCTGTTGTTTGCTTCCAGAGAGGTTCCCCAGGAATCCACAGGTTTTTCACCCTTTGAGTTGCTGTATGGGCATAGGGTGAGGGGACCTCTAGATTTAATTCGAGATGAGTGGGAAGGTGAGTGTGAGTCTCACAAGGAGTCTGTTGTGGCATATGTCCTAAACCTCAGGTCAAGACTCAGGGTACTCATGGGCTTGGCCCAGGAGAACCTGGCAGAAGCCCAACAATAGGAAAAAGGTGTGGTATGACAGGAATCCTCGAGCTAGGGAATGTGCTATGGGGCAGCAGGTAATGGTTCTCATTCCTGTCAGACACAACAAGCTGCAAGCAGCTTGGGAGGGACCCTGCAAGGTGGTAAGAAAGATAAGTAATGTTAACTACATGGTGAAAGTGCTAGGCAGATGGCAGGAGCACAAAGTGTACCTTGTTAACATGATGAAAACTTACCATGATAGGGAAGCCCTTGTGATGAGTATTTGCAGTGGATTGCAGGAGGAGTCTGAGGGAGATCTGTGGACTGATCTGCTCAGCGAGGCTTGGGCTGACACCTCAGTGGAAAGGGTAGCAATATCACAGCAGCTATCTCCTACCCAGTTTCGAGAAATCTGAGCAGTGTTGCAGGAATTTGGGGACATGTTTACTGGGAAACCAGGGAGCACCCACCTGGTGCAGCACCAGGTGGATACAGGACCCAAAGGCCTATTAGGCAGGCCCCTTATAGGGTCCCTGAGAGAGTCAAACAGACTCTGAGGGAAGAGGTACAGGAGATGTTGGAACTAGGGGTGATTCAAGAGTCCAGCAGTCCCTGGGCCTCACCAGTGGTGTTGGTGCCAAAGAAGGATGGCAGCACCATGTTCTGTGTGGATTACAGGAAATTAAATAGTCACACAGAGTCAGCTGCTTACTCCATGCCTAGGACAGATGAGGCCCTAGAACAGCTGGCTGGGGCTAAGTATCTTACAACCACTGATCTTACCAAGGGTTACTGGCAGGTGCCCTTGACTCCCGGTGCTAGAGAGAAGTCAGCCTTTGTGAATCCTTTTGGCTTGTATGAGTTCACAAAGATGCCCTTTGGGATGAAGAATGCCCCAGCGACTTTCCAGAGGCTGGTGGATAATATCCTAGCAGGAGGGTTTGCCCTTGCTTACCTAGATGATATTGCCATCTACAGTCATTCCTGGCCAGGGCACCTTCAGCATGTCAGGGAGGTGCTGGGCAGACTACAGAGGGCAGGATTGACCATTAAGCCGAGCAAATGTCAGGTGGGTATGGCAGAGGTCTCCTACCTAGGACATAGAGTGGGGAATGGTAAGATAAGGCCAGAACCTGCCAAAGTGGAAGCTATTCAGGCATGGCCTGCACCTGTTACCAAAAAGCAGGTGAGGGCATTCTTAGGGACAGCAGGGTACTACAGTAAGTTTGTCCCCCGTTATAGTACCATAGCTGCTCCCTTCACAGACCTGACAAGGATGAACAGGCTAGATAAGGTAGTGTGGACCCCAGCATGTGAGCAGGCATTTCAAAAGCCAAAAGAAGCTTTGGGAGGACCCCCTGTGTTAGCCAGTCCAGATTACAGCAAATAATTTGTTGTGCAAGTGGATGATTCGAAACATGGGGTGGGGGCTGTACTTAGCCATATTTCTTCAGAGGGAGAAGAGTTTATCTCAGTCGTAGGCTCCAACCCAGGGAGGAATGTTTTGCAGCCTTAGAAAAGGAATGTCTAGCCATTGTGTGGGCATTGCAGAAACTTCAACCTTATCTGTATGGAAGGAAATTCACTGTTATGACAGATCACAACCCTTTAATATGGTTAAACAGAGCTAGTCAGCAAAATGCCAAGTTGCTAAGATGGAGCCTGGGTTTGCAGGTATATGATATGTCAGTGCTGCACCGCAGTGGGAGTAGCAATACCAATGCAGATGGGGTCTCAAGACAGGGAATGAATGGGGTGTGGTACACCCAGATAGACCTAACCCTCTCAAGTGCTGTTTTTCAAGGGTCACTTGAAAAGTTAGCTTGAGTTCTCCAGGAGGGAAGAGATGTGAAGATTGGGGAAAGATGGGCGATGTCTACCAGCCTAGTCAAATAGAATTTGATACATAATTCTATCATTTGTATATATAAATGTAAAATACAGGCTTGTGTTCTTAAATGAAAGAAAACACTGTAAAATGTGAACGTCTAGATTGTTGCAACATTGCCATCTGCTGTAAGTACAACCAAGCCAAGCATTTCAAATGTTCTTTGAAGTTACAATTATCTAAATGGTGGTGCCGAAATGGCTGGCTGAACACATTCCTTCTATTGTTTTAACTTAAGGAATAATTGCTAGCGTGTACATGTGAAATGCCTTTTATTGTTGTAGTTTCCTGAGCAGGTGTTAGATTGCTAAATAATGCAGTTTGTTGGCCTGGGAACTGCAGACTAAGTGTTAAAATGATGTAATGTGTATACTGGGAAAACCTAAGTGTCAAAATTATGTAATGTGGGAGGGCCTTAGCAGAGCTGTTTGTTAGTGAGTTTAAAAACTATTATTCAGTGAGAGACTGTAAGCATTTTGTCTTGGACTATCAACCCAGCACTGCTTATGCTCTAAGTGTATGTAAGTAGGATTGTAGCACTGTGTTTTCTCTTACGAATAGCTAAAAGATTAGAAAGTTAGACTAAGTGTTTTTCTTTGACATCAGACCTGTCCTGCTGTATTATTTTAAGTTTCTGTGTGATCCCTGAACTCTTAGTTATCTAGGGTGTAGTAGTATTGTCTTGTGTTTTAATTATTTATTATTAAATATTTTAAAAACCTTTGACTGTGGCTGGTTTGTGTAGAGATAAGTAGACTCTAGAGTACATTGCATATTTATAGAGTTTATTGTAATAAGCCACTCTAATAAGCCTTAGACTGAATCGTCACATTACCAATTGGATAATAATATTGCACAGTAATAATTGGATACCCTTTCAAGGGCCTTTGGGTAGCTGATAATTATTAAGCTGGTGGTGGCAGTAATTACTACTGTATAGTCTGGGTAAAGGGGCACAGCTAGAGAATCTTTGTCAGCCTTTCCCAAGAGTGTTTGTGAAGTTGTATAAATACTTATCTCAAAGTGTGGATGTGTGTCAGCTACCTGGGCAGGGACATGAAGCATTGGTTGGACAGACAGGGTACTGAAGATTAGCTTGCCAGCTAGGCTGAGATCTGGACCCCATAGCTGTGCCAGTGGGGAGTCTTACTGGGGACCTGGGGAGCAATGGAGCAACCAGCCCCAGACTGACTGTGATCTCTGTGTGCACTTAAGGGAAATTGTACTTTGCTGTGTGTATTCGTTATCCTTTCGTCTTCTATTAGATGACCTCTCTGGTGTTAATGGCGAGGATTGAGGCTCCTTGATTGCTGGGCCAGGGCACAGTCATAACAGAAGCATCTCAAGTCTGGGTTTAAGAAGTGCCCAAAGTGTGGCCAAAAGATGTCTGTAACAGACAGCCACGTGAATTATGTATACTGTCTAGGAGCCCTGCATTTGCAAGACAGCTGTGCTATTTGTCATTCCTTCTCCTCAAGGGTCCTTCAGGAAAGGAAGAGAAAACTTATCGACAGAGGGTTGTTGAAATCTTCATTTCAAGAAGCTTTGAGTGACCAAGATGGATTCAGCAAGTCCTCAAAGTCTTCCAAGACTTTGGACTCTAAGAAATCAAATAAAATCTTCAACTTTGGCTCCCCTGCCATTGGAACCAACAGTCTTTTCCTTTTGGAGCAGTGTCCGAAGCTCCAAAGAGTCCATTACTTCAGTCAGTACCACCTTCGATGCGCTCCTGTCGGTCCTCTATCAGCCTGTCAGATCTGGATGTGGATCGTGTTGTGCAGAAGCTGTTACTGGCACTGACCTTGACAAAATGTTATCAGTTTCAACCGAAATGTCTTTGGAGCCAAAGACCCTTCCACCAGCTTAAACTATTCCTCCTCCAAGCCATGCTGGTCCTTCGGAGCCAAAGGAGTCAGACATGATGATAGTGAAACCCTCGGAGCCGACGCCTGCTCCATTGTCTTCTATTCTGTGCAGTCTGACATCCTCGGTGCTGATCGAGGACTCTAGGAGCCACACTCTCTAGTTGGGTCCGGGGAGGATAATCGGACCGACTTGTCGGTTCTGAGTCTCCCTCTCGGAGCTTTGGCTTGGATGAGCTTGGCTCGTACGTTTGGTTCAGAGCCCACTGTCCTGGTGCCGGGAGTGTCGAAGATATCTTCGGCTCCATCTGTTCCCTCACATCAGAGCAGAGGTGCTTTCGATGCCATGAGCAGAGTCATGCCTCCTAAGACATCCTCGACCTCAGTCTGCCTTCCTCCTCCCCTAAAGCATCTGTGTCTGCTTCTGCCTCACACATCCTGACCAAGCATAGAGACCCAGAGCCTCAGGAAGATGCACTGGGTGGCCCTTGCTCTTCCAAGACCTCACCAGAAGTTCCCACTGATGAGGTTCCCAGGAAGAGACTGTGTAAGAGGAAATATCTAGACTCCCCTCAGGAGTCTCTAACATCAGATACTGATGTAGATGAGTCAGAAGGGTCCCCATGATCCCCCTCTGAGGAATTCTCATTTGCTGAGATACTTGAAATCCTTAGGCAGATAGGTGACTGGCAGTCCAAAAGCCCTACTGAGGATGAATCAGTTCTCCTGAAGGCTTTCATGTCTCAGCCCTCCACCTCTTGGGTGTCTCTTCCCTTCGATGAGCTGATGCAGCTGGTCTCATGAAGGGCATGGGAGTCTCCAGATACTATAGAGCCTGTCCCTAGGAGGCCTAATAAATTCATTTCTGCCCCCCCTTGATAAACCATTTGTAACAAAAGGTGTTCCAGTTGATGCCTTGGTGGTGGCGGCAGTCACCAAAAAAGAAATGTCTGAGTCTTCCTCGTCTATCCAGCCTCCTAACAGAGACTCTAGGATTATGGATAGATATGGGAAGCGCATGTTTAGTCGGGGGTCGCTTATCTTTGTATCCAGATGTCTGGCTCAAAATAACAAAAGACAGCTGGGTACAAAGTATAATTTTCAGAGGATACTTCATCCCGTTTGCCATACCCCTTCCACCCATAAGAAAAATCCTGGACATTCCACCTAGTTACAGGGAACAGGCAACACTAGAAGTCCAAACGTTGCTAAGAAAAAGAGTCATCCAACCAGTCCCAACAGACCAGACAGAATCCAGAACTTACTCAAGATCCTTTTTGGTTTGAAAGAAGACGGGGGACTGGAGACCCATGTTGGACCTCAGCAGACTGAACCAATACTTAAAGAAATAGAAGTTCCAGATGGTCATGCTTCAGTCTATACTTCTCTTGTTAGGGAGAGACAATTGGATGTGCTCGATAGATCTCAAGGATGCGTACTACCACATAAAAATGGCCAGGCCATCCAGAAATCATCTGCGCTTCCATCTGGGAGCCAATCATTACCAGTTTCGAGCCCTGCCCTTTGGTCTCACTACAGCCCCCAGAGTGTTCACCACTTGCATGGCAGTGGTCACAGCTTACCTGAGGTGTCTAGGATTCCAGGTGTTTCCGTACCTTGATGATTGGCTCTTAACCGCCACCACCAGGCATCAACTCATTCATGCCAATGAGTCCACTCTGTCACTCTGCAATCATGTGGGCATTACAATCAACTCAGAAAAATCTGCCTTGTCGCCATCACAGCATATCATTTTTATCGAGGCGGAGTTGGACACCACCACCACCACCACACTAAGGTTTCCAATAGAAAGAGTCTTTCTTCTTCGTCAGCATGTCAGTTTTCTGATATCACCAGCATCAGAAGTTCTGAAATTATTAGGCATGATGGCAAAAGCAATTCTAGCTATACCACTAGCTCGTATGCACATGCGGATACTACAATGGCTGTTGTTTACTCAGTGGTCTTACCAAGAGCTTCCCATGTCTCACACTATAATGATCACAAATTCCTGCAAAAAGGACCTTCAGTGGTCTTTGACCTCACTTCATGTCACAATAGGATGCCGCTTTGTGCTACCCCCTCCAGCTGCCACAGTGGCCACAGACACTTCCCCGATAGGGAGTAGCTGATAAGAGTGTCTGGTGGCAGTGATAACTACCTTATAATTTGGGAAGAACGGGGTATAGCTAGTAAACCTGTGCCAGCCTTTCCCATGTGTGTGTGTGTGTGTGTGTGTGTGTGTGTGTGTGTGTGTGTGTGTGTGTGTGTGTGTGTGTGTGTGTGTCTGTTTGTATATAAATCAAATCTCAAAGTATGTGTGTGTGTGTGTGTGTGTGTGTATGTATGTGTGTGTGTGTATCATCTACTTTGGCAGAGATGCAAAACGCTGGTTGGACAGAGAGGGTGTTGGAAGTTTTGGTTTGACCACTCTGCTGAGATCTAACCCTGTAGCTGTGCCAGTGAGGAGTGTGATTGGAGATCTGGAGAAAGAGGGAGAAACCAGCCCCTGACTGACTGTGATCTCTGTGTGCTCTTAAGGGAAATTGTATTTTACTGTGTGTTTACTTTTGTCATCCTCTCATTGTACACGTCCCCCACTGTTGCCAGTGGTGAAGATTGTGGCTCTTTGATTACTGGGCCAGTGCAAGGGCATCATATATTAATTGATGGCACTGGTGGGGTATCCACATCACATAGTATTTGGTTGGACAATTGTGGGATATCCACATCACATATTAATTGTTGGCAGTGGTGGGATAGCGACATCACATATTAATTGACTTGTAGTAGTGTGAATATTGAATTCCTGTAACCTGTGTACAGTGGTCACTCAAGGTGTTTGTACTCTCAATCAGCCATGCAGTGATCATTCAGAGTTTCACATCACAATTGTATTATTTCTTTTTGTTAGCTTAGTTAGTCAGGGAGAGCTGGCATGCAGGTCAGCAGTTGAGTATGGCAAGCTGACAAAGGGCCAGTTGGCTGAGATGTGCCAGGCTAAAGGACTGGTGCAAGCCAACCTGACTAAGGCAGAAATTATTGTAGATTTGGGCACAGTTGCATCGCAGACCAGCGATCAGGAGGACAACCAGGCTGGCCTTGGAGATGTACAACATTCAGAAAATGGACTTCTCAGCCTTTCCACAGAAGACTTAAAAATCAATCTGGAGTTAGAGACTTAAGCTGGAGGCCAAGCATTTGGAAATAGAAGCGGCAGAGAGACTGAGATGTCTAGAGGTGAGGAAAATGAGAAACTGCAATGTCTAGAGGCTGAGGAGGAGAGGCAGAGGCAACATGAAAAAGAGATGCTGACACTCTGCCAGAGTAATGGAGGTAATGGGGAAGGGAGTAACCGAACCTCAGATGCAACAAAGGTCAGTAAAGGTCTTCCACAATTTACAGAGGGGGATAATTTTGATAGTTTCATTCAAATGTTTGAGAGGGTATGAAACAATATAATTCTGACCAAGAGCTCTGGGTATGGTTCCTGACCCCCTTACTCCATGGTAAAGCTGTAACTGCTATTTCTAAATTGTCTGATAATGATTGCTTAAATTATAATATTGTAAAGAACTGTCTTTTAGAATGCTTTAAGTTAACACCCGAACCTTATAGGAAAAAAGTTTCGTGAGCAGAGTTGCAAGGCAGATGAAAGTGTGTGTGAATATGTTGCTGAACTAAGCACTTATTTTCATAGGTGGATAAGTTGATGTCAGGTCACCACTTTTGAAGAGCTGGCAGACCTTTTGGTAAGGGAACAAGCCCTAGCACGTTGCCTGAAGACATGAGAATTGGGCTAGCTGATAGACAATGCAATATTGCAGATGAGTTGGGGAAGGAGGGAGACCTGTACTTAGCAAGCAGGGCATCACTGCACAGGAAAGGGATACCCAGTGCTGCTCATGGGTCTAAGGAAACCCATGGTGGGCATCCTAGACTGCCCCAACAGAGTCTGCCAGTAGCAGGGGAAGCCACTAGTCCAGGTACATGTCCAAGCCCAAGGCTTAAATATTTTAAATGCAAACAGCGAGGCCATGTAGCATATAGATGTCCACAGAGGCAAGGTGGGCAACAAAAGGTGGGAGAGCCAGTAAGTAGGAATGACAAAATGCCAGCAGTAAGTTGTCTTGAGACAACAAGGGTATCAAACTGCCACAAGAGGTTTTATCCTATTTTAGTGGATGAAAAAGAGACCACTGCTGAGAGAGCGACAGCCTTTGACCTAACCATTGTGAAGCCTTGGTTGGGAAGTCTACTCCAGTCAGAGATTTAGGAGGGACACCATTCCAAATACCTTTGGCTAGGGTTCACCTTGACTGGGAGGGTGGAAAAGGAAGTCAGCAAGTAGGTGTTTTTGAAGATATCCCTGCAGATATTCTGATAGGGAATGTTTATGATAATGCAGTACCATGTGTGCATGCAGTTACATGCAGTCAGGTGCTGAGATAAACATGTGGGTCTGGTAGCCTGGGGGAGACCCAGACAGACCACACACTTGCAGCCAGGACTGGTGAGGTGGTTACTTCATAGAGGGAGCTACCCTGTAGCAGTGAGACTGAAGGTGATCCACAGCTGCTTGTGGGTACTGATGTTCCTTTGGACAGAGTGACTGCAAGAGCAGAGGTGAGTAGTAGTACCCAGGCTGACTGAGACACTGCTGTCAGAGGATCCCAGACTTTCTGTGGAAGGGGAGCTGGGAATGGTTACAAAGAGAGAGAGTTGAGACAGGCTCAGCTCTCAAGCACTACATTACAAGGCCTGAGGGAGGTAGCTTGTGAGGCACCTGACTGTCAAGGAAAAGGGGAAGCATATACTGGGACAAAGAGGTACTGTATAGAAAGTGGACCCTGAGGGGGGCTAGAGGGTGAGAGAATACAGCAGTTGGTAGTGCTCAGACCCTACCATCTGGCACTTCTAGCCATAGCTCGTGACACTCCCTTTGCAGGTCATATGAGCATAAAATGTACACCAAGGTGTATTATGCAGAACTTTTATTGGCCTGGGATTTCCAAAGCTGTAACAGGGTACTGCAGGACCTGTGAGCAGTGCCAAAAGATAGCAAGGCACGAGACAAGGTGAAAGCTCCTTTGATGCCTTTGCCTGTGATTGAGGAGACATTTCAGAGGGAAGCTATGGATATTTTGGGGCATCTGAGTACCCCAAGTTGCACAGGGAAAAAGTATATCCTAGTGGTAGTAGATTATGCTACCAGATACCCTGAAGCGGTGGCCCTGTCCTCCATTGAGGCAGAAAAGATGGCAAATGCTTTGTTAGAGATTTTCAGCAGGGTAGATTTCCCAAAGGAAATACTGACTAACGGAGGTGCCAGTTTCATGTCAGACCTGCTGGCTTGTCTGTGGAAGCACTGTGGGGTGAGGCACCTAAAGACCACCCTCTACCATCCTTAGACTAATGGTCTTGTTGAGCAGTTAAACTCTACACTCAGGATGTTGCTACAGGCATTGGCAGACCAGTTTAAGAGGGAGTAGGACAAATAGTTGCCCCATCTGTTGTTTGCGTACAGAGAGGTTCCCCAGGAATCCACAGGTTTTTCACCCTTTGAGTTGCTGTATGGGCATAGGGTTAGGGGAACTCTAGATTTGATTTGAGATGAGTGGGAGGGTGTATGTGAATCCAACAAGGAGTCGTTTGTGGCATATGTCCTAAACCTTAGGACAAGGCTCAGGGAACTGAAGGGCATGGCCCAGGAGAACCTGCCAGAAGCCCAACAGCAGAAAAAAGTCTGGTATGACAGGAATGCTCGAGTTAGAGAGTATGCTGTAGGGCAGCAGGTAATGGTTCTCATTCCTGTCAGACACAGCAAGCTGCAGACAGCTTGGGAGGGATACTACAATGTAGTAAGGAAGGTCAGTGATGTTAACCACATGGTAGAACTGCTAGGCAGGAGGCAGGAGCATAAATTGTACCATGTTAACATGATGAAACCTTACCATGATATGGAGGCCCTCGTGCTGAGTATTTGCAGTGGATGGCAGGAGGAGTCTGAGGGGGACCTAGTGACTGATTTCCTCAGTGAGGCTCAGATTGACACCTCAGTGGAAGGGGTAGCAATGTCCCAGCACCTATCCCCTACCCAGGTTCGAGAAATCCGAGCAGTGTTACAGGAGTTTGGGGAAATGTTCACTGGGAAACCAGGGTGCTCCCACCTGGTTCAGCACCATGTGGCTACAGGACCCCAAAGACCTTTTAAGCAGGCCCCTTATAGGGTGCTTGATAGAGTCAAACAGACTCTGAGGGAGGAGATACAGGAAATGTTGGAACTAGGGGTAATCCAGAAGTCCAGCAGTCCCAGAGCCTCCCCACTGGTGCTGGCACTAAAGAAAGATGGCAGCACCAGGTTCTATGTGGACTACAGGAAATTAAATAGTCACACAGAGTCAGATGTGCTTACCCCATGCCTAGGACAGATTAATCCCTAGAGCAGCTGGGTGGGGCTAAGTACCTTACCACTATTGATCTTATCAAAGATTACTGGGAGGTGCTCTTTACTCCCAGTGATAGAGAGAGGTCAGCCTTTGTGACTCTGTTTGGCTTGTATGAGTTCATGAACATTCCCTTTGGGATGAAGAATGCCCCAGCGACTTTCCAGAGGCTGGTAGATCATATCCTAGCAGGAGCAGGAGATTTTGCCCTTGCTTACCTAGATGATATTGCCATTTACAGCCATTCCTGGCAAGAGCACCTTCAGCATGTCAGGGAGGTGCTGGGCAGACTACAGATGGCAGGGGTGACCATTCAGCCTAACAAATGTCAGGTGGGTATGGCAGAGGTCTCCTACCTGTGACATAGAGTGTGAAGTGGTAAGGTCAGGCCAGAACCTACCAAAGTGGAAGTCATTTTACCATGGGGAGTAATATGTAAATTATGTCTGGATTCTTGACACTAATTTCACATTTTTCCTTCCAAATATTCTAATGTGTATTTCATCAGAAACCTACCCTCTTTTGTTACAATTCCCTTCTAGGTTCTGCTGATACATCTCCCTTACTGTGTAACAGATTCCACTCGCTGTCTATGAATAATATTCCTTGCTGGAAGCTAATTACCTCTGCCATAATTCTCTTAAGCTCCTTAATAGCAGTCTTAGGTAGAATATAATTACATCGCAATAACCCCTTATTACCACAAATCTGCCATTGTTATCATTCTTCTCCTTCTTTTCTGCCTCTATTATTATTTGAACCCCTCTTGCAATCAGTATTATTACCCATCCCCTTTCCTTTTTTTCCCAATACTTTGCTAAATAACCATTTTGAAATCCTTTAATTGTCAAATTCATATGCTCATTTCTATCTGAGTGTGTTTCTTATAATATTGCTATTTGTACCATACACTTCTTAATGTAATTCAGTACTGTTTGCTTCTCCTCTATGCCTACAATGCCATTCACATTCCATTAAATGATTGTTAAGGCAGCCATTCTAATAAGGGGCCAATAGCCTAATACATACCTATGAACCTATTACTTTCACATATTCTGCATGACAGTTTCTTTTATTGTATGCTTCCAACTTGCAACTTACATGCATTCATGTTTGGTTAGCTGATCTTACTTGCAGTTGCAACTTCTCCTCTCTGTTTGAATCTATATCCCATTTCCCAGACTTTTTGTTTCAATAAAACATTCAAAGAAAAAAAGTATGTAAGTTTTCATTTTTAATTCACATAACCCTTTTTAACTTACAGCAAATACACACAATAATATACACTTTCCAAAAAATAAAATAAAATAAAAAGAGCTTCTCTGTATATGTGTAGATACCCCAAACAGACAGCTATACCCACAGGCTTTACCAGATCTAGAGTTAGGTTTTATCACACTAAAAATGCATGTTAGAACCTGTGTTCTATTCTGTAACTACACCATTCATTCCTGTCCCTTCTCAACGTCCCTCCCAGATGTGAAAAACAACTTGAATGCTCTTAATTAACTGGGTTTTAGCCTTGCAAAAGAGTGCCCTGGCTGCCATTTTATGAATAGATTTTGGATTGTAGTGATTTATACTGAAGTGATTTCTGCTACTATGAATTTATTTGCTAATGTTATTCCCTTCAGTGTATCAGACTTCACTTCTTTTCATTACAGTGTTTGTCACTTCTCCTTTAAGTACTAATTTTAGAATTTTCCCATAGAGATACCTCAATGTTCACAGTTCAGTCATTTCTTGATTAATTGCCTGTGCCAGCAGACTATTTGTCTGAAACTGCAGAGTTTTGCTGGTACATATCAAAAGTTCAGGTAATGGTTATACAATTACATATTCATCTCAAATGCTAGAAAACCATGATTTTACTGTACCTTTCCACCTCTGTGCATAACACCAGGGGAACCAGGATAAATGAATATGCACATTTGATCAAACAATTTTAACCTCATCCCTTCAGCATCCCAAGTTTAAAGCATTGCAATACTTATATCTAGCTTTTACCTTGTTGCTATATAAACCCCAGATATATTACTTTAGAAAAAGTACTTTTCTAGTTTAACATCACCGGCATTAACTGCAGTCACTGATAAGACCCCCCCCCCGCACATTTAAAGTACCTTTGCATTTTATACAAAAAATGTTTTTTACTTACAGTTAGGTCTTCATTTCCTTCTTTAGCCTTCTAATCATTAATAACAAAGTTGAAATCATACTTCATATTCCTCCCTCCAGTGTAACACAGTCCACTAACTTCCATTTTACCCCCCCCCCCCCTCCGCCACCTCCACACACATGTTTCACAGTTCACATATTCAAACTTCATGTAATGGAAAAGACACTTTTTCATCCATTTATTTGTTACTTTCACATTCTTACTGGCCACTGCCTTCATCATTCCAACCACACAACACAGGTTTCTGTTTCAGCTCCATGGTACTTCTATTTTTTTTTAACTCCTGAGCTTTTTTTGTCACCCAATCATTTTCCTTTGAAACACTGGAAAAAAGTTTACTGGTAAGTTTTGTCTATGGGTTGTGCACTTGTCAGAGGAATGAGAAAACAGAATCCACTTAAACTTACTTTTTGCTGGGTAAAATTTTTTATTTCCTGCTTCATCTGTTTTGCATTAAAAATGTCTCTACTCCTTCTGAAAAAAAATATTTAGAAGACAGCTGGTTATAACAAATTCAGTTTCACACCTGCCTGTTAACATCCTTTGAGTGCAGGGATAAAATTGCTTCTCATCTGTCTAGGGTATAGCGAGTAATCATTTTCCATGAATATTTAGCCATCCCCAATCGATAATATATTTCTCTTCCACCACAGCTTTGTCAGAAGCCGATCCTTCTGCTGATATGACTGCATCTTTACTACTGTGCGTATTAACTTCTTTCTTACAGTCAAATTTGGAGCATAGACACATTGTGCCTTTCATATAACAAATCCTGCTGTGTTATACTAGTACAGTTGTTTTTTTCTACGTTCATAAAATTAATGCAATATGTTCCTTACAGTTTCTCTGGTATGACAGGAAATCTCAGGTTTTCTCTGCATGCTTAGTCTTCTAGCTCCATTAGCTTTTGAAACAGTTATTGAGAAGCCTGATATTCATCTAATTTTCCTACATTTCATCCTATCACTTCTGCAGTTTTATTAGCTCATCTGAATGTCTACATAAAGCTTCTTCTGTTCTTTCCTGCCTTTTGTCATTTGTATGTATTTCTCCAGTGTCTCACTTGTTTTAAACACCTCTGAATGTATTTGATTTTCTCCTCTAAATTACAGGAAGCCTTTTCCTGTGCTGAAGCTGAAAACTGAACTGCTTTTTGCTATACAGCTGCGAGTCTGTTCCCCACCAGAGTTTTTTTCTTCTCCCTTTCCTGTTAATGTTCTATAACTTTCTCCAGATTTCTGCTTTGCTGATATCCAAGCCATGTAGTAACTAACCAACATTTGTCCTAAATAAATGGCTTTTGCTGTCTGTTTTATAAAGTTTTTGTTTTCAAACTGGGAGAGTTTGAAACAAACTATTGATCAGTGTGCAGCCATCTTGGGCATCTCAGTTCATGAATAAAACTGTCCTCCAAACTCACATTCAGTCGAAAGTGATAGGACTCCTACATACATGCATTCTACATGTCAACATTGTGCAGTGAAGCCCCAGGATGACTTAAGTCTAACAGACTATTCCCTTCATAAGTCAACTCAAGGTGGGTGAGCTGGCATAGGTTGCAACTTTCCTTGGTTGGATCCTGTTGCTGTAGGTCCATTTTGACATACCCAAATCACTGCAGTTGTATACAAATCCCTGTCTCACCAAGTAGTGGAGATGGCCACACGTGATTGGATTTTGATGAATTTGTTGACTGCACTAATCCAATTCTGCCATAGCTCTGACCATTTAGTTGTTAGGTTAGGGAACTTTTACTTAATTTCAGGCAAATGGCAGCAGCGGTATTTCCATAATGAGTTTGTTTGGGTTTTTCCCAATTTTGTGCATAACTGGAATTGCATCTGCAATACCCTTTTAGAAATGGAAATAGTTTAGTGTATGGGATGATCCTTCCCATACATAACTAGAATATGCTATTTTTATCTAACAGGTAGGTAGACTGGATTATGAGAGTCCATTTTAAGCTAAGATCTTGTTGCACTGTAAGAAACAAATGTAAAAGTGCAGTGCTTGCAGGTGACAGAATCAATGACCAGAATTGTAGCTGGCTCATCTAGCGGCCAGTGCTAGACTTCTAAAAGTCGCCGTTCCACTCCCCCTTAGCTCTTCAAGTGAGGAGCAAAAAAAAGGACTTTGGCTGAATGTAGGAAGCCAACTGGTGCATCAGCTTCCACAGCACACTATTCATACCCCATCATCTCTTCAAGTGGTGAATTCAGCAATACTGTCTCAACCCAGGAGTACCCTTTCAAGCTCCAGTTCCTTCTCAGGAAGTGTTCATAGACGCCTTAGATCTGGGGTGGAGTGCTTCTTGTGGCTCATTAAAAGTTCAGGCTCTCTGGCCTCCTCCTCAGAGTACAGACCATAGCAACATAAAATAGATGAGAGCTCTGCTAGCTTTTCATCACCTTTTTCTCCCCAGTCCCCTCAAAGTCTTCATGGACAAAACTGCTGTGATGTGGTACATCAACAAGCAGGGGGTACAAAGTATTATCTCCTTTGCAGATTAGATCCAGAGGCATGGGATATAGCTATCAAGTATCAAGTGACTCTTCATGCAGTTTACATTCCTTCAGAGCATAGTTTAGTTGCAGACTCTCTGAGCTGGTCAAGAACACAGGCTAACAAATGGATGCTTCAAAGAGATATATTTCTGGACATAGTCCATTGGTGGGATATTCCTCAGGTAGATATTCTGCCTTCCCTCTGAACAGACAACTGCCTCTATTCTGTTCGAAGGTACCAAGTCATCTGACTTGGGAAGTGGATACCCTGTCTTTTCCTTGGAAGGGAATGTTTCTGTATGCCTTTTTTCCCCTTCCCCTGCTGCTAAGAGTTCTGCACAGCATCAAGCAGGACTCTCCTAAATTCTTAGTTCCTCCCTTTTGACCCAGACAGCACTGGTTCCCCCTTTGTTTTCATCTGGCCAGGGGCAACCACAAATGATCTCACTGGGTAGATCTTCTCACACATGGCAAGTGATCTCTCATTCATCCTCACCTGTCCACTTTTAAAATGATACTATGGATGACAGCGTTTTGATCCCCTTTAGGCCCCTGTTTTCTTAGGACGTGCTTTGGGTTCTCCAGGAGGCCAGAAAACCAACTACTACAAAATCATATATGTGTAAATGGAAAAGATTTTCTGTTTGGTGCCTTTCTTGCCATCAGGAACCCTTTTTACTTGGGGTTACCTTGGTTCTCTCCCATTTGCGGGATCTGCTCTATGATGGCTTGGCATATTCTTCAGTTAAAGCTCACATGCCAGCAATATTGCTTGTCTGCCTTTAAACCCTTCTTTGGCCTCTCAGTTTGAGGTCAAACAGTTTGTTAAAGGTGTCCTTCCTTCATATTAGGGCCCCAAGAAACCTTATTCAACCTTCTTGGGACATTAATTTTGTACTTGAAGAATTGACTGAGCTCTTTTTGAGCCTAGTAGTTCAGCTTCCTTACAACTTTGTACTTGGAAAACTGTTCTGCTGTTGGCTTTTACTTCTGCCAAGAGAGTGTCTGAACTTCAGGCTCTTATGGCTATTCCTCCTTTTTGAATTTTTCAGAGTCAGGGTGTCTCTTTGTACTAATCCTCCTTTTATACCCAAGGTGGTTAAGTTGTTGTTCCTTAATCAGTCTATTCAACTTCTTTCCTTTCTTTTTTCCTTCTCTACAGTCTGCTAGTGAGAAGGTGCTTCACATCTTGGACCTCCATAGTCAGCTCAGATATTATTTCAAAAAAAAAAAAAAAAAAAAGGTGATTCACACATCTTTACATCCAGAACCTTGGGTTTGGCTGTTTCTAAGCAAACCATTTCCCCTTGGATCTCTAATGCCATTTCCTTTTGTTATTCCTTTAATGACAAATGTATGTCTTCGTCTGTAAAGGCACATTCTACTAGGGTGAATGCCTCTTTTGGTGCCTTTTTCAAGTTATCGACACCAATTCCATCCTTGAAGCTGCTACTTGGTCCTCTTTTCATACTTTTACTAAGCATTACAAATTGAATGTTGTTTCCAGGTCAGGTTTTGCCAGAACTATTCTACATGAGTGTTTAGAGGGCTCTTCTGCTACTTCCTCCTTTCAGTCTTCGTATTAGCTCTTGTACTGTCAGAGCGTCTTCTGTGTGGAGACATGTGTGAATGGGCGTACCTTCGTTGAAGGTTGTGCGTCAGGGCCAACAACTCGGCACGTAAAAATCTACTGCCAATCATTAGCGGACCGGAGTTCCCCTGTGGCGACCCCTAACCGGGAAAGCCGAAAGACACAACAACAACAACAACTGTCTCTTCAGTAAAGAATACTGCAACAGTGATATGGAAGGACATAGTGCAGTTGTTTAAAATTTTACCATAACAGTAGCTGTTTTTCTCTTCACTGTTTCAGTATTTGGTCCCTCCCTCCTACCTTCCCCTCTCTGTTATAGCTTTTGCACGTCTTTTGTTACTCTCCTGGCTGACGGGCTTTCACTTTTTTTGTACATTCTGACCTTTTTTCTTGATGTACAAGTTCTCCTTTGTCCTTGGGGTTTATTTTGTTCCTCCTGAGGCAATTCAGTTCTGAGTATATGCTTCCTTACATCACCTTTATGCCCTATGCCTCACACAGGGGGCTTAACGTGTAACATACGGCACCTATAAGATCTAAAGGCTTCAGTATACTGGCTGGACACTGGACTGTCCCTGGCAGGAAATTCCATTAGTGAAGAATACTGCATCAGTAAAGAGAAGAACACGTACTGTTACAGTAAGATTTTGTATAACTGCACTATTCAGCAACAATTTTGTTCAGGAAACTTGAGTTTTTACACAATGGCAAGAAATTCATTTCTGAGTGCTTGTTCATTGAAATATTTACAGAAATATAAAAATTGCTAATTTGCATTAACACTATAAACAAAAGTAAGCACGTTTCAAGTTGTGCAACATAAAGTGCATTTGTCAGTGACACATTTTCCAAAATCATCTCAGGTTTCACCTGATGTTATGCTATCGGTTGTAAGTCACTTAACTTTGTGAATATTAACATACATGGAAATATTGCACTTCTTCATAATTACTAGCAAACAGCAAGCAATATTTCTAGTATAATGCATTATACATGAATAGTAACACTGTATTTTTCTTCAGTCACATATAGATTACTCAGTTATGAGCATTAGAGTGTAAATATGAATAACAAGTAACAGACAGTGCTTAGTATTTTCACTGCATTGCATCCTAAATAACAGACTTAGTGTTATTTTTTATTATACATTGTACTTTCGTATCCTGCCTGTTATTACTTGGCAGTTCAATTAGTTAAGGAATCCAGTCCCAAACAACATCATAATGCTAAGATTATCCCTGGGATTCATGAAGCTCACGCAAGGACAGTGTTAGCCTTGCGCCGAGCGTGCGGCGTAGAGATGGCATAGCAGCTCCATATGCATATTAATGAAGGCGCGTTGCCGCACCGTCCACGTGCACAGGAATCATACGCGAGTGCAGGGGCGTGTTTAAGCGCTGCACAGAGGCGTGAACATGTCAGCTACAGTCGCGCAACCTAAAATGCTGAGTAGTACAGCCTGCCTCTAATACTAATCACTTCTATCAGTATCCGTGGATACTGAAATGTATGCAAAGCATACAAGAGAGTTCCGTGAACACCAAAATAAAATCACAGGAGTAAACACACAAGCACATAGCTGAATGTTGAGTCCCTGTCCCTCAAACAATTACATTTAAAACCCTATGTCCATATTTCATTGTAGTGTTGATTTTTATACCAAGTGGAAGTGAAACGCAGTGTGTTTGCGTGCCGCTGCCCTTTGCTAAGCCTAGCCCAATGGTCAGAGTATTCGCTTAATATCTGCCCATTCGCGGTCCGAGTCGTCCTTGTCTGGCCCAAAAATGAATGCGTATAACCTGGGTCAGCCTACCATGTCATGAAAGATAAGTATTTGGATGTACCTATGTGCATGAAGTACAGCATGTGGAAGACTAAATATGCTAGGGTTGGCCTCAAAACCATAATGGTACCAGAGATATGCAGAGTAGGCAATGTGTATTGCTGTCTGTGCCATGGGCTAACAACCAGAGAAGGGATGGGTGGTGCGTATGTGGATTTTGGGGGGGTGATGGGTAATGTAATAATCCGTCAAGGGGAGACTGGGTCAGATGTACAATAGGTGAATTGGAGGTGTACAAGGGTGCAGTGGGAAAATCCAAAAGGAAACTAAAGAACATACATTCACATCCCCAATACACCCTGTCACGTCATATTGCAGAACACAATCCCACAAACATATGAACATTAAAATGTACGATACACATGTACAGAAACAGCACCAGCTCACACCACATAATGGTTTGGTCTGAACTGAGCCATCCAACCCCTACACACCTGGATACATAATTGAATACCCATCATCCCCTCCACAGCACACCACCTCCCCCCCTTGCTGAACGCCCACCAAATCCACCCAAACTCGGGCTGCTAGCTTGGGCCAGCCATATCTGCACATAGTGCCCCCTACCCACATCTAGTAGGCAGTCTCACCCTAAGCAGTCTCAGGCCTGCAAACTAGGTATCCCATGCATGTATAACCCTCCCTCATTTTCATATAGCCAAAAGAATGGTGTCATTGGTGTTTACAATTTGTGGACATCCCTCATGGGATAAGTGTCTGTTCTCAAGGTTAGACATGGTGGCACAACACGATTTCCATATCCGTTGACATCCGGACACAAGTCGGATTAGCAGTACTTGTCCACAACCCTGCTCAGCCTCCACCTGGTCCTGCAGAACCTACGAATCGAGATTAAACACCTGACCGTGATGCACGTCTCTCCACGTACATTATCAGGAATATATACCTTTCACATGTTCCCAAGAAGCTTCCCCATAGCCATCTTCCAAATAGGACATGTCCACAAATTGTATACCCTGTCCAGGTTCCACGTCGTAATGATGCACACAACCCCTGTATACAAATGGTACAGGTCCCTCCCAGATGCGGGTGTTCATATACATGGGCATGTATAACCCCAGATATGGAGTCATAGATCTATAAATGAACATACTTATATTCGCATAGCTACACATCACACATACATGAATATAAGTAGTTGTCAAGTATGTGTCCTATTCATAAATATGTATACTAGCAAATGTATACATATGTCTCTCAGAAACATATGAACATTAACATGTACTATACATATGTACACCAAGCGACTGTCACATTTGTTGCCAGTAGTGTGGAATGCCTGTAGTAAAGTCATATATCCTAATTACCATCCATGCATGATGTTTCACAGATGGTTTAGTGGTCAAACCAGTGACTATGGTGTTTCTGTTCCTGGGTCCAAGCCATGCAAGGGCTGCTAATTTTATATGATGCCCAGAATAATGGCTGTTGGGTATACGATGATAAAGGCACATTCAAGCAGACTTAAGCGTGTATGCGCGGCGGTAAGTGGCGGTCATTCAACAGTATGGGAAATGTAAATAAGCATGTAGGTGTATATGCATGTGTATGTACAGACAGAGAAGAATGAACATGGTCACAATAAAGCATTCATAACGAATGTGAAGGAAAACAGCAGCGGAACCCCTGTATTATTTAGTGCTGTCATATCAAGCTGGCCAGAGGTGAGCAAACCTCCTGCATCTCCAAACACATGTAGGTTGCTAACAGTGGGACTATCTTTGTCCACGTGCTAAGTCTGACTTTCAAACAGGTACAGTGCAGTCCCAGTCTCCAGTCGTACAAGCCGAAAACCGGAAGACTATTTGAACACCCTGACCATTATATGAACGTATGTTCTAAGACTATAAGCTTGGGACGTCTGAATATACTTGGAGTGAGTCAACATGCGGGACGGGTCTAGAGAGGTAGGGAGTGGCGCATGTGTAGTGGTGTGGTTTTCCCAACTGGAGAATGGATGACTGCTGTGTTAGTGAAGTGTTGCGGAGTGTGTTCAGGTAACCATGAACCATGGGTATACATGCAGATGAAGCAGCACATCAACAGTGTAGTGGTTAGAGCATCCGCCTAACGAGCAGACGTTGCCGGTTCGACTGCAGCACACACCATTTATGACGCGGAATCTGTATATGAGCATATTCTGACATTTTATGCTGTATAACGATATAACACCATTGAAATGTAAACTGGAGTGACGTATCACAGTAAGACTGGAGAAGGTGTTTGCGTGACGGGACGCGGTGGTGAAATATGGTGAAATGAAAAACCGCTGCTGAAAAGTGTTGTACCCACCCTTTGTCCAACGGCCCTTGGTCTGGCCAGCAACACAATAAACCCCCTCGGCAAGGCTCGATGCCAGGACCCTACACATACAACCAATGTGATTTGCCACTAAGCCACGGCAGTTATACTTAACTCTGATGTTATCACAAACATAGCAGACAGCACACCCATGCAACAGTCTGATCAAAGTAAATAATCATGTAGATGTATATGCATGTGTACGTACAGATATATATATATATATATATATATATATATATATATATATATATCTGTAAAGAACGAACATGGTCACAATAAAGCATTCATAAAGAATGTGAAGGAAAACAGCAGTGGAACTCCCGTATTATTTAGTGCTGTCATATCAAGCTGGCCAGAGGTGAGCAAATCCCCTGAATCTACAACCACAGGTAGGATGCTAACGGTGGGACTAAATTTGTCCACCTGCTAAGTCTGACTGTCAAACAGGTACAGGGCAGTCCCAGTCCCCAGTCGGACGAGCCAAAAACCGGAATACTATTTGAACACCCTGACCATTATATGAACGTATGTTCCAGGACTATAAGCTTGGGACGTCTGAATATACTTGGAGTGAGTCAACATGTAGGACGGGTCTAGAGCAGTAGGGAGTGGTGCATGTGTAGTGGTGTGGTTTTTCCATCTGGAGAATGGATGACTGCTGTGTTAGTGAAGTGTTGAGGCATGTGTTCGGGTAACTATGAACCATGGGTATACATCAAAATGAAGCAGCACACCAATAGTGTAGTGGTTAGAGCATCCGCCTAACGAACAGGCATTCACGGTTCAAGTTCAACTATAGCACATATAATTTTCCATGTGGAATGAATGTCGGTCTGCTGTAAAACCAACATAATAACATGTAAAAGTGAACTTGAGTATCGCATGGGACTTTTATCCAAATCCATTCAATCAAAGTGGTACTGTCATAAAGAATAAGGCACAAGTAAGCACAAATAAGCAGCAGTAAACATGTATAACAAACAGTAAGCAAATCTGAGAGCGCTTGCACGGGTGTAAGCAGTGCCCAGCATAGGGAATGTATATAAGTATGTACAGATGTAATATATATATATATATATATATATATATATATATATATATATATATATATACACACACACACACACACACACACACACATATATATATGAAGAATGAACATCGTAACAATAAAGCATAGAAAAGGAATGAGAAGGGAATCAACAGCAACTATAGTATTATATAGTGCTGTCAGCGTATGTCATATCAATCTGGCCAGGAGTGAGCAAAGCACTGCTACTCACACCACAGGCAGGGATTTACCAGTGGGAGTAGCATTGTTGATCTGCTAAGTCTACTTTACAAACAATCAGAGGGTAGTCCCCAGTGGGACTACCAAACATTGACAGCATATTTGGATCTCCGTCCATTACACAAGCAAGGGCTGGTATGTTCAAGGACTAAATGGTGGGAGAGCAAGATAATACATGTGTTGGGACAACATATGTGTAGGGCCCCTAATGCTGGGGGGAGGGCAATGTGTGGAGGTGTGTCATGGCCATGAAAGCAACTGGATAATGGATGGAGTGTGTGTATGTTGAACTCGGGTGGGGTCGGGGAATCATGGGTATGTGATTATGGATCCAGGTGTGTCATGGTTGGATGGCTTGGTTCTGATTGGACCGCCTTGTGGAGGCCAGCAAGTCAGTTATAAGTATGTATGCATACACACATGCATACATCTATATGTAGATGTACATTCCCTGTAACATATCCATTCCATTTGCAGACATAAACACATGAATGAGGCCTTACAAACCTCGACAGTAGATAGAATAATAGGTAATGCATAAGAGTGAAGGGCCGAAACTGCTAAAACGCAGAAGTGTGTACAATGTCCGAAGTCATTGTTGTGCTGAATAAATCAAATGTGAGGACTGTCTCACACAGGAAATTATCCTTGTGACCTGCCTGCAATGGCAACTCCAAATACTAAACTGGCCTATCTGTAAATGAAACATGACGAACATGTGCATAATTAGTTCTCATGTGTAACGTGTACGTTACCATATAGTCAGAGTAATTAATTCATTGTAGTGCCATGTTAATGGGAGTAAGTATGTAAGGAAGTAAGAGTCTAATCTTGATATAAAGACAACTGTGCCCCATGTGGGATAACGCAAATATTGCAATTAGTGTCCTGTTGGTCACTCATGTCACCAATGTTTGTGGACTAAACGTTAGGGATTCCCGAGGATACGTGTAGTGAGTCAACCGATGGGATGGGTCTATAGGGGTAGGGAGAGGCCAATGTGTACTGGTGTGGATACACTGCGAATCCAACTGGAGAATGGATGACTGCAGTGTTAGTGAAGTGTTGGGGTGGGTGATTCAGGAAGTAGGAGACATGGGTATATGGGTATATATGCAACTGAAGCAGCACAGCAATAGTGTATTGGTCAGTGCATTCACCTAACGGACAGGCATTCACGGTCCGTGTCCCACACTAGCACATATCATTTACCATGTGGAATGTGTATATAAACATATTTACACATTGTATTGCTGTACAACCTACATAAGAACATGTACATGTGAACTGGAGTACTGCATGAAATGTGTAATTAATGTCATTCAATCTCAGTGTTAGTGACATAATGAATAAGTTACTATTAAGCAGGTGTAAGCACAAATATGCAATAGTAAACATATCTAAGCACCAGTAAGCATGTTTAAGTGCGTTTGTGCGGGGGTACATTTCCGTTAACGGGGCAAAACTGTTAATGCGGTTGCTGACCTTCGAATCCAGTGTCAAACCACGTATTTGTGTTAGTCTTAACATGTGTGTGTAAAATGTAGAAGTTACAGTTGTTCTCAGTTTCTGTTTACATTTTATCCATTTAACTGATTTACACACAACTGTTAACATTAACATCCAAACCACATGGCTTGAGGTTGGAGTCGGAGCTGAGCACCCGCACTGAAAGTGTTTTCCCAAAAGTAGCATAGTGCATAAACAAAGACAAAGGCCTACTATTACAGCAGTCTAGCCATTATAGGGAAAGCAGGCATTGTAGTAAACATTTTCATTGTCAAATACCCGTCCTCAACATCTCTAATTATACTAACTCGGCTTCTTTAAGCCGCAAGGATGCGATTACAATCAGTAAACAGTGATCGTTTGTTAAGAGTGTCAGGCATGGATTTAGGAAGGCATCACTGAGCCCGGAAATAACTGTGTTTATGATGTATACATCTGTTGCTAATGTACAAGGCTTTTACATAATTAATCCAAGTTGAAGCCTAATTCTAACAACTTGAGTCTTGTAAGCCCTTCATGGCAAACATATACATGGCAATTTTACTGTCTTTTAATCCTTCACAGGACTCACAGAGGACTGAAACTGTCTGATTACAAATGGTCAGCATGACTACGTCTTTGTAAAATGTAAGCACAGGCAGTTACTTCATGTTAGGCATTTCATGCAGTGTACATATCACCAAGTCATGCCTAATTAACAGAAGAAAGGAATGTCATGTTATTTGCAAGTATTTCCTTATTACTGATTTCCTGTCTGTGCGACTTACCGGGGCAACACTTTAAATCGATCGCTCCGCTGTAATGCAGTACCTTATCATGTATGTCAGGCAGACGTGTAAAATAGACTAGTCACTTGGTTTAACATTTAATTATTAACACAAGCATTTTATACCGACATGTGCTCATCAGGCATGTTAATGAGCTGCATTACACCTGAATGATTGCATTAATAGTGTTGCCCCAATCAACAGTATTGCACATGTATTCAATTACATAGATGCATGTGTGTTAATGTCCATATATATATATATATATATATATATATATATATATATATATATATATATATATATATATATATATATATATATATATATATATATATATATATATATATATATATATATATATATATATATATATATATATATATATATATATATATATATATATATATATATATATATATATATATATATATATATATATATATATACACATATATATAGATTTTCTGACATTGCCAACATCTTGGTTGACAGGTTCAGTGCAAATCCACCCCCCCCCCCTCACCACGTACAGGGCCTATTACCATTCCAGGGGATTGTGTAAGTCCAATTATTACTGATACGTTGGTTAACAAGGCTCTATCTAAAGCTAAAAACACTGCCTCCATGGGACCAGATGGTGTCCCAGGCTGTGTCATACGCGAGCTCCAAAAGGAATTAACCCTGCATTTTAATACCCTCTTCAGTCTCAGCCTCTCCACAGGATATGTGTCCATAGAATGGCGCACGGCAACGGTGGTCCCGCTACACAAGGGTGGGGCCACAACTGACCCTGGGAGCTACCGACCAATAAGCCTGATCAGTCTGATCTGTAAGGCTATGGAGCGAATCATTATGGAACTCATAAATGGAGAGATTGGGAACCTCCAGTCGCTGGACCCCACACAGTTCGGCTTTGTCAAGGGCAGATCATGCCTCCTGAACCTGGCGGATTTCTTTGAGACAGTTACTCAGGCTATATATAAGGGAAAGGAGGTACACATGGCTTACCTTGACCTTGCTAAAGCATTTGACACCATTCCCCATTCAGGTATTATTGATAAGCTCATCAGCCTGGGCATAAACCCTTATGTCACAAGATGGATCGCAAACTGGCTCTCAGACAGATCCCATAAAGTAAGAGTAGCGGGATCTATGTCCGAATCCAGACCAGTAATGAGTGGTGTGCCTCAGGGCTCTGTCCTGGGGCCCCTCCTATTTGGCATATACTTCTCAGAAGTACAGGCAAGCACGGAAGCGCTGTGGCTGACTAAGTTTGCAGATGACTGCAAACTGGGTGCTATAATAGAGTCTCCGGCCAACATGGAGATCCTCCAGAAGGGCCTAAATGAGACTGATGCATGGTGTCAAGCTAAATGCAAAAAAATGTGTAGTAATCCCCTTTGGAAAAAAACAGAGCACCCACAAACTACAACATAGGAGGTAATCCCCTGAAATCTGAAGAAGAAATAAGGGATCTAGGGACCCAAGTAGATAGTCAAGCTTTCCTTTGATAACCATGTTGCCAAAGTGGTTAGAAAACCCTTCTATGTGACCCATCTGATCACGAAAGGGTTTGCATCAAGATCTAAGGATGTAATGGTGCCCCTCTACTCTTCCCTTATCAGACCCATTATTGAGTACAATGCACCAATTGGAATGTACCTGGCTAGACATCTCCAGCAGCTGAAGAGACCACAGAGGTACCTAACCAAGAGGTTCACTGGCCTCAAACAGTTGCCCTATGCAGCACGATTGAAAAAGCTAAGACTGTTCTCTGTTGCATACCGCTTTCTCAGAGGCGATCACTGTCTAACGTACAGAGCCATGTCCAACCCAGAATTGTTGAACATACTCCATCTTAGCAAAACCAAATCTACTCGAGCTACATGCTCTAGGATATAAACCTCAACACAACAATGAATAGAACATGCTGGAGGGATAGATTCCCTTTGCAGAGACTTCCCTTACTATGGAACAGGGTCCTGATCTACATAAGACAGAGCCCCTCACTATCGCTCTTCAAGAGGAACCTTGATGAGTGGATGGGTAACAGAAAGTTCACACCGGGGATCATACCAACAGCACTACTAGATAGGGGCCAAGGGTACTAGCTGCTAGTACAAGGGTCTAGGGAACTACTAAAGGGGCGGTGAATACCGCACAACTTGGCTGGGCTAATATATGCCTTTGGGCAGATAGCCCAGTACCAACCTATATATATATATATATATATATATATATATATATATATATATATATATTTATACACACACATACATAGATATAGATTATATATCCCAAGAACAAACCTCTTGACACCAAAGCATTAGAAAAGAATGAAAAGGAAAACACCTGCAACTCCTGTATTATGCACTGGTGTTAATCCCAAGGCAAGTGTGTTTCTGTCCGACACATGGGTTCAGACTGTAGTCTGGATAATAATAGGGTTGTTGACGTTACTTACCAGGCCTGTTGACAAATGTATGAGTATGTCTCGCCAACCCTGGCTGATTGTGACATATATGGCCACTATATAAGAAACTACAAAACACGCTCCCCAACACATTCAGTGGCTAGACACTCACAGCCACCAACATACAGGATATGACTGACAAACACACACACCTGCTATGCCTCGGAATAGACCACCTACCTAACTACTTTAACACACTACAGCATTGCGCAGTTACAGAACGCGCTACCGAGATTACTGGGTTACAGCAGTCAGAGAGGTGTATTTTTAGGTGGGTGACATCAGCAGCCTTGCTAAAGTTGAGTGTATGAATTGTACGATCTGTGAGTAGCCTAAAATGCATTTCTCTCTACACAGTCTGAGACAGACACACACACAATCACACACACAGTTGGCAAGTCTGGGGTTAGAACTACTACCTAACTAGTTTATCACTACAGCAGTATGCAGTAATGGGATGCGCCATGGAGATTACTGAGCTACAGCTCTTCCCAAAGGTGTATTTCACATTGGATGACCTCAGCAGGCTTGTCATAATACTGCTATGGGGAGGGCAGTGCGTGCATGGGCCATAACCCATTCATGTAGGGGTTGATATGCCACATGCGGGCACACACGGGGTCATATGTCACAGGTACGTGTATACAGCTACTAGATGACTACTTCCTTGTACAGTCATGTTGCACAGCTGGCACGTGCACCACATAGTCTGTCATGCTGACAGATACTGGTGGCTAGTATCTTCAGTGAATGACATCTGCACCTCATGTGTTTGGGGCCCTTTGGCTGTGTGCTGTGTGGACAGGCCTGGATGGCTCATTGTCATGGTCACCCTCTTCCGCACATCTGTGTTTGTCTACCTTTGGCTTATTATAATGTGTTGTCCTTACATATATGCCTGTATTCCTATCCACTGTGTGTGCAAGGGAGGGTGGTGCATACTGACATGTGTCTGCACTAAGAACTGCGACTGCTAGATATGTCTGGACCAATGGTGTTTGCAGACATGGCCTTCATGTGTTTAAGTGTGCGAGCATGCCCAGTATGACCTCTTTCAGTACGTTGCTGACTGACATTGCCTTTATACCTTCAAGTGTGTGAGCATGCCCAGTATGGCCATCTGTATCGCATGTGTGGAACAAGTCCAGGTAGTTTGTACTGCAGTGCCAAGCTTTGTGTTGTACACCGATAGGTAGCATGCTGAGTCTGCAGGGTATCCATTGGTCATTTGGCATTTACTCTTGCTACATGCCTGCATAGCGGGGGGGGACACCTGACTGTATCTACATTCCTACACAAGAGCGGTGGACACACCTGACTGTTGCTATAAGTGTACGTTGCATGGGGGGGGGGCACACCTGACACCTGTACACATTTGCTAGGACTGTACTGGTATGTCAGGTACTCCATTTCAGTGTTTAGTCTTACCTATTGAGCTGGCTAGAGGCATACCAGTGTACTCCAGATCTTAGCTTTAATTACTAACATATTAGTGTCTGACTTCCTAGCCTTCACAACTTACATCCAACTGGCTGCCCTACTGTAGTCTGTCTGTGTGGGTCTGGGAGAGGGGTTACCCATAGGGCACAGTCAGAGGCCATAGTACAGCATTTGTTTGTGTCTGTCTACACCTGTCCTGCTGGCTGAGACTTGTGTGGGTCTTATGGGCACACATGTCGCTCAGCCCATTACCTGTAGTGTTTTTTTTCACCCTGTGTAGTACTGGCTACTATGGTGACTCCAGTATGTGTTACAGATGTCATGGTGCCACCATGGGTGTCTACTGTCTGCTGCCTTAACATTCGGCCTCCCAATTCCCTTGCATGCTCACATCCATACCATAGTTACAGATAACAACACATGCTACTCCATTTGGCACTTAGTAGGTTGATTGACTTATCTTGAGGGTGTGCCAGACTTGAGGATGGTGCTGGAGGGCTGCCTATGTCGGATGCACATAGTACATTCCCTATACATGGTTGAGCACAGGTAGTGTCATGTTTGGCATCCCTTTTACTATCTGTGCGAGTCAGAGAGGGTGTCATTCCCTGGGGCCCTACTGTGTCAGTGCATACGCTATGTGTTGCCTCTTTGTCAAGGCCAGGTCATACTGGGCATGCCACCTTCTGCCTGCTGGGTCAGGCTCAGGTTGTTCCCCCTCCGAGTCACTCTGTGCCTGTACAGGCGTTGGCATTGGTGGGGGGCTGTGTGGCCCTGCCCCATGCTGTTCCTGCTGCAGCTGTTTCCGCAGGATCATATTGTGTAGCATAGCACATGCCATAACAATTTGGGTGCATGTAGCTTGTGAATACTGCAAGGCTCCACCGGATGTGTCCAGACACCGGAACCATGTCCTGAGCATCCCAAACATATGCTCTAATATATGTCTGGCCTGTGCGTGTGCCTCATTATGACGTTGTTGTTCAGGCATGTGTGCATTTCTGATGGGTATCATCAGCCACATCTCTAGTGGGTACCCAGCATCCCCCACTAGGTGACCATAGGGGATGTCCATATTGACAAATCTTGGCATGGTGTCAAAGCCATGGTCTCAAGCTAAATGCGTCAGATGCCATATTTCAGAATCGTCATAGCTTCTAGGGAAGCCAGCACACACATTCATTATAATGCCCTAGGCATCACATACGACCTGGCAGTTGATGGAGGGGATGCCCCTGCAGTTGATGTAGGCCCTACTCTGCTCACCGGGTGTTGCTTTAATGTGTACGTGCGTGCAGTCTATAGCACCCACTACCCCAGGGTAGTCTGCTATTTGGTGGAAGAGACGCATATTGCTGGTCAACACCTCAGGTGTGTTGAGGAAATATACATGCTCACTGGCATGTGCTGACATGGCATCCACGAACTGGTGGAATACTCTGGATGCTGATGCCTGTGAGATCCCCATGATATTCCCAGTTGTGCTTTGGGAGGTACCTGTGGCTAGTATAACTAGGCCTTCACATACCTTTATATCCACTGGGATGGGTTCCCCTCGGCCAGTTTGATGTGTCAAGTGTGGCCGGCACAGCTCAACAGTTTGCTGTAGGAGGTCTCTGTCCACCCTATATCATCCACTATCTCTAGCTCATGTAGCCCCTTTTAGGATACCCTGAGTCTGTACACTCTTCTCTGTCTCCTTACTGGGGGTTGTTCGGCCGGATTCACATCCTCACCACCCTCAGCATCTTGCACATGTTGTTTTATGTTGCCTGCTGCAGCCCTTCTCATTTTGTAGGTTTGTGTGATAAAACTTCCCCGCTTGTATACATCGGTGGTGTAGAGTGTGGAAAAACCAGAGGGGAAGGTGTTTACTTAGTTTATAGTAGTGTTCCGGGCTGGGCTGGTGTGCTGCCTCTGTAATTGGCTGATCCTGATACATTTCACCTGTCAGCTCAGCTAGTTCTCCTTGATTACTTTTCTACTGCTGTTACCCCTTCCGACTGCCCTAGGCAGGTTTAGACACACCCATAGCTTAGCCGTGCTAATCTGGGAGCAATCCCGAGCCACAGGGCTCCAATCCACTTACAGTATTCCTGACACCCCCCCCCCCCCGTGATGTCACCTATATCCAAGTCTTGCACCTGGCTGTCTATACTCTTACACTCTTGGGACCTGCCTCACACCCTGGGGAAAACTGGGATTCACTATCCTTCACCTCTTTAGCATAGGACTGCCTGCTAATGCATAGTTACATGTCCCATACTGAGCCTCCGCTAAACTAACCGCTGCTTACGGTCACGCAAATCCACACACGCCCGCTCACAACAGCTTAAAAGTGCCTTACTCACTCCGTATCCAACGACCCTTGTTCTGTCCAAAAACAAGATAACCGGCCTCTGCAAAGCTCGAAACCAGGACCCTGCACACCGCAGCCGATGTGCTTTACCACTAAGCCATGGCAGATGTACAGACATTGGTTGTTATCACAAACATATCATCCAGCACAGTCATTCAACAGTATAGGACATGTATTCCATTACGTAGATGTATGTGTGTTACTGTCCATACATATATATATATATATATATATATATATATATATATTCTATATATATATATATATATATATATACACACACACACACACACACACACACACACACACACACACACACACACACACACACATAGATACAGATTATATATCCCAAGAACAAACCTCATGACACCAAAGCATTAGAAAAGAATGATAAGGAAACACCAGCAGCTCCTGTATTATGTACTGGTGTTAATTCCAGGGCAAGTGTGTTTCTGTCCGACACATGGGCTCAGACTGTATTCTGGGTAATATTAGGGTTGCTGACTTTACTCACCAGGCTTATTGCCAAATGTATGGGTATGTCTTGCCAACCCAATCTCTTGACTGATTGTGACATATATGGCCACTATATAGGGAAACTACAAAACACGCTCCTCAACACATCCAGTGGCTAGACACTCACAGCATCCAACACACAAACACCTGCTATGCCTTGTAGTAGAACACCAACCTGACTACTTTAACACACTACAGCATTACGCAGTTACAGAATGCCCTACCGAGATTACTGGGTCACAGCAATCCCAGAGGTGTATTCCTGGGTGGGTGACATCATCAGCCTTGCCAAAGTTGAGTATAGGAATTGTACGGAGTGTGAGTACTCTAAAAAGCATTGTTCTGTCCACCGGCAGATGGACACACATACACACACACACACACACACACACACACACACACACGCACACTTGGCATGTCTGGAATTAGAACACCGACCTAACTACTTTATCACATTACAGCATTACGCAGTTACAGAATGCTCTGTCGAGATTACATGGGTCACAGCAATCTCAGAGGTGTATTCCTAGGTGGGTGACATAATCAGCCTTGACAAAGTTGAGTATAGGAATTGTACAGAGTGTGAGTACTCTAAAAAGCATTGTTCTGTCCACAGGCAGACGGCCACACACACACACTTGGCATGTCTGGGATTAGAACATTGACCTAACTACTTTATCACACTACAGCATTACGCAGTTACAGAATGTGCTATTGAGATTATTGGATCACAGCAATCCCAGAGGTATATTCCTAGGTAGGTGACATCATCAGCCTTGCCAAAGTTGAGTATAGGAATTATACGGAGTGTGAGTACTCTAAAGACCATTGTTCTGTCCACAGGCAGAAGGCCACACACACACACACACACACACACACACACACACACACACACACACACTTGGCATGTCTGGGATTAGAACACCGACCTAACTACTTTATCACACTACAGCATTACACAGTTACAGAACGCGCTATTGAGATTACTAGGTCACAGCAGTCCCAGAGGTGTATTCCTAGGTGGGTGACATCATCAGCCTTGCCAAAGTTGAGTATAGGAATTGTACAAAGTGTGAGTACTCTAAAAAGCATTGTTCTGTCCACAGGCAGACGGACACACACACACACACACACACACACACACACACACTTGGCATGTTTGGGATTAGAACACTGACCTAACTACTTTATCACCCTACAGCATTACGAAGTTGCAGAACGCACTACCAAGATTACTGGGTCACAGCAATCCCAGAGGTGTATTCCTGGGTGGGTGACATCATCAGCCTTGTCAAAGTTGAGTACAGGAATTGTACAGAGTGTGTGTACTCTAAAAAGCATTGTTCTGTTCACAGGCAGATTGACACACACACACACACACACACACACACACACACACACACACACACACACACACACACACACACTTGGCATGTCTGGGATTAGAACACCAACCTAACTACTTTATCACACTACAGCATTATGCATTTACAGAATGCACTACCGAGATTACTGGGTCACAGCAATCCCAGAGGTGTATTCCTAGGTGGGTGACATCATCAGCCTTGCTAAAGTTGAGTATAGGAATTGTACAGAGTGTGCGTACTCTAAAAAGCATTGTTCTGTCCACCGGCAGATGGACACACACACGCCAGTGATGGGATCAGAACACCTGCCTATCTACAGATCGCTATTACAGTACTATGCAGTTAAGAGTTGTGCCACAGAGATTACACATTCCAAGGCAGTCATCATGACCTGCTAGGATTGCGGACATTAACAGGGATGCTGACAGTTAAGATGTACATAGCTGTGAACCTGTGTGCTTCACGTAGGAGTCCATCCTGAACAGGAGTATGCCCTTCAGTGGAATGGATGACTACTATCACTATATAGGGTTACAATGGCCGTGCTTATACACATAGAAGCACATAACTTACACACGGTGTCAGTGGGCATGCCCACACACTTAGTAGCACAGGGCTGTTTGGAATGCACTATGAGTCCAAATACACAAGGTTATACTGGGCATGCTCATACACTTAGTAGCACAAGGCTGCTTGGGATGCACTCTGATTCTAAACACGGAAGGCCACAATGGCCATGCTCATACAGTTAGATGTACAGAACATGTTGTAATGGACTCCAGTGTTAGTAGTTGTCATTGTTAGCAGGAACGCTGCACTACATATATCTGACAACTGGTCATCTACACAACATCTGCTGCTGTCCGTCACCTTAGATGTATCAGTCTATACCAAGCACAATACTACCACTCAAAGTGATTTCATGCTAGGAATGTCAACTGCTTGACCAACACAATGAGCCAATGTCCTGCTGTAATTACGAGGTTGTCCAGTGTCTGTCAGTCTGGGATGACGTGACTGACAGAAGACAAACCTTTGTAACAGATCACATGCATCCATGATTCAAGGGAGTGGTGATAATACCTTGTTTGCATTGCCCATATAGGGCCATTCCAAGGCAAATGACCTAAACACAGGATAACACCCTGACACCTAGAAGACAATTGCATTGTATGCTTATGCTAACCAATGCTAGATGTGTTGCTGTCGTAATCACAGCTGCTCACTGTTAAACCTACAGTGGGGAATACTGACATCTGTGCAGTGAGGAACACCTGGCTGAAGGCTCTGTAGTGCACAGTAGCACTACCACCATAGAACCAGACATGTGGGCCATAACACTGGTATGGACCACTCCAGGTGGTGGTGTCCCCATATTCATAACGGCTACTCACATGTACAGACCGGTACTCTAACATAAGTCATCACAGATGAGCCAGGTGCAGATCACAGTGTCAAAAGCTGCATTCTATTATGTAATCCTCAGACACCACCATGTCCTCAGACCACCAACACACATCCATACATGTGGTATGATATGTAATCGTACAACACCAAGTAACCTTTGACTGGTGGACTGTACCTAGCCCTACAACAACTGTGCAGACTACCCATGTACTGACACAGTTGCATTATGTGTTATGCAATGCAATGATACCACTGTTTGTAACCAGGTCAGCTGTACACATACCAGGGTCCCTTGGATATTGACAGCATTAACAGATGACTGTTGCTGTGCACCATTCAGTGTGTACACAGCCTGACATGAAGCTATGATTGTACAAGATGTTTATGTGGGGAGCAGATTGTTTTGACGTTTGTGTAGGATATAGCCTGGAATGTGGACAGGTCCCATGCAGCCTGTATGTATGGCATTAGAGAGTGCAGCTTGTACCTGCATAGTTTTTATTACAGGGGCTCTGTAGTGTACATGGATATATGAATGTGTACCTGTTGTGGGGGGGGGGAGTGGAACAGTGTGTTTATGTTATCCGAGATCCTATCTGGATGAACAGGTGCTATTTCCATAGGTGCAGTACTTCTCATGCCATAGTACTGTGAAGCACAGCAGGTCTTGTTGCCATTATGTTTCACGACACAACTATGGAATCCTCTGTGTTTGGCCTCATAATATGTGGATGATTAGTTTCACAGTAGCTTTGTGTGGCATTATATAGTGTATCTGCATCTTACTGAGGCTGACCATGGATCAACTTCCACTCATGTGTGTTGACTCTTGCAACAGTTACTTCCTTCTGTGGTACAGTTTAAGGCAGGGTACCACGGGTTTGCCTTCATGTTTGTGTTTGTTTGAATCCTGTTTCTGTTTCAGTGGCACAATCACTGCACATATGTGAGTGCCTAAAGTGCATTTGTGTAGGACCCAGCATTTGCACATGCATTGTACATCTGCATGGGTGTCATGACAGTCACCACTTCGCACTTAAGGAGCATAACATTGGCTTTGAAGACTGACCATGTGTGGCATACTGTTAGGCCTGTTGGTGTGACTGTGGTGATCCAGGTCAATGGTGTTGATGACATCCAACATGCATTGAGCACATGTGTTGGTACATGATGAGTTTTCCCGGTTCATAATGGGATAGCTAAGTGGCCATGATTATGGTTTCCTGTCTCAAAACTGGTATTCCCTATTACAGCAGAATGACAGTTGGGATTTCTGAGGCATGGTGGATGATCTGTCACAAGGTGCAATTTGGATTACACTTTGGCACAAAGGTAGTTGCTCAGCATAATGCATCTTACATTGTGCAAGTGCAACTTGCGTGAGGGTGTACATATCCCTCAGGAAGTTGGACACACCTGTGGCCCATGTGTTCCAATAAAGGATGTTGGACAAAAGGTGAGGTATGTGTTATAAAATGATCATGCAGGGGTGCTCTCCAAAGCGTTGAACCATATCTCAAGCTCTGCACAGATATGTTCTTCATGTTTCAGATTGTCGTGAGTTCATATTGAGTACCTGATTTGTATCATTGAGTAGCAAGACCCACAGTTTATTTCTTGGCTGTTCCTGTTGCACCAGTGGACTTTCACTTGAACCTGGCATGATGAGGGCAATATAGGGGAAGCATGGGCCGTTGCCAGTATCCAGATTCTCAGGGGTGACAGGTGCAGGCCCTGTCTGGCCAAGCATCATGGTCAGTCAACCATGTTATCCCAGGCAGAGAGATGATGGGTACTCTTTGAATTACACCAGTATATTTCACGATTGTGGAATACAATCCTTGTCCCTGTACTGCTGCATCATTCTGGCCAATGCAGAATGCTACCCAGGACTTGGGACATACCTGCATGGGCTACAAGACCTGACAGTTCCTACATGTGTTTCCATGCAACCCAGACTACTGCATCACAGGTCTTGTTCAACAACATAGCATATGCCAGAGACATGTATAGTTCTAAAGGTGGATGGAGTGTATGGGTATGTGGCTAATCATGGCAGACGGGCAGTTGACAGTATGTTTGCCCTCATATAGCTTGGTGTGTAACATAGTGCTAGGGTTTGCGTTCACAACTGAGTACTGTTGGCCATGTTTCCGGCCATGTGTTCTGAGGTGTGACACAATTATGCAAACTATGTCGTAAAGTCTTTGTATTCTGTTGTCTGTCTATTCCAACTTGGGAGGCCTCTTGCTTGGCCAGATACTTAGAAGCCTCTGTGGATGTGTGTGATATCTGGTGGAATGTGTGTGTGTGTCCTTACTGTGTTCTGGTAAGGGTATGTGTTGGTTGTGGTGATGAGATGCATGTGTTAACCTACACCTCTTGACTGTCTAGTCCAGTCATGGGTGTAGTATGGACTGCCTCCAAGATCACCCCTGTAGCTGCATCCCAGACAATGTGTGGGGTGTGGTGTTAGGCGGGTTTGGCAGGTTACATGGCATAGAGATTTCATTCCCCCAGGATGGCCACATACGCAAAGCTGACATTAGTAAACACCAGTAGCTGACTAGTGGACATGCCTGTATGAGCATTCAGTACTACAAGTACCACGTACTGTATTTAGTATACTTACTGCTTATGAAGATGTTTTAGACAGTGATGCTCACATGTAAATATTTGTGTTATGGACGTGGCAACACTAGCTATTACAGAAACATGGTAGCTACCTTTAGTAGCAATCCCCCTCTGAGGGCCACATCACATCCTGATAGTTGATTACAGATGATGCAAGTGTGAACAGGGCTGTATCCTTGTCTCGGTATATACTCACATACCCAGCAGAACCATGAGCTCTGTTGGGCACAGACAGCCACTCCCCACACAGAGTCAAATATCAATAGACTCTGCTGCCACTATCGACATGATCAGGATATAATCAGATAGTGTACGTCATCACCTATGAAGCAGCTATTACACATGGGCAGCAGTTTGCTACATCTTACACTCCTACTGCAGATGTCACACTGGAGTTAAGATGATATGCACCCTGTTTCATTACCAGTACTGTCAACATATTTCCAATCAGCTGTTAGTCTGGCAATGAGAGGTTAGGCTACACAAATCTAAACGTTCAACCAGTGTGTCTCTACTGTCAATATCCACTCTATGTAGGTGTGCACATAGCCATTTGGCACAGCCCTGTAACAAGGGTTAGTACACATTTTCAGAACATGTACACATGCACAGCTGTCATTGCTTGCAAACAATAATAGAGAGGTGAATATTAGGCAAGGTGGACTTTTAGGCAAGGCTTATAAGACAAACCCACCACTGTACATAGCACAAGTAACCAGAAACTGAGGGTACTGCTGCTCAACGCCAGATGTCTAAGCCTGAAATTGCACACACTCGAGGCACTCCTCAGTATGGAGAACATCGATATCTGTGCAGTAACAGACACCAAGTTTCAGGCTCCAGAGAGCACCCCAGCACCACCAGGCTATAACTCATATCACACCTTTCGGCCACAGAACCCGGACCGGAACACAAAAGGTGGTGGTGTATCCATATTCATCAAAGATACTCACACCTCCAGGTTAGTGGTGCAGCACGATGCATCAGAGATCATCCAAGTGCAACTGACAATGGGCAACACTGCAATCCAAATTGTAGCTTGCTAGAGATCACCCACCATGACACAGGACCCACATTCCGCATTTCCGGGTACACTGGGAAATATGCGGGTAGTACCAAACATCCTAATACTGGGTGATTTCAACTACCCAAACATTAACTGGGAGAACTACTCAAGTACTAACTCCCTTGCCCAGCGCTTCCTAGAATTTCTCGACTCAAACGCCCTGGAACAACTGGTCTACACCCCCACCACTGGGAACAATATATTGGACCTAGTCATCACCAACATGGGCGACCAGTGTTCCACACCCGATGTCAACCCCTCGCTAGTTAGATCAGACCATAGACTAATCACTCTGGATATTCACATTCCACCCACAACCCCAAACAAGGAAACCACCGTGAAAATCTTTTCCAAAGCAGACTTCACATTGCTTATGCCCAAGGTGGAAAGGTTCACAGCCCCCATGCCAATGGACAGTGCTGTCCAAGATGCTGAAACCTATAGAAAGGCACTCTGTGATCATCTGCAGGAATGCATGGATCGTGCTATCCCAGGTCAAACCCAGACTCACTCCTCCAAGAACAGGAAACTGGTCTGGTGGACCCCTGCCATACACAGGCTCTACAACAGTAGGAGGTAACTAGTACAGATAAGAGCAAAATCCCTAGAAGGACAGACGTCCCTGATCAGTATCAGCAAGAAACTATAATCTCTCATGAAATCATCCAAGGCTAGCTTCAAAAGACAATTTCCCAAGGACCCTACAGACAACCACAAAGCATTCTTTAGCTGTGTCAAGAACCTACGTGGGAACTCTCAGATCTGCTCTGAGTTGGTGCAGACTGGCACAAAATACACTGAACCGACTGATATTGCCAACATTTTGGCAGACAGGTTCAGTGCAAACTTCACACCCCTCTCAACCCCTAAACAACCCTTAACCATACCAGAAGAATGTACGGCCCCTGCAATCATCAACACACAGGTTAAAACAGCCCTATCCAAAGCCACAGATACAGCCTCAATGGGACCGGACAGTGTCCCAGGCTGTGTCTTACAAGACCTCCAAATGAACTAACTCCTCACCTAAACACACTGTTCGAACCCAGCCTCTCTACCGGCTACATACCCACAGAGTGGCGCACAGCAACAGTTATCCCACTCCACAAAGGTGGCTCCACAACGGACCCCAGGAACTATTGCCGTATAAGCCTGACTAGCCTGGTCTGCAAGACTATGGAGTGCATCATCATGGAACTCATTAACAGAGACATTGGGAACCTCCAGACACTCGACCCAACCCAGGTCTACTTGATTGAGTGCAGATCATGCCTACTGAACCTGTTTGACGTCTTACAGTCACCTAGACGTTAAGTGTGGGGTGTGGTAGTTCACACATACTACCTGGACCTCGCCAAGGATTATGACACCATTCCCCACTCAGGTATTGTTTATAAACTCACCAGCCAGTACATACACCCATACATCATAGGCTGGGTTGGCAACAGGCGTACACACAGAAACCTCATGGTAAGCCTAGCAGCCTCCAGGTCCACCTCTTAACCAGTCACAACTGGTGTCCCACAGGACTCAGTCCTGGTACCCCTACTGTTTGCCATATATTTCTCAGAAGTACAGGCAAACACAGGTGGACTACAGCAGACTGTGTTTGGTGATTACTGCAAACTGGGAGCCATAATTGACAGTCCAGCTGTCACAGACGTCCTTCAAAAGGCCTCACATAGACCAACACAGGGTGTCACAGTCATGGCCTCCAGCTAAAGGCCACAAACTGCATGGTCATTCCATGTTGGGAAAACTAAACACCCACATATTAACACATGAGTGGCAGCCACTTTAATACAGATGGGGTAATGGGTATGTGGGGACTACATTAAAGAGTGATCTCTCCTTTGACAATCATATCTCCAAAATAATTAGGACATCCTTCTATGTAGGCCATCTGATTACTTAAGGGTTCGCATCTAGACATACTGAGGTTATTGTGCCCCTTTACTCATCACTCATCAATCCCATCATCGAGTATGATAACCCATTTGGGATGTACCTCAGAAGACACATCCAACAGCTGGAGGGTCCACGAACATACCTCGCCAAGAGCATTACTGGCCTCAGACATGTGTCCTATGCTGCCAGACTGCATGAACTCTTGCATTACTCAGTGGCATCTTGTTTACTTAGAGATGATCTTTGCTGCCCAACAAAGCCATGTCCCAAGTCAGGCTTAATGGATATGCTCCACCTATGGGAATCCATGCCATGTGAGCCACACACTGTAATGAGCTAAACCTTGCCACAACCATAACTGGAAGATGCTGGAGTGACAGATTCCTGTCACAGGTGCTCCCCATGCTTTGGAACTACATCCCTGATTACATTATATGGAGCCCCTCACTAACACTCCAGGAAAACCTTGCAGAGTGGATGGAGAACAGTGGGTACACCCCAGGGATCCCGCAATTGGCTCTGCTTCACAGAGGGACAGTTAGTTAATCAATGGGGTGGCGACAGCTGACACATTTAGGCTAAGCATATGAATGGCCTCTGGCAGTTAGCCAAGTACCTACCTATGTACCTATGAATCTATACATACAGTAACAGCACATGCTGATAGCTTAATTTACTGTTCAGGTGTTGACTTACCTTGTGCCAATAGCGGTTGCGTGTGCAATAGTTGAGGGCTGCCTATGTAGGATGCACACAGTAGACCACGTATACATGACAATTTACAGGTGGTCTTGTGTGTGTGCCATCCATGTTTACTGTGTGTGCAGGTGGAGAAAGGTGTCAGTCCATAGGTGCCTACACTGTCAGTGTGTGTGCTATACGTTCCCTCTTTGCCAAGGCATGGGCATACTGGGCACACCTCCATCTGCTTACTGGGGCTGGCTCAGGGTGTTCGTGGTCTGACTACCTCTGTGCCTGTGGGGCCCTTGGCAATGGTGGTTGGCTGTGAGGGCCTTCACCATTCTGTCCCTGCTGCAGCTGTTTCCACAGGATCATATTGTGTAGCATGGCACATACTATGAAGATGTGGGCACACATGCCTGGAGAGTACTGCAAGGCTCCACCAGATATGTCCAAGCAACGAAACTGTGATTTCAGCATCCCAGACACACGCTCTGTGATGATTCTGGTTTGTGCGTGTGCCTCATTATGGCATTCTTGCATGGGTGTGTGTGCATTTCTGATGGGAGTCATCATCCATGGTTCCAGTGCATAGCCAGCATCCCCTACCAGGTGGCCATATGGGATGCCCCCCCCCCGGCAAATACCTGATACAGCTGTGAGGCATGCCAGATGTGGGAGTCGTGATAGCTTCCAGGGCTGCCAGCACACACATCCATGATAATGCCCTGGGCATTGCACATGATCTGGCAGGTGATGGAGGGGTATCCCTTGCGGTTTATGTAGTGCCTACCCTGCTCACTGGGTGGTGACTTGATGTGTACATAAGTGCAGTCTATTGCACTCAGTACCTCCGGGTATTCTGCCACACGGTGGAAGAGACGCTTATTACTGGCCAACTCCTCCTGCGTTTGGGGGAAGTATATGTGCTCATTGGCATGTGGTAACATGGCATCCAGGAACTGGTGGAGTACCCTGGATGCTGATGCCTGTGAGTCCCCCAGGATATTCCCAGTTGGCCCTTGAAAGGTACCTGTGGCTAGTATTCTCAAGCTTACACATACCTTCGTGTCCACTGGGATGGGTTCTCCTCTGTTATGTCTGGCTCTGAGGTGTGGCCAGCACAGCTCAACAAGTTGCTGTATGGTGTCCACCCTGTAACGCTCTACTATCTCCAGATCATTTAGCCCCTGATAGGTTACCCTGGGTCTGAACACTCTTCTCCTCCTCCGGTGCCTGAGGTGGTTGTCAGCATCATCCTCCACACCACCTTCAGTCTCCAACACATGCTGGTGAATCAAAGCTATGACAGCCCCTAACATGTACATATTAAAAGTTCCCTGTCTGTTTACACTGATGGTGCAGAGTGTATGGGAATACACAAGTGTGTGTGAGGTGCTTTCACACTTTATACTATTGTACTATGGATGCTGCTGATGTAATTGGGTGAGTATGTGCAATTCCAGTTGCAGGGTATCTTAGTTATGGGTTTTACAGTGAGTACTGCAATTGTGGGGCCTTTGATGTTGAATTATGCTTGCCTGCCATGATTTATCTGTTGCCCTTTAATTCACTTTTCAACCCAAATCCACTCCCATTGACAGGCATGCATCCAGCTGCCGGCTTTCTTGTTTTGTACTTTCCCTACCCAGGAATGTGTTGCAAAATGTGTTATGTAGCTGATCTACTGCAGTTTTGCTTTGTTCTGCTGTGACAGTTCTGTTTTCTTTGCAGTACGGCACCTCCCCTTTCCTGTTCTGCAGGTAGCTGCTATCAGCCTCGTTAGCTGTTGTCAATGGCCCACTGTGGGTTCCTATGTGTTAATTACTCATTTGTACTCCTATTTCCGTGCTATAGCATTTCCTTATCTTTTTTCCCTTATCCTTCCTGTTTCTGCTCTGGTGTGTGCCGCACACAGCCGTTTACCGGGTTTACAGCGCGTTTTCATCCACGTTCATATGCACATTTGGTTACCTTGTGTGCTCTCAGCTAAGCAAAGCTATGGCTACTTCAACACACCCCTGTCCTGCAGCTTTGCTTAGCAACAGACAAACCGGGTTAGCAATGCTCCAATGAGCTTACAGCAATGGCGGCACACCCCTCTCTTGATGTCATTTTTATCTCAAGGGCTCACCTCGGTGTTATAACACTATCTGTTTTGTGCATCCTTACACCAGCAGGAAATCTGCAATTCACTATTACTCCTCTCATGTGCATGGCATTGCCTACTAATTCCTAGCTACTGCGTATAACACTGTCATTGCCACTTAGCAACCCTTGCGCATGGTGTAGTATGCCTGCCATTGACTATTACGGGGAAATCGTGATATGTGTTTCATTGCAGTTTTATTCTATATTTTTATATATTCCTTGCGATGCCCTGCGCTTTATCTTCGCATTAGTGTGGGCATAATATTAAATGTTCTTTTTCATATTTTGTGCATGTTGTTTTATGCCAATGGCTACATATTTAGCCATTGGCATATATTAACATTATAATACATGTGTTTGGTCTGCTGTCATGGCTCCGATTTTATGTTTGCTAAATGTAAACCATTTTTTTTCGGTTTACATTTCTGCATGCTTACACTATGCCTGCACCACTTCCTGAATCACTATATACCTTCATTTGCATGCTACACTGCCGCAAATGGGGTGATTAGCATACAGGCGCCAGGAGCTGTGCGGGTGTAGCGTACGCGGGTAGTGCACTTGGAAACAGCTCGTACCTGAATCGCTCGGTGGCCATATTTGGTGTTAGATCGCTGACGCTACATCTGCACCTGGTGCAAGCTTCATGAATTCCGGGGTATGGGTACAAAAAGAAGTATACAGAAAGGTGCTGTAAGTGAATATTTGAAAGAACTAATCAGAGGCCAGTCTGCCTAGATTTGTTTCAGCCAGTTGTGTACCAGAGTGTGACACGGTAAGGGGGGTAATGAAAATCCAAATAAATTTTTAGCTATTTATGTCTCACTGGTGGATTTTTGTATTTGTTGTTTTATGCCTGCTTCAAGTTAATGTGACTTGTTTCTTTACTAAGGGGGGAAGCTATCATCTAGTTTCCATCACTTAAAGTAATCTTAGTGTTAGCTTTTTTTTTTCATTCCTCAAGAAACTTAAATATTTTTTTAGGAGGGAAGATTGCTTTTATTTGAGATACAAAGTCTTAGCTTTCTTCTTAAGCTACTTAACATTTCTTTCACAGTATATGACTGTTCCAACCTTTCTGATTTCAAGTATCTTGTAAGATTTTAGTTCTTTATTTTTATATATGAAAACATTCCTAAGTTTACTGATAAGCCATGGAAGACTATACTGCTTTTGTTTGAGTAATGTCACCCTCCCCATCTGTAGCAAAATATTTAGTAGTTGCCCCAGTGCAGTACTGCAGTCAGTCTGTGATGTGACTGGCTCATAGTTTGTAGCAATTTTAGAAACCTAACTTGACTTTAACTATATGATTGGCCATGCAGTCCATTTATTGATAGAACCCTGTTTGCATCAGATTTGCTTAATTATACCTGCTTGAGGTAGTTTGTGCACACGTCCTGTTGCTTACACTTGCTAAGTATGCTGTTTCTCCCATTACCACTGAATTTATCAAATGAGCCTTTTTTCTGAATGATACTTTATATGTTCTCCAGAAGAGACGTGTTTGTTGTATTTCTTATACTGTTTTATCCTACTGAATTCTACATATATCTTAATTCCTAAATTTTATACCTAACTCAGAAATTTAATTAATTGTAAAATATATACCCATTACCCTTACTACATTGCCTAAACATTTACATTTTCTTTATTTAAAGCCATCCCTATCACCTTCAGGCACTCATTTGTGCAAATTATTACTTCTTTTATCCAAATTTTGTTTTTTGTAAATACTATAATATCATCTGCATATGTTAACATAACTGGAATAACTGGAATTCTTAACCCTTCAGGTGCTGTATACATCACCTCCTTCATTTTTTACTTCACATACTCTCACATTCATAACTAATGCAAACAGTGTACAACTCATTGAGCATTCCTGTCTTACACCACTCTTCATACATGCCTCTTGGTTTAACCATCCATTTACAGGTATTTTTACTTTATTATTACTATATGCCAACATGCATAATTTTCTAACTTTCTCACTATAATATAATATTATATTATATTATATTATATTATATTATATTATATTATATTATATTATATTATATTATTTCATTATTACTCATAGCATTTAATGTCCAGTTGTAGCAGATGCTCTATTAAGGTCTCCTGTCATGATGTTTGCTTCTTCTTTTCTATTCATAATATCAGTCATAATTTCTCTATTATTAATAATTCTTGACAACCCTTCCCCTTTATACTATAAATACTAACTTCCATAATATTTTCCATTCTAGTTTCAAATCTCTTTTGCATTATTTTCATAAATATCTTATAATGATTATTGCTCAGTACTATCGGTAATTGTCTTCTATCTTCCTTCTTCCATACAAATTTAAGTATTCCTCTACATAATTCTTTATGCACAGTACCTTCAGTTGCCCATTCATTTAAAATTGTTAATTTTTTTGTCAGTTCCTTAAATGCTTATATATTTCATACCCTATTCCATCTGGTCCTGTAGCTGAAGCTATATTTACTTGTCCTAACACTTTATTTAGCTCATTTAAAGAAACCTCCTTTTCCAGCTCTTTATTCTCATTTTCTGCTAACTCGTTTACTTTCCATGTTTTTTCTCTACTTTCTTTTTCTTTAAACATTTCTTGTACATACTGTACTTCACTATAATTTTTCCTGAGTTCTTTCTATTTCTCCTTTGACATTTTTTTATTTCTCTAATTACACTACCATCTTCCTTTACTAATCTGTTTAAATAACTTGATACTTCTTTTTTTCCTTGTGAAAATATCTTTGCTTATATAACAGTTCTTGTGTTTTTTCTTGATTTCTTTCATTTAATTCTTTTTCTTTGTCAACGTACTTATTTGTTTTTTATATTTTTCTTTCTCTATTTTTTCATATAATATTGCCACTGTAAAAACATTTTATATATGTCCTTAAATTTCATCCACCATTCAGACCAATTTTTATAAAATGTTCTCATAGTAATATGACCTCACCACAACTACATTACTAATCAATTTCCTTCTTCATTCCATGCTTTCTCATTTATCCATTTTATTCCTTTGACTACTTTTATTATATCCCTTATTTTCCTTTATCTCTAGCCATATTGTAAGATGATCAGAAACTATCCCTTTTCTCCTATAACTAAACCTTCTGATACTATAAAATAATCAGTTTCAGTTCTATACATGCCCCTTTTGTAAGTAAATGAATTTTTGTCTCAAAGTTTTAACTTACCACATCTTATAACTTCTAACATTTGTCTTAATATAACTTCTGTTCTTTTTATGCTTGCCTCTTAAATCACAATTAAAGCCTCATGTTATAATATTCATATTTATTACTGCATAGTCTAAAATATGATGAAGTAAGCTTTAATTTTCTTTACAATTAGTATAAGTATATAATTTTATATTTCTATATACTTGTTCTTTCCAATTTAAATATGCAATGGTTAATCTTCCCATGTTTGCTAAACTTACATCTAATATCTTTACTGTAATTCTACAGAGTATGGCTATTCCAAAACAGCTCTCATTTGCCAAATTCCAGATTATCTGTCTCCCCCTTAGTTTCTCTGTTTGTAATCTTTCATTTGTTAAAAATCTTGTGTCTTCCAATATAATTACATCTACATTACATGTATTACACCACTCCAAAATCCCTATTTGTTGTACTATATTCTTTATACTATTAACATTTACAGAAAGCACTCTAAAAATCATGTTCCCTTTTCCTTAGATTCATGGTTTCATAAGTTCATAGCTAATTACTACACTAGCTTTTTTAAGAGGCCATTTTAAGCATAGCCAATTTCTCTCCCAAAGGTGAGAATCAAACACTGTACCTTGTGTCTGTGAGTCAAACACTTTATCCTTTACACCAACCTTGGATCATTGGTTGTATACATTATTTTTTTATCTGTTTCCTTTCTTCTTTCTTTTGTACTTATCCCTTTAAATTTTCTTCTTTTTTACCCTTTTACCAATAGATTTTTTCTTTTATTATCTCTCATTTTATGTCTTCTTCATTGTTTATTTGAGAACTTTCTACTATGTCCTCTTTATTACTTTTTTCTCATCTAGGTTTTCTTCTATTTCTACTAATTCTACAATTTATTCTCTTTGTTCAGTTTCTTCTCTTTTTCCTTACTGTTATTTTCATTTTTTGCAATCCATCCACAAATGTCTAATTTTGTTACATTTATAACATTTCAATTTACATTTTTTTGCATAATGTCCCATTCCCCACAAATATAACAATTTATTTTATCACGGTTACTTATCAAATGTCTTTTTTTCTACACAAAAAAAAATTTTGGGTTGTCCCCGGTATTTTACAACACCTCTAGTCCCCTCCACATTTATCATATTTGGTATATGCATCATTTTTTCCTGTTTCTATTTTTAATACAGTATTACAGTCCCTTCCACCAGTCCATAAGGTCCTTTTGTCATAAAATTTTGCAATATCCAGGAGTTCTTTACATAAAGTTTGAATGCCCTTTCAAAGTCTCTCTTTCCTCCTATGTTCAAAATTGTACATGCATTTTCTTTTTTGGTTCCCTGTTAAATGCTTTTATCACATACAAATTCCATGGGTTACCGTCTTTCTTTTTTCATATTTCCCAAGAAAATTTTCCATTGAAAAAGCAGTCTCGAATATAATGTCTTAAAATGTCTCTTTGTTAATGAGAATAAATGCTGTTACCTCATATGCTTTTACACCTAAATGTACTATTAAATTGTTTAAAACTTCATACCTGTCCATTTCTGTTTTCTGTGCTTTGGATCTTTACCATGTTCTTCCATTTTATTATGCCTTCTTTTCTGCTACTCCCCTTTTGCCTTCTTTTATTTTCTGTGCATATGTTTATTTTGCCATCTCACCACTGTTCTTCAGGGTTCTCTCTGCAGCCTCCTTTTGTATTTTCTCCATAGTGCCCCCCCCCCCGGAAACAATTCCTTCATTTCATTTTCTGCCTCACTCTGCATCACAATTTCTTTAAGTAAATCATCCTGCAACCCTCCCAACTGGAGGGTAGTTATTATATACCCATCATTTTCTGATTCATCTGCATCAAACAGATTTCTTTGAAACATCTCTTGAGAATCCTGCAAACATTCTCCTGTCTTGATATTTGCTTTTTCTTCCATTTATGTCACCACTCCATTATCTTCTTCTCTCCCATCTGCCTCCGAGTTTCTCTAGTCCACCTCTACACCTTGAATGGAAACAGGAGCAGGAAGTGCTCCTGCAAAATGTGTCCCATTCACAACATAAACAAGTAGAGGTCCTTCATTTTATGAAAACAAACACCTCCAATTCTCCAAAAATAGTAACTTTGAATACACAAATACTGGAACACAACACAAACAGTGAACTGTTTGATGAATCTTTTAATTCTGGTACCTCGGCCTTCGCCTTCTCCTGGAATACACTTTAAAAGATCAAACAACACCCCTTTTATACCACATCCAATTAAGTGATTAATTCACCCTGTTTAAACACTTTATCAATTAACTCAACCATAAGTTTTCCTTTTGAAATTTCCGACTTCATTCTTATAATGATTTCTGACTTCATTGAGTGTAAATGTAGAGCAAGATACGGTTGCGGAATCTAATGGACTTGCTGGCAATTCTGGGCAAAGTCCGACACAGCAAAAGGGAAGAGGGCGCCGTTTTCAGAACAAGGGAAGGAGAAGATGACAACTTGGGGGAAATAGATAGACTTGGAAACAGCAATTCTAACTTTGGCGGATTAAATTTTGGTGAGGTGCAGCGCAACCATGGACTAATTGACATTTTTTGTTCGCCATGTGATGGAGGTGAGAGTTACAACATTTTGAACCTGTCTGACTGTAATATTACTAAGTTTGCAGAGCAGGTCTTATTTAAAGGCACAAAGTTTGTTCCAGTACGTTTTCCTTCTCTGGCGGACATTTCTCTTGAGGTCAGGGAATTTTGTAAGAAACTACATTTAAGAGAATTTTTTTCTGATAAAAAAAGCATTGTTAGTGTTGGTGATATGGTCGAGGGCAGTGACAATTTAGATAATTCTTTAATGAATATGACACTGCATGAAAATGATCTAGTTGATATATATTTACAAGATGATGTTTGTTTGAATGGGAATGGGTTTGTATTTAACACTGGATATGGCAGGTTAACTGTTCCTAAAGTGCCATATAAAAGTAATTTTATTCCACCGAAGAGGAGTATAGCAATTAATGTATTTGAAAGGACATTGTTAAAAATGTTAGAGGAAGAACATGAAAAATTTCGCAGAGGGAAGAAAAAATACAATTTAAGCAGGGATGAGTGGAAAGCCTTATCTGATTTAAAAAAGTCTAACAAACAGTATGTGTTTACTCAGGCGGATAAAGGTGGGAACTGGGTTATTTTACCCAGGGAAAATACAATTCAATTGCTTTGGATTTGTTGTTGGATGTGAACACATATATTGAATTGTCTTCTAACATGTGTAAAGAGTATAACCTACTGTTATTAGAATTATTGGAGAGAGGAGAAAGGTTGGGCTTCCTTTCATCTGCTGATGTCAAAGGATTGTATGTTAAAAATCCAAAAAATGCTAGATTCTTCATTATTCCTAAGGTACACAAGGACATCAGGAACCCACCGGGTCGTCCTATTGTTTCTGGCAAAGGGGCTTATTTGCAAAACACTGGGATATTTCTGGATTCTATGTTAAAATGTCACTTAGATAGGGTACAATCCCATGTAAAAAACACAAAGGATGTGTGTATGAAGATAAGAGACATTAATTGGGAGCAGGACTTCTATTGGGCCAGTGTTGATGTAAAATCCTTATGCACTAGCATCAATAAGTATCGGGGTTTGGAAGCTGTAGGAAAAATGTTGGGGGAAGGACCTAGGACCAATTTTATTCTCAATTTGTTGGAATTCTGCCTGACTCATAATTGTTTTGAATTTGAAGGGAGACATTTTTTACAAAAGGAGGGTACGGCTATGGGGGCAGCATTTGCGCCCTCATATGCAATCCTGTTTATGGCCCATTTTGAAAATTGTTTCATCTACCCCCGGGAATTTTTCAAGAACAACGTAATAAAATATGTAAGATTCATTGATGATTTGTTGTTTTTGTGTAGGGGTAATTCAAAAGATTTTGAAGAATTTGTTTCAGGAATCAAGGAAAATTCATGGGGTTTAGATTTTACCTATACGATCGGTGGTAAAAGTATTCAATATTTGGACGTTGAAATATATTTGGGTTTGGACAACAAAATACAGTATAAACCTTTTCAGAAGAGTACAGCAGCTGAAAATTTTTTGCATGCTTCAAGCATGCATAGTGACTATCTCCTTGACTCTTTACCATTCGGAGAATTCAAACGTATTGGTGTCAATACTTCTGAAAAGAGAAGGATTTATAATGAATTTAATAATGTTGAAAGGAAACTCAAGGAAAGGGGTTATTCCAGTGAAAAAATCAGAATGGCCAGAGTTAAGGTGGAACAAGAATTGGGTTTAAGGGGGACCATTAGGAAGATTCGAAGACATGTGAATGAAAACCCAGATACACAGTTGATTAGCTCAGAGGATGAGAGGCCTAGTGATAACTTGTATTTTGTCACCAAATATTCACAATTTTCTAGTATACTAAGGGAGTCAGTAATGAAGTTGTGGCCCATTATCACTGGAGATGATAAGGTGGGAAAACTCTTTCCATCCAAAGTTACCTTTTCTTATAGTAGGTATTCCAATTTGAAGGAAATATTAAATGTTAGGAACACATACAAGGAGAACATTAGAAAGGGAACTTTTAGGTGTGGAAATTGTAAGGTGTGTCCCAGGGTTAAAAGCTTGGATGGCACAAAAATCAATAATGTAGTGTATAGGGCCTTAGAATACTACGATTGCAATTCCACGGGGGTAGTATACATCATAGGATGTGGTTGTGTGAAACAGAGGTGGTATATAGGCCAAACAAGTAGAAGGGTTAAACTTAGAATTCTTGAACATTTGGGAGACATAAAACACAAAAGAATGGAAAGTCCTGTGGCCAAACATTTTTGTGAGCAACATAAGGGGGTCCCTGAGGGATTTATTTTTTGTGTGTTGGGGAAACCTAGTAATTTTGGTAATAAGGTAGGTTTTCATGATAAATTATTAGAAATGGAATCCAGGTTTATTCTCAATTATAAAACATTGTTTCCTAATGGTATGAATATGGAAATTTAAAATTGAAAATTTAAAAAAAACTTTTCCCGAATGAATTTTATGCACATGAATTCAGTATTTATTTGTAATGTTAGCATGTAATAGGCATTTATAGCAAGTGTTATATCATTTTAAGAATATATATGAAATGTATGCTATTTATGAAAAGCATTTATATTGGATTAGTTGAATAAGGCAATATATAAATGTCAGTAGAATGTTCTTATGTTTATGATTTACCATACTTTTATGCAATGCAGTTGGTATTACACTCAATGAAGTCAGAAATCATTATAAGAATGAAGTCGGAAATTTCAAAAGGAAAACTTATGGTTGAGTTAATTGATAAAGTGTTTAAACAGGGTGAATTAATCACTTAATTGGATGTGGTATAAAAGGGGTGTTGTTTGATCTTTTAAAGTGTATTCCAGGAGAAGGCGAAGGCCGAGGTACCAGAATTAAAAGATTCATCAAACAGTTCACTGTTTGTGTTGTGTCCTTCATTTTATGCAAATATTTACATTATTTACAAATATACAAAATAAATTATGAAGATATTTACAACAAAATAAAGTATATTGACATCTCAACAAAAATTTCAAGTCATAAATCTGTCGACCCCCCACTCCTTTTTCCACAACTACCACTTAATTTTTTAAGCATTTTACTAGTATAATCAATATATTTGGAATAATCCATTTGCCATTAAACATAACTTTCTTCACTCTTTGATTCCAAATGACCCAAATAATGCAAAACATTTTCTTGGCTAATCTTCTGATGTATTTTTATCTAAACTTTCATACAATCCATATTCAAGCATATCCATATTTGTTTATAATCTAAATTAATTCAAAATGTTCTTTTCTATTAATATTTCCTATAACTTTCAAACTTTTTTACATTTAAAAAAGCATGATCTGTAATCTGCAGAATGGTTAATAAATAAACTGTCCATATAGGTGGAAGGTGAGTCATCTCTGTCGATTAATATCAATGCCAGCCCCTCTTCCTGGAATGTTTGCTTTCTCCCAACCTTTCTGAAAGTTGGTATGATTCGAGGGGTTGGTTGGGGTGGATTTTGGTTTCTGTATCTCTGTCTTCTCCTTTCAGAGATGGATTTGGTGATGCATCATTGTTGGATTATGATTGTAAACCCCTTATAAGTGACTGTTGAGGTTTCAAGACATATAATTACAACCATGTAAATATTGATGAGAGGTACTTTGAACTTTTCAGCAAAGGTTTTACCTTTGTGCCTAGGACTAAGACTGAGATTAGTGAAGTGTTTATTGAACTAAAATTATATGTTCATAAACTCAACTTGAAATTGCTGTTTGGAGAACACAATGTTACAAACAATATTCATTGTAGATTTACTCGAAGGAGCACTTTCAACCCACCCCTACATCCTACACTACAACTTTTTGAAAAGTGTTGTGAAAGGGATGTCAGGAACTTATATAATACACATTTTGGTTTCATGGCATAATTTGACCCAAATTGATCAGATGTATTAAAATAATTGATTAACCAGAAGGAAATTAGATTAACAAAGCCAGACTAAGGTGGAGGCACTGTTTTGATGGATGCAATTGATTATACTAGTAAAATGTTTGAAACCTTAATACATTACAATATGTTAGGATCTCCATCAGCATAATTAATTTGGCATATTATAAGTTTGATGGCTTTTTACATGATTTATTCGATAATAATATTATTGATTAGAATTTGTTTAAATATCTAAAGCTGATTTTCCAGTGACACCAGATACTTTCAGTATTCCGAAGATAAATAAAAAGGAGTTAAATCACCCAATGTGTCCAATTGTGATCACCTCTGGCTCAAAAATGTCCCCCCTTGCTGTTTATGTTGATGGGACACTCAAAGCTTTTTTAGTAGCTATCCCTATATCTTAAAAGATTCCTGGGATTTTTTTTAATCTTAAGCAAGAATTTTACAATTAAAATTTTTTAATAATTACAGTTGATGTAGTAGATCTTTTTTCTTGCACCCCACATGAAACATGGCTCTATTGGTTTAGGGAAGTCTGTCATAGTATCAATAGTTTATTTAAACAAGACACTATTATGTTAGGTGATTTTATCAAAACTATCTTGAGCAATAATTACATTTATTTTGAAGGTAAATATTTAGGTGAAGGGTGTTGCCATGGATGCAGCCTCTGCTCCCCTTCATGCAAATCCTGTGTTATGGTATTGAGAGCAGAATATGATTTTTAAATCCAGATTTAAGGAAAGTGTTTTTTTTTTAAGATTTTCAGCTGATATACTTATTCTGTGGAAGGGTACCAAGTTGCATTTTGATGAATCTGTTAATTTTTTAGGGGCAACTTCTGAATTTTTCAAATGTACATTTACTTATGCATTTGAAAATATTGAATACTTAGATGTTATGATTGTAAAAGACACACTGAGATGTTCCAAGCTGTACAGGAAACCTACTTTTTCAAATAATATTTTTTCGTATCAGCAGTAATCATCCAATGTTTCAGAAGACAGGGACTTCTTAAAGGACAAATGGTATGATCATCTAGGCTAACTTCCAAAGACACTCAGTTTTTTATTGAGATAGAGAAACTCCAGAATAAGATTTTAGAAAGGGGGTACTGTCAGGACATGTTAGACGAAATTAGATATGAAGCATTCCAAAAAAGAAAAGACTGAGTATTTTTAACTATTAGGTATTGGTCTTTCTTATGAAAAGAAGACTTATACCAAAGAACCTAACATATATGAGGGTAAAAGCTTAGATAACTATGAATTGACCTTGGCTATCAAGTATGGCAATGGAAGCGATCAAGTTAAACAAATATTAATTAATAACTAGAATTATATTAAATATGATGGTCGTTGTAATAAACTCCTATGGGATCAGCCTAGATTGATCCACAAATGACAATTTAGAGTAAAATTTAGAGTGTGGTAATGAAAAATCCCAAACAAATAAACCCAATACAGGCAAGAAAAATGTGGTGCATGCCCTTATTGCAAATATATATATGAAGGGCACAGTGTTATGTTAAAGTTTACTAAATTTGAATTTAAAATGAATGGGCATTTTGACTTTAATAGCTACGGAGTTGTTTATTTAGCTCTTTGTGACTTCTGCCATACATACTGTGTTGGTAAGACTGAGCATTTGCTGAAGAAGAGAATCTCTAAGCACTATTATGATATTAAGAAATGCAATACCAATAATGTGTTATATAAACATAAGCTGAAATGCAAAGATAACCCTGTCTTGACTGGGTTCAATCTAGAACCCCAGATAAATCTAAATATTAATTAAGTAACCAGTTTTTCTATTTCTTTAGGTATTATATATATATATATATATATATATATATATATATATATATATATACAGTTCCACTTCATATGATAAAAGCTCATAACATCTAAATTCAAAACAGCAAGACCAAATGATCGAAAATCCAAAAAATCTAAAGCTCATAACATCAAATCTCAAAACACTGAAAACTACAAAGCAACCATAAATAACATCTCACACACTATTTACTACGTTTATGCAGGGGGCAAGCCCCCCTGCACCCCCCATGTGGGGGGCTCTGCCCTGTACCCCCCGTAAATTAAATATACCAACTCCGAGGTTGCACTACAGTGGGGGTTTTTTCCCTCACTGTAGTGCGAACTCGGAGTTGGTATATTTAATTTACGGGGGGTGTGGGGGCAGAGCCCACCACATAGGGGGTGCAGGGGGGGCTTTCCCCCATGCATAAATGTAGTAAAACCTCTGTGTGATGTTATTTATAGTTGCTTTGTAGCTTTCAGTGTTTTGAGATTCAGTGTTATGAGTTTTAGATGTTTTGGGTTTTAGATGTTGTGGTTTAGATGTTATGAATTTACATGTTATAGGTTTTCGATGCTTTCAAGTGGAACCTTATATATATATATATATATATATATATATATATATATATATATATATATATATATATACACACACTTGACAAATAGGCTATTCTTCCCATCTATATAAAGTTAATTAAGTGACGTTTTTATTATAAGATAATCTGTATTTAGTCCATTTAATACTCAACTCTCTGAGTTCCTTTAAACTTTTTATCCATTTTTCTCTAACAACTTCAGTTGGTCCACAAATAATTCCTAATACCAAAATTGTACCCATCCCAAACATAATTTCCTTTATACTTCCTTTATACTTCTTCAACTCCAAATCCCTTACATTTATTACAATTTAAACACATTCCTAAGCTTTGTAAGCAGTCATTTATTGTAACAATTATTTCTTCCATCATTTTACAATTCTTAGTTACAAGAATCATATCTCCATATGACATAACTGGATATTCAATAACTTAATTTTGTATAAACTCGTACAGTTCATAACCATAGCAAAAAAAACACTACTTATAGTACATCATTGTTTCAATCTTTTGTTCATTTTTATTTCCTCACTTAACCATCCATTTACTAATACTTTAATGTTACTGCTCTTCTATACTGACTGAATTACTTTCTGTATTTTTCCACTTGAATATTTTTTTTTTCAAATCTCCCCATAATTCTTATAGGTTCATAGGTGTTTACTAGGCTAATGACCACAAGGGCCTTTTTAAGCCTAGCCATGCATCCCATATCTCTGACAAGTTCTGATACCCTTGATAAGTGTAAGCAGGGGCTTGAGAGATGAAACATTTACAAGCTAGGGCCTGGAAGATGAGCCATTTACAGATTGCCTGCATCCATTAGAGACATAGGTGCCAAACCAGGGATGAATTTCCTGTTCCCCATCCAGCTATCTAGGTTGCACTTGAATTGGGTTAGGGAGGAACTCTGCTTCACGTGGATGGGGAACCTGTCTTCATGGTCTGTTTTATCAAAAGTGGTATTTCTATCACCTATTAATATTTTCCCTTTATTTCCTTGTCTTATATCATCTACTATTTCCCTGACAATCATTAACATCTCCTGACATCCTCTCCATTTAATACCATATATATTATCCTCTAAAACTGTATTCATCTTATTTTCTATTCATGTTTATAAAATCTTCATAAAAATCTTGTAATCTGTATTATTTAAAACCACCGGTCTCAGATTTATTTCTCTGTTTTCTCTTTTTTTCCATATAAATTTCATTATACCATTAAATATTTGCGTGTATCAAATACCGTCTTATAATCGTTCATTCATTACAGATATACATTTTTCTTTTTGCCAAAAATCCATATTCTTATACATTAAATAACTTATACCATCTGCACCTGCTGCTGAATTAGTACTTTCTTCATTACTAAATCCAGTTCTGTCATAGTAATCTGGTTATCTACATCCTTATTCATGCTTTCATTAAACTGCTTAACATTCCATTCACTATCTTTAACTCTTTTTTTCTTACTGTCTTAACAAATTGCACTATAATATTCATAATTTCAGATTTTTTGCCATCACCCCTTCCTCATCTCTCATTGCCCTAATTGCACCACTGTCTTCTTTAACCTTTACAAACAGAAATGGTGAACATTATTTTTAACCTTGGATAAAATACCTTTGTTTATACAATAATGCTTTTATTTTCTTTTTATTCTTTTATATATTTCTGCTTCTTTTATATATTAATCATTTTCATTTCTCTCCAAAAACTCCAATGTCTTATTCTGTAACACCATATATTCTTGTTTTTCTTTTCGTCTTAATACATTTTCCCATTTTAAATACTCTGATTTATAATTTTCTTGCAGTATTAACCACCATTCTGTCCAGTTCAAATATCTATCTCTCATAGTTATAGTTAAGTGTTCTTTCCACAATTGTAACATATTTTTCTTACCATTTTCATACCAGTCTACCTTGTTAATCCTTTTAATTCCCTTTCTAGTTTTTATATGTTAACTTTTCTCTTCAATTTCTATCCATATAGCCATATGATCTGAAAATTCTGTCTGGACTTTTTTCTTCTGTCTTAAACTTTATACTATAAGAAACTACAAAATTGTTGATCTTAGTTCTGTTATTTCCTCTTCTGTATGTATATTTATTTAAATTATATAATCTTAATCCACACCTCAAAATTTCATTCATAACTCTTTTATACGTTGTCAATCTTTTTTATTTTCCTTCAATCACAATTAAAATCTTCTGCTATTATAATAATCAGCTGACAATTATATAATCAAATATTTCTTTAAACGTATTTCCCTTTCTTTATAAGTCACATGTCCATAATGCTATAATCCTACAAACTTTCTTCTCCCATCTAAAATCTACTACAGTTAATCTTCCCTGTCTAACTAAGGTAACATCTAATACAGAAATACCTGTATTACATAATATTGCAACACTTGAACAAGTTGCATTTCTCAAATTCCAAATTATACCCCTCTTCCATAAATTCTCTGTTTGTACTCTCTCTCGTTAACCCCCTAACATCTTCTAACATAGTTATATCTACCTCACAGTTATTATACCATTCCAAAATACCAATTCTGCTAACTAAACTTTTAATACTATTTACATTAACTGATAACATTCTAAGATTATTAGCTTCTCTTCTCCTTAATCTAAATGAAATTATTTTACCACTACTCATTTCTTCCTTTTTTTTTACTTTCGTACCTAAATCTTGTATCTTCATTTTTCTTCCACTCTCTTCCCTATAGATTATTTTACTTTCCATTCAGTTTCTTTATTATCACTTGCATCTGATTCTAATTCACACTCAACCTCTTTTATCTTATTTGCTTCAATACGTTGCATTTCCTCCAATATTATCAAAGCATTTTCTTTTTTATTTCTGTCATGTAACTTTAATTTCCAACTTTCTTCTTCATCTTTCTTTTCTCCATTGACTTCCTTATTACCCTTTTCCTTTATACTTTCTCCTTTTTTCACTTTTATTGCTATTACATCTTCTAGCATCATGACCAAAAGGCCCACACCCATTTTTTTCACAATTACCCACAAAATGACCTTCCTTCCCAAACCAAAAGAAAAAAAAAATGTTTTTCGTTGACCCCAATATTGAGCCACCATTCTATTGTCCACAAACCTGTATTATTGTATATTTTCAAAATACCTTTCACTTCAGAACAGAATGTTTTTAACAAATAAACTCTTACAGTCTCTGCATCAGTCTCTGCATGGAATTGTATATTCACTTTCTTTTGAGTATTTAAAAAAAGGCCTGAATAACATATTTATTCCAGGGAGACATGACGATTTTTTTTTTTTTTTTTTTGCTCAAATCTTCCCAAAAAAATCTTTAGTCCCATAGCAGTTTTAAAAATAAAGCACAATATGCCTGATTTTTAATTAAAATGAAAGCTCTTGTCTTGAGCTTTTGTCCCCAAAGGTACAACTGTCTCAGATATCATACCTATCCAATGTTTTTTCTTATTTGCCCTCAATACGTACTATGTACATCTGCTTATCTGAACTCACATTCTTCTTTTCCTTATCTTTTACACTCCTTTTCACAATGTCCACAAATGAAATCTTCTCCATACTGCTTTCCTCCTCTTCCTTATTCTGCTCCATCGCTTCTCACCACAGCAATTCATTCCCACTCTCTGGTTCCCTCTCATCAATTAATCCTTTAAAAAATTATCCTGCAGCCTTCGGACTGGAGGGTTGTAACTGCAATCCCTTCTGATTTCCATTTCTGCACTCCCGATTGCACAAACATCTTTGCCTGTAACAACTCTTCTAAATCAGCATATAACTCCATAAGTTGCTTTTCTTCATTTATTTGAAGATCAGCAATTGCTTCAACCTCCAGAATGCTTTTCTCCATGATTGCGTTGCTCTCCCAGCTGCCACTATGCCGGGAATGGAGCATGCACAAGTTAATGCTTGTTGTGGCAGTTCCCCTATGCCCTAGCCAAATTTTGCATAACAGTACAAAATACCACCTTAAGTATCTTCTGAAAAGAGGCTACTAGCCTAGAATGAACAACCCACGCTATAAAGTATAAATAAAATAAACAACTGATGTCTTAAGACTACAGACTTTGTGGAGGCTTCACTTAGTTTTGTGTTATAGCTCTACACTTTAAGTTCAAATCTTCACTCATAATTTCTGTTTTCTTACTATTTAGTAATAGCAATGCCCTTACAATAATTTGTAGGACAATACTAGATTAAATGGAGTGACATACTAACTGCATTCCTTTTGAAGAAATACTTCTTAAGTACTTATTGCACAATAACTTCACTCATCTGGTTTGTGCGCCCATACAGCTGCATGTAGCTTTGTAAATACTAACACCACCACTGATATAAATGCTCCTTTAAGGAATTCAGATCACTATTAATGTCCTTTCATATCACTGTTGTAGTTTTCCTAACAGAAGAGATCTTCTGCCATGAATAGCCCAACTTTCGGCCAGTATACCAAAGCCTTATTATTACAGGCACAATATGTCACACATATGCTCCCTATGCAAGGCATATGGCATTAAGGTGACATATGGTTACACACATTCAGAACTGTTTTACTGCTAGTCCGAACGTCAATGAACGTCAGTGAGAATGTCTTTCTTCTGTGATGGTTACCAAGCGGGCTTTTTTTTCTAGATAATTGCCCCATTGGGGTTTCTCCTTATCTTCCTTTTATTTAGTATTGATTGGTTTTATGTAATCCAGAAAGGGAAAATGTCAGTATGGGAGGCAGATTCCCCATAAAGATCATCATGACCAGTGCCTCATTTGTTTGGGTGCTTCCTGTGACAATATGCAGTGTTTTATCTGTCAAGCTTTTGTTCCTAAGACCCTGCATAATTGTATCTATTTATTTTGAAATCCAGTGTTTGAAGCTGTTGGCTCAAGGTGCTTTGGTGAAGTCTTCCAGTCCTGAGGGCCAGACATTATAAAAGAAAAAAGGCCAAGAAACTTAGGTCTGATATGGCTGTTCTCCAGTCTCCCACAGATGTCCCTCTTGAGGCTGATGAAAGTTCTGAGCTTAGTCCATTGGTTGCTTCGGATTTCTCTGTTCTGACCCAGTTGGAGGCTGGCATGGATCTGACTTCTCAATCATCTTCGAAGACTTTACAAACATCTACTGTAGACATTGAGGTGTCCAAGTAGGATTCCACAGATTTAGTGAGGGAGGAGTTCCTACTATGCTTATTAAGTGTCGACAAGGGTTTGACTCCCTAGAGTGTTTCATGCAGACATTTTGCAGAAAACCAGTTATATGTCCCCTGCAGCTACACATCCCCAGTGTGAATGGCAGGATTTTACTTAGGTGGTGTTTAATGCTTTGATGGCTTTAAAGCCTTCTCAAGGGGTGGCTGTCTGCTCCTCCCTGGTCTTCCACTCCAAGACTCAGGGGAACTGGATTCTTCTGATGAAGATCAGGGCTCCGGGTAAGAGTCCTTAGCCTACCCTTTTCTTATTTCTTCCCCCTTGGATTACAGTTCAGAGGAAGAGGATTCTATTAGTCCAGATTCTCCCTTAAAAGAAATCTCTTTTCACCTGTATGATGGAATTCTTTAAGTGGGATTGCTCTCAGGTTTCTGATATCCAGAAAAGGTATTATGAGCCTCTTTAGATGAAGTCACCCAAACCTTCTGTTGTTCCCCATTTTTGCTGCCATCTTGGATACCTTTTCAGCAGCATCTGTGACCCCTATTTCTCAGCCCCTAGCTCCTTTGGATAATAAAAATCTTTTTAGTGCTGCTCCAGCTGACCTTTTCAAGTCTCTTCAGGATAAGGGCAAGGCCTTGTAGGTGTTGAAACATATTTTTCTTTCTCCTATTTCAAAATTTCAAAGGAATTACCCTTCCAAATTTTCTTTTGTTCGCAGGCAGTCTTCCCCTCTGCCCAAGGGTAAAAATGGTTGTAGACATATGCCTCCTGCTAAGTCTACTCAAACACTTACTTCCCAGAAACCTTCTTTTCAGGACAAGCTGGGTACTATTTGACAGTTTGCTTCCCCTTTCCCTTGATGGGTCCCTTTATCCCTTCATATGTCCCTTCCAAACCGATTGAGAATCACAGCAGACTCTTAGGTTCTATCTGTTATTCTCCAGAGGAATTTCATGGTTTGGAAATCCCTTTCTCCCTTTTTGGGCATCCCTCAACCTCCTTGGGAACAGCTTCCTTGTTTCCCCAGAGGTGCTTCATTCTGTTTTGGACCAGGGCAGCCTTCAAGTCATAATCTTGGCCTAGGTAGGGAGGGATTTTTACTCCACAATGTTTCTGGTTCCCAGAAACGTGGGCAGTTAGAACCAGTTCTGGACCTTTCCCAGCTCATCACTTTTTTTAAGATTCATCCTTTTGGATGCTGTCTCTTCAAATCTTATTTCCTCCTCTTCTTCCCCAGACTTTTCTGGTCTTTCTTGATCTCAAGGATGCCTTCCTTCATATCCAAATCCATCCTTTTTTCAGAAAAGTTTTACATTTCTCTGTTTTGCCCTTTGGCTTCTGTGCTGCCCCAAGGAAATTCACTAAATGCCTCATTCCTGTGATTCCCTTTTGCAGCATAAGAGGAGTTCATATCTTTACTTAACTGGACAATCTGCTCATTCAAGCTCCCTCCATTGAGGCTCTGCTTCAAGATCTCTAGTTTACTGTTTTCCTGTTACAGAGTCTGGAATTCACCATAAACTTTCAAAAATTACCTCTGATTCATTCCCAGGATCATATTTCCCTTAGTTACAGGATCTAGATCATCCCCATGCTGGCAAACGTGCCTGCCCAAGGCCCTGTCTATTATTAACTTTTTTCTAGTCTCTTCTTCCTCTGAAGTCAGTCATAACCACAGACTTTCTCAGGGCCCTCACATTCATGGCTTCCACCATTCCCATGCTTCCTGTGGCCAGGCTGCATATGAAAAAGCTACAATCAAGTCAGTGTGGCTTCAACATTGCCACTGCCTGGACTTCCCAGTCATCTTCTGCCCTTGTCTCAAGCTTGAGCTTCAGTGGTAGAGTCATCAACTCACTCTCAACTTAGGGCTATATTTCCAAGCTCCAGCCCCAACTCAAGAGCTTTTTACAAATGCCTCAGACAAGAGATGGGGGTACCTCCTTCAGCTCTATCAAGGTTCAGGGTCTCTGGCCTCTACATCAGATGTTAGACCACATCAACATAAAGGAGATCAGGGCCCTGCTTCTAGCTCTTCAGTCTTTTCATTCCCTATTTCATATTCGACCCCTCAAAGTTTTCACAGACAACACCATTGTGATGTGGTATGTCTACAAGCAAGGGGAAACAAGGTCTTATCTTCTTTGCAGACTAGCTCTTCAGGTCTGGGATCTTGCTGTCCAGTATCAGGTGATTCTTCAAACATTTTACATCTCCTTGGAGCACAATCTAGTGACAGACTCTTTGAGCAGGTCCAGCACACAGGCTTACAAAGCAAATGGATGCTTCAAAGAGATTAGTTCCTGGACATTGTCCATCGGTGGGGTATTTCTCAGGTAGATCTTTTTGATTCCCCTCTGAACAGACAACTTCCTCTGTTCTGTTCCAGAGCTCCAAGTACTCTGATTTGGAAAGTGGATGCCCTGCCTTTTCCTTGAAATGGGGTGTTTCTCTATGCCTTCCCTCCCCTTCCTCTGCTTCTGAGGGTCTTGCACAAGATCAGGCAAGACTCCTCCAAAATCTTGCAGGTGACTCCCTTTTGGCCTAGACAGCACTGGTTCCCCTTCTTTCTCCCTTGGCCAGGGGCAGTCACCACAAGTTACCTCACAGGGTGGACCTTCTCACCCAAGACACAGCATCTCTTATCCATCCTCACTTGTCCACTCTTCATCTGACACTGCGGGTGGTAGGGTTTTGATCCCTTTTAGGCACCTCTTTTCGGAGGACGTGCTTCAGGGCATGCAGGAGGCAAGGAAATCCAGTACCAGAAAATCATATTTGTCCAAATGGAAAATATTTTCTTTCTCTGGCCTCTCTCAAAACCAGGATCCCTTATCTGTGCAGGTTCCTATGGTTCTCTTTTATTTGTTCTTGAAAAATTGACTCAGGCACTTTTAGAGCCTGCTGCTTCAGCTTCTTCACAACATTGTACTTGGAAGACATTCTTCTTTTAGCCCTCACTTCAGCTATGAGTGTGTCTAAGCTTTAGGCTGTCATGGCTGTTCCTCCTTTTTATTTTTTCATAGAGACAGGGCTAGGCATCTGGTGGTGTAAACCTTGGCTTGAGATGACTGTCACTGCTGAAGTGACACCCCGACCCCATGTGCAAAATGGGAAAAGGGGTTGAAGATGGATGGACAGCCGGATAGAGACAGGGTGTCACCTTCTACTAATCCTTCTTTTATGCTCCAGGCGGTCATTGAGTTGTCTTTTAATCAGTCTATTCATCTTCCTTTTTTTTTCTTTCTCTGCATTCTGTCAATGAGAAGGTTCTTCACACATTGGATTAGCATAGACAGCTCAGATATTATTTGGATAAAACTAAAGATATTCGTAAATCTGAGCAGATTTTGGAGGTTGGTTGTTTTTAAGCAAATCATCACATTCCAGATTTCTAAGGCTATTTCTTTTTGCTATTCTTTTCATGGTAAATGCCTTTCCTCTTCAGTTAAGCTCATCCTTCCAGAGCTTCTGCTTCCTGTGGAGCCTTTTTCAAGGGGCTGGATACCAATTCCATCCTTGAGGCTGCAACTTGATCCTCTGTAGGAATTGCAAATTGGATGTTATCTCATGGGCTACAGCTGGCTTTGCCAGGGCTATACTGTATGGGTTTATACATCAGGGCCTTCCTCCTTCCATGTTTCTTCATGAACTTTTGTACTGTCCTTTCTGTTAGGAATATTACAACAGCTATATGTAAGGACATATTGCAGTTGTGTAAAATCTTGCCATAACAGTAGATGTCTTTCTCTTCACTGCTGCAGTATTTGCTTCCTCTGCTCTACCCTGTTCTTCTTGTTTTCCTGCCCGAGGGGTTCTTCTTTCTTATCTCCTTCTGAATGCACATGTTCTTCCTTGTCCCTAGGGACATTCTGTTCCTCCTGGAGGTTTTTCAGTTCTGAATGTGTGCATCCATATGTCACCTTTATGCCTTACGCCTTGCGCTGAGAGCATACGTGTGACATATGGCTCCTGTAGATACTAAGGCTTTGGTATAATGGCCAGATGTTGGGCTACCCTTGGCAGGAGATCCTTTCTGTTCGGAATACTGCATCAGTGAACATGGTTAAGACTTTACACAACTGTACTTTTTCTTTTTTATCTTTTTTACATCAACCTAACAGCTGCTGGAAGACGCAGAAGATGACTACACTATGTATTTGTGATTTTCTTTGTAGAAAACTATTGTTTGTGATGAAGAGTCTCATCATTGTTGCGCATATTTCTATTCCTACTCTTGTGTAACAATGTTGTTGAAATCTACAGTCCTGTTGTAACTAAGTGTTCCAGTGGTCTACTCCACTTTTGAGAAAAGAGCCTTAGTTGAATCATGCATTATGCAAATCTTGTCATAAAAGTGATATATATATATATATATATATATATATATATATATATATATATATATATATATATTCTTTTTTTTAAATTCTGTACTGTAGTAAGCAAAGCTAAAAGCAGTAAAACTACATGCAAGCAAAAGAAGGCAAAAGTTGCCCCAGCTGCACAGACACAGGGCATCCATCTGCACCACGAGGGACCTACGTTCTGGACCAGACTTGAGCCACTAGTAGGAACAGCTGGTAGGGCGGATAGGATGGCACTGCCAATGGACAACTTTATCTTTCCTACCCTGAAAAGGATGGCTTAGGGGAACCCTGTGCCTTTGCAGTCTCTGCTGAAGCTTCAAGGGTCATCTCATGGTAACCAGTGGGACACTGGCGAAGTCCTGACTTCACTGCAATGGCCACTCCCATAGGTAAGGACCTTTGCTGATCTGCCACATGTATGATGACTCCAGTCTCCATGCTTATAACTTCCTATTACCATGTTCACTTCCCAGGTCTAATACTGTAGAACCTCAAGGTCGACTTCCTGAGGAGAAGGGAGGCCCAGCCAGCTAAGGGTACCATCTTGACGGTATGAAACTAGTAAGGAGAGAAAGGGATCCAGATTTGTATGAGACTATAAAAGGGTCAGTTGGAGAGTGCAAAAAATGAATAAACTAAAGTCACATACAGTATCTAGTAAATGTAATTTCGAACAGTCACTGTTACATTAGTTCAAGCAGAACAAAAAAAGGCATATTTAATTATGCTAGTGGACAGATTAAATCTGTATAATTTGAATGATCTTTAGTAAGTGATCCCAACATTTTAGTTAAAATCTTTAATTAGATGTTTGGCATTCCTTCTACTTAATGGTCGCACTTGGAAACCTGCCTATCCCTGACTGTGACATGCCGACCAACACTTAGTAATTTTTTCACTCTCAGTGTTTAGATGCCCTAGTATCATAAAGAATGTGCCAGAACAACTGCACAATAATATGAACCCAATAACCTTATCAGCATTACCGGGAAAGTGTTTTAATGCATGCTTTATCCATTTATTACAGCCAATAGGGACATGCTGTGGTATGTATGCTGGACTATGCAGCAATCTAGGGCTTCTCACAGATCCCCTCTTAGGTATTATATATGCAGCAGTGCCACACAGGGTAGGCATTATAATAATGGTCCAATGGTGTTATAAGCCTCCACCCTGGAAGATCAGTTAGCGTTCAACATTTAGATCAGTGTTGCAGTCGTTTAAGCTGTTTGGGCCCTTCCTCAGTGAATAGCCAGCTTTCAAAGCCTTGGGGAGCATCCCAGGCATTCTAACTGTCAGGAGCTTGACAGAAGCTCCAATAAAAAGAGATTTAGAGTGACAGTTTAGTCAGAGATTTTTTTGCTGCATTAGTGCACTCCTTTGGTGGGTCCCATGGAACTTTGGTCAGCTAGGGATCCTTCAGTTATGGGCATATATGTTCCCATTAGGGAAACCTTCCACTAAAATTTATTTTTTCTGAGGAAAACCTGTGATTTCTGACTGAACTGTGGTGTTTGCCAGGAAACAAAATGTTTTTGTGGACTGGCACTGCATCTCTAAGGGAGTGTGTGTATGACTGCTGATGAGAACTTTGTGTAAAAAAAAATTGTACTTTTTGACAGAATTTTCATACGGGTTGTGTATGTTTGTGTTTCAAAGGCAAGACACTGTGCTTTTGGGGGACTATCAATGGTTTACTTATCTCAGTATTACTTGTTCTCCACTTTACTTTACTTTTATTGTCCAAGCTGTGATAACCACCTTTTAGGTCTCATTCTCAGCTTAGTAATGGAGCAGCTACCAGTTTCTGCAGTTTTACCTTCCCCTATCCACAGGAAGAAGAATGTTGTTACAGAGTATGTGGGTCTCAGGCTGGTTCCTGATCCTATTCATTCAGTCCAGCCCATCTAACTTCTGTGTTCTCGAGCTGCTTGTCAGAGCCAACTTGTTAGAATTAAGACATTTTCTCCCATCATGCTCTAAGTCAAAATCGAAGTCAAAGTAAACTTTATTGTCGATCAGATATACACAACAGTGCAAGCTAAACAAAATTAGTTGCTTTGGTCCCCGTGCAAGACATAACAATGAACACATAGTTTGAATGACAGTAAGACTAATGCACATACAGTAATAATTAAAATATTAACACAATAAATTACCACATGGTCAGGAACATATTATTATACTAGTAGGTATTGCGAGACTATGACTTCACATTGTGATTGTTTAGAATATTGCATTTCATCAGTTGTAGTATGATATATTCTTATGTTCATATTGCACATATATTGAGTGGTGACTCACTGCTGACTATTGCTCTAGAGACCTGGATTACTTCAGATTTCATTTGCTGCCATTGTGAGCACATGCAGACCTCTTCCTGGTGTTCAGCTAAGTGCTCCTCCTCATTTATTTAAAAAAATAGACAATTAGACAAGTTAATAACTTACCTTTACAGATTTTAGCATTATCTATCCAATATAATTTTTTGCACTTCTTTTGGGTGAATTATCACCTTTTTCCATTTTCCTTTTTCCCTTGACATATATTTAGCTTTATAATAGTGTGCTGTTAACTTTTTAGTTTATATCTTCCTAAGCTGCTATTTCTATTTGTAGTTTAGGCTGTAAGTGTTTTTTTATTTGTGTGTGCACTTTAGGGAGCTGACATGGATAAAGGCAAGGAGAAAAGTTTAAGAAAATGTACTAAATGTGGCAACAAAATACCACTCCAAGACACACATGGACTGTGTGCAGTATGTTTGGGTGTGGATCGACAGATGGAATATGCTTTTCATTAAATGTCTTTTGCCCCTGGATCCAGAGTCATCTAAATCTAAAAAAGTCTGTTGATAAATCTAAATCTGTAGAGTCAGAGCAGAGAAAAACACATTCTGAAAATTCACCTCCTTTGGCTGAACAGAAATGCCTTTAGCATTGACACCAACATACTCTCCACCATTGGCTCGAGAGTTATTGAAGCCATTCATAATTCAGGACAAATCTCCCCTAAGGCTTGCAAGTTGGACTTCATTTGACAAGAAACTGTCGAGCATCTTTTCTCAGCCAACTTCCAGTTAGTCTTTCAGGTCCTTCAAAAGTACTTCATAAGTAGACCTGGATTGCTTGATTGTTAGGACAAAGATAAACCACTAACCATTTATAATGATGCTGATATACTATTAGTGTATAAAATAAGGATCTTCTTTAAAATACAGATTGAGATGGAAGTCCTTCCATTAACTTTGGTTCCGAAGGTGGTTAGGGCTAGCCCTCTGTCCCCTCTTCTTGCTACTTCCCTGGTGTAAGTTTCTGCACCAGCAGTTTCAAACTCAGTCCTGGACCCAATGCCTGCTCCCTTGGTGCTGACTGTGGCTTTTGGTTTGGCTCCAGATATTTGATCTGATGCATTTGACCCCAGTGTTGTTGTGGTCAAGGCTGTCTTGGGACTGTTGACTCAACCAAGAGGCCTTGGCATCTTCATCAGCGTTGTCGTTCATGGCTCCATTGACTGGGTACGAAGACCTGGCATTTAAGTCTTTAGCTGTGATCCCCTCCTTGAATGCGTCCATGCGCCATGCTTCAGGGATGCCTTCTTTAGTGCTGAAAATATTTTTTTTGGGGGGGGGGGTCCCATTCATTTAAGGTGCATCCTGTCATCTGGCACAGATTGGTACGGCCTTCCAGGTTATGGGTAAGATAATTTCATTTCCTTGGAGAGTGGAAACACAGACGTCATTGGGATTGGTTCCACCCTGTGACTCCCACTCCTTCTCATTTCTGCCCTATCAAACATCTTTGGTCAAAGTTGACTTTCAAGCCTCAAAGCCACTGCTCAATAGTAGGAAGAATCGTTGTGATGTAGCCCTCTTGATGTTCCAAGAAAGAAGACTTGTAAAAGGAGACATACAGATTAAATTTTAGAGTCTCTAACATGAGACCCAAACTCAGACGATGGAGTTCACCTCAATCTGTTCCTGAAGATACCACCTTTGGAGAGATCTTAGAACTCATGCAGCAGAGGAGATCATGGCCCACTGATACCCCCCCCACACACACACAATGAGAAAATTCTCTTTGAGGCCTGTGACTTGACACCATCTACTTTGTGGCGTGTCCCTCCAGCAGACAAATTAATAGATTTAGCTGTACAAAGATCATGTCAAGAATCTGTTATGTGTGAATTTCTACCTTGGAAACCTGAAAAAATTCCTAGGCCTCCTGGGGACAGACAGCACTGGGCCAAGTCCCCACTTGCTGATTCCATTATCATGGCAGCAGTGAAGAAAAAGGAGCTGACCAATGTTACAGCTACACTCCACTGGCCAACAAGGGGTCTAGGGCTGTGGAGAGACTATGGAAGCAAGTGTATGCTTCAAGCAGTTTCTCATTGAGGGCCCCAAACTACACCACTCATATCAACTGAATTCAGAGGGATATGGTGCAGCAAGCTCTTGCAACTCTGAGAGAATGCTCAACATTGGAGACAAGGAAGAAGGTGGAGATGTTCCTGAGCATGACAATCAATATCTCAAACCTCTTCATGTACTTCATGCACAGTGCAACTGATGGAACAGCTAGGACAGTATGAGCAGGCATGTCTGTAAGACGCTATGCTTGGCTGCTCTTCTGCGACTTTGCTTACAATTTCAAAGCATCCTTTGCAAATGCCTGCTTTGATGGATCTTCATTGTTTGGCCCTTCAGTAAAACAGAAAATGCAAAAATGTGAGCAGGATGGCAGAACACCTTTTGCCATCTGAGTGAAATTTGAGGTTACTCAAAGATTACAGAGCAGGAGGCAAAAGAACCCAAAGTCACTCTTATTCAGAAAGACCAAATGACAGTATTCAAGACAGATCCTGACAGGGGTTGATAAGGCAGAGGTGGATCCTTTAATGGATACAGGCTGAAAGGGTCCACACAGCCAGGGATACTGTGTCTCCAGTGTCCTTGAAGGACTGCCCAACTGCTTCCCTCTGGAAGGGGGTGTCATTTATCCCTCTACTTTCTTGTGTGGATGGGACAAATGAGTAAGAGGGATAACATCTAGAGGCTATTCTATACCCCTTTTCCTACCAATCCTAAAGATGAAAAGGACACTTACAATGTCCCACCCAGAATTGGTAAAAAGAGAGATTATCTCCCTGCTACGCAGAAGAGCCATCCATCAGGTCTCACCAGATTTGACAGGGTCAGGATTTTATTCCATGTTCTTTTTGGTTCTGATGAAATATAATGATCTTGTTCTCCTATTGGACCTCATTCACTTGAACAGCTATGTCAAAAAGACCAAGTTTAGAATAATCATGGTGCAGTCAATTCTGCCTTGCCTTATGAATGACTAGATGAGCTCAGTGGTTCTTCAGATGCCTACCTTAATGTCAAAATTGCAAAAGCATCCTAGAGATATCTACGCATCCATCTTTGAGCCAGTTATTATCAATTCAGAGCCCTGCCGTTTTGTCTCACCATAGCCCCCTGTGTGTTCACCAAGTGCATAGTGGTCATAGCAGCCCATTCACACCTTCAGGGATTCAGAGTCGTCCTGTTTGGGTAACTGGCTCCTATCTACTCTAAAAGTGGAGTCTCTGATCAAAGCAAGGGAGAGACTATCTGCTCATGATATGGCTGTCCCTGGGAATCTCTGTAAATTATCAGAAACCATTTCTTCATCCAACCCTGGCAATTCACTTCATTGGATTCCAGCTGGAAATGACTACCTTCTATTCTATACGACAGAATTCAAACCTTGAAATCATCTGTCCATAATCTTCTCTAGACTACAACCACAACAGCCATGCTAGTCCTCACAGTTCTTGGTCTCATGGCATCCTCCATAATGATGGTACATTTTGCACCCTATCACATGGGAATTCAGCAATGGCTTCTAAGAGGTCAGTGGTTTTAACTGTTGCATCCCCTTCAATTCCAGTCATTATAACCAATATTTACAGACAGTATTTACAGTGGCAAATAGACTCCCCTTGTGTTCATTCCCATGGACAAGTTTGTCCTTCAGCCTCCAGAATTAGCAGTTAACATGGATGCTTCCTTTGTGGGGTGGGGGAACATTACAAGGGGAGGATGCTGTAAGGCTTATGGACCCCTGACAAAGCTAATCTGTAAAACAATGTCCCAGAGATGTGGGAAATTTAGGTCTGGCTTCATCTGGGGCTGATCTCTATCCAGATGGGCAATATGATGGTGGTTTGATGTACCAACAAACAATGCCACAAAGGGTTTGGCTATAGGCAGTGTTCTCACATCACTTTCTTAGAGCAATGCACATTCCAGAGACATTCATTTGCCTTGTGGACATGCTCAGCAGGTCAGTCCTAATGCCTCACAAGTGATCCCTTAATCCAGCAGTGGCACAGCAAATTTTCCATCTCTGAAGCCACCCTTGCTGCAGTCTCTAAAAACATCAAGTATTTTGCCATGATCCATCCACAAGGATGGTCATTGAGAGGGTAGCTTCCTGGACTACTCTACACCTTTCCACCCTTGCCCCTAATTTCCAGATTTCTACATAAAATAGTCAAAATACAAGGCATCTCTCATTCTTCTTACCACCTTTTACCTTAGGCAAATCTGGGTCCTCCTTCTCAGGCCTTACCTTAGGGAAGCCCTCTGGATATTGGATTCAATACAGGGTCTACTTTTGCACCCCTCCAGAAATCCTCACCCAGACATTCTCAACCTCAAACTGACTGCTTGGTTTCTCCAGTTCTAAAGATGGCCAGCAATCTGGCTTGTTTATCGGATGTGGTTAGGATTTTGTCAGCTTCCCAGAAAGAATCAATGTGCAAGCTCTATTGTGAAAAATTGGAAATTGTTTCTTTAAAAGGCATTGACCCTTTTTTCAGCCCCCAATTCCTAATGTTCTCTGTTTTCTAATGTATACATTTGATTCAGGCCCTAGCTTCTACACCATAAAGGGTACAGTTAGCAGCTATTTCTAACTTTTCTGCAGATCAGCAGGATCACTCGTTGGCTTTGCACAAATTGTGCAAAGCCTTTCTAAAAGGAGTTTTCCTTTCTTGGCCTCCAGTTAGGGAAGCAGTCCCTTCCTGGGATCTGAAGTTTATATTAAAGACATTGACAAAACCTCCATTTGAACAAGCATCTGCAACCCTGCTAGAATTTCTGTCATGGAAGACATTGTTTGCAGTGGACATAAATTCTGCAAGAAGAGTGTGTGAGTATCAAGCACTCTCTTCAGTGGTGTCTTATTTGGTCTTCCACAAAAGCAGAGTATCTCTACACACAAACCCATTGTTTCTTTCCCATTGCTGAAGTTTCTGAAACAACCATATTGTAGCCCATTCATTTACTAGTGTTTTTTCTGAACCATTTCACAAAGTATAATACATTCTCTATACCCCAGATGTACTTATAGAACTACGATTTTACCTTCACAGGACCATATCCTTCAGAAAGGACTCACAGCTTTTCATTTCCTTCACAGTTAATAAGCTGGGTTACTTTGCCTCCAAAGTTCCTCTTTCCAGATGGCTTTCAAACTGCACTGTATACATATACTCTATGTATAATCACCCTTTGCTAAGCAGATGCAAGGTGCATTCCACTGAAGCACTGACTACCTCTACAGTTTTCTTCAGGTGTTCCTCTAGGTTATAAATGCACACTTTCATTAAGCACTACAGATTGCATTCCGTCTGCAGGGCTAGGACTTTCTTTGGAGCCTCCATTAGGCTAGCTTGGAATTCTTACTCATAAATCTGGTCACACAAACTGAATGAATAGGATACAAAAGTTGTGCAATTACCGTGACACTTGATCCTTTCATTCATGTCCACCTGGTACAACAACTTGTAGTACCTGAAGAATCTTTACATTCATTGTTACATGGCTCAACAGAATTATTGTCTAGGATGCCACACTCAGTCTGAGGTATTCCGGGTCCCTAGAGCATGACGGGAGGAAAATTGTTCAAGGGGCTCATGTCTTGAGCCCTAATCCTGCTTAGTTGGATCCAACAAGTGCCCCTTTAAGTCATATCAGATGGACATGAATGAAAGGATCCAGCATTATAATAAGTATATAACTTCCATTTGTGCTTCAACCATTGGTGGGCGACTCTGCTGTAGCCACTCAGGGTTCCTTAGACTGCTCATCTTTTCCCCCTACTTCCTCTGGTGTTGCACCTACAGCACTGCATGTTCAACAAGGACCAGGAAATAGCCACTTCTTCTGTAGCTGTAGGGATGCCGTTGGTGGATATGAGAAAACTACTGTTGTAGGTGTTGGGACAGGGGAAGGTGAAGGTCCTTCACTGAGACAAAAATAAGGACTATTAATCTGGGATAGGCTTGCCTATCATGAGTCAGTTATTTTCCACACAGTTTCCCAGGAAAGCTGAACATAAAAAATACAGAAGTAGGAAACGGGAAGGCAGCACACAGTGAAGATTTGCTGAAATTTTCTAAGATGCTAATTTTTGCATTTTCTTTTCCTACGTCTGGCAAGAAAATAAAGATAGTTCCCTCTCTTTCTAACTTGGATTGTCATTCAGAATAGCATGCATTGCAGGGGATGGTGATATATTAGGATTTTCATTTCATTCTGAACATTCTAGTACCGAGGAAAGTAAGATTTTAGATTTCCCTTTAGAAGATTTTTTTGACACACTGTCCTAGATGAAAGTTTTTTCATTGGGAGTAGAATGAAATTTGTATTGCACATAAAATACATTAATATTTTGTTACAGCTGGATATGCCTACATCTACAGGTGTTCCTCCTGATTTGCCTGCTTTAGAAAAAGTAAAAAAAAAACATTCTGTAAAGCAGGCAAATTGGGAGGAACGCCTGCAGATGTAGGCATACCCAACTGTAACAAAATATTAATACATCTTATGTGCAACAGGAATTTCATTGTGTTCCCTGCTGCTAGTTTGCCTAACAGTCATCCTCCTGCCTCCTGGAAGTCTGTCAGTTTATACAGGGTTCTTCAGTCTCATAACTTGTTTTTCAACCCAAAGCAGATTCTGCAGTAATTACTTAATCCCATACTGCTTCTGCTAATTCAATCTGACAAGGATGGAAAGCTTTTGGGAAGTTAGGGAAGAAAGTATATTCTTCTACATTAACTTTCAGGATTTTAAACTGTCAAGCTTATATGTTAGAATTTTTATTTTTATCTTTTGAGAAGCTGCAAAAGTTAATAGTTAAAACTTCCTTTTTTTGAGATTAAAATTTCTTTGAATGCAACATATTGATTTTTAAGACGGCTGTACACCGAACATCAGCTTTATTTCAACTCTCCCAGTGTGAAAACAGAAACTGAGAAAACAGGACCATGGAAACTGTCAGTATGGGTAAAATCCACTTACTGGATGGTACAGTGCCTGTGTGCTATCAAAGAAAACTTTTGAAGAACCAAAAGAAAATCAACCTGGAAAAGTGAAGTGAAAACTCTGGCTGGAAGAATCCTGCAATTGTTCAAAAAGCAATTATTCGGGTTTCAGCTTTGGTACAGGAGGTGGCTCACAGCATTTTAAAGGAAAAAATAAATCAAACAACTCAGAGGTGTGTAAAATAAATTAAACATTGAATCAATTATCAACTCTAAACCAAAAGGCTCAAAACATAGAAGAAGCTTTAGCTAGCTATTCAAATGAACTGATGAAACTGAAACTTCAAAAATCAAATTCTGAAATGAAGAAATGGCTGGCTGAGCATGATGCCTCTCTAGAAGAACTGCTTCAAAAATAGAGTTAGAAGACAGAATGTGCAGAGAAAACCTCAGATTTTCTGCTGTACCAGAGAAACTGGAAGGTGCAAGCTGTATTAATTTTATGAATGTGCAAATAAGCAGCTACACTGGTGTTCCACAGCAAGATTTGCTAACCTGGAAGGTTACATCATGTTTATGCTCCAAACCTTTCCATGAGAAAGCCAAGACTTATATTAGAAAAGATACAGTCATACCAGCAGAAAGAGTTCATCCTGATAAAACTATGGCAGAAATATTAAAAATTGGAGACAACAGGGTATTTGGAGAAAATGATTATTCATTGTACACCAGCCTGAAGAGATGCAAGTTTATCCCAGCAATCAAGGAATGTCGAGAGGCAGGTGTGAGATTCAAAGTGCTGTGTCCAGTTGTCCTCAGAATATTTTTTTCTTGAAGGATCAAATACTTTTTGATGCAGAACAGGGTAAGCAGGAAATAAAAAAAGTTAATCTAAAAGAATGAGCCAGCAAGCAGAAGGGGTGTCTCTTTCTTCTGACAACAAAACTCATACAGAGACCTTTCCATAGAAACTCTTTCTAGTCTTCCAAATGAAAATGCTGTAGAGACCAAAAAAGCACAGGAGTTGATTAGAAAAATCAGTAATACCTTAAACTTGAACCAGAGTCTGGTGATGGAGATGGAAATGCTAAGGAAGATGAGCAAGAATGAAATTAGTGAATAAACTGGAGACTATAAAGCATCAGCCACATTTGTGAAATATGGCTTTGTATGAAAAAGTGGCTGAGAAAGACAAGAATTTTGTTGATTTTGTTAAGCATGTGGGTGGACTGTGAAGCATATATCCAACTTTGTCATTAATGTTTAGAGGAACGCTAAAGGGAAAACTAAGTAAAACAATGTTTGTTCTTATTTGTATAAAACATTTCATGATGTAAATATATGTTATATTTTAAACCAATTTTGTATAATTTGCACTCATGGATATTTTAACTGTATGTTGGGGTGTGACTGTTGTATGTGGATATTTAAGTAAACAATATTTTTTTCTTAATTTTTCTTAGTTATAAGACAGACAGATACACACACACACACACACACACACACACATATATATATATATATATATATATATATATATATATATATATATAGATTTTACACTTGTTTTTTCAGGAGTGAATGTCTGAACTGATGCCCTTTGCTTGAACATGGACATTTTAAGAAATAGGCCTAAAAATAATACAGAATTATGAAAGGCATGAAAAACACTACATTTCTTATATCTGCAAAATTAATAGCTTGTTTTTTCCCATTAACCAATGTTCTCATTGGCAGACCTGAAGTTTGCAGCTAAAGGCAGTTGACCAGGAAAGTCTGTATATTGTGTTCTGAGTGAAATGTAAAAAGATTCATTCAAGCATCTGAAAAGTTGTTAGTCGTTTTGTGTGTGTGTGTATTTGTCATTGCTAACTACTTTTACTCGTAGAGGAGTTGTCTGCAAGTGCAAGCAATTAATCTTGAGAGTTTGGAGCACTCTTTTGCTGAGAGAAATGCAAAATTGAAAAGTATAGTGGCAAGCAGTTCAATGCAAAATAAAATTTGAAATTGGGGATGTGAATAAGAAAGGCAGCAACCTTAGTACTTTAATGCATTTAATAGAACAGTGCACATTTTGTTTTTATTTAAAGAGCCAGTGAACTTTTACTTATGGCTGAATGTTAATGTTTTCTGAAAGCATGTAAGTTGTTCTTTTACATCTGGGAGGGCAATAAAGAAGAACATTTCAGACAGCAATCAGTGTAAGTGGGGACACATGCTGTAACATGAGTAACTTTAATCTTGGATTAGGTAATGTCTGTGAGTGCAACCATTGACTTGGGACAATTTCCCCTCTCTAGAGGGTTAAATATACTTTATTTGTTGACAGTATACATAGTTTTTGTTTGTTTTAAGTTAATAGGGGATGGGGGTTCTGAAAATGTATTCAGTTTTTTGTTTGTGGGGTTTCATTTAAGCAGAAAGTCTTGACAATGCGACATCAGTTCAAACAGAGGTGAGAAGAAACAACTGCATTAAAGATCAGCCTGGCGTATAGTGTGTGAATGTAAGACAAAAGTTGGAAATACACATTCAAAAGAACTATCATGTATAATAAGTCGAACATCTAAAATATAATATAATAATATAATGACTGCCCTCTCCATATTATTTTGTATGTAAATGGCCTTACAGGTATAGACTGAAAGAGAGTATTCAGTTATGTTAGAAATGTAGGGTGTAAATAGCAATATTGTGGGAGACACATTTGGATAGAAATGAACATGTGAATTTGACAAAGAAAGGATCTCATGATAGATATTGGTAGTGCAAGTATCTAAGGTCACTAATTTCAGACTGTACCTCGTTTCGGTTGCAGACTGTTTAAAAAATCATGTTAATACCTACACAACTGCAGCTTTAAGTAAGTATTAAGGCTTTTCATATAGCTGTTTTCTGCCAACTAAATTCTGTGCTGAGAAGTGTGTTGCATCACTTTTACAAAAACATTTATTGCTGCTATTAGTTCCATGCCTTAGCCTACTTTGCTACCTATGCCCCACATAATGTGTCCTGATAGCAATTTCTTCCTTAACTCATTTTTCTAAAAGATCTGTGTACTCTTCAAACATTTTCTCCCAGAACACATATTTTGCCATTAAGGGATCTTAAACCATTTTATTTGATTGTTTTTGTGTTGAACTAACTTGGGGGAGCTCCACTCTTCTCTCCATACTGTCTCTATTCCCATCTCCCCATAGCATTACATTTATACTTATCTAACCACTCTCACACCCTGCATTATTGGTAATCAACCAGTCAAAACCAAATGCATAACTGCTCCTGTTATATCACTGAGATGGTTTTCTGCCAATAAAATTCTCTATTTGATCTTTACAAAGCTTTTCCAGAGTGGGTTTAGTCTCTGCTCAAGAATTAAATATCCACCCTCAACACAAGTTACTCTCATAGAAGTCCTGACATTTTGACTCAAACTAACTTTGGCTCTTTTTGTCTAAACTTCAGCTCTTTTTACCCTCGTAACTCATAATTTGTTGACCTTACTAACGAGGCAGTATAACATTACTATACTCTATGATCTCTTAGCAACACGCTATATCTTACTACATAGTTACTACACCATCACCACCAGTACCTCTCCTTACTTTACCTAACTTTCTCACAAACTCAACATTAACCCATCAGTGACAACACTTCCTCATAATTAACTTAATGAGATCAGGGGTCTCATTTTACCTAACCACTTCTCTTTCCCTTTTCTTCTCAAGGCAAACTATGTCTTAACTTTTCTTTCAACTATACTGTAAACATGTGCTTCTTCTTAAATTTACACATTTTTTTCACCAGCTGTAATTCCGTTTTTCCTTTGGACATTTCTGGCCTACAGCAGTCTAAGCAACCATTAGACTGTAGAGTTTAACCTATACACATAGCCTAAGGTGTCAGATAGGTTGATATCCTTCATCTCTTGTCTGATCCATTTACTTTATAGTTCAAGATTAAACAGGCTAAACTCTCTTTCGATTCACATCTATTTCATCCTCTGTACTACTGCTACAACAGTCTAGGTGGCAAATAGACTGTGCTATTTAACCTATGTACACAGCCTATGTCTCTGGTGGACTGTGCTACTTAACCTTTCATTCCCAGCTATTTCAACATCTCTACTATTAGTACTAACCTACGCACAAAGACTACGTGGCAGATAGAAGGTGCTATTTAACACTTTCACACATAGTCTGAGTGGAATTTCACACTTCCTGACAACTGGAGATTTCCTACCTGCACAGCTTTCGCCTGAATTATAATTCACATAATACAATTTTCACTGCAGTTGTAAATATATCTACATATATGAAAAAATGAGAAAAGTTACCAAAAAAGTTAAAATACAAAAGTTATTCACCACACACTACTCTTCACAGTGGTGATATTAATATGTCAGCAAAACATAGTTATAATAATAATTTTATATTTAACAAGTAATTTGATAATACATACATCTACTTATTATAATTATGCAAACAAGTACTATCTCTGTACCTACAGTACACAGACCTCAACTATCAGCCTGACTTTTGTTTGATCAGATGTGATCTTCATTTGGCTGCAAACTATATTTGTAGATGACATTCAGTTTTTTGAAAAATTTGCATACTTATGAATACTATGCATATCTGAATACTTAAATGTAAATATCTGCCGTTCACTGCTGGTTAGACACCAACTATAAGTGCAAAGCTTTTCAGACATTGTGTATACTTTCAGTTGATACCGTGGTGTCCCATGTAAATACCCTCTGGCTGAAGTTATTAATGTAATTATGAACATATGCCATACACATAATATTTCCAGCAAAACAACTCATACTTTTTTGTGTTACAAAGTTTCCCACTCATCTGAGGAGTCGTTCATGAGCTCTCTGTCCACATGGCATGTGAAATACTAATCTCAATCCAACCAAGTGCACAGTGCTAGAGATATGTACAGAAATGTGTATAGAAATGACAGTTATGTTAATATGCATATCTTACTACTGAACAAGTTGGAATGACAGCCCCAAAGCTCAGCTGTCATGTTATGAAGTACCCCACTTATCTGGGAATCCAAATTCCCTGAATTTACTATACCAGGATTACTCCCAACAGCATAACAAACAAACAGCCAGATCCAGCTGCCACATCACCCTGAATAGTATAATCTGAGTATCACCAAATGAGTGAATAAATGCTGTGTAGGAGACAGCATTTATCTGAAAACAGATCTGATGGATACTAGGCTGTAGCGGTTGATGTCTCCTCCAAAGTGTTACGTTATGTTTGTCTGTGTGGTGCTTATGGCTGAAAACTCCAAACTGCAGGATCTTGGGATAGGATCCAGATAAAGAAGCTTCAGGTCTTATGGTTCAGGGATTGAGCACTGGTCTTGTAAACTGGGTGACATGAATTCAGATCTCATCAAGGCGTCAGCTTGTACTTTATTTGGGCCAATAACTGGGCCCAGAAACTTAGTAACCAACTATGAACTGAACCTATATAGTCGGTGATTTCTGATACCCCCATTATCCTGTTTAGAGTTACATGGCAGCTGGATGCTACTTCAGCAAGTTAATATAATTATGAGCATATGCCATACATTTAGTTATTGGAAGTATTCATATATGAAATGAATGATAATAACAGACACCTCCCCTCAGACAACAGGACCTGAGCCTGCATGCAGATGCTTCCCCAAGACAGTAGAATGTGCTAGAACAATGGAACACCACATTCAGCATAATCATACACTCTGGTAACTGTACAGATAACCTAGATGTTAAGTGCAAGTATACAGACTGGAAGTCTAAAGGATTGACCAGTATATTCCCATTTCAAACTCTGACATGGAGCAATTAAAGGCAGGAGGCATAGCTACAAAGCATGTAGTCAACCCATCTACATAAGGCAAGCAAACAGCTGGTGGGCAGCAGTCAAAATATATGGACATTTGTGTCAATGGTGCTCAAAGTTACTGAAAATATAATGGGTCAAGCATAACTGTGACCTGCGGTAACAGTACAGATAATCAAGCTGCAAAGTGCAAGTATACAGACTGCAAGCTTAACGGAGTGGCCAGTACATTTCCATTTCAAACTTTGACATGCCACAAATGTAGGATGGAAGCATAGCTAAAAGGCCTGTAGCCAACACACCTACACAAAGCATTCTATATAATGGGTGGGCAGTGGTCACAATATATGGACATTTGTGTCAATGGTACTTAAATATTCTGAAAAATATAATGGAACACCCCATTCAGCATAACCGAGCATTCTGGGAACTGTTCAGCTAACTTAGCTGTAAAGTGCAAGTACACTTACAGTAAGCCTAACGGAATGACCAGTACATTTCCATTACACACTCTTGACATGGAGCAAATGAAGTCTGGAAGCATAGCTAAAATGTCTGTAGTCAACACATCTACACAAAGCACTCCCTTCTTAGAGACTGCCACCATCAAAATAAACAAACCATAAAGATAAAAAATCATAGACAATCATACAAATACAAAACTGTATAAGAACAAATAATCAAAAAAGACTTTGTTTCAACAGCACTAAATATAAGCAGTATAAATGTACATATCATAAATCTAATAAAATACAAAGAAATACACACACACACACACACACACATATATATATATATATATATATATATATATATATATATATATATATATATATATATGGGTCCCCTTCACTTGGTTTTCTTTTCACAAAGTTGACTTTCATATAGCGGAGACCATATGATCGCCTTTTGAAAACCCGACCATGGGGAACCGCTATCTGCGTACAGTGCGGAATGGGAACATTTCCCTCTTCAGCACTGTAGTGCAATCTCAGAGTTGGTATATTTAAGTTACGGGGGGGTTGGGGGGTGGAGCCACCCATGTGGGGTGCAGGGAGGCTTGCTCCCCTGCTAACAATTTTAAGGTAAGTGTCCGTTGTGTTTATTTTACATGGTTGGCTTTCCGAAAGTCGATCATATGGTATCGGCCATATGAAAGTCGACTTTTTGAAAAGTTGACCATGTAAAGTAGACCTATATATATATATATATATATATATATATATATATACACACACACACACACACACATGCATACATATATAAACATAAATGTATATATGAATATATATTTTATAAATATGTAAATGTAAACAAATATATGAATATGTAAAACAGCATAGCCTGATATTACTAATACTTACCCATATTTCTTTCACACATTCAACTCCAGGTATACTAGCTTGGCATGAGATATGGAATTCAAATTATGTCATCACTACAAGAAAAAACACTAATAGCACCTCTGCAACCACCATTTAGCACCTTTGTCAGAAAGTAAATGCTGTTCACAACTTGATAAAATTCTCCAACTGTATGAAGCAGAGCAATAAAAAAACATTATAATGGTTGCCATTGCCAGAGCTCCACCGTAGAGAAAGTATGTGTTCCTGGTGTCTATTAACCACCCCATATACACACTTTCTTCTCATTCAGCTTATTCATAGTCAGCTTGCAGCACAGTGCATTAAATAAATAAATAGCTAGGCAATATGCAAGACATACATTGTAGATAATGAAAAGTGTCCATGGTGTCCCCCCTACTATCTCACACAGACTTCTGAATTTAATTCAACTTTTTTATACACAATTTGCAGCACAGTACAAAATATAGAATATAAAAATATTCAGGACCTTCACTGTATTGAAAGTAAGGGTCCCTGGTGTCTAGTGATTCTACCTTTACCCCCCCCCCCACCTCCACCCTCAAACACACACTTTCTTCAGAGTGTAATACAGTTTCACATACTTACAGTCAGTTTACAGCAAAGTAAAATCTAAATAAAAAAGCAATATGAAAGAGGTCCATTACAGAGAATGAAGTGTGTTCCTGATGTCTAGTGACCTCCCCTCCCACACAAACATATACACAAATGCTTGCTGTGCAGGAAAAAAATAGAGATATTCAAGAGCTTCACTGTATTGGAAGTAAGTGTCCTTGGTGTCTGACCCCCCCCCCCCCACACACACACACACATGCACTTTCTGTGGAACCTAACACAGTATCACATACTTGCTGTCAGCTTGTAGCACAATATACAATAAATAAAAAGGCAATATGTAATAGAGCCATTATAGAGAATAAAAAGGGTCCCTGGTATCTAGTGTCATCCTCCTCCCTCACCCACACCCCCACACTATTGAATATAATACAATTCCTCATACATAGTTTACAGCACAGTACTATATAGCCCAGTAATATATCCATTCATCCATCCTCAACCCTTTTTTCCCATTTTGCACATGAGGTTGGGATGTCACTTCAACGGTGACAATCATCTCGACGCAAGGTTTACACTGCTGGGTGGGTAGCACTGCCTCTGTACTTTATCAGTACCACTCACTCACACATGCACTAGCACCTACAGCCAATTTAGAGTGTCCAATCTATCTACTGCATATCTTTGGAATGTGGGAGGAAATCGGAGCACCCAGAGGAAACCCATACGACCACAGGGAGGACATGCATACTCCTCACACAGGGCACCCCAGCCGAGAATCGAACCAGAGAACCTCTTGCTGTGATGCGACAACACTAACTGCTTTACCAGTGCGGCTACCCCATATACACACAGTACTACGCGCACACACACACATACATACACACACACATACATACACACACACACACACACACACACACACACATATATATATATATAAAATGGGTTGACTTCAGTAGAATGACTGCTCACTTACCCGACACCCAGTTGCCCGAGACGAGAAAACCGACACCTTCAGAAGACTGACATTTCACGCGAGGTAAGTAACCGCTTGGCCATCCCAATTAAATTAACTAAACTAACTAAAACTAAACCCAGCGATGTGGGGGGCTTTGCCCTCCACACCCCCCTAACTAAATATACCAACTCTGAGAATGCACTATGGGGGGAAGGGTCAAAGTTCAACAGGATGGCCAAGTGGTTACTTAACCTCGCGTGAAATGTCGGTCTTCTGGATGTCGGTCTTCTCGTCTTGGGCAACTGAGTGTCGGGTAAGTGAGTGGTCGGTCTACTGAAGTAGCTCCATATACTCACACACACACACAGATATATATATATATATATATATATATATATATATATATATATATATATATAGTGGATATAAAAAGTGTACACACCCCTGTTAAAATGCCAAGTTTTTGTGATATAAAAAATGAGACCATAATAAATCATTTCAAATCTTTTCCCAACTTTAGTGTGACCTATAACATGTACAATTCAATTGAAAAACAAACAAATCTGTTGGGGGGAAAAATATAAAAAATAAAAAACGTACAATAAGCTGGTTGCAGAAGTGTGCACACTCTGCAACCTCCTGTATACAGCTTGTTGCACAGAATATACATATACACACACACACACACACACATATATATATATATATATATATATATATAAATATATATATATATATATATATATATATATATATATATATATAGGTCTACTGTACATGATTGAAATTTCACAAAGCTGAAGACCATATGGCCGAGACCGTATGATTGTCTTTTGAAATTTCGATCATGTTAAAAAACAAAAATAAACAAAACAAACACTAGCCTTCACATTGCTAGCCCCCCTGCACCCCCTTTGGGGGGCTACATCACCCCCACCCCCCAACATTTTAATATACCAACTCTGAGATCGCACTAGAGTGCAGAAGATGAAAATCTTCCCATTCTGCTCTGTACGGAGATGCCCGTTCTGCATCAGCCTTATAGTAAAACTGCAAAGTGTACAAGTAAACACTTTGACTGCGCACTTCATTTTACAGTTCATATGTGGAGCTAGCATATATATTGGCCTATACTCACAAGACTGCCAACATCCTCTTTTATTCTATACAGTGATGCACCATCTATACATATATGTATATGTATATATATATATATATATATATATATATATCTGTATTGTGTGTGTGTGTCTTTTGGCTTTTCCCGGTTAGGGGTCGCCACAGCGGAACTCCGGTCCGCTAATGATTGGCAGTTGTTTTTACATGCCAAGTTGCCAGCCCCGACGCACAACTTTCAACGAAGGTACACCCATTCACGCATGTCACCACGCAGAAGACGCTCTAGCTGAGAATCGAACCGGACAGCGTCTTACTGTCTGTATATTTATTTATTTATTGACATTTGATTACCAGGAAAGTCTGACTGAGAAGGAGCCTGTTTTAAGCAGAGCAAAGGGAACAAAAGCTCCAAAGTGTTACAAAACATTTTAAGAATAATAATGTTACAGTCTTTAAGAATAATACAAAAAATTACAGTTTTAAGTAATTACACCAAATTAGACATAGTATGAAAACATTGGTTAAGAACAGATGCAAGTTATATGATAATGATTTAATAGTTAGAGAAATTTTAGACAGTTTATAGAGAAATTAAAGGTACGTTAGTATAATACCAACAAGAACTGCAATATGAAGTGAGAGAAAAACAGGCTTATGGTATATTTCGAGAGAAAGGCCAGGGGAAAAAATTGATAAAAGTAAGGAAGTGAGTGAAGGAGGGAGAGTAAAGAACTGTAGCATGAATAGGAATTTTTCCACATTTAGGAATATAGTTTATCCTGGTATCAAGCAAGAACAGAGTCAGCTTTTGGCTAGCAAGTATTTTAGAATGGGTTTGAAGGATGGGAGGGAGAGTATAGACTTGATGGATAGAGATAAGGAGTTCCAGACTTTAGCAACGTGGTACAAGTACAGACAATACCCAGCAGATTTGATAGGTTTCTGGACAGACAGGATTTTTTGGTCACTGGATCGTAATGACCAAATAGAAACATAGTTGTGTAGAATGTTGTTTAGTGGTAAACAAACAGATGGATTCTGAATAATTTTATAGGTGGTTAGAAGCTGTGTACATTTATTTATTTATTTATTATTTCTTTACCGGGAAAGACCGACTTGGAACAAAGCCAGTTTTCAGAAGAGGCCTGGGGAGAAACGCTGCATACGCATATCTTAGTAACGTGGGAGGAAACGGGAGCACCCAGAGAAAACCCACACAAACTTAGGGATGACATGCAGATTTCACACAGAAGCACCCCAGCTGAGAATCAAACTGGAGAACCTCTTCCTGTGAGGCGACAACACTACCATTAATGTGGTAGTTCTAACCAATTTAGGATTTTAAGTTCTATATAGTGGTGGGTACTGAATGGAGTACTTGCTACAAATTTAGCAACTTTGTTACAGCACTGTTCAAGTTTTGATTTTTGTGATACCTGAATGTTAATAAGGATGGGAACACCAAAAAGAAGCAGTGTAGGAGATAAGTAGTGGCAAGTATAGCAGTAGTTGTGTCAGTGGGAAAGCTTTTGGCTCTAGAAAGCATCCCTAATTTTTGATGACTTTTTCTTAGGCTATTTTGTATATGCAGGTTGAATTTAAGATTATCATCCACTTTCTTCTCTAATAATTTGCTATGGGAAGTTACTTCAATGGTTGTATTATCAAGAGAGATGACTTTATGTTTTTTTTTCATGGGAGAGGGTGTGGGAGAAAAAAAGGTAGTATTATTTATTTATTTTTTTAATGGCTGAGCATGAGTTTTGTGTTACAAAGCCAAGATTGAGTTGTCTTTAAAGCTTCCTGTGTAATTTTTTGGAGGTGTGTCATGTTGTCAGATGTGCAAATGAGTGTGGAGTCATCTACATATTGTATTAGGGAGGCCTGTTGTTTGCAGGGTGTTGGTGAGAATGTTAAAGAGGAGGGGACCAAGGACAGAACCTGGTATACTGGTGGTGACTGGGAGGAATGGAGGAGGGTGAAGTGCCATTTTATTGACTAATACCTATTGGATAGGTAGCTTTTGAACTAAGTAGACAATTGTTGTGACAAACTGTGACAGAAGCTTTAGACAAGTCTAGAAATAATACTAAGATTACATTGCTGTTACCTCTAGCTGTATTTACAGTATCTATGTAGTGAGAAAGATGGAAGTCTTTTACAGGAGGTAGTTTAGCAATTGTTTTTGAATACATTTTCAAATATTTTGGAAATGGGGGATAAGGTTGCTATAGATCTAAAGTTAGTAGTGTCTGTTGAATTTCCTCCTTTGTGCAGAGGGATAACGTGTGATTTTTTCCAGAGAGAGTGAATGTGGGATTCCTGGACTGACCTGTTTATAAAGATTGAGACAGGGTAGGCAATGATTTCGGCTACCATTTTAAGGTATTTACTTGGAAGGTCAACTGCTGAAATAGAGCATGGTTTGAGTTTATTTAAGAGTAGTTTTATATATGATGTGGGCACAGGTTTGAAAGTTAAAGTGGAGTTGGTGATACAGGTCTGCGAGGCAGGGTTAGGATTAAATGTTGTGTAATCCTTGGTTAGAGATGCTATAATGTCTAAAAGATAAGAGTTGAAATGTATGCAGTTTTAAATGATGTGTTACTGGGGCTAAGGTTGGGGGTGAATTTATGGCCAGGATGCAAGATTTTTGTAATGGCTGTCCAGAATTTTTTAGGGTTGTGTTTACTATTATTCCTAAAGTTATTATAGTATAGTTTTTGTTTTTTCCATGCTTTTTCTCTGTCCTGCAGTAGCATTCTGCTTTTTCTGGATAGCCAAATTGTATTATTTGTTTTTAGTTTCTTCCTAGGCTACCCTCAGGTCAAATTATAACAGACAGTGATCAGTTTATAGCCAATGCCATCATGTGTGTGTGTGTGTGTGTGTGTGTGTGTGTGTGTGTGTGTGTATATATATATATATATATATATATATATATATATATATATCATCTTCAATTTACTAATATATTTACTGACATATGACATATATATATAGATATATATATATATATATATATATATATATATATATGCGCATCATAATCCCAGAAAAAAACTTAAATTTTCTCTAATTCAAACTATCCCCCTTATGTCAACAGTCATTCTTGAACTCTATACTGACTAGGCATGTGAAGTGTTGCTCTACAGTGTGTCTAGGTCAACAGTGCTTGAGATATTTATAGAAATATGGTATATACAAATATGCATATTGCATTACTAAACAAGTACAAATATTTTCTGATTGGTAGCAGGCAGGCGGCAGATATCAGTGACAACTTTGACCTTTCCTGTATGACTACTATAGGGTCTCCTCATCTGATTGCTGACAGGCACTTATTTCTGCAACTCTTTAAGTAATTATTGCAGTTGAAATTCATATCTTAGCTATTGCAAGAAATATTTCAGTAATGCTAAGATTTGCTGACCACATACTTGCTCATCTAAATTGTCTTTTACAGAACACAGAAGCAGGCAATGGCAGGGTTATTCAGTCTCTACACACAATACAAACAGCCTTAGAAAATAAAAACTAACACATATACATCATTAATAACAATCTTATAAAATGCTTACATAGAAGAAGCAGTGTAAGCAGCCATATGATGAACCATCATCTAGTAATACAACTGCCATGCGGAGTCTATATCACACTCCCATACTTTTTATTATAACATTTTATTATATTTTCTCTCCTTCTGTGTACATTATTTTTTGTATGAGGGCAGCAAAACTTCTTGAGTGTACCACCATATAACAGTCTATAAAAAGCCTTCTTTCCAATTGTTTGAAAAGCCCATCTGCAAAGCACATTTGATGTGCACATTTAAGTTTGGACATGCACATAATGTTCATCAGAGGAAAGCTTCAGTGATACTAAGATACGTAAATAAATCATATACAAAATGCCCTTCCTGAAGTACCCGTTATAAGTAATGTATCTCGGCTTTTCCCGGTTAGGGGTCGCAGTACCCTTTATAGTTATCCTAAATACCACTAAAGCACTTTATTCAAATAATGTCAAATCTGCATAATTTTAGACTAACATCTAAACTTTATGCATTGTTTCTCTACTGCTGTTTTGCTTTTGTGTGAGGGATAGGACACTTTAGTAAGTATGCTCACAGGATCACAGGAAAAAAAAAGTAAAATACTGAAAAGACCTGATTTTACAGGCAAACAGACATCCATCTTTATAAATGCACACCTCTGTAAATACACACATCTTTATAAATATACACACACACACACACACACACACACACACACACCTTTATAAATATACACCGACACCTTTATAAATGCAAATACATACACCTTTATAAGTATAAAGACACAAACACACCCTTACACATACTCTAGCACTGGAATTAAGTATATGGGGGGATCTTTGTAATAAGAGGGACTCTGAGGACTGCAGTTATTAAATAATGTGATTCAAACTCCACATCCTTCAGGAAATGCACACTAATGCAATACCTATTATTCCGGTAGCTAAAGTGAGGAAAGTGAGCTCAGTATTTCATTTGCCTCACTCTTCTTTTTCAGCTTATCCTGATTCTTGCAATCAGGGTCTGAGATAACTATGCAAAAAAATAGAAAATGATTAGCACTTAAATAAACACTCCTGTAAATAATACAGGAAATAAAGTCTTGTAACCCATTCTGCCTGGAACTTCCCAGATGCAGGACATCACCAGAGAACAAGCCAGTCTGATTGCCAGGCACATGGGCAGTTCAGGATAGAACAAAGAGAATCAGCCTGCTTCATAAACATCTGGCAAATAAAAATAAAATTAATCATTTATGTCTGGATTTTTTTACCGCCACTGAAACTAGAATAATGTGTATAAGACTTTTTAATTGTGGTAAATGATGATCGGATGGTGTAATATGATTCTACATTGTTGCTAGGGGATCAACCAGATGAGAAAGAAAAAGCTATTGATGTATTTTACTCTTTTGTTTCCCAATAGTACCTATGCTTTTTTTATTGTTTGCAATTAAAGATGCACAATTATGGAATTTAGCACTTATGACTGTAGCTCTTTAGCTGCTTACTCAAGGGGAATGTTTTGTGTTTTTGTATGGAGCGTTCAGTGGGGTCGTAGGTGTGGGAGGCTGTCTTACAATTTGAAACTCATGCTGTAGATATGGATCAGATATTGCAGGGGTGGTGCTTTAGGCGCAAAGGAGTTACCCTGTGCACACAGCCTAGGTGGCAGACAGGATATGCTACTTAACATTTCCTGCCTAGATGGTAGGCAGGATATGCTACTTAATATTTCATTCTTAGCTATTTCAACCTCATACTGCTTTTATTCCAACAGTCCAGTTGGTAGAATATGCTGTTTAACCTATGTACACAGAGCCTAGGTGGCAGGTAGGATATGCTACTTAACCTTTCATTCACAGTTCTTTCAGCCTCCATATTACTACTTCTCCAACAGTCTGGGTGGCAGATACTTTGTGCTATTTAACCTCTGCACATAGCCTAGATGGCAGGTAGACTGTGCTACTTCAACTTGCACATAGTTTAGGTGGCAGGTAGGCTATGCTGCTTAACCTATGCACAATGCTTGCGTGGCAGGTAGGCTGTGCTACTTAATCTATGCAGACAGCCTAGGTGGCAGATGGGTTGTAGTCCTTCTCTCATCTGGCCATTTTAACTCTTAGCATAGGTGGTAGGCTGCATTTACAGTTCTTTTAACTCATACACTTGGTTGCAGATGTAGGCTGCACTTTCAGTTAATTTCCTGACACAGTCTTTGTAGATGATAAAGTATACTGTCTTCTTTCTGGAGCCTCTACTTTTAAATTGAGTGGAATGTACTTGATTTATAGTACTGGCAAAATTTAGGATGGAATGTTTCCTTTACCCACCTTCCACCTTCTCTGCTGAGAATAGAAAAGACATTATTATACTACATATTGTCATAGACTCTACAAGCTCTTCCTCTTTATTTTACCACTTTTCTCATCCCCCAGGTATACTGCTATATCATTTATTACATATCTGACATTTCCACATCAGTGCTGTATCTCTGTGTTTACAGGTTATGACTGCAACTATCTTACGGACTCATAACGCCAATTTTTAATCTCTGAACATTTAGAAAGCTGTCTTAGTACATTATCACTTTAGTCTTCATTTTATTCATTACAGATATTTTCCTCTTTTTCATCCATGAGAGGAACCCTCTAACCCTACAAAGGCCCAGCACTGTGAAATATGAATACACAGTCTACTGACTGACACCAGCAGTAAACTGACTTACACTACTAGGAAATATTCCTGTTGTTATCCATACTCCTATGCAGGTCAACAATCCCTATACCAAAAATGAAGAAGCTTCTGTCAAAACTCCACTATCTCCTATTCATACGTGTATATTCCGGAGATATTCACTCAAATGTAGGGCCACTTAAGTTAAGCCCTCAGTTATAGAACCCAATAACCTATCTTAGCAGAAAAATTGCTTGCCTTAATGCATGCAGTCTTTTATTTAAACAAGAAACATCTTTATTATGTTTTTACTTATGACATAGGCAATCATACATTTATGTAAATGAAAACAAACCATATTGACATAATCTTAGTTGCAAGCATTATACATACATAAACACATACAGTGACAAAATTTTAGCTGCAAACATTATACATCACTTACAATCTACCCAGTCATTGTTCTTCAAACATTACACAGTTCATTTAAATCCTGCCTTCTTTTAAACCTCATTCCTCCCCTGTATGTATTGTTTCCAGAATTCCCATTTTTTTCTACATAATTTGCTGTTTCCATTTCTAAAGATCCCAATTCCACTTGTTTTATCTCTGTTACCATAGCCACTACTTCTGGTACAGTTGGTATAGACTTGATTTCTATTTTCTAGTAATTGCTTTTTTGGCAGCCATCATAATTAGACTCAGCAAGGCCTTACTATGACTAGGCAATTCTGATTCTGTATCATAGCTGAGAAAAAAAATACCCAGCATCTCTAATAGAGTAATCTGCAGGGAATATTTTAAGTCTTTGGATTTACAGTCTTTAAAGTAAGCCAACTCATCACACTCCCAGAAAATATGTTCCCATTTATCTCTTTCTTCCCCATTACACTTTCAGCATTTGCTGTCTAGCTGAGGAAAACTTCTCTGGAGTCTGCTTGGGGTATAAAATACCTATGGAAAGAAATTAGCATGGCAGTTGAGACTTAATGCGGATACCCCCCCCAGGACTTAATGACAGTTTGTCTATTAAGTGCATTCTCAAGTTAAAATCTCTTGTTAGGTAAGTCTCTAGTCATCTTTCCATTATTTTTAATAATATTATAAATTTTCTCACATATTTATAATATTTCCAGCAGGATATTAATACCTTGGTCCCCTTTTTTCTGGATTGGAGTGATTACTTTGTTATTTAAAATGTATATCTGTTTATGTATATAATAATTTTATGCGATATATAAATATTTGCTTGTAAAGTCTATCTAATAGTCGGTTATGACTTGTATGCATTTGTATTTATATATATATATATATATATATATATATATATATATATATATATGTAAAAAAGTTTTTTATAATAGTTAGGTAATATTTAGCTTTAACAAGTTAAGGCAGCTATTTTTTGGTTGCCGTTTTAAATGGAGGCTGGGTTTGAAGTTTGGTTTGATGATGTCATTTAATTTGTGATATTTAAGAACTCATTTGGTATTGTTTAATTGTCTGAAGAAGTTTGCTTATCCTAGTAAACGAAAGCGCTTACTTATACGCTGTGGCTTGGAGTGTTTTTTCTTCAATTTTGTTTTTAGTGGAGTCTGTTTAGTTATTTTTAGTGTCACTGGTTTAACATGGAAAATGAAACTGCTTCTGGGTCACAGGTTCTATTTCCGAGTGAGAATCTAACCAGTTCTTCTGGTACTGACGCAATTGGTTATCTAACCGCCCTCATACAGAATCTAACACGAGTGGATGGGACTGCATAGTCAAATCAACAGCCAGAACAATGGAAGTACGTTTACACACACTGGAGCTGCAAATACTGTTTCCCCTTCTGGTTCGCAGGAACGAAGGGTTCTTACTTATGCCTCTGTTTCTTTGGCTAATTTGAGCAGTTCCAGATCTGGTACATCATCGGAGCCCTGCAATCTCAGCAATGAGCACCACCATTCAGATAATTCACAACAAGGAGCCATGAGTACTGTTTCTCTGGTTCCTACTTTAAGTGAATGGTTTAAGGAGCCTGTTTTATTTGGGTCTGTTAATTTGGATTCGGACACATCAGTAAGTGGTGCTGAAGTGAACCGCAATGTTATAGTTGAGAATCTTAAACTGTTTGACCAAAAACTCTTTGTTTAAATAGCTCTAAATAGAGGTCCAATATCTTACAGAATGTGTAAGCCGTCAACATGTGCCAAAGGGGTTGAGACAATGGCAATACCCCACTGGGCTTGTTCGGAATTCCTCTTTCCATTTGGAGTTGGTCAGACTTTTTGTCCGACAAGGTTGTGAATTCCTTGAATGTCTAATTAAAGATTATGAATTACAAATTGGGGTCCTTAAAACCGAATTAACCCGCCTGGATGGAGATATACAGGCTGATAAGGAATGTCCATGTTATAAATATGACTTTGCATGCATTTTTTCAAGTATTGATAATACCCTGGTGAAAATTAGGGAAACTAAAGTAAAGAAACTTAATCGAGATAAATATGACTATGAGCATGGGTTGGCCTATCCTCTACCTCTCAATAATCTACAGAATAAACTATTGGTTGCCAACAAGAATGTACCTGGCTTTACCAATATAAATGAGGCCCCCATAAATGGGAACGAACACTATGAGAATCGCTAATAGGCAAGAATGTGCCTGTCTTACTAATGTAACTGATATATATAATGTTCCTAGTACTTCCCGGGATTTTCATGGGGCCAATGGCAAGACCTCAGGGAAACAACAAAAGGGTTTTCAGAAACAGCATTGGAAGAAGAGACAGCAGAACAAACGGAGGAGATAGTGGATGTCGATTTAGAACTCTGTCCACTTGGTTCAGCTATGGAGATTAGGGTCCCAGTGCAAATTTTTTACAATAGCACTGGTGACTTTAGAATATTTAATTTTTCCAACTTTGTGCCATATCCTGTTTTAATTGAAACGTTGGCTAAGGGTTTCACTTTTGTGACTTCTGCCCGGAGTGATTTAGTGATAACTTTGGTGGACTTAAATGTTTTACTAGGAAACTTAATCTAAATGTTCTGCTTGGTAATAATAGCAACTTGGTGAATGATTTTAAGGTTCCAAGTGTTTTTAACCCCCCCCCCCCTTTGCAGACTTCTATTCTCCTTTTTGAAAAATTGTGTGAAAATGACATAAGGAGTCTATTGAATAATAGATTTGCCCACCACAATCACATTAATAATTTAACATCTTCTGAAAATAATGCCTTGGTGGGTTTGAAATTTGCTGGTATCCGCATTATCAAGCCTGATAAGGGAGGGGAATAATTTTTTATGGATAATGATGATTATATTCGGAGAATGTGTTTGCTGTTATCTTGTGGAGCATATGAGAAGTTTTCTAGAAATGAAATTAATGGGGTGTATCAACGCGTTAAAAGTTTCATTAATGATTTTATTGATGGCTCTGTGGATATTGATTTATTTAATTATTTGAACATTGTCAGCCCAATTGTGCCCATTATTTTTGGGTTGCCAAAAATTCATAAGGACTGGAATAATCCCCCATTACGTCCCATAGTGGACGGTAGGCAATCAGTAACATATGGTTGTGCCAAATTTATTGATAATACGCTACAACAAGTTATTTTGGGCGAGTCTCACATTTGTAGGGACTCTTGGGCATTCCTGGAGGCTATTAACAAATTACCCTTTAGTGATGAATACAACTTTCTTACAACTGATGTCCGTGACTTATACACCCCTATCCCTCAGGACAGTGGAAGGAATTGGGTGAGAGATTTCTTATTGGATAAATGGGTTGATGGCCCCACTATTAATCTTATTGATTACTTATTGGACCTGGTGCTTAGCAACAATTTCTTCATTTTTAATAAAGAGTTTTATTTGCAAAAGACAGGGGTAGCCATGGGCTCCCCCTGTGGTGCTACATTTGCAAATACAGTAATGGCCCATTGGGAGAAAAACTATTTATTTAAGGATGACATCTTCCAGAATAGGGTTGTGTGGTATACCCGTTACCTGGACAATATTTTTATCTTCTGGAGTAGTGACCGACCTTTGTTGACCACATCACGAGTTTTACAAACTTTTTGAGTTTTACGTGGGATTTCCAGAGTGATAAGATAGCTTATCTGGATATTGAACTTGCTAAGGACAGGACCAATGGGTGTTACATATCTAAGATTTTTAGGAACTCTACATACTCTAATGTTTTTCTACATTTCACCAGTTCCCACCCCTACCATCAGAAGAGGGCGGTGATTAAGGGCCAGCTAGTTAGAGCGGCGAGAATGGTATCTCTTGATTGTGATCTCTTGATGGAATGTAACCTGTTGAAGGACATTTCCCTTAAGAGGGAATACCCATTGAGACTCTTGAATCAGCTGCTCAAAGAGGTGCAGGACAAAAGAACTAGGGGTGTGTTTAGACCATTATTACTTGCCATAGGGGATGGTAAGCAGCAGAATGCTTGTAATCCAGCATTGACCCTAACTGCACACTTATTGAGTTCCTTAGAGGACAGTTCTCTGGCACCATATGTAGGGCTGGATGCTTCTGGTGATGCAGCTTGTATGGTGACGACTGGAGAGCCTGCACCATTGCGGACGACTGGTGACATTAATATTGGGTTTATAACCACCTTTTCAATGGATGCACCGTTACTGAGATCTATATTGATTAAGAACTGGTGCTTCCTGCATGAGGATGCCACCATTAGGGATAAGGTGGGTGAGTTACCAAAAGTAATTTTCAGAAGAGACTGGAATTTGAAGGCAATTCTTGAAAGTTGCAGGCCTCCTGAACATTCCGCACATTGCGGTATGTTAAAATGTGGGAGATGTCGGATGTGTAAATATATTAATACCACTAATTTATGAACCTATAAACCAACGTTATCATATTAAAGAGAGATTTAACTGTGAATCAAAGGGTATTGTGTACCTGAGCACTTGTCAGAATTGTTCAGCCTTTTATGTTGGCAGGACAGAGAGGCCCTTAAAGAATAGTATTTATGAGCATGTTTACAATATAAATAAATTGAATTTACATAATGCTCTGGCTAGGCATGTTAAGGCTAACCCTTCTCATAATTTTTGTTTCTTGTCATTGATAAAATAGTGGACAATGATGGGGGGGTCCATCATCTTTGAAATTAGATGAAAAGGAATTAGCGTGGCAGATGAGACTTAATGCGCATACCCCCTCAGGACTTAATGACAGTTTATCTATTAAGTGCATTCTCAAGTTGAAATCTCTTGTTAGGTAAGCCTCTAGTCATCTTTCCATTATTTTTATAATATTATTAATTCTCTCACATATTTATAATATTTCCAGCAGGGTATAAATACCTTGGTCCCCTTTTTCTGGATTGGAGTGGTTACTTTGTTATTTAAAATGCATATCTGTTTATATATATAATAATTTTATGTGATATATAAATAAGTATTTGCTTGTAAAGTCTACCTTACAGTCGGTTATGACTTCTATGCATTTGCATTTATATATATATATATATATATATATATAAAACGTTTTTTATAATAGTATATGTATGTAAGGTTAGGTAATATTTAGCTTTAACAAGTTAAGGCAGCTATTTTTTGGTTGCCGTTTTAAATGGAGGCAGGGTTTGAAGTTGGGTTTGATGATGTCATTTAATTTGTGATATTTAAGAACTCATTTGGTACTATTTAATTGTCTGAAGAAGTTTGCTTATCCTAGTAAACGAAAGCGCTTACTTATACACTGTGGCTTGGAGTGTTTTTTTTTCTTCAATTTTGTTTTTAGTATAAAATACCTATGTAAACATTTGCAAGCAAAAATCCTAAATCTTCTAGATTTTGTTGCATATTCGGGAGACATACATATATATATCCTCCATTGTTCCTTTGTGAATTGCTTATCCAATTTCTCTTTCCAATCCTTTCTAACCTCCTCTGATTAATTCTTATAGTTATCATGCAATATTTTATATGCTCTACTAATTATTTATTTTTTAACAGCAGCTTCTGTTCTAGATTCTACTAAAATCTCTACCAGTGCTGGTCTATAGTTTAAAGACACCCCTATTTCTTTCTCTTTGTCTATACTCTGATACCAGTCCTTGATCAGGAAGGTGATCTCTAACCTGCAGTCCAAATAAATTCTTGGCATCTTCCCATTCTGTTACCTTTCCCTTTCTGGTTATTTGCTCCCAGTTCCTTGGTTCCTTTGCCTGTTTTCTCTTAATAAATTCCAGCCACCTCTTCCCTATTGTCGGTATCCATAATTGCAATCATCCCTATCGGCAGAATCTCCTTTCTCCATTCTCATGTTGTCTTAGTTCTTAGAATACTTTCTGCTACTTTATGAATATAATACTTTGTATAACTATTTTCATTCTCCTTAAAGATCTGTATCTAAAATACCAGTCTCTCCTTGTTTCTTGAGCTTCCCCCATGTTTCATCATCACCCATTTCCACTTTGAATTATAGTTTTCTGCATGTGCTATGTATAGGAGCCTTAACTGTGTAGCTCTGAAATACCCACAAATTGGGTAATCCCAATCCACCTTATTCTATTGGAAGAATCAGTTTATCCCACTTGACTCTTGCTGTCTTCCCCTCTCAGATAACATCTGTAACAAAAGGAGATACTGCCAGCCCAGCTTGCTGGATTTTTTAAAGTAATTATATGTCATTTGTGAATATTAACTTGATTTATATAGAAGTGTAACAAAAGGGAGATACTGCCAGCAGAGCTGTCTGAAATTGTGTAACCGGTTATTTGTCATTTGTGAATGTCAGCATGCTTCACACATAAGATGCTTGTGTTACAGATGTATTAGAACTGTATGCCATATTGTACAGACGTGTGGTGAAGAGATATTTTGTAAAGTACTGACCAGAAATGTATATACACTATTGTAACTGTTTAGATGTGTATATTTTAACAGGGGAACTGGAACACAGGAGATTATCTTGCAAAACTTCAGAATAGTTGAAATGAAGTTATCTTATGGCTAGGCCCTAAGCAAAAGAGGTTACCTCTCAGTTTCAGTGCCGTGACAGACACAATGTCTAGAACTAGAAATTTTTTGTATTGTCTTGGAACTGTTTATCGTTTTATGGCTTCCAGGATCTGCCTTAGATCTAAAAGAAGTCCTCGTTCATATATTTTCCCAGGTAGATGCTAAATGTGTGTGAATATATTGCTGAGTTAAGCACTTATTTTCATAAGATGGGTGAGTGGTTGTCAGGTTACCACTTTTGAAGGGCTGGCAGACCTTTTAGTGAGGGAACAAGCCCTTAGCACTTTGTCTGAGGACATGAGCATCTGGTTAGCGGATAGAGAATGTAACACAGCAGATGAGTTCGGGAAAAGGGGAGACCTATACCTATCAAGCAGGGCATCACTGCACAGGAAAGGGATACCCAGTGCTGCTCATGGATGTAAGGGAACTCATGATGGGCAGTCTACACTGCCCCAACAGAGTCCGCCAGTAGCAGGGAAAGCCACTAGTCCAGGTACACAGCCAGGACCGAGGGTTAAATGTTTTAAATGCAACAGGGACCATGTAGCATATAGATGTCCAAAGAGGCAAGGTGGGGAACAAAAGGTGGGAGAGCCAGTAAGTATAAATGACAGAATGCCAGAAGTAAGTTGTCTGGAGACAACAAGGGTACCAAACTACCACAACAGGTTATATCCCATCTTAGTAAATGGGAAACAGGCCACTGCTAAGAGAGAGAGACAGCTTCTGACCTAATCATTGTGAAGCCTGCAATGTTTAAAGAGGAGCACTACTTGCCTGGGCAGTTTACTCCAGTCAGAGCTGTAGGAGGTACACCATTTCAAATACTTTTGGCTAGGGTTCACCTTGACTGGGAGGGTGGAAAATGAATCAGGTAGATGTGTTTGAGGATATCCCTGCAGATGTCCTGATAGAGAATGATTTTGATAATGCAGTACCTTGTGTGCATGCAGTGATACGCAGTCAGGATTGGAGAGAAACATGTGGGTCTGGTAGCCTGGGGGGACCCAGCCAGACCGTAGACTTGAAGCCAAGACTGGTGTGATGGTTACTTCAGGGAGGGAGTTACCCTATAGCAGTGAGACTGAAGGTGAGCCACAGCTGTTTGTGGGTACTGATATTCCCTTGAACAGAGTGATTGCAAGGGGAAAGGTGAGTAGTAGTACCCAGGCTGACAGTGAGGCACTGCTGTCAGAGAATACCAGACTTCCTGTGGAAGGGAAGCTGGGAAGGGTTACAAATAGATAAAGTTGGGACAGGCTCAGCTCTCAGACCCTACATTACAAGGCCTGAGGCAGGTAGCTAGTGAGGCACCTGACTTTCAAGGGAAGGGGAAATCTGTATACTGGGACAATTGGTTGTGTATAGAGAGTGGACCACTGAGGAAAGGCTAGAGGGTGAAATAATACAGCAGTTGGTAGTGCCCAGAGCCTACCATCTGGCAGTTCTAGCCATAGCCTATGATATTCTCTTTGCAGGTCATATGGGCATAAAGCGTACCAGGAGACATATCATGCAGAACTTTTATTGGCCTGGGATTTCCAGGGATGTAACAGGGTACTGCAGGACCTGTGAACAGTGCCAAAAGGTAGGCAAGGGAGGAGACAAGGTCGTGGCTCCTTTGATGCCTTTGTCTGTGATTGAGGAGCCATTTCAGAGGGTAGCTATGGATATTGTGAGGCCTCTGAGTACCCCAAGTTCCACAGGGAAAAAGTATACCCTAGTGGTAGTAGATTATGCTACCAGACACCCTGAAGCGGTGGCCCTGTCCTCCATTGAGGCAGACAATGTGGCAAATGCTTTGTTAGAGATTTTCAGCAGGGTGGGTTTCCCAAAAGAAATACTGACTGACAGAGGTGCCAATTTCATATCAGACCTGCTGGCTTGTTTGTGGAAGCACTGTGGGGTGAAGCACTTAAAGACCACCCCCTACCATCCCCAGACTAGTGGTCTGGTTGAGAGGTTAAACTCTACACTAAACACCATTCCACAGGCATTTGCAGACCAGTTTAAGAGAAAGTAGGACAAATACTTGCCCCATCTGTTGTTTGCGTACAGGGAGGTGCCCCAGGAATCCACAGGTTTTTTACCTTTTGAGTTACTGTATAGGTACAGGGTGAGGGGACCTCTAGATCTGATTCATGATGAGTTGGAGGGTGAGTGTGAATCCCACAAGGAGTCCGTTGTGGCATATGTCCTAAACTTCAGGACAAGGCTCAGGAAACTCATGGGCTTGGCCCAGGAGAATCTGGCAGAAGCCCAACAGTAAAAAAGTCTGGTATGACAGGAATGCTCGAGCTAGAGAATATGATGTAGGGCAGTAGGTAATGGTTCTCATTCCTGTCTGACACAACAAGCTGCAGGCAGCTTGGTAGGGACCCTTCAAAGTGGTAAGGAAGGTCAGTGATGTTAAATACATGGTAGAACTGCTAGGCAGGAAGCAGGGGCACAAACTGTACCATGTTAACACCAGGAAACTTTACCATGATAGGGAGGCTGTAGTGCTAAGTATTAGCAATAGGAGGCAGGATGTGTCTGAGGGGGATCTACGGCTACAGGGATCCAGCCAGCAAAGTCCCAAATTACTATGGTGGAGCCTAGGATTGCAGGCATATGGTAGGACAGTTTAGCACTGTACTGGGGTCAGCAGTGCCAAGGCAGCTGGAATTCAAAGACAGGGAATGGGGTAATGTATTCCCAGATAGGCTCAACCCTCTCAAACAATGTTTCTCATGGTTCACTTGAAAAACTAGCTTGAGTCTTCGGGGGGGGGGGGGTGTAACTAAAGGAGATACTGCCAGCCCAACTAGCTGGAATTTTGTAAATAATTATATGTCGTGTGAATATTAACATGATTTATATAGAAGTGTAACAAAAGGGAGATAATGCCAGCACAGCTGTCTGGAATTTTGTAAATGGTTATGTGTCATTTGTGAATGTCAGCATTCTTCATGTAAGGTGCCTGTGTTACAGATGTATTAGAACTGTATGTCATGCTGTACAGACGTGTGCTGAAGAGATATTTTGTAAAGTACTGGGCAGAAATGTATATACACTATTGTAACTGTTTAGATGTATATATTTTAATAGGGGAACTGGAACACAGGATATTACCTTGCAACACTTCAGAAGAATAGTTGAAATTAAGTTACCTTATGGCTCGGCCATAAACAAAAGATGTTATCTCTCAGTTTCAGTGCAGTAACAGACACAATGTCTATAACTAGAAGTTTTTTGTATTGTCTTGGAAGTGTTTGTTTTATGACTTCCAGGATCTGCCTTATATCTAAGAGAAGCCCTTGTTTATGTATTTTCACAGGTAGATGCTAAATGCTAACAGCTGCGTCACTGGGGATTTTCACCTGGGATATTCAGATGACAAGAAGTAATGTCATGCTGCAAGCTACCCCAGCAGTAATATATGAAATATTAATTTAAGAACTCTCTGAGAAAGTGACTGGGCATTCTGTATTTTGTCTTTGACCTGACAAGAACAGCCACTCACCACATCTGCCTGATTGCTCTGTAAGTAAGTTAACTAGGGTGCAGTAATTTCTCTTAGATACAGTCAGGAATATAGTGAAGTATAGGATAGATGTTTTCTTTATCTATTTGAGACTGTCCTGCAATGTTGTTTTAAACAGTTCCTGTTATTTTGAACTCTGATGTAACTGTGATTGGTTATTGAGTATTTTCTTGTTCTTTTATTATTTATTATTAAATATATTTAAACCTTTCATTGTAGCTGATATTTGTGAGACATATTTAAGTTCTGAGAGTACTTGCATATTTATTTTGTGACACTGTGGGCCATTCCTAATAGCCTTGCTCTTGGTCAAGCTACCATTTGGATTAATAGTAACATTACACAGTAAGATTGGACACCCTTTGTTAAGGACCTTAAAGTAGCTGATAAAGAGTGGGCTGGTGGCAGTAATAACTCCCTTATATTCTGGGCAAAAGGGGGTATAGATAATAAACCTGTGCTAGCCTTTCTCAGGTGTGTGTGTGTGTGTGTGTGTGTGTGTGTGTGTGTGTGTGTGTGTGTGTGTGTGCGCGTGTGTGTGTATGAATCAAATCTCAAAGACTGTATGTGTCAGCTACTTGGGCAGGGGACACAAAGCACTGGTTGGACAGAGGGGGTGCTGGAGGTCTTGGCTTGGCCACTCAGCTGAGATCTCAACTCTCTAGCTGTGCCAGGGGGGAGTTTTACTGGGGATCTGGAGAAAGAGGGATAATCCAGCCCCAGACTGACTGTGGCCTCTATGTGCTCTTAAGGGTAATTGTACTTTGCTGTGTGTGTACTTGTCATCTTTCCCAATATACTTCCCCCACTGGTGCTTGTGGTGAGGATTGAGGTGCCTTGCTGACTGTTGCCAGTGGTGGGGTGTTAGAGAATCCTTCAGCTGTTTATTAATTGCTATCCACAACTTCTCTTCTGCTTGATAAAAATATGCCTGTCCTATGTATAAGACGAAAGGGACTAAAAACATTTTAAGTGCTAATATCATACTATCCATATCCATATAACAGAGCTTCCAATTTCTCAGTTTTATATTATCTTTTGTTTAGTCTCTTCACACATACCCTTAGCTGCCAAACCGGAATCATTTTTAATCCATACTCATGAGTACTTCACTTTATCATGTCTCTATAAATATGGATATTGCTGAACCAGTTCATGTGTGGGTACATAATGTATAGCTATTGACTTTGTTTTAGCTTCATTAATCTTTGTATGCTGAAAAGGTCTGAAACTGCCACAAAATGTTCCACAACATTGAAATGACCTTTTCTGTTTTTTTTCAGGTATAAAATAATATCATCTGCATAGAGCCAGCTTTTCTTTATATCCTTGAATTTCTAAGTCTCTTATTTTCTTTGCCAGTGGTTCTAAATATAATACAAAAAAGGGGAAGGAGGACATCCCTGCCTGGTTCCTCTGCTCAAGCAGAAATTGTCAGAGAAGAACCCATCCACTTTAATTTTTGCCTCCAATACCTCATATATCATCCTAACCAACCTTATAATTTTATCAGGGAATGCAAATGTTTCCATTTCCCTACTCATAAAGTCCCAGCGTACTCTATCAAATGTTTTCTCTGCATTAAGACCCAAGAACAACACTGGTATTTTTTATATTTTGCTTCCCTCTGGATCATTAATGTTCAGTTAATGTTGTCATATGTTTGCCTGCCCTCCACAAAACCACATTAGTCCATATCTGTCAATCGTGGCATCACTTTTGCCATTCTTTTATCCATTATAGACATAAACACTTTATAATCATGGTTTAGTATTGAAATGGGCCTGTATGAAGCTGGATCTAATGGGGCTTTACCCTCTTTAGGTATTACAGCCACCACCAATTTCTTCCAGGATGTTGGTACTTCTCCTCCTGTAAAAACACTAAACACTGTAAAATAAAACCTTTCAGATCTTTATCAGTTTTTCCCCTCCTAGCTTCCAAATTTCCACAAGAATACTATGTATTCCTGGGGACTTTCCTGTTCATTGGTTATACATCACCATTTTTATCTCATCTCCTCCTATCCGATTAATAATTCTACCGCTAACCTTGGCATATTTAATTTGTCCATAAACATTTCCATTTGTACCTTTTCTTGATTTCCATATTTCCCAGCTTTATACAGACTTTCATAGAATTTCTAATACCTCTACAGGATCTCTTGTTATCTTCCTTTTGTAGGCTCCCTAAGCTTGATGACAGCCCTTTCTAGTTTCTGATGCCTGAGTTGTCCTGCTAAAAGTTTTTGTGCTCGAGAGTTATTATCAAAAAACAGTTGCTTAACAGCAATCTTTCTAAACTCATGCATATTATCGAGGTAATTCCTTATTTTCTGTTTAGCATTCTGTAGTTGCTCCTCTTCTTTTTCTGTGAGATTCCCCCTATTCTGCAATGCTTTAACATTTGTCAGTCCCTCTAAAGAATTCTTGTTAGTTCTTAAGCATATTTCCCTTTCTTATTTTCCACTGTATTTTTAAACTGCACTTTAATTTTATCCCATTCCATAGCTATATTTTCACATGAAATGTATATTTTCTAATAGCTCCTGAATAATTTCCAGTACCTATTCCTTAAATTCATCTGTTTTCAGCAGATAGGTGGGAAAAGTGCCAGTGTCTCATTTTTATTTCATTGCCCTGTGTTTTATTTCAGTTATTATTGCTGTATGATCTGAAATAGTTATTGGGTGTGTATCAAGACTTTTAATTAAATATACATATTCCTGTGAAATGTAAATTCTGTCCAACCTAGCCCAATTTTTGTATCTTGGTAAATTCACTCTGAAATCCTAGTACTGAATTCACATCTTCCATGCTAAATATTTTCATAACATTTCTTCAAAAATGTTTCCTCCTTTATTATATTTTCCCTTCTGGGCCCCCAGACACATTTTTAGTGCTGCACATCAAATTCCAGTCCCCACCTATAAGTAATGTTCTTTGCTGAAAGCTGATTATTTCTTTCAGAAATTTCTTATGCTCCATTACAGCAGTTATATGTGGAATATAAATGCATGCCAGTGTAATCCTCCTCCCTTGCCAGTAGCCCCTTAGTACTACAAATCTACCATTATTATCCTTTTCATCCTCTTCTGTCACTATTGGTGGTCCTCTTGCAATCAATTTACACACACCTCTTTTCTTTGTCCCAGGCATTCTGCTGAATAACCATCCTGAAAACTTTTTATCAAATTCACATATTCAGTTCTTTCCACAGTTTTCTGTAGAATAGCTATCTGTACTCTACATTTATATTATAGTTCACTACTCTTTCTTTTTTTCTGTTTATCTGTGAGACCATTGTCATTTAAAGACATTACAGAAAGCATCATTGTGTTAAAAAGTTATTTCCCCCTTTTATGTGTAACAGCTTTTTTGCTAAGTGTTTCAGCTTTTGTGTTACATGCATACACTGTTTGGTAGGTTGATTATTTATATGGTTGTTTCGTGTCATATTTATCTGAGCCTATATCACAGCTTACATAACTTTTTGTTTTATTGAAAGCCCTAAAAAAATAAAAACACCCCCATGCCCCCTAAAATCTATTAACTTAATACTAACACACATAACTATGTATGCACATCTTCAAATAGTGATGTTTTACCCTCTTAATAAGAATGTGTCCCAAAGTGGCAACTACACTGACAGACATAGGTTAGCCTAAAAGAAAAGTTATCTATAGTAAGATGCATGGTATAGCCTGTGCTTCCACGAAGTGCTGTCTGATTTTGTCTTATCTTTATCTCTGTCTCAGCCGGGAAAACATTTGAATGCTTTCAGAAAACATTATCTCCAAGCCATTTGTTTTTATCAGATTGTCTCCATGTAGACATGAAGACTACAAAGTTGCTAATAAGCATCCATTTATTTTGCTAAAAATACGCTTTATAATATTCACTGTTCTTTTTCATTTACTTACTTTCTCTTAAAACTTGTTCCTAGATCAAGCTAGGGGCCTTAATCCAGTGATTCCCCTATGCAATAATGAGAGAAAGTACATCAATTTTTCTTTTGTCATGCTCTTTTGAACAGACTTTTCTTCTTTTTTTACACTGCAGTGCTTACATTTCTTAAAACTGAACAAGGAGAAAGAAAGAAAAAAGAGAACGTGTTTACATTACTAACCCCAATACACTTAAAAATAACTGAGAAAACTGTAGGGGTGCAAAGAAAATCCTGCACTATAAAAATATTAATTTTAAGAAAACAAATTTTGTTTTATTTATAGTTAACTTTCTCCCTCCTGTTCCACTGTCCTAAGTATTCTTCCGAACATTAATGACATGAAGTAGGGCATGTGCTTTAGAGTCCCTCACAAGTTTAGCAAAGTCAAAAAAGTCCAATAGTTCCAGATTTTCTTCTTCTGTTATTTTGCACAAATATAATTATTGCTTTATTACCCCACATTTATCAATTTCCAAGTTACAGGTTTTATTCCTGCTCATTTCCATCCCCCAGATCCTTCTGTGCTTCATCTCCAATGTACTCTTGATTCTTCTAAACAAATATTGTGTTTTTTTCTTTCTTTCAAGCATTTTCAGTTGAAACATTGGAAAAAGTTTCACTGTCACAGTCTCCCCATGGTTCCTGTTGCCAGAAGAACAGGAAGCAGAATCTCTTATGTTTCACAATTCACTTTTTGTTGGACAGACTTTTCTATTTCCTCTTTAGCATGTACTGCATCAAAAAATGACTTTGTCCCTCCAGAAAATAAATATACTGAAGACAGCTGAGTACAGCAGCCCAATCTCACCCCTGCTCCTTGACATTCCCTAAACAGAAGAACATGTTTACTCCCCCCTTTGTCTAGTGTACAGTGAGTAATCATTCTCCACAAGCACTCTGCTGTCTCACACTTTTAGTACTTTGCCCTTCTGCTGCAAGTTTTGTCAGAATCAACTCTCTGTTGGAAGGACTGCATCTTTACTCTTTACAGCCAGCTTTTTCTTCATTATGACCTCTGATTTTTTTTGCAATTTTATCACCTTATTTGAATACCTGTTTAAAGCTTCTTCAATTTATTTTCCAGTCTTTTGTTATTTGAGTTGCTATACTCCATCAGTATTTAATTTATTTCAATCAGGTCTGTGTGCAGTTGTCTTATACTTTCCTCTAGGTTACTGGAAGTCATGACTGGAGCTTGCACTGCTGTTTGTTAGACAGCTGCAGTACTATTCTCAGTCAGTGTTTTTTCCTCACATTTTATAGCTGATTTTATTTTAGGTCGTCTGTATTTCTTTTTTCCTAGCATCAAGGGACTGCTGTTACTAGACAGTTACTGAAAATTACCCAGGAATTTAAGGCCATTGGCTTTCTCTGCTGAGGTTCTGTTTTCACACTGGGAGAGCTGGAATTAAGTTATTACTCAACGTGCAGCCATCTTGTAAGTTCTTAATGCATGCAGACATAATAATAAATGGATCAGTCTTTTGCAGCATGGCTTCTAACAGAAAATCTCCATATACCTTGATATATCAGAAACCTGGTTTAAAGATGAGTGCTGTTCCTCTACTTTTATACAGGCAACTACTGTGTGTGTGTGTGTGTGTGTGTGTGTGTGTGTGTGTGTATATATATATATATATACACACACACACGTAGATATATATATATATATATATATATATGTGTGTGTGTGTGTGTGTGTATATATATATATATATATATATATAAAATGACAGAGCAGGTCCTAGATCTAGTGGTGGTGCTTCCATTCTAATCTAAAGGAATACCTCACTTACAATTGTGGACTGCAGTAATTCTAATACTTCAGATAACATGAGTCCCAGTTGGGTACTATCTCAACTCACATTAGGTGGACATACACATGGATTGCCACAGTTTACATCCCTTTCCCTCTTCTTTCTCTGTTTTGCATAAAACTTTACAGTGTAAGTTCCGTAATGGCATACATACCAACACAGTTATTCTTGGTGATTTCACTGTCAATACTGTTAGGAAAGACGCTCTACCACTGAACAAAATGTTGCAGCAATTCAGCGTGGCCTAAACAATGCAAGCTGCTACTCTAACCAGTACAAGAACGGACTCTAGCTCCACACTTGACCTAATAATAACCAATATACAAAATAAGTGTGTTCACACTGAAATATTCCTCAGGGTTCTAAGTGACCAATCACCCATTAAATTCATTTGGTCATTCACAGCATATAAAAATCCTCCCCAAATAATTGAAGGTAAATCTTTCCTTAATAACAAGCTACCAAATCTCAGTACCCTGCACAGTGCTACATATTTAACTCCCCTGTATGGCATATCTAAACCCACTTCTGCATTAACTTTTTTCAACACAAAACTGACCACAATTCAGGACACACTGTACCCTGTTACAAAAAGAAGGTTTAGATCTCAGTCATGGCTTTCAGTGGATATTAGAAACAAAATTAAAGCCAGGGATTCAGCCTAGAAGAACTGGAGAATGAACACCAATGATACAGAACTACACTAAACTTTTTTGAGTTTAAGGAAAGAAACAAGAATTGTAACAAATACTGCAAAAGCCCTGCACCTTAGACAGAAGAGAAGTCAAGTCGATTTGTACCCATTATTTTGGAAAGAGAGAAAACATTTAACTGTGACATTAAATAACTCTTCAGCTACAAAGAATGAACCAATAACATTTAATCACTCCACATTTGCTAATGATTATGCTTAGTTTTTGCAGTTTACCATAACAGACACAACCAAAGCTGTTCCAGCAATTTACTCCACTACTAGCAAAGAACAAGAACCTTCATCCCCTGAGCTATACCATCTAGCTCCTTATGCTGCAACCTTTCACTAATCTGAAATTACATTAAACCAGACCATGTCCCTACTTTTCAAACTCACCAATTCATGATCTAAAGGGGACATGATTAAGATGACGTATTTAGGAGTATGGATTTAAAAAATGCTTCTGTTATGGCAGTTAATAATATGTGGGAAGAGACTAAACAAAAGATAATACAAAACTGAGAAACTAGAAACTCTTATTTATGGATGAGGATAGTAAGATACAAGCAACGAGAATGTTGTTAGTCCCTTTTAGTGTTGTATACTGGTCAGGCATAATTAGCAACCCGAGGAGAAGTTGTGGACAATACTTAATAAAGAATTGAAAGAATTTATCTGGGAGGGAAAGACGGCAAGAGTTAAGTGAGATAAGTTGATCCTTCCAATAGAACAAGGTGGTTTAGACTTGATTTGAAGGGATATTTTAGAGCTACACAGTTAAAGCTTATATACATATCACAAGCAGAAGGCTGTAATTCAAAGTGGAAAGGGATGTTGATGCAAGTGGGAAGTTCAAGAAATAGAGAGTGGGATTTTGGATGCAGATCCTTAAGGAGAATAACAGCAACCATACAGAATATTATATTCGTAAAATAGCAGAAAATATTCTAAGAACTAAGCCAGTATGAGAAAGAAGAAATTAGATATTGTCAATACAGATGATGGATGACTGCACATAGGGGTAGAGAAATAGGCAAGAGGGAGCTGGAATTTACTGGAGAAAACTGTCAAAGGAACCAAGATATAAGGAGCAAATAACTCAGACAGGAAAGGTAATAGAGTGGGATGAGGCCAAGAAGACATTTGGATTGCAGGCTCGGGACTGCCTTCCTTAGCAGGGCTTGATCTCAGAGTATAGTCAAAGGTTTAATTGAAAGAGCCGCTGTGGTAGAATTTTTAGATGAATCTAGAACAGAAGCAGCTGTTAAAAAAGGGATAATTAGTAGTGTATTTAAAATATTGCATGATAACTTTAAGAATCAGTAGGAGGAGGTTAGAAAAGATTGGGAAGAGAGACTGGAAAAGCAATTTACAAGAAAACAATAGTAAGACATATGTATGACTCCCAAGTATAAAACCAAGTCTAGAAGGTTTTTAGTTGGAAGTGTTGCATAGGTATTTTTATGCACCAAACAGAATTCAAACAATTTTTCCTCAGCTAGATAGCAAATGTTGGAGGTGTGATGGATAAGAAAGAGGTAACAGGGAACATACGTTTTGGGAGTGTAATGAGTTGGCTGATTTTAAAAATTCCATACAGAGTACTCTTGTCAGAAATATTAGGTGAGCAAATGACTGTAAGTAAGGAAATGCTTATTCTGAGGTAGGATACAAGGTCTGAATTAGCTAGACCTTACCTTATTAAATTTAATTTTGTTGGCTGTCAAAAAGCATTTACTAGAAAATGGAAATCAAAGTCTACAACACATGCATTTCAGGTATGGAATGTTATAAAAGAGATAAAAGAACCTAAAGAGGGATCTTTAGAAAAGGGAAAGAGCAAATTACATAGAAATAAATGGAAATTATGGGAACAATGCATGCCTAATAATGTCCAGGAGTAGGAGGAGTGAAATTTAAGGGAAGGCAGGAATTCAGCAATTTTTTGTAATGCTGGGCTGATGATAGTAGCAAAGAAAATGTGATGTACATTTTATTTAAATGGAAACATATTAAAATAATTTGTTTTACTTTCTGTTAATGTACGTCGTAGGTGATAATTTAATAAAGGTGTTAAATACAATTCAGGATCAAAATCCAGCAGTCTTCATTCTACCTTCCTAAGGCTTGCAGCTAAAAAAAATTGCTAACCCCCTTACTCATATCTTTAACCTCTCTCTTTCTCACCTCATGTAGTTTCCCGCTAGCATTCAAGCATGCAGTTATGGATTACATTATGATGGATTATAGATCTGTTTCTAGCTTGTGCCATATTGCCAAAATATTTTAAAAACTTTTATACATTTGCAACTACTTAAGGCACATTAACAGCTATGGCCTGTTATGTGATGCACACAATGGCTTTCGCAATGCCTTCAGTACCTTTGCTGCCTTGAATATGGCTTTGCTATTCTTGTTACGCATTTGATCCACAATACTCACAGACTACAGACTGCTGAGAATTAATTCTATTAGCAGAGCCCCAGAAACACTGTTGCAATTTTCTAAAATATTCCAAATGGCTTTCAGTGTCTCATAGGGTTGCTTTTCTTCTACGTACTCTAACTTACAAGGTATTCAGTGTCCCCCTTTAAGTGTTAAACTGTCTTTACAAAACAGCCTTTATGTATGCAGAAGTACAAAGGACAACAGTTTCTCTTTAGTAAACCTTCCATTTAAAAGTGCTGTAGGTGAAACAGCATTCTCTAAACTGGTAACTGCTACCTGGAACCACCTCCCTACAGACATCAAAAATCTAAAAACCATTGCAAGCTTCAAAGATGCACTTAAGTAGCATCTATTCACTGAATCTACATGCAGCTGCTGCCATGACAATGGCCAGGTAATTTACCATTCCATATCACAAATACATTTAATAAGATTTTCTCAGCCCCCTAATGTGCCCTCTTATATGCAAATATTTCACATGTATGTAAGAGTTTATTTATTATAACTATAATTTCACTGTATTTTACACATATCTTGGCTTACAGTTTGCATATATTTTTTCCTCTGCACTCTGACTGGAACTTTTAACATCACCCTATATGCATTCAGTCTTATTATGTTCTGAATTTTGCTGTGTACTCATTTTGTATATAATATTGTTGACTGAAAGACTGTAATATATTTTCTGCTCTTTCAGCTCAGATTCTGGCTGAAAAGGGTCAGTAGACCAGCCCACTTAGCTATGAACAAACAGTAAATAAATAAAATAAAAATATTCGGCAGAACATTAGGGACAGAAGGCAAGGGGAGTCATAATATTAATTATTTAAGTGGACCCAATTTAGATAGACGAAGAAGAATAAAAGACAATTCTGGTAGGTTTATGGTAATAAGGGGCTGTTGGCAAGGGAGAAGGATTACACTGCCATGTCTTCATATTCCACCAAAAACTGCTATTATGGAGCTTAAGAAATTCTGGGGAGAAATATTCACTTTTCTCCAGGTAATGTTATTTTAGGTGGGGATGGGAAATTGATTTGCAATAGTGAGGCAGTATCAGGGGGACTTAGAAGGGAAAACACTAACAAAATAGGATACTTTTCTGAATAAATATATAAAAAAATAAATAAATATATGAAAAAGAATTGGTATGGAACATGTGACTAGTAGGAACTTAGGGATAATTTACATGTTATTCCCCAGTGTACAATAACTGGGCTACACTGGATAAAAAATGCATTTTACAGGAGCATATGCATTTAATTGAAAGCTTTGACACACATCAATAACTGTTTCAGATCATGCACTGATAAAAGCTAAGATAAAAATACAGGTTAATGAAGTAAATTGGGACACTAGCATATTCCTACTCACTTGTTAAAAGAGAGACAAATTTAACTAAAGGGTAGCAGAAATCATCTGTGAGTTGTTTGAGACGATAGAAATTTCTTCAGAAGGGATAGCTAGTGAATGGGATACAATAAAATGGACTTTAAAATAAGATAGACATAAAAACAAGAAGTGATAGGAATTATTTACAGGGGCTGACAAAGGTAAAAGTATTGCAGAATAAAGGGAATCTGACAGCACTTACAGAAGAGTAATTACAGAGTGCTAAAAGGAAAATAAGGAAGTATTTGGATAATAAGCATGAGTTTGGAAATATTGCTGTTTAACAGTTTTTAATAACAACTCCAGATTACAAAGGCATTTGGTACAATGACTTAGGCAACAGCAGAAAGGGTTGTCACCAAACTTAGGTTATAACAAGAAAAAAATCACCAAAGGTCTTACAGAGGCTTTAGAGATATTTCAGAAATGTTATGATAATTTATATAAGGAGGAGGAATGTGGAAACCCAGATAAGGAATGAATAGAAGTGTTTATGGAAGATTCAAATTATGCAAAGATTCGAGAAAAATAATAGTTAAGATAGGAGAAGATGAAATAAAAACAGTGATGTATAATCAATCTACATGGAAATATCCAGGAACAGAATATATCCCTATGGAAGTTTTGAATTAGAGGGAGAAAAGTGATAAAGATTTGGACGGTTTTATTCATTAGTGTTTTAAAAGGAGGGGAAGCACCAGCATCATGGAAGAAAGATGTGATGGTTGTGTTACCCAAAGAGGGCAAAAGACCTGTCACACCCAGCTTCATATAGATCCATTTACATTTTAACCCATGATTATAAAGTATTTATGTCTGTAGTAGCTAAAAGAATGTTAACGATGTTGCTGAAATGAATAGATATGGATCATTGTGGTTTTCTAGAGAGGAGACAAATACTTGAAAATAAATATTTTAAACTATATTTTATTTGAAACTGAATGCCGAAAATGTATCCTGTGGGAAGTCATCTATCCCAGGGAACTACCACATTAATAAAACACCCCTAAGAGTTGACCAAGTTCGGGATTTGGGAACTTATGCGGACAGTGACCTAACTTTTGATCAACATGTGTCCATTGTTGTAAGAGCTTACAAACAAATGGATTGTGTCTAGATCTAGGGATGTCATTGTCTCCCTTTACTCAGCCCTTATTAGGTCAGTTGTTGAATATAATGTCACATTTGAATTGTATCTATCCAGACACATGCAACAACTGGAATGCCCACAGAGATACCTTACTAAAAGGATACAAGGCCTAAACAGCATGCCCTACATGGAGTGAATCAAAGCCCTGTCACTATACTCTGTATCTGACAGACTGCTAAGAGTTGACCTGTGTCTGGCATACAAGGCATCCTCCAACCCAATAATGACGGACTTACTGCACATCAGAAAGTCAAATGGTATCATAAATACTCAAGTCTAGGGATCTAGACCTCTTTTGCAACATCAATAGAATGGTTTAGAGGGACAGGCATCCTTCGCAGATGATACCGCTTTTCTGGAACAGACTCACCACCCACATAAAAAAGTTAATCCCAGTCCATATTTAAAAGTAACTTGGATCTGTTGATGGAAAACAGAAAATTTCAGCCTAGGACAGAGGTGGCTTCTAAATGCTTTATCACATGCATGGGTCCCCTCAAATTATCTATGGTATGATCCCATTTATTCTCATTAGGGGTAATATATAAGTATCAACCATGGGATAGGTAAGGTCAATGTCTAACCAAATGGGATAGGTTATTTTGAGCTCAGAAAGGGAAATTGGCTAGAATTAAAATGCCCCACAAGGACAGCTAGCCTAGTACTTACTTATGAACTCATGAAAACCAGGACAATTATGATCCAGAGGGAAGCAGAATGTAAGAAACTACTGTTATTATTGGTGGGTCTTTATGGGGATAACACATTCAGTAGAGTAAGCTGGGATTTTTTGAGTAGGGCAAAGGAAGCATTTTTATTCCCTGATACAGTAATAGGATTAATTAGGAGGATGTATGAAGGCTCAGGAGCAAAAACTGAAGTGGGAGGGTTCCTCTCTGATAGGCTGTGTTTGAACAGAGGAAGCAGACAGGGATGTCCTCTTTCCCCTTTTGTATTTGCCTTTGCAAAGAAAATAATAGACTCAGACGTTCAAGGATATAATTGGTATGATAATCAAGAAAAGTTGGCTGTTTTTGCAGATGATGTTATTTTGTGCTTGATAAATCCAGAAGAGAGAGTTTTGGTGTTTTAGAAGATTTTGAGACAGTTTCAAGTGTTTTGGGGGTATAAAATTAATAAGGATAAAATGGTGTACCATCAAAATTCTGAAGTGTGCAACAACGGATATCTGAAAGTAAGTTTGCACAGGTTTGTTTGCACGAAAAAAAAAAACATGCCGAATGCACAACAGTGAATGGTATTGCGCTTTCTCTGTTGTGAATTCAGAATATTGAGTAGAGATTGCACTATAGTGGGGATCGGGAAATGTACCCTTTCCCTCACTGTAGTGTAAACTTGGAGTTTGTATATAAAAGTAGCAGGGGGTGGGGGGGCACAGTTCTCCACATGGGGGGGTGCAGGAGTGTTTGCCCCCCTACGAAATGTGTGTTGTATGACACCTGATTTGGCAGTATGTTCGAAAAATGTCACCAATTCGATTTCGAATTGTCAACATTTTTTCATTCATTCTTTTTCTCGGTCGCTATCATAAGTTTCGACAATGTTTTTCGAGTACGTGAGTACTCACAACAAACATGTTTGAAATTTTGATAGTAAACCAGACAAAACATAGGCTATAGTGGTAAATTATGTACACAGACATAAATTGGTTCAGCAATATCCATATTTATGGGGATACAATAAGATGAAGTAATTAGGTGTATGCATTAAAAGGACACTGTTGTGGCAGCTAAGGATATGTGGGAAGAAACTAAATAATGGATAATATGAAACTGGAAACTCTTATTATATGGTTATGGATAGTAAGATACAAGCAGTGAAAATGTTTAGTCCCTTTAGTTTTATACATAGGTTAGTCATATTTTTATCAACCTGAGAAGAAGCTGTGGACAGTAATTAATGACAAGTTGAAGGATTTTATTTTGGATGGGAAGGGGCAAAAGTTAAGTGGGATAAATTGATCCTCTTCATAGAGCAAGGTGATTTAGGATTTGTATGGATATTTTAAGGCTATACAGTTAAGGCTCATACACATAACACAAGCAGAAGGCTATAAATCAAAGTGTAAAGGGATAATATTGAGGGGGGTGTTAAATAAATAATGACAGAGTAGGTTTATTAATGCAGATCCTAAAGGAGAATATGACCATAATATTCTGTAAGGTTGTTAAAGTTGTAGAAAAAATTCTAAGAACTAAGTCAGCACTGGAATAGAAAAAGATTTTGTCAGTAGGAACGGCTGCAAGTAGAGGTACAGAAAACAGACATAAGGGGACTGGAGAGAACTGGCAAATGAAACAAGATATTGGGAGCAAATAACTATAGATGCGGAAAGGTAGCAGAGTGTGATGAAGACATACAGAAGTTTAGACTGCAGATTAGAATTTGCCTTCCCTACCAGGGCCTGACATTAGATTATAGACAGACAGGGATAGGAATGGCTAACTTGAAAGACCAGCTTTAGTAGAGTTTTTAGTCACGTCTAGAACAGAAATGAGAAGTTATGTACTTACCATAACGTTCCATGTTAGTTGTCTTCTTTCACCTTCTTTCTTGCTGGATGGGTTCGGAGCCGAACCTCGGCTCCGACTCGGCCTATACTAAAGCTCGAGAGCTAATTTTACCGGCTCGAGGCAACCCTATATCCCATGATGCTAGGCGGTAACTACCCAGATCTCGTTTGGTAGCTAAGAAACCATAGCCAATTCAGTCTCCCCTCTGAGGTGGAGGAGGAGAAGGAAGAACTCCCAAAAAAATCACTACTTGAAGCTGAAACTACCCCAGGACCAACTGTCTGAGCTAGGAATAATGCAAGATAAGGTCCCCTGTAAGAAGGGGAAGAACCTCTCGGTCTGTCCAGGCTAGGGGGATGGTGGGCGGGATGCAAGTAAGAAGGCGAGAGAAGACAACTAACATGGAACGTTATGGTAAGTACATAACTTCTCAATGTTAAGTTGTTAATCTCGCCTTCATTCTTGCTGGATGGGACCGCGTCCCTAGCACCTTTATTCTGGGTGGCTCATTGGAACAGACTCTTGAGAACGGTGGAACCAAAATTTGCCCTGTTTCTGGAGGCCGTGTCCAATTTGTAATGTGTAACGAAAGTATGAGGAGAGGCCCATGTGGCAGCCGCACAGATAGTGTCTATTGGTAATCTAGCTTGAAAGGCTGTAGATGTAGCCAATGCTCTGGTTGAATGGGCTCTTGGCCTAGAAGGCAATTCTTTACCTCTGAGTTGATAAATACAGGTAATCACAGAAGACAGCCACCTAGACAGGGTTACTTTAGATACCGGAAGACCCATTTTACTCTCAGCATAAGATAAAAAAATTTGATCAGATTTCCTGAACTGTTTAGTTCTGTCCAGATAGAAGCGGAGCTAACGATGAATGTCCAGACAATGTAGTTTTTGCTCTGCCCTGTTTGAATAATTAGGAAAGAGAACTGGAAGATCAATAGATTGATTTAAATTTGTCTGAGAAGCCACCTTGGGTAAAAAAGACGGGTTAGTTCTTAGAGAAACCCTGTCTTTGTGGAACAGTAAATAAGGAGGGCGAATGAAGAGGGCATGAAGTTCAGATACTCTCCTAGCCGACGTAATGGCGACTAGGAATAGTGTCTTCCAGGAAAGTAACTTCAAGGAACAGGTGGCTGCAGGTTCGAAGGGAGGGAGAATCAAGGATGCTAAAACTAAGTTTAAACACCACTGTGGTGGGGGGTCTTTGATCGGAGGCCTGAGTAAAAAGATACCTCTGAGGAATGACTTGCAAAGCTTATGGGACATGATGTTGGAATCCGACAAGCCTATGTGAAAACTTGAGATGGCTGCTAGCTGAACTTTTACTGTGGAGGAAGAAGATCCTGAGTGAAAGATTTCGGCTAGGAAATCTAAGACCGAGTATATTGTAGCAGTGAAGGGATCTATGTTCCTAGCCTTTGCCCAAAAGGAAAAGCGTTGCCATTTACTAGCATAGATCCTTCTGGTGGAATATTTAAGGGAAGCTACGATAATATCACGGACAGAATTTGAAATCATTGGAAGCCTGGCTGGGGACGGAAGAGGAGCAACCAAGCTGTGAGGTTGAGAGATTGGAGGGATTGGTGCAGCTGCCCTGATTGATGGGTCAAAAGATCTGGCATTGGATCCAGATGCTAAGGCTGCTCCAAAAGGTAGCGATGCAGGAAAGGGAACCATATCTGTCGAGGCCAGTAAGGAGCAATGAGGATCATCTTGGCCCTCAAGGAGGTAGTTTTCTGAATTGTTTGTGTGATTAACGGAAAGGGGGGGAAAGCGTAAAGAAGTCCCTGAGGCCAATCGTGGACTAGAGCGTCTCTGGGGGGGTGGCCTGGAAGGGGGAAGAGTGTGAAGAAGTTGAGGCACTTGCTGTTTTGTGGTGTTGCAAAAAGATCGCAGCAAGGAAACCGCCACTTCCGAAATATTTTGTCCGTCACCGATTGCTTGAGAGACCACTCGTGAGGCATGAGAACAGCTCTGCTCAGCCTGTCCGCTATGACGTTGGACTTCCCGGGGATGTGCATTGCTATCAGAAACCGCTGAGAAGAGATCACCTATTGCCAGAGTGTGAGTGCTTCTCGACACAGGGGATGTGACCTGGTTCTGCCCTGCTTGTTGATATACCATACTACGGACATATTGTCCGTCTGAATTGCAATTGTCCCCAGGGGAAGAGAGTCTTGAAGGGCTTGCAACGTCAAAAGCACTGCTCTCATCTCCAGGACATTTATGTGCAAGTGGCATTCAAAGGGTTGCCATGTGCCATGGACTGTCCTGCCCTGAAAATGCCCCCCACCCCACCCAATCAGGGAGGCGTCCATTGTGTCTGTGGCAACCGGGGGGGGGGGGAGTAAAAGGTCTGCCTTGATGGACTTGTGGGGAGACCATCCACCAAGACAGATGTTTTCTGTAAGATAGAGTTATTAGGATCTTGTGTGTCATAGGGAGCTGTTGGAAGGACCACTGGGAGAAAAGCATCCATTGAAGAAGCCGCATGTAAAAGCGGGCAAGGGGAAGGAGCGGGATGGCTGCTGCCATGAGACCTAACACCTTCAGAACATACCTGGCCTGAACTTTGTTGTTCTGAAGAAGGACGTGAACATGACTTTGAATATCTAAGACCCTCTGCTCCGTTAACTTTGCTGAGAGCTGAACGGTGTCCAAGGTGGTGCCTATGAAGGTAATAGATTGACAAGGCGACAAGGCAGACTTTTCGAAATTTAGAGAGATACCTAGCTCTTTGCAAATGTGGATGGTGTAGTCTCTGGCTAGAAGAAGTTGATGCCTGGTGGTGGCAGTGAGGAGCCAGTCGTCTAGATATGGAAACACCTGGAATCCTTGACGTCTCAGGTGAGCCGTAACCACTGCCATAAATTTGGTGAACACTCGGGGGGCTGTAGTGAGACCAAAGGGCAGGTCTCTGAACTGGTAGTGACTGGCTCCCAGCCTGAAGCGGCGAAACCTTCTGGAGCGCCTGTGCATTTTGATGTGATAGTACGCATCCTGAAGGTCCACTGAGCACATCCAATTGTCCTTGCCCAGAAGGGGTAAAATGGACTGTAGCGTGACCATCCGGAACCTTGTTCTTTTTACAAACTTGTTTAGATTGCTGAGATCCAATATTGGCCTCCAGTCCCCTGTTTTTTTGGTACCAAAAAGAACTTTGAGTAGACTCCGGATCCTAGCTGGTCTGCTGAGACTGGCTGGATGGCTCTCTTTTTTAGCAGCTTTGATATTTCTAGTGCTGCTTGTTCCCTTAGACTGGGTGGAACGTCTGGAAGAGACCCCATTTGAATCATTGGGGTTTGGATAAAGGGGATTTTGTAACCCTCGGATATGATCGACTGCACCCATCTGTCTTGAGTGCGAGAGAGCCAGGCTTGTGGGTACAGCACTAATCTTCCCCCGACTGCCTCCGAAGGTGGACAGTCGGGCAGCACCTCAGGGATGCTGGAAGGGTTTGTCAGAGAGGGTTTCTCTGATACCCTGGTTCTGCGGACCCCCTCTGCCTCTTGGGCGGCGTCTGTTGTTGTTGTTCCTCCCTCTGCCTCTAGGGGTGAACTGACCTATTGCGTCAGGCGTGACTCCTTGTGATTTACGGAACCACATTTTTCCACCCTTTTGATCCTTAGGGTATGGTCTGGATGGGGTAGAAAAATGGACTCCTACGGCAGAAAGAGTCTTGCCATCTTGTTCGCATCTGGTCAAAGTATCTTTCACTTGAGGTCCAAACAACGCTGAACCATCAAAGGGGGAGTTAGTGAAAGATGCCTTGAAGGGGTCTGCGAAGTTACAAAGCCGCATCCAGGCGTGACGCCTCAAAGCCACACCTGTGCCTGCGGCCCTACTCACTCCATCGGCTGCATATGAAATAAGCCGCATGGAGGAGTTGACAATAGAACTCAGGGTTCCTAGCTGTGAGTTAATTTTTTCCTGAGACCCAGCAGCTGATGGATCCTGTAGGACTTCACCCAGTTCTTTAAGAATGTCTCTTTGAAGACGGGTGAAGTGGCATAAGTAGTTCAGTGACCACATGGCAAAGGTCGCTGACGAGAAAATCCGCTTGCCGTACCTATCCATTGTCCTAGATTCCTTGTTAGGCGGATGGATAGGTACTGAAGGATCAGCCAGTTCCTTCTTAGTGGCCGCCGCCACCATCATGGCATCAACTGGGACACCTTTGGATAAAAATTGTTTATCAGAAGGGGCTGTTATAAATTTAGAAGGCCTCCGTGGGGTAGGTTCCAACGAGTCAGGGGCCATCCACGCCTTCAGTGCCACCACTTCCATAAGGGGGTCGAAGGGCGGAGACACCCAGGAGGTGGAGGGTCGAGAACCAAAAGCCTCCAGGTAAACCGACTCGTCCTCGGAAGGATTAAGGGAAGACCAGTTCCCCCTCTGTTTAAGGATTTCAAGGATGTCAGAGAAGGAGACATCCTCAGAGGGGGACCTTGGGGATCCTTCTGACTCATCCAAGTCGGTATCAGATGTGACTGACTCGGGGGAGTCCACATGCTTCCTCTTACATGTCCTCTTACGCGGGGGTTCACCTGACAGATCAGGGGAAACCTTGGAAGAGGAGGATATTCCCAATGGGGAAACCTGAGGCATTGGGTCTCGATGGCCGGGGGCGAGAGAGTAGGAAGATACATCAGCAGGCACTACTGTGGGAGGAGCTGATGGAGCTGACAGTAGAGCAGGCACTGGGGCCAGTACGCTCCTCATGACCTCGAAGGCGCTCCTGTCAGGCAGGCTAGAGAGCTCCCGCTCCAAAGAGCTAGGAACCCCAGCCAGCACCGACAAGAACGGCTCAGAAGCCGATGTTGGGGCCGAACTCACCAGCGCCGACGCTCCGAGAGGGAGAATGGGGTCGGACAAGGGTCCGATGCCACTCGCCCCCTCGGAGCCGGCGAGAGAGTCCAAGTGCCCGGATCCCTCCACCATGGATGAGATCGGAGCAGACGACGGAGGTGAAGGGGGAGGTATCGGCTCCGACGTCAAAATAGTCACGGCTCCGAGCAGCTCCAGCTCCGAACACTGGGGTAGAGTTGAAGTAGGAATAGTCTGTTGTATGGACATAGCCGCTGTCTGATGAGACGGGCTATGAAGCATTTGGGCCAGTGCCTGAGACTTTAATAGTCTACTTACCAGTCTCTCAAGGTCATGATCGGAAAGTCTGCACGACCGAGAGGAATGGCTCCGATGGCTCCGCTCCGAGAGTAACGGTGACTTCGGAGCCGAATGTATGGACTCCAGTGATGGAGATCTGGACCTCTTTCATGTGGAGGGCATCAGGGTTAATGGAGCCGATGGAGCCGTAGACACGTCGGCTCCAGCCGGAGCCGACTTGGAAGACAGAGTCTTAAAGGTATCAGCTCCGGCTGGAGCCGATGCGGGTAGTTGCGATACTGAGGTATCGGCTCCAGCCGGAGCCGATAATGTCGCAGGTGATGAACCACCATCCGAGGGCTTGAAACTCGGAGCCGACGGTTTAGGTGGTTTCGAAGGCTTCCCCGGCACAGACTTAGCCGGGGAACCTTCGGGCTTTAACAAGCCCCCTTAATATCAATTTATTCCTGTGCTCCTGCAGGACTCTAGGGCTAAAAGCATGGCACACTGAGCAAGAGCCCTGCAGGTGCAGGGGTCCCAGGCAATAGACACAAGAAGTGTGACCGTCTGTCAGAGACATCTTCTGACAGCACGAGTCACACTTCTTGAAGCCTGAGACCTTTGTCTCCTTCGACATTGAGAAGTCGAAAGGAAAAAACACAGTTAGGAGAAAAAAACACACACACACCCCAACAAATAGGGATACAGGGGAACACACAAACAGTAAAGAATCCCTGTGAGGGAATTAAAATAAAACGGAAGGGCCTAAGGCCTAACCTAGGGAGAGGGAGTATTACAGGGATAAGGGATAACAAAAAGAGACTAAACTTTAAATTTAACAAAAACTAGCCTATAAAAGACTAAAAGGTATACTAGGGGAAAAACTAAGGAAAATACTAGGATTTTGTGAGAAAAAACAGTCACTAACCTGAGCCGGTAAAAAGAGCAACCTCGCTAGCGTAAGTGACAAACGAGATCTGGGTAGTTACCGCCTAGCATCATGGGATATAGGGTTGCCTCGAGCCGGTAAAATTAGCTCTCGAGCTTTAGTATAGGCCGTCGGAGCCGAGGTTTGGCTCCGAACCCATCCAGCAAGAATGAAGGAGAGATTGACAACTTAACATATGCTGTTAAAAAGGGCTAATTAGTAGGACATATAAAATATTGCATGTTACCTATAATAATCAGTCAGAGGGTGTTAGAAAAGACTGGGACTGGAAAAGCAAATTACAAAGGAACAATGGAAGGATACATGTACGACTTCCAAGTATGCAACAAAGTTCAGAAGGTTTAGGATTTATGTTTGGCAGTGTTTACAGTGTCATTTATACCCTTAGGAGACTCCAAATAATTTTTCCTTAGGTAGATAGCAAATGCTGGAAGTGTGATGGGAAAGAGAGGGGTAACTGGGATTGTAATGTGTTGGCAGATTTTAAAAGGACTCTGCAAAGTACTTTGTCAGAAATATCAGTTGAGGGAATTTCTGTAACTAAGGAAATTATACTTTTGAGCTGAGACACAGGAATTGAATTTCCTAGGTATAGTAAGTTTTTTTTAACTTTAATGCTATTTGCTGCCATAAAAGCAGTTGCTAGAAAGTGGAAATCAAAATCTAGGCCAGCTGTGATTGAAATATTGAGTCTTGTTAGAGATAAAAGAACTGGAAGTGAGCTATTTAGAAAAGGTGAAGTAGCAAATTAAAAAAATAACACAGAATTTGTGGGAACAATACATGCAAAATAATGTCCAAGAGGAGGAGTGAGGTTTAAGAAAAGAGGAATTCAGCAATTTATTTAATCTTGGAGAGAATAACAATTGTTCTAAAGAAAGAAAGAAAATGTGCATGTAAATAATGCATGAAAAATATTGCAGTGTTTTTTTTTTATTAATGCATGTATGTCTGTGTCTTAAGTGATAATCTGATAAAGTCGTTTAAAAGAATTGTTTGAATGTCTCATTAACACCTGCTTCTCATGTTATTAAATGTATTTTAAAGTTTGCTAATGATAACTACGGCTTCTGGATAAGTAATGAGAAGATTGGCTTGGCTTTGTTCTCAAAACCTTCCTGAGGATCTTAAAATTGAAATTTTTAATTCTCCCTTGGACAAAAAAATTCTCTTTGGCCATTCTGCAGCTAAGGTGCTCAAGAAAAGATAATGAAAGGTTAAAGCTTATTCAAGGGGAGACTAACATTTTTCAGCAATCCTTTTTAAAAACAAAAATTTCCATTCCTTCTCAGCTCCCTTTTTCAATAAGCAGTTTAAGTAGCAAGGAGCAATCAAATAGGAATTTTAAAAGCAATGTCAAGGGGGCTTCAAAAAGGAAAGCAAATCCTCTAAAAATTAAGGACAGTCCTCTCAGTCAGCTTGACTACTTACCTGTTTAGGCTCCCCCTCCTCCTCCCACCCTGGCAACCTCTCCATCACTCTCTAAGGTTTCCCATGTGTCAGACAAATATGTTTTAAGTGCATCTTCATAGGAATACACTTAGCAATGGGAATCCCTCCCTCCTTTCTCAAATTCCTCCTTCCCCAGTGAACTAAGTCTCCTTGCTTCCTCCTACTCTACATCAAATGCTTTCACAGGGAATAATAAAACCTGGGCCTCCCTGCCAGTTGGGCAAAAGCTTTTATTCAAGGATTTTTCTGGTTCCAAAGTGGGAAGGATCTTGAAGGCCTGTGCTGGACCTTTCCTTTCCAAACTTTTTGTCAAGATTCCAATGTTCAAAATAGTTTCCCTTCAGTCCCTTTTACCTTTTTTTCCCTTCTCTAGCTTTCACGGTAACACTAGATTTAAAGTATGGTTATTATTGCATTCCCATTTGCAAGCAGTTCAGACTTTTTTAAAGATTTTCTGTGTCTGGCTTGAGTATCAGTTTTCTGTCTTACACTTTGGACTATCCACTGTGCCAAGGGTATTCAAAAAGTGTCTGGCTCCAGTAATTGCTTACTGCATTCAAATTTTTCCATATTTGGACAACTGTTTTATCTTTGCAGACTCTTTGTTTCTGGTTGTCAAGAGTATTTAGCAACTGTTGAGAATGTTTTACTTTCTGCTTGTCAAGAGTACTTAGCAACTGTTGAGAATGTTTTATTTAGTCCGGATTTTCAAATCTAAAAATCTTTTCTCATTAGCACAAGATTGTTTTTCTGGGATGTCTGCCAGAGTCTGCTCTGGAAAGAGCATTTCATCCTCCAGACAGACAAATATATTTCAGATAAAGTATCATAAATTCTTCCTAAAGTTTTCCAATCAAACCCATGCATCCATAAGAGAATTTCTCAGGATTTGGGGGTGCATGGTATCCGATGATTCTCCTACTATCCCCGGCCAGACTCTTCATAAGGAAAATCCAAAGGTACCTCATATCAGTTTTGAATCAGCATCTTCAGCCTTCATCTTTTGAGATCTCTGTTCTCAGATTTGTAAAAAGAGAGATTATCTGGTCGGTAGACCAGATCTCTTGCAGTCCAAGGTTCCTATTCTCCCTTCCAACCTCTCTCCAGTCTTTCACTACAGAAGCATCAAACCTGGCATGGGATGCAGTTTCCATAGAGGTGAAAGTGTAAGTCTGTGGAACCCTCATGACAGACAGATGTGCATAGATGTCAAAAAGACACTTAGAAAGCCTTAAAGCATCACTAGTCTACACTATTCACTACAGGTTCACACACACACACACACACACACACACACACACACACACACACACACACACACACACACACACACACACACATTCACACAAAACACCATATTGATATAGTACATAAACAAACACCTCAACTAAACTTGTTTATCTCCTCTCAGAACACACAACTAATGAAATTCTGTTCCAGGACTCCTTGAAATGCCTAGAAGACAGATGTCTTTCCATTCCCATGGATGGGAATGTTTCTATCTGCTTTTTTCACCCTTTCCACTGAGATCCAGAATTCGTCTGAAGACCCCAAAGGACTCTACAGAAATAGTGGTGGTGACTCCCTTTTGTCCCAGGCAACAGTAGTTCTACCTTCTTTACAATCAGGCCAAAAGCATTTACTGCAGGTTCCCAACAGACTCCCACAGACTGGATTTTTTGACACAAGAGAAGGGTTGTTTGATACACCCCAACTCTTCAACTAATTGCTTGGATGATAGAATCTTGTTACCTTTTAGCAGCTTTTTTCTGAGGACTTGCAGTAGAGACTAAATGAGGCAGGGGAAAAAAATGCTACTAGAAAATCATTTGTGCGCAAGTGGAAAAGATTTTCCAGTTGGTGGCTATCTAAGGCCCAGGACCGTCTTCAGGACCAGCTGTCACCATTTCCTGATTATTTGTGTGAGTTAATGTCCTCTAGCCTTTCTTACTCCTCTGTCATGGTTCACCTGTCAGTCATTCGCACTTATCTGCATTATTTTTTGAAAGGGCTGTTGCATATCCATCCACCTAGAAAGAAAGTATGTAGCTCTTCCTTAGGATTTTAACTTTAAAATTCTTCAGGCTGAATTGAGGGTCTTAATGTGGAAGACTGTTTTACTCATTGCTCTGAATTCTGCTAAGAAACTATGTCACAAACTTTTATGTTGAGTCAGTTCTACCTCATTTTTCACCAGGAAAATGCTTCTTTGAAAACTAATCCTTCTTTTATGCTTTAAGCAGTTTTACTTTACCTTGTCACACTATTAATTTCCCAGTCTTCTTCCACAAACCAAAGAACAAGGGAGAAAATATTCTTCACACTTTGGATGTCCACAGGCAGCTCAGATACTACATAGACAAAACTCAATCCTTCAGGAAAGGTGAACAGCTCTGTTTGTCCCCTTTGAAAGTTAAGAGGAAAGGACAGCTGATGTCAAAGCAGACTATTTCTAGATGGTTGCCTAATGTGCTTGCTTTTTGTCATACTCAATAAGGCACTTCTAGGCAGGGTTAAGGCCCATTCCAGAATGGCTTTGGCTTCTTTCATGGCTTTCTGGAAGGGAATGCATTCTAGAAGTATTCTAGATGCAGCAACTTGGTCCTTCATACATACTTTTGCAAAGCACTACAAATTGGATTCCTTTTCTATAGTAAGGCAATACTTTACTGGAACCACTCTCTGGGGGCTCCTGGATTCTTAATTTACTTTTCCTCCTCCCTCTTAGTTTCCATGCTAAGGTAATTGACGCAAATAGCTTAGGCAACGGTAACAGTTATCTTAATGTTGAGCATAGTACAGCTGTGTAGGTAAACTTTCCATAACAGTAGATGTCTCTAAGTTGGCTCGTTGCAAGGTAGGTATCCCCTAATGCACTAGTAAGAATCCCCAGATCTCGTTTGCCACGTCTACGAGTTCGAAGTGCTCTCTTTCTTGGCCGTGGCTAAGTTGGAATTTTTGGCTTATTCAGTTTTCTATAGTTTAGTATTTAGTAGTTTTAGTATTATTATCTTACAGTTGTTACATTGTAGCAGTTAGTGTGTTTTTTGAATTTTATTACAATTGTTGTTGCTAATTGTTGGCTGTCACTTCTGCAGCCCTTTCCTTACTGGTATCCCTTCTTTCTGTGTGCTAGTTATTCCTACAATCTTTTCTTAGGCATATGTCCGTTTTTTTATTAGGACATATTCCAGCCTTTGTTTGTTGCTTCTTTGTTCTCTGTCTCGCAATCCCCTCTGTTCAGGGCTAGGCCCATTTAAGTTAGAAGACCTAGTCCTCTAGTGTCTTTTTCCTTGTGTGCTGTTTCCTCAGCAGGGCTAGACCCGTTTAAGTTAGAGGACCTAGTCCTCTGTTGTTTTTCCCTTGTGTGTTGTTTTCTTGAGCAGGGCTAGGCCCGTTTAAGTTAGAAGACCTTGTCCTTTCTTCCTACGTTTATATTTTGCGATTGTTGTTGTGACAGCATGTCTAAAGAGTCTAAAGATCATAAACCTTTGGGTTTCAAAAAATGTCTTAAATGTTCACAAAAAATGTCCCTGACTGACGGACATAGTAATTGTGTTTACTGTTTGGGAGCCATACATCTTCAGGAGACATGTATCTTTTGCCACTCTTTTAGTTCCCAGGTTCTCCAGGATAGGAAGAACAAACTGATCTTGAAAGGTCTCCTTAAACCTTCTTTTGAGGAAGATTTAGCCAGTTCTTCATCCTCTCATTCCAGGTCTCCCTCTTCTAAAAAAGAGAAGGTCAAGTCAGTGATAAGGCAGTCTCCCACACTGACTGTTAAATCAGGACCTACACAGAAAATTTCTAAACTGGAAAAACCTTCTACCTCTTCGGCTCCTCTGTCTTTGGAGCTGGTCGAAGTTATTGTCATTGACATTCCAGTTTCAACCTCAAGTTTTTCGAGCCAGTTTTTGAACCCATACCTTGGAGCTGGTCTAGAGATTTATTACTGGTGTCCCCAACACTCAGCTCTCTGATTTTGCAGAGATCTTGATCACCTACCTTGTCTTCCAGATCCTACAAGAGTCTTTCTGAGGAGCATGTCGAGAGAGTAGTGTTTAGACTTTTGAAGTCATCGGTGCTAGCAGATTTGTTGCTGGCTCCGATCCAGTCGGTTCCGGAGCCTTCTAAGGCTATATTACCTGCTTCTGTTCCACCTCTGAGCCGTGTCGGCTTTCGGAGCCAGAGCTGTTTGTGCCATTTGTTGTGGAACCATCGGTTCCAGCACCCTTACTGTCTGTCTCGGGGTCGAGTTCTGCTCTGACACCTTCAGTGCCATCCTTGGTGTCTCAGAGCCGTTCACTCTGGAGCTAAGGGCTACTTCCACTTCCTCGGAACCAGTGGTGTCCCCAGAGCTGGAGAGATCTGCCTTTGAGATGATGAGGAGCGTGCTGTCTAGGTCTTCAGCTCCACACAGGGGTACTGATCCCCCATTGGGTGGCCCCCAGTCTTCTGAGACCTCCCCAGAATACCCTTCTGAGGAGCCTCCTCAGAAGAGAACTTGCAAGAGGAAGCATGTAGACTCCCCTGAGTGCATCACCTCTGACACTGACTTCAAGGAGTCAGAAGGATCCCCTAGGTTGTCCTCTGATGATATCGCCTTCATAGATATCCTAGAGATCCTGAAACAGAGAGGCGGCTGGCCCACTGTCACCCCTTCTGATGAGCAGTCAGTGTACCTGAAGGCTTTCGGGTCTCAACCTTCAGCCTCTTGGGTGTCTCCACCTTTCGATGAGCTGTTAGATTTAGTGAGTTGAAAGGTGTTGGAAACTCCTGATGCCTTGGAACCAGTCCCCAGAAGACCCAACAAATTTCTTTCAGCTCCCAAAGAAAAAGAGTTTTTAACCAAAGGTGTGCCTGTAGATGCAATGGTGATGGCAGCAGCCACAAAGGAGGAACTAGTGGAAACTTCCTCATCTGTCCACCCACTGAACAAGGAGTCTGAAACGACAGACAGATACGGGAAGCGTATTTTTTCTTCAGCAGCTTTTACACTCAGATCGCTGAATTATCTTACTCATTTCACTAGGCTTCAAAGAGATCTCCTAAAAGAGCTAGAAGATACTCTCCAAAGTACTTTAACTGAAGGAGTCCCTGAGAAGGTTACTGCTCTGTTGTCTACCTTAAACTCTATTGTTAACTCCTCCATGAGGCTGATATCTTACGCAGCAGATGTAGCGAGCAGGGCAGCAGGTTCAGGAGTTTCCCTTAGGAGACACTCCTGGAATGCGCTTATGTAACTTTGCAGAGCCCTTCAAATCTGCATTTACCAACGCCCCCTTTGACGGTTCCTCTCTGTTTGGACCAAAGGTAAAAGACACACTCACCAGATGCGAGCAGGAAGGGAAAACTCTCTCTTCCGTGGGAGTACATGTTTCCATCCCTTCTAGACCATACCCTAAGGGTCAGAGAGGTGGAAAAATGTGGTTCAAGAAATCTCAGAGATTTTTCCCAGATGCACAAGGTGATTCCTTCTCCAGAGGCAGAGGAGGAGGAAATAGAGGTAGACGTCTCCCTAGAGGTGGGGGGGGGTTCCGCAAAACCAGGGTGGCCATGATTCTTTTTGTGGACATCCCTATTAGCGCTCCTGAAGTGGGACCCAACTGCGCTTCTCTGGAGCCAGTCAGGGGTTGCTTATCTTTATACCCAGAAGCCTGGCACAACATCACACAGGACAAGTGGGTACAAAGAATAATTTCCAGAGGCTACTCCATATCCTTCTCTTTTCCACCTCATCTGACCAAAAAAATCCCAGATGTTCCACCCAATCACAGGGATCAAGCAACTACAGAAGTCCAAACGTTGCTTCAAAAGAGAGTCATCCAAACCGTCCCCGCAGACCAGATAGGATGCGGAACTTACTCCAGATTCTTTTTACTGTCAAAACAAACAGGGGACTGGAGGCCCATTTTGGATCTCAGCAAGTTAAACGAATCAGTGAAGAAATCCAATTTCCGAATGGTAACACTGCAGTCTATACTCTATTAGGGAAAGACAATTGGATGTGCTCCATAGACCTCCAAGATGCGTACTACCACATAAAAATGGTCAGGGCATCAGGGAGTCATTTACGCTTCTGGTTGGGAGCCAGTCATTACTAATTTCGTGCTGTGCCCCTTGGTCTCACCACAGCTCCCAGGGTGTTCACCAAATGCATGGCGGTAGTAACGGCTCACTTGAGACCTCATGAATTCCAAGTGTTTCCATACCTGGACGACTGGCTCCTGACTGCCACCACCAGGCACCTACTTCTACAAGCCAGGGATTCAACCATCCGAGTCTGCACTCAGCTAGGCATTACTATCAATTGGGAAAAGTCTGCCTTGTCGCCCTCTCAATATGTGACTTTTATAGGTGCAGAAATAGACACAGTCACAATGATGGCTCACCTTCCTTCAGACAGAGTGCAAAATCTAAGACAACAAATATGCAGCCTGCTTCCCCAGCACAAGGTCAAAGTGAAGACAGTGCTCAAGCTTTTAGGAACCATGGCCTCTACTATAACCCCAGTTCCACTAGCCAGACTACATACGAGAATTCTACAATGGCTACTCTTTTCCCAGTGGTCTCTTCAACAACTGCCTCTGTCTCATCCCATCTTAATAACGGAATCTTGCAAAAAGGACCTTCATTGCTGAATCCAGTCCAATCAAATAACAATAGGGAGACCATTCATTCCTCGCCAACCCGTTGCTACTGTGACCACGGATGCCTCCCAGATAGGGTAGGGGGGGCATTATCTAGGAATGACAGTCCAAGGCACATGGCAAGAACACAAGGCTCACTTGCATATCAATGTTCTAGAGATGAGAGCAGTGCTACTAGTGTTGCAAGCACTTCACGACTTTCTTCCTCTAGGGACGATAGCTATCCAATAAGACAATATGTCAGTGGTATGGTATATAAACAAACAAGGGGTAATCAGATCCTACCCCCTATGTCGAGAGGCTCTACGTGTTTGGCAGTGGGCAATATCTTCCCAATGCATTCTAGTTGCAAAGCATATCCTGGGGAGAACCAATATGATAGCCAACAAGCTCAGCAGGGCGATCTTGATGCCTCATGAGTGGTCTTTGAATCAGAAAGTCATGGAACAGCTTTTCCGCAAATGGGGACAGCCTTGCTGAGATCGGTTTGCTACCCCAATGAACACCAAATGCAGCAGCTACTTCACCCTTATCGCCCCCAGGGGGAGTTACAGAGAGACGCACTCATCCACAATTGACCCTCGGGACTTCTTTATGCTTTTCCTCCCTTTCCACTAATATGGAACGTGATCCAGAAAGCAAAGACTTTAGTAAGCAGAATGAATCTCATCACTCCTTACTGGCCCCGTCAGATTTGGTTTCTCAGGCCTCACCTTCTGGACGATCCATGGACTCTGGACCCAGTACCAGACATTCTGACACATATGTCAGGCACGTTCCATCCCTGGCTCCACACCCTCAACTTGACAGTATGGCTGCTCCACTTCCATCCCTAGTCAGGCTTCATGATCTCTCCCCTGTGGTTACACATATCCTGACATTGTCTCATAAACCTTCTACGAGAAAATTGTATGCTAGCAAATGGAAAAGATTTTCTCTCTGGGCACAAGCTAATAACATAGATCCATACACCATACACAGCCTCCATTCCCTTTGTGTTAGAATTTCTAACCAAACTTTTTCATCAAGGATCAGTTGCTGCTACATTCAAAGTCCAATTAGCAGCTATCTCCAATTTTCATTTGAGACAACATGAACCTAATCTTATGGCTCACAGATTGTGTAAATCATTTTTAAAAGGTACCACCTTACTAAGACCTCCTTTTCAAGAACCTATATCTCCGTGGGATCTAAATTTTGTTCTTTCAAAACATACCTCACCACCTTTCGAACCTTCACATACATGTGATTTAAAGTTCCTTTCATGGAAGACTATTTTTCTGGTGGCCATTACGTCTGCCAGAAGAGTGTCAGAGCTGCAAGCACTCTCAGTCAAACCTCCTTACTTGATTTTTCATAGAGACAGTTTCCCTGTGCACTAATCCGTCCTTCCCCAAGATTTGTTCTCAATCTAATATGAATCAAACTATTGAACTGACAGTCTTTTTTCCAAATCATTCAAACAAAGCGGAATATAAGTTCCATCAACTTGATGTACACAGACAGTTAAGGTTCTAGCTACATAGATCCAAAGAGTTTAGGAGATCAGACCATATGTTTGTATATTTTTCAGAGACGAAAAAAGGTATGCCAGTCTCCAAGATGACGTTATCATACTGGATTTCAAACTGTATATCTTTTATTTACTCTTCTAATGGCAAAGAACTCCCATTTAAAATTAAAGCTCATTCTACCAGATCTATATCTACATTTGCTGCTTTTCAAGCCAGAATTCCAATGGACAATATATGTGCAACAGCAACTTGGGCTACCTTTCATACCTTTATTACTTATTACAAATTGGACTTGGCCTCCACGGCTAGAGCATCCTTTGATTTTGTGGTTCTTAGGAGTATATACCCGTGAGCCACCCATGAAAAAGGTGCTAGGGACGCTGTCCCATATGTAAGAATGAAGGCGAGATAGGACTACAGAACATAAAGAAGTTACGTACTCACCATAACGTTCCAAGTTTGTAGTCCATCTTGCCCTTCATTCTTACGAACCCAGCCACCAACCCCCGCCCATGTATCCTTGGAGGATCTGGAGACAAGATAGTGTCTATCTTCCTTAGGCTTGGAGACCTTTTATCTTTGTTTTTCCTTGTGGAAATACCTTCTATCATTTTTTTATAGACAGCAGCAAACGAGATCTGGGGATTCTTACTAGTGCATTATGGGATACCTATCTTGCCACGAGCCAACTTAGAGACTTCAAGTTTTGTAATCGGCCGAGTCAGCTCCGAACCCATATGTAAGAATGAAGGAAGAGATGGACTACAAACATGGAACGTTATGGTGAGTACATACATAACTTGTTTTGTCTAGGTAGCATCTGCCCTTTCTTCCATCCACTTTATTTTGGCTGTTTTATTTAATTAATTAACTTATTTATTTATTTACTTACTTACTATTTGATAATTGAGTAGGTAGACTTGTCTGTTGACTCTTTTCATTCAAGAACAAGCTCAACGAGTAGCAAATAGTTTTTTTATTCCACATGGGATCAATAAACACTTTATCAGGATTTATATACATATATATATATATATATATATATATATATATATATATATATGTATATATATATGTATGTATATATATATATATATATATATATATATGTAAAAGGAGCAAGTAGTTTATACAATTAGAACATTAAAGATTGTGCATAGTTTCACAGAAGAGAAAGAAATCACTAAGAAGCCAGTACAGTACGCAATAATTATTTCAGTATACATTCTCAATTTAAGCTAAGCTGTATTTCAGTCATATCGATCATGCTATTGATTTAAACTTTGTGTCCGGTGGTAAGAGATATTAACCATTGTCATAACTGTTGCATTTAGCGTCTGTGGTTTCTTTTTGTATTGCCAAGCTGTGGTTGTATTGACCTTTGTGTATCTTCTTCTTCTTCTTTCGGCTGCTCCCATTAGGGGTTGCCAGAGCAGATCAACTGTTTCCATTTCTTCCTGTCCTCTGCATCTTGCTCTGTCACACCAACCACCTGCATGTCCTCTCTCTCCACATCCATAAACCTTATCTTAGGCCTTCCTCTTTTCCTGTTACCTGGCAGCTTCATCCTTTGCATCTTTTTCCCAATATACTCTGCATCCCTCCTCAGCACATGTCCAAACCAACGTAATCTTGCCTCTCTGGCTTTGTCTCCAAACCTTCCAACCTGGGCTGACCCTCTAATATACTTATTCCTAATCCTGTCCATCCTCATCACACCCAGTGCAAATCTCAACATCTTCAACTCTGCCACGTCAAGCTCTGACTCCTGCCTTTTTGTCAATGCCACTGTCTCCAACCCATATAACATAGCTGGTCTCACTACCCTCTTGTAGACCTTCCCTTTCACTCTTACTGGTACTCGTCTGTCACAAATCACTCCTGACACTCTTCTCCACCCACTCCATCTTGCCTGTACTCTCTTCTTCACCTCTCTTCCACACTCACCATTAATCTGAACTGTTGATCCCAAGTATTTAAACTCATCCACCTTCGCCACCTCTACTCCCTGCATCCTCACCATTCCTCTGTCCTCCCTCTCATTCACACACATATATTCTGTCTTAGTCCTTCTGACCTTCATTCCTCTTCTCTCTAGAGCATATCTCCACCTCTCCAGGGTCTCCTCCACCTGTTCCCTACTCTCACTACAGATCACAATGTCATCTACAAACATCATAGTCCACGGGGACTCCTGTCTGATCTTGTCTGTCAACCTGTCCATCACCATTGCAAATATGAAAGGGCTCAGAGCTGATTCTTGATGTAATCCCACCTCCACCTTAAACGCATCCATCACTCCCGTCGCAGACCTCACTGCTGTCACACTACCCTCGTACATATCCTGTACCACTCTTACATACTTTTCTGAAACTCTCGACTTCCTAATACAATACCACAACTCCTCTCTAGGCACCCTGTCATATGCTTTCTCTAAATCCACAAAGACACAATGCAACTCCTTCTGACCTTCTCTGTACTTCTCCATCAACACTCTCAGAGCAAACATCGCATCTGTAGTGCTCTTTCCTGGCATGAAACCAAACTGCTGCTCACTAATCATCACCTCCCTTCTTAACCTAGCTTCCACTACTCTTTCCCATAACTTCATGCTGTGACTGATCAGTTTAATCCCTCTGTAGTTACTACAGCTCTGCACATCACCCTTATTCTTAAAAATCGGTACCAAAACACTTTTTCTCCATTCCTCAGGCATCCTCTCACTTTCCAAGATTTCATTAAACAATCTAGTTAAAACCTCCACTGCCATTTCACCTAAACATCTCCATGCTTCCACAGGTATGTCATCTGGACCAACAGCCTTTCCGTTCTTCATCCTCTTCATAGCTATCCTTACTTCCTCCTTGCTAATCCACTGCACTTCATGATTCACTATCTGCACATCATCCAACCTTCTCTCTCTCTCATTCTCTTCATTCATCAGCACCTCAAAGTACTCTTTCCATCTGCTCAACACACTCTCCTCGCTTGTGAGTACGTTTCCCTCATTATCCTTTATCACCCTTACCTGCTGCACATCTTTACTAGCTTGGTCCCTATGTCTAGCCAATCGGTACAGGTCCTTTTCTCCCTCCTTAGTGTCCAACCTTTTATACAACTCTTCATATGCCTTATCCTTAGCCTTCGCCACCTCTGTCTTTGCCATGCATCTCATCTCCTTATACTCTTGTCTACTTTCTTCATCTCTCTGACAATCCCACTTCTTCTTCACCAACCTCTTTCTCTGTATACTCTCCTGTACTTCTTCATTCCACCACCAGGTCTCCTTGTCCTCCTTCCTCTTTCCAGATGTCACACCAAGCACCTTTCTAGCCATCTCTCTGACTAGCTCTGCTGTAGTTACTCAGCTATTTCGGTAACTCTTCACTGCCACCCACTGCCTGTCTTAACTCTTTCCTGAACATCACCTCACAATTACCCTTTTTCAATTTCCACCATTTGATCCTTGGTGCTGCCCTCACACTCATCCTCCTCTTCTTGATCACCAATGTCATCCTACAAACCACCATCCTATGCTGCCTAGCTACACTTTCCCCTGCCACCACTTTACAGTCTCCAATCTCCTTCGTGTATATAGTTCAATTTTGGTTTGTTTTCTAATGTTATCATTTCAGAGCTCTTGCCTCCCTTTATCTTGGCAAAAAAAAGCTGTGGCTAAATTGGTACTTTTAACTGTCTTTATATTGGAGCATCACCTGAGCTCCTGACATTTACAACTTGCAGAATGTGCATCAAGCTTTGAAAACTGTCTGGTCACTGGGGCACAGCTTAGGTTACTACAACCATTATCTAAATGTTGAACATAAGTTAATCTTCTGGGGGGGGGGGGGGGCTTACAATATCTGTTACTTATACAACTGTAATTTTCAGTATAATACCCAAGCTGGAAGGTATTACTATACTTAACAAATGCCCTCATTTGTTTTTCTGTTACGTTATTTTGCACTGTAACTTCCAGTCCACAGAGGCAAAGCCTTTTGACAGAATCAAATTATCGCCTCACATTTCAAATAAATGTTCATATATCTGGAACCATGAAAGAAGTATATATGGCTAATCCATCAGCACAAACTATTTTTATAGTGGTAGTATTCCTTACGTTGTACGTCTTAAACTGAATTTTATAAATCACAGTAAACACAGTAACTATTACGTTTGTAATAGTTGATAAACATCTTATAGTACCTCAGCAACCACTCAAGTTATATGCATATTATCAGCAGCATTTTATTCACCTAGCTGAGAGCTTTCATATGAGGCTAACAAGTTCTCTATCTATTACTTGGTTGTTGAGATATTTAGAAAAATGTGAAAATGTTATATATAAAAATTAGTATAATAAAACAAGTTAATATCTCTTTACCTGCATTAGGCAGAGGTCAAATATTAATGAAGTTTAGTTTGCCAGTATGTAAGCTTTAAGATGAAATATTTTAAAACCTTGTGCATAACATGGTTTTGGAATTATTGATACAAATATGAACAGCAATATTTGACGCCTAGAGGCACCAGTAGGAGTTAACTGCAGATGCACTTGGAGGTGTCACTCGTTTGTAATGAGCTAAAGGATGCCTTTTGTTTGCTATTTTTTAAGAAAAAGGAGTCATGTTTCTTGTTTATTTATAGTGGAATATTTCACCTATTCTACTTTTAGAAATAGCTATTTATTACTCGGTGAGTATGTCTATCTGGAAATTGTGTGTGTGTGTGTGTGTGTGTGTGTGTGTGTGTGTGTGTGTGTGTGTGTGTGTGTGTGTGTGTGTGTGTTTTAAAAACAATGCATAAAGCAGTATATGTCACAGTAGTATTTATATGACTGGAGATGTGATATTCTGCTTTGCTCTTTATGAGCTGAAACACACATTTTATCTATGGTAATAAACACTACTGTGAAATTCTCAAAAGCTGTATTTCTGTAAGCAAAATGATGATGTGGACGGGATGTGATTGGAGCATGCACAGCCAAAGGAAAAACGTCCGTACATACAAATAATTTTAGGGCTAGGCAGTAATTCCCTTCCAGCCTGCCATTATACCAGAACAGTTGCTCCCATAATAAGTGTCTAGATTGTTCTTAAAAATATTTAAACTAGGGCTTACTATAATACAGTTTGGTAGTTTATTTCATGCATCAGTTACACTCTCAGTAAACCAGTTAGTACCCCTCTTATTCCTATATAAACTGCTACATAAGTTGCCAGATGGTCCTGTACTACGTTTTGATAACCCCAAATATTCCCAGAGGTAGTTGTCTCTGAATGCCCTACACACCTGAATATGGTCTCCTCTTAAATGTCTGTATAAAGCAGTGTACACGTTCAGATATTTTAGTCTTTTGTAATAGCTTAAATTTTCATATCCATGGATGCCCTTGGTATATTTCTGCTGCACCCTTTCCAGTTTAACCATGCTTGTTTTTGTGTAAGGTTTCCATATTATTATTCCATACTCAAGTTTGGGTCTAATGTGACTAACAAGCAACGATTTCAAAATTTCTGATTTCCTAGAATTTATAAATCATTTTCTATAACTTATAATTTTATAATCATCATTAACTATTTCATTGATATAATTAGAAAAGCTCTAAGCTGGATATACCCATATATTCAGGTCCTTAAATGAATCTACATTTTAAATCACTGTGTGCTGTATTAAATATTCGCCTTTCAGTCTATGTCTCCCAAATCTCACATGCTTAGTTTTTGATGCATTTATCAGAATATTATTATCCTATGCCCAAATCATCAATTTATTTTGCAAACATACCCTATCTATAAAACATGTAATCAGTTTACCCATTTTCAAGTCATGTGTATACAGACTGTAGAACACCTCAGATGAAAAAGATGGATCCGAAAGATATAAACTAAACAAGTATAGGCCCACGACAGAGTCCTGTGGGACACCCTTATTATAACCTAGAATTTCACCTGTCCAATTACTATACGATACTTGCTATCTCATATTTGTAAGCTATGCAGCTATCAAGATTACATCAGTATCCAGGTGTTCAAATTATTGATTTGTATTTTGTGTATGATCTTATCAAATGCTGAAGTTAAGTGTATATAAATTACACCATAGCACATTTTATTCATTTATAGATGTTATTATATAGAACATCATGTTAGAAGTGGCTATGGATCTGTTTTCAACATATGCATGCTTATATATGGTTTCAAGTCCAACCTTTCCAATGATGACAATAATTCATCTAAAATAACCTTCTGCATTACTTTCCCACAACATGAAAGTAAAATTATGGGTCTGTATGAATCTGGATTGGTCCCATTCCCCTTTCCCTTAAAGATAAATTTAAAAGTGCATGTCTCCAATCTTGAGGAATCTCCCCATACTTAAATGATGCAGTGAATGAACAGATATAGTGGAACTGTAAGTTCATGCCGCAGTGCCCTCAGGTCATTACTACTAATTCCATCTCCTCTCCATGCCTTGTTTAGGTCCAGTTTGCATAGTTCTTTTTCAGTATAATCTAATTTAATTGTAGTATCTGAAGTTATCTGTTGTTACTAGGACGATTTACCACCCACTTTGTGGAGCCAAACTACTTTGAGTAAGATTTTGTAAATATATCTATAATCTGTTCTGTTTGAGAATAAATTTTACAATCTGCACACAGTTTGTCAATAAGTGCATCTTTACTCCTGCCACATCTTATGTATCTATAAAAGGGTTTCCTATAATACTCAATATTTTATAGAACTTTTCTTCAAAATTCTCTTGTTCTTGTCTCACACTCTGTTTAATTTGTCTGTGCAGCTTCTTTAATTCAGTTTTCAAAGTTATAGTTCTATGTCTTTTCAATTTCTTTTCATTTTTTGGCTTTTACCTTTATCAAGTATCTTGTTCTTATGGAAATATACCCTCCTGACCTTGTTTGCCTAGATCCTGATGTTAAACATTTTATTTTTTGCATTCAGACAATTTCTCTTTCAAAACATTCCACATTTCTTTTACAGTCTGTTTACAGAACTTATTATTAACTTAGTCCAATTAGTTTTACATAGTGACTGTATTACTTCCATATAGTCTGACATTAATGTTCTGTGCATTGGTTTAGATTTCATTTTGGTGGAATTGTTTAGTAGCAATTTAACCTTTACAACCCCATGATCACTGCTCATCACAGATGGTAAAACTTGAAGTAAAGTAACAGTCATTTCTTTAGGAACACAAACAATGTCCAGAATGTTCCGTTCTCTGATAGTCTTTTTTACAGTCTGAAGGAATTGTTATTCCAGAACATATATTGTAAATAATTTCCTTAGTAGTGTTGTTCAATCAATATTGCTCTAGTCTGTTATGGTAAGTTTAAGTCCCCAGCCACTATTATTTTTCCCTTCTGTGTTTCATGCAAGAAATGTATGAATTCCCCTAGGTAATCAGCACTTGACTTTGGTGGTCTGTATACTCCAGTTATTATTATATGTTCCAGGGTTATCTTTATTGTCACTGTTAATCTGCAGTATTGTTGTTATCACTGAATATTTAATAATCACAAGTCTTATAACAATATTTAATCCCTATCATTTATTTATTTAAGTATTTAATTTAACATTTGTTGACTGGGAAAGTCTGACTAGGACAGAGCCTATTTTCAGTGGAGGCCTAGGGAGGAAACACTCCAGACTCGTGTCTTTGTCGCATAACTATTACACCTGATATTTTGTTATAATTTCTGTTACAGTAAAAGCATTTATACCATAACAGAACTAGTTTCTAGTCATTTTTTCTGTAACATCATCAATATTGTGGGAATGTAGCACATTTTCCAATAAAAAACTTTATTACTAATGCCTCTAGCATAGTGTTTATCAGACATAGATCACTTGTTGCTTTCTGTGAACTGCAACTTTTCTGACCTAGTAAAATCCTGTCTTATGTTAGCCAATTATTGCAATATATCTGCTACAAAAATATATATTTTCCCTGTCTTGACAAGTTCACTCCATCCTGGTTAAACATGTGTACCCAAAATTAGACTTTGATGCTGTACACATTTCCATTCTTTAAATTTAATTTAAATTAAAAAAATTTAATTTAATGTTTTTCATTTGGGTATTTACCCCCCCCCCCCAAAAAAAAATTCATTCACGCTAATTTGACCCTCCTGTCTATATATGATTTGCGAAAAATGTGTCCTAACACCTATACAAGCTATGCTATCTAAGAGAGCTGTTAAGTTCCGTAACAGTCAGAAAGTCTTTGCAGATGAGATCATTTGTATCAACATGAATAAATCCAGCTACATTCTTTGCATTTAAGGCATTCCAAGATTCCTTTCTCACTTCTATTTTTTGCTCATGAAAAGCATATCTTCTCTGCAAATATTAAGTATCAGTTCCTCTAATAATTGAATCAACATTTATATCATTTCTGACCTTATCTAAAAAATCTCCAACTTCTAATTCAGTAATATCTGCTCTAGCAATTCTGACAAAGGAATAGGGTTGCCACCTTTTAAGTGGGCCAAAGTGGGCCATGGGAGTGTGGCCAATATGACACTGGCCACACCATATTCAGTGACATCACCACAGGAGTGGTGAAGGAGATGCAGTTATGGGTACAACAGTGTGAAGCTATTACAGCATACTGAAATTTCACAAACTATTTAAATTAAGCAGCTTTAACACTAAAAGTGACCATTACTGCAATAACACACACATTACTCAGTTTTAACAGTAAGTAAACTTTACAGAAAAAACACTGCACATAGTAAACAATTATGTTTATTTAAAATAGCAAAAAATTCATAAAATTCTACATATTACACTAACCCCCCAGAGTTGGGAGGGTGGCCTAATGGTTAAGGTGTTTGCCTTACAAACACAAGGTGCAGGGTTTGAGTCTCACAAGGGATAATTGGCTAGGCTTAAAATGGCTCGCAAGGGCAGTTAGCTTAGTACTAATCTATGAACCTATGAACCATGACTATTCTGATAGCAATAAACCTATAGCACTAATTTACCCAGCACAATGATGCAATAAAGAACAGGCCCAACAGCAGCACAGCCATATTCACACTATACACAGAAGAGTACATTTTAAACGTATTAAAGACAGCATTAAAAGTAAAATACGCACATTTCCACTAATAAAAGCAAACTACCTTAAAACACCAACGAGAGCATGTACCTAGTAGAATACCACATGCACTATATTCACCTATGAACACATCTCCCCTAAAAATTAAAAGTTATAGGCACACAAATTTTCACTTTTAAAAGTAGTTCTTTCAAGTCATCTCTAAACAACCACTATAAAAGAATACCCATAGCAATACATCTTAACTTCTTAGAGACAGCATTAAAAAATAAATTACACACATTTCCACCGAAAAAGTGCAAAATGCCCTAAAACATTTCCATCTGTAAATGCAACTTACCCAAAACAGCCACAATAACATTAGAAACATATCAAGTGCACTAAAGTTATCCATGAAGATTGCCCCCACCAGAAATAAAAAAAAAATCTATACACGCATTTTAGCCTTTAAAAAGTACTGCTTCCAAATCATCCCAAAACAACCACAACAACTGTACATTACATTTTATACATGTAAGTGTGTATGCGTGCTTGTGTGTGCGTGTGTGTGTGTGTGTGTGTGTGTGTGTGTGTGGTTTTATATATATATATATATATATATATATATATATATATATATATTTACACACACACACACACACACACACACACACACACACACACATACTTCTTGTACCTTTAAAAACTATTACTTGCAAATCTCAAAATTACCACTACACAGACTTAAATACCACACAATGCATGCATTTACCTCTAAACATTAAAAATTTTAAAATTGAAATAAAAGAATATTGCCATTTTTTTAAAAAGCTAGACCCATAAAATACTATTTGTACTTACTTACCACTACAGTCCCAGATGTCCCTGCTGGAGTGGCTGGCTAACTGCTTCCCTGCTAGAATGGCTAGCTGGCTGCTTGAGTGGCTGGCTGATGTAGTGGCTGGCTAGCTGGCTGCTGATGTGGCTGGCTGGCTGCTGGAGTGGCTAGCTGGCTGGCTGCTGGAATGGCTAGCTGGATGGATGATTGCTGGAGTGGCTAGCTGTCTGCTGGAGTGGCTAGCTGCTTGGTTGGCTACTGGAGTGGCTGGCTGGCTGGCTGCTGGAGGGGATAACTGGATGGATGACTGCTGGAGTGGCTAGCTAGATTCCTGGTTGGATGGATGGCTGACTGGATGGATGGCTAGATGGCTGGCTGGCTGCCTGACTAGATGGATGATTGATGGCTAGATAGATGGATGAATGGCTGTCTGACTGGCTGGTTAGATGGCTGGCTATATGGATGGCTGGATGGATGGTTGACTGGTTGTCTGACTCTCTGGCTAGCTAGGATGTTAAAAGAAAAAAAAAGACAAATCTTAGTTTCTGTTTTGACAGTGGCTGTAGAAGCGCTAATAACAAAACGCTATACAGCCGCAATCTTTGTAGGGCTCTTCCTGCCCTAATCCCTGCCCCTTCATGAATTGCAGCCAGTTGCTGCACGATTTACAACACCCAGATTTAACAGGGAATAGCTGTGTTTGCAGGTCCAGGTTGGTGACATAACTGAATAGTCATGGAGAAGCTGGAAGTAATTGTGGCTTTCCAAGGTGATTCAGTGAGAGCGAAAAGTCCCACTGCTTTGTACAGCAGGCAACAAGGAAAGGTATCTCAGCCCGTGATTGTGCCACTGATAATGAGATGGGTGGCAACCTTAGAAAGGAATAATCTTCATCACCATTAGTCTTATTATATCTATTATTAGTCTTATTAATCCCACTGTTTTTCATTGCTTATTATATTTGCAGGCATACAGTTCTCCCCCAGCTGGCTGTGTACATCCACAGTGGAGCTATATTGTCAACATATTTTATTCTTACAGTAATATTCTCTAGTACTTCCATGTTCAGTTTTGATTTTTTCCTTTTCGTCTGCCTGTTGCCTGTTTTTGCTACCTTCTCTGTTGGAAAAATTATGCCTTTTTCTGTAGACTGAATATTTTCTGATTAAACATTATCATTCCCTGTAACCTATGTGTTACATAACAAAGCATTGTCCTTTTTGTATAAATTCTCTCTGCATTACAGACATTAACTGATTCCTTCTTCCTTCGTTTTTTGTTGTGATCTTCTTTCTTCCTTCCTTCCTTCCTTTTTTTTTTACTTCTTCATGCTCTAAATCCTCAGATTGCTGAATGCTTGTATCCTGAATTCCAAATTTGTCAGCAGTAGTATGTTTAATAGTGATTGAGTGATCTTTACTGGCAATAGCATAGTTCTTTTTGCACTTTGCCTGACATTGTTTATCTCCTTAGTCCAGTCATTAATATGTATAACATCAGACATTCATCATATTGATTACGGCTGTAGTAGCAATTAAAAATGCAGAGAAAATGTATAAAGGTCCTCTGTCTTTTAAAGATTGTATACAGTCTTCCCAGACCTGACCCAGCAATTATAAATTAATTACTCCTGCTGCTGCTAAACAGTTAGTTAATTCCTATCCTACTCTTTCTGATAAGGATGTGAAGATTACTGATGGGTAAGGGAAAACAGTGTATGCTTCTGCAACTTTGATTTTCAGAATTTTGAATTGTCAGGTTTGTATGTTAATGTTTATTCTGACTAATCATGAAAGCGTGATGAATGTGTGGTCTACAGTTTTTTTCTTATGAGGAAACATCTGTTTTAAATGTAGTTTCTTGTGTTGTACACATCGCTGCACTCTGTGTTCAGTGTCTGTTTGACACAATTGATAATTCTTCCAGGGTTTGCCTGGTTCTGTTCTCAGAACTTCCCAACAGGATGTGAACAATGAGGATTTTAATTCTCTTTTGGATAAAGATTAACTTTTTGGTTCCTTTGCTGCAAAGGGGATCAAAATGTGATGAAAGGGGTAAGTTAAATCAGGGAATCTCTAAGATTTTCTGCCCTCCTTTTTTTCTAATTTTCTAAGGATTCTCTAACCCCTAATCCATTTTTGGCACAATGATAAGGGTGTTCCAGAAAGAATACAGGAACTCCCCAAACCAAGGAAATTCCAATGAGTCAATTTGACTATTTTTCTCCCTCCCATCCTGGCAAACCCTTTTCCCATCTGGAAATTTTGAATCTCCATTTTCCACACTGGCAGCAGATAGTTTCAGACAAATGGGTTTATGAAGATCCATTAAGGTTATAGATGGTAGTGAGAAGATATTCCTCCTTGCCATGAGTTTATTTCTCATCCATCAGAACAAACTGATTATATACTGTTCTGGGAAGGGATAGAACCAGCTCCTTCTTCACAAGCTGGAAAAGGTTTTTGTTCAAGGATATTTTTTTAGTGGAAAATAAAAAGATGCTTGAAGATCATTTCTGGATCTTTCTTCTTAGACCTGTTTGTGATAGGTGCTTAACTTCAAAATGATGTCACGTCACAATCTGTTATCTCTTCTTCCTCATTCAAGTTTCCAGTAACTCTACATTTAAAAGATGCTTATCATCTCAGTATTTTTCATCCAGCCTTCAGGAGTTTTTTTTTTTTTTTTTGTAAGCTTTGTGTGTATGGATCATTTTATCAGTTCGCTGCTTTTCCTTTGCACTATTCACTGCACCAAAAGTGTTCACTAAGTGGCTAGTTCCATTTATTGCTATAGGCTACAGGGTATCCATTTTCTCTTTTTTTTTTTTTTGTATCTAGATGACTTTCTTATCTTTGCAGTGTATTTTCAAAGTCTCAGGAATCTGTCAGTTGGGTGAAAGATCTCTTACACAAGTTTGGATTCCAGGAAAACATTCAAAAGTCATTTTTGACTTCTTTACACAGGATTGTGTTCCTGGGGTATCAGCTGGAAACCTCAGTTCAAAGAGCTTTTCTTCTACAGGAAAAAACAGATCTATATCTAAATCTGTTTTCTAAGGCTTTCCGCTTAGACCTCTGTCACTGTGAAGGAATACCTCAGGACTTTGTGTCTCATGTCATCTATGATTCTCATGATAACCCTTGCAAGACTCCACATGAGAAAGATACAATGGTATCTGAAGTCTCTTTGGTCTCTGCATTAACGTCTGTTGTATTTTCAAATCCCAGTGCTTAGATTTGTCAATAGTAAAATTACTTGGCAGAGACTGTAACTATCCTTAAATTCTGGTCTCCCCTTATTCCTCCCTATTCCAAAGCAGTCAGTCATCACAGACATCTCTGACTCTGCTTGGGGAGCAGCTTCACGAGGGACAACAGTGTAAGGTGTTTAGGACACCTAGGACAGATGTAAGCACATAGATATGAAAGAGATGCTCGTCCTGATCAAGGTACTCAACTCTCTAAATTATTTTTGGTCTGCATGACGTCTTCATGTTGTTTCAGACAATACCACAGTCATGCAGTACATCTTCAAGTGGGGGGAACCAGGTCATACCCACTTTGTAGTCTAACCCTGTTTGCTTAGGATACAGCTTCACAGCTCAGTCTCACTATGCAGGCATCCTTCATTCCATCAGAGTAATACTGTGTAAGCAGACAAGCTGAACAGGAAAGGGCAGACCCCCCTTTACGCAAACTAGATTGTGGAGGGAGGTCTTCCAAGATTTGATCTATCTATGAAGAGTTCTTCTAGTAGACCAGCTTGCCTCCTCTCTAAATAATCAAGCTGGCAAGATTCTGCTCCAGAATTTCATGCTACAAGGCCTGAAGACAGATACCTTTTTCTTTTCCTTTGACAGGAATGTTCCTGTATGCTTTTCCACCATTTCTGTTGATATCAATGGTACTTGTGAAGATTCACAAGGAATCTCCAAGATCCTTGTGGTGTCTCCCTTTCTTGCGCAGGCAACAGTGGTTCTGCCTTCTTTTGCAAATGGCCAGGGGCAATTACCACAAGCGTCATCACAGAATGGATCAACTCACATAAGATCAGAGGTATTTGATACACCCACCCCAACCCAATCAGCTTCAACTGACTGCCTGGATGATAGGGTATTATTTTCCTTTAGGCACCTACTTACTGAGGATGTGCAGCAGGTATTAGTGGAGGCAAGAAAGCCTGCTACTATAAAATAATATATTAGCAAATGGAAAAGGTTCTCTAGATGGTGCCAAGATAACACAGCCATGGCTATTTGTTCTCTGGTTTTACAACATTTGTGTGAGTTACTTTCCTATAGCCTTTCTTACTCCTCCATTAAGATTATTTTTGGGCCATTTCAGCATGTCTGTCCATTGATCCTACTCATTCAAGGCTTTCTAATGTCAGAATGTTTTTGAAAGGGGTTTTAGTTAAGAGGCCTCCAAGAGAACCAGTGACCCCTTCTTGGAATTTTAATTCTGACCGTCCAGAGCAACCAAACTCAGCAGGTACGGCAAGGGCATGGCACCAAAAGAAGTGTCAAAATGCAAAAAGGAAATACCAGCCCAAAGTGGTGTGTACAAAACAAATTTTAATATGACATAAACAGGCCGGTTTTGGCAAAAATTACCAAGCCTTCCTCAGTGTGACAAAACTTCCACAAATAGCCACATGTTATATACACAACAGTTAATTGGTAAGCCAACATGACTGGTCACAATTGCTCATTCCCCCAGTTTAATAATCCACTTAATGTTAAGTTGTCAATCTCGCCTTCATTCTTGCTGGATGGGTTCAGAGCCGATCATCGGCTCCGACTCGGCCTATACCAAAGCTCGAGAGCTATTTACCGGCTCGAGGCCCTCCCTATATCTCACAATGCTAGGCGTCCAATACCCAGATCTTGTTTGCCGCTTCAGCTGCGAGGTTGCGTGTTTGCCGGCTTCAGGTCGTATAAAACTTTTTTACTAAGTTTATTTAGATATAAATAGCTAAATTCTTGTTAGCTATTTTTCTTTTAGTGTCCCCTTTCTGATCCCTTGAGAAATCCCTTTTAGAAACTCTCTTTGCTAGTAGTTTTCAGAGTCCCCCCTCCCCCACCCTTTAGGGTAGAGTTAGTTTTTCTTATATATATATTTATATTTCTACTAGTATTATTAGCTGTATTTTTTATAGCAGTATTATTACTTTTATTACTACTATATTATTGTAGTGTTAGTTTTAGTGCATGTGTGTGTGTTTGTAGTGTGTTAGGCACTAGTTACTTAGTTCCTTGGTACCCTGTTATAGTGCCATTATGTCTAAGGATACTAAGGTATCAGGTTTCAAGAAGTGTAACTCGTGCTGTCAGAAGATGTCTCTGACAGACGGTCGCACTTCTTGTGTGTATTGTTTGGGCCCCCTACACCTGCAGGACTCTTGTTCGGTCTGTCATGCCTTCAGTCCGAGAGTCCTGCAGGAGCATAGGAACAAACTTATTTTGAGGGGCTTACTTAAGCCTGAAGGGTCCCTGACTAAGCCTTCGTCGGGTAAACCCTCCAAGCCCGCCAAACCGTCGGCTCCCTGTTCGGAGCCGTCGCCAAGCGGAGCTGCTGCCTCCTCGTCGGTTCCGGCTGGAACTGACACTTTGAGATCTCAGTCGGCTCCTGTTGTAGTGTCGGAGCCTTCTCTGAGCCTAAAACGCTCGAAATCTCCCTCTTTGGAGTCTGTTTGTTCGGCTCCGAGATCTCCATCACTACAGTCGGAGCGGAGCCATAGGTCACATTCCTCTCAGTCTTCCAGGCTTTCTGATCATGACCTCGAGAGGGTGATCAGTAGACTCCTAAAGTCGCAGGCACTTGCCCAAATGTTATCTAGCCCTTCTCAACAGACTGCGGCTATCCCTGCATCGTCAACAATTCCTCCTCCGACTCTTCCATTATGTTTGGAGCCAGAGCTCATTGGGGCTCGAATCGTCGGTACGTCAGAGCCGATACCTCACCTTTCGGCTCCTTCATTGGCTCCGATCTCTTCATTGGTTCCGTCCGTGGGGGGATCCAGGCACCGACACTCCCTTGTCGGCCCCGAGGGGGCGAGTGGCATCGGACCCTTGTCCAACCCCGTTCTCCCTCTCGGTGCCTCGGCGCAGGTGAGCTCAGCCCCGACATCTGCCTCGGAGCCGTCACTCTCGGTGCCGGGAGGGGTTCTCATCTCTTCGGAACGGGGACCTTCCTCTCTGCCCGATAGGGGTGCCTTCAAGGTCATGAGGAGCGTACTGACTCCTGGGTCGGACCAACGATCGGCTCCTTCGACTCTTTCAGCTCCTCCCCTCATGGTGCCTACGTCGGTCTCTGTTCACCCTCCTGACCCCAAGCGTGGAGAACAGATGCTCCGGGTAGCCCTATTGGGTGTGTCTTCCTCTTCCGAGGCCTCCCCTGATCATTCAGAGGAGCCCCCCCGGAAGAGAAAATGTAAGAGGAAACATGTTGACTCCCCCGAGTCAGTCACCTCAGACACCGATTTGGAGGATTCGGAAAGGTCCCCAAGGTCCCCCTCTGAGGATGTCTCCTTTTCAGACATCCTTGAGATCCTTAGGCAGAGGGGGAACTGGACTGCCCTTAACCCCTCCGAGGACGAGTCGGTGTACCTGGACGTGTTTGGTTCTCGCCCCTCCACCTCCTGGATGTCTCCACCTTTCGACCCACTCATGGAAGTGGTGGCTCGGAAGGAGTGGACGGCCCCGGACACAGTGGAACCAACTCCTAGTAGGCCCACAAAGTTTATTACAGCCCCGTCCGACAGTTTCTTACGAAGGGTGTCCCTGTTGATGCCATGGTGGTTGCAGCCGCCACTAAGAAGGAGTTGGCTGATCCTTCTGTCCCTGTCCGTCCACCTAATAAAGAATCTAGGACAATGGACAGTTATGGGAAGCGGATGTTTTCTTCAGTGACCTTTTTCATGCGGTCGCTGAACTACTTGTGCCATTTCACCTGCCTTCAAAGGGATATCCTTAAGGAATTGGGTGATACACTTCAGGATCCATCTGCTGTGGGCTCTCAGGAAAAGATTAACTCCCAGCTGGCAACCCTTAACTCCATTGTTAACTCCTCCATGCGGCTCATTTCTTATGCAGCCGATGGGGCGAGTAGGGCCACAGGCACAGGTGTAGCCTTGAGACGACATGCCTGGATGCGGTTGTGCAACTTTGCTGACCCCTTTAAGGCGTCCTTCACCAACACCCCCTTCGATGGTTCGGCTTTGTTCGGACCACAGGTGAAGGATACACTTACCAGGTGCAAGCAGGAAGGCAAGACTCTCTCTGCCGTGGGAGTCCGTTTATCCACTCCATCTAGACCATACCCAAAAGATCAGAAGGGTGGAAAAATGTGGTTTTGCAAACCCCAGGAAGTCATGGGTGATGCACATGAAGAGTTTCCCTCCAGGGGCACAGGATGGAACAATAATAGACGCCGCCTAAGGGGCAGAGGGGGTCCGCAGAATCAGGGTAGCAGGGAATCTTTCTCTGACAAACCTTTCCAGCACCCCTGAGGGGCTACCCGACTGTCCACCTTCGGAGGCAGTCGGGGGAAGGTTGTCACTGTACCCAGAAGCCTGGCAACTCCTCACACAAGACAAATGGGTACAGTCTATCATATCCGAGGGCTACAAAATTCCCTTTATCCACACACCTATAGAAAGAAACAGATCCCTTCCAGATGTCCCACCCATGCTAAGGAATCAAGCAGTACTAGAAATTTCAAAACTGCTAAAAAAGAGGGCCATCCAGCCAGTCCCAGCAGACCAGCAAGGATCCGGAATTTACTCCAAGTTCTTTTTGGTACCGAAAGAAACAGGGGGCTGGAGACCCATTCTGGATCTCAGCAGACTGAACAGGTCTATACAAAGAACAAAGTTCCAGATGGTCACGCTTCAGTCCATTCTACCCTTTTTGGGTCAGGACAATTGGATGTGCTCTATAGACCTTCAGGATGCGTACTACCATATCAAAATGAACAGGCGCTCCAGAAGGTTTCTCCGCTTCCGGCTGGGAGCCAGTCACTATCAATTCAGAGCCCTGCCCTTTGGTCTCACCACGGCCCCCAGGGTGTTCACCAAATGCATGGCAGTGGCTACGGCTCAACTGAAGCGACGGGGATTCCAGGTGTTTCCATATTTTGACGACTGGCTCCTTACTGCTTCCACCAGGCATCAACTTCTGCAAGCCAGGGACTATACCATTCAGACTTGCTCCGAGCTAGGTATATCAATAAATTTCGAAAAGTCTGCATTGTCACCTTGTCAAGCTGTAACATTTATAGGTGCAGAAATAAACACCAAAGATCTGTCTGCAAAACTTCCTCCAGACAGAGTATCAGACATTTGCCGACATGTGCAAGTACTACTAAAGTGCAAGACGATTCAGGCCAGATTTGTACTAAAAACATTGGGTCTTATGGCGGCAGCAATCATTCTAGTCCCCCTGGCTCTTTCCACATGCAGATCCTTCAATGGATGCTTTTTACCCAATGGTCCTTTCAACAGCTCCCAGTGTCCCACAGGATTATGATCACTCAAACATGCAAAGACCACCTGGCTTGGTGGATGGTCTCCCCTGCAGTTCTCCAGGGCAGACCATTTGTTCTACCTTCTCCTGTTGCCACGGTGACCACGGATGCCTTCCTGATCGGGGGGGGGGGGCATTTTCAGGGCAGGACTGTCCAGGGCACTTGGCAACCCCTAGAATACCACCTGCATATAAACGTCTTGGAGATGAGAGTGGTACTTTTAGCATTGCAAGCTCTTCAGGACTCTCTACCTATCGGGACTATTGCAATTCAAACAGACAATATGTCTGTAGTGTGGTACATCAACAAGCAGGGCGGAACCAGATCCTATCCCTTATGTCGAGAAGCACTCAGACTCTGGCAGTGGGCGATCTCTTCCCAACGGTTTCTGATAGCAACGCACATCCCCGGGAAGTCCAACGTCATAGCAGACAGGCTGAGCAGAGCCATTCTAATGTCTCACGAGTGGTCTCTCAATCAGTCAGTAGCGGACAAGATTTTCCGCAAATGGAGTCAACCTTGTTGCGACCTTTTCGCTACCCCTCTCAACAGCAAGTGCGAGGACTTCTTCACTCTACTCCCCCCCCCCGGCCATTCCCCCAGAGACGCTGTAGCCCACGATTGGCCCCGGGGTCTTCTGTATGCATTCCCTCCCTTTCCCTTAATTCCCAAACTGATTCAGAAAGCGACCGCTTTGGGTTCCAGGATGATTCTCATTGCCCCTTTCTGGCCTCAACAAATTTGGTTCCCGTTCCTGCATCGTCATCTATTGGAGCAGCCCTGGAGTCTGGACCCGGGCTGCACCAATCCCTTCAGTCTCTCAACCTCACAGCTTGGTTGCTCCACTTCCAACCTTAGCCAAGCTTCCACAGATTTCTCAGCCAGTACGTGAAATCATCCTTTCTTCGCATAAATCTACTACCAGAAAAACCTATGCTAGTAAATGGAAACGTTTCTCCTGCTGGGCAGAGACCAGGAATATAGATTCTTTTACAGCCCCTGTCCACACTGTTCTGGATTTTTTGGCAGAACTTTTTCGAGCAGGTTCCTCGTCTGCCACCATTAAGGTCCAATTGGCTGCTATCGCTAATTTCCACGCTGGCCTGTCAGAATCCAGCATCATGTCCCACAAACTTTGTAAGGCCTTTCTTAAAGGGACTATTTTACTCAGGCCCCTGGTTAGAGATCCCCCGCCTCCATGGGATTTAAACCTGATATTAACTTCCTTGATTCTCCCTCCCTTTGAACCTGTGGCCTCCTGTTCTTTAAAATTACTCTCCTGGAAGACTCTCTTCCTAGTAGCTATCACCTCAGCTAGAAGAGTGTCGGAACTTCAAGCCCTCTGCATTCGTCCTCCCTATCTTGTTTTTCACAAGGATAGAGTCTCTCTTAGAATGAACCCTTCCTTTTTACCCAAGGTCCCTTCTGAGACAAACCTGAATCAGGCTACTGAGCTTCCTGTCTTTTTTCCTAACTACTCAAACAGAGCTGAACAAAAGCTGCACTTTTTGGATGTTCACAGGCAATTACGTTTTTATTTGGATAGGACAAAACAATTTAGGAAGTCAGAACAACTCTTCCTGTCTTATGCTGAGGGCAAGCAGGGCTTGCCAGTTTCTAAAGTATCTTTATCCAGATGGCTGGCTTCAATCATATCCTTTATTTACCAATTAAGACACAAAGAACTCCCCGTAAAACCAAAAGCTCATTCCACCAGAGCGTTAGCCACGTCGGTAGCTTTTCAAGCAAGGCTCCCAATGGAATCTATTTGTGCCGGAACCACGTGGGCCACTCCTCATACCTTTATTTCTCATTACAAGTTGGATATGGCCTCCAGGAATTGGGATGAGTTTGGTTCCACTGTGCTCAAGAGTCTGTTCCGATGAGCCACCCAGGACTAAGGTGCTAGGGACGCTGTCCCATCCAGCAAGAATGAAGGCGAGATTGACAACTTAACATTAAGAAGTTATGTACCTACCATAACGTTCCATGTTAGTTGTCTTCTTCTCGCCTTCTTTCTTGCATCCCACCCGTCATCCCCCTAGCCTGGACAGACTGAGAAGAATTCTTCTGAGGCTGTATTCCTCTACTGGACTATTCCTAGGTTATGTCCCCATCTGTTACCACTGTAGATAGTCCTTATAGTTGGCACAGCTGTCTCCATGGTGTTAGCTACCAAATGAGATCTGGGTATTGGACGCCTAGCATTGTGGTATATAGGGAGGGCCTCGAGCCAGTAAATTGCTCTCGAGCTGTGGTATAGGCCGAGTCAGAGCCGAGGATCGGCTCCGAACCCATCCAGCAAGAAAAAAGGCGAGAAGAAGACAACTAACATGGAACGTTATGGTAGGTACATAACTTCTTATTTTCTTTCATGTTTAATATATTGCGCCAACCAGCTTTGTTGCTTTTCTTACCTGTGACTCTATCTATAACAGTAAATCTGAAATTGGCTGTAGGGTGATTAAAAACATGCTTGTAAAGAGCACTAGTTGCCTTTTTATTCACTGATACGGTGTTTCACAGGTCTCGATGTCTGTCCTACATAAAACACAGGACATGAGCAGGTAGCCAGGTAAGCCAACCATTCACTAGAGCAATTAGCAAAGAACTTAACATCATAGACCTGGCCAGTGTTCCTGTTAGAGAATGCTTTGGTCTTACCCATCCGGATACAATGAGTACCGTGCCCACATGGAAAACACCCAACCAGAGGATCCCCCATAAGTGTTGTTTGACATTGTGACTGGACCTCCATAAACCCAGTTTTATAATAAGCAAAAAAAAAAAAAAACCCAGTGTTCTACCTGTCCTGTAACTAGAAGGACATCTCTCTGGTAACATGTGGGCAAGCCTAACATCTCTCATCAAGATGTTTCAATTACGTTGAATCACTTGTAAAAGGTTAGATGTGTTACACCCATATGTAGTAATAAATCTGATATGGGAGTCCTGAGAAGAAGTTCTATCCTTATATCGCAACAGATCATGTCTATCCAATGCAGATACCTCCCTACAGGCTATAGTAATGGTGCCAGAATTGTACCCCCTTGCCCTGAATCTACCCACCAGGTCATGCCTTTGATGTTCATAAGTCTCAGAATCTGAGCAAATACGCTTAATTCTCATAAATTGGGATTTAGGTATGTTGCATTTGATATAGGGAGGGTGGTGACTAGAAGCATGCAACAAAGGTTCATAGGTAGGTACTAGGCTATCTGCTCGAAGGCATTTATAAGCCTAGCCGGAATGTGTTGGCTTTCACCGCACCCTTAGATTAACTCCCTGTGCCTCTGTCCAGCAGAGCCATTGAAATGATCCCTGGGGTAAACTTTCTGTTTCCCTTCCACTCGTCAAAGTTTCTCTTGAAGAGGGTTAGCGAGGAGCTCTGCCTAATGTAGATTGGAATCTTGTTCCAGAGCATGGGAAGTCTCTGGGACAGGAATCTATCCCTCCAGCACGTCCTATTTATTGTTGTGGTGAGGTTTAGAGCCCTTGAGCGTGTGGCTCAAGGGGATATGGTTTTCTTTAGGTGGAGCATGTCCATCAATTCTGGGTTGGACATGACCTTGTATGCAGGCAGAGATCACCTGTGAGTAGGCAGTATGCAACCGAGTATAGCTGGAGTTTCTTCAGTCGAGCTGCGTAGGGCATCTGCTTGAGGCCAGTGATCCTCTTGGTGAGGTACTTCTGTGGTCTTTCCAGTTGTTGCAGGTGTCTTGTAAGGTACATCCCAAATGGGGAATTGTACTCTATGATGGGTCTCATGAGTGATGCATAGAGGGGCCCAATGACCTCTTTTGATATGGATGCAAACCCTTTTGTGATTAGGTGGGCCACATAGAAGGATTTTCTAACCACTTTGGCAATGTGATTATCAAAGGAGAGGTTACTATCTACTTGGGTTCCCAGATCCCTTATTACGTCTTCCGTATTTAGGGGGCTACCACCTATGTGGTAGTTTGTGGGTACCTTGTTTTTTTTCCAAAGGGGATGACTATGCACTTTTTGACATTTAGCTTGAGGCCATGGTTTTGACACCAGGTATCTGTCTCAGTGAGACCCTTTAGAGGATGTCTGTGTCAGCCAGAGAGTCAATTATAGCCCCTAGTTTGCAGTCGTCTGCGAACTTGGTCAGCCATAGTCCTCCTGTGCTTGACTGTACCTCTGAGAAGTATATGCCGAACAAGAGGGGTCCTAGGACTGTGCCCTGGAGAATGCCACTTGTAACCGGTTTAGAGTCAGACCTAGCTCCCGCAACTCTTACCATGTGGGTTCTGTCCGTGAGCCAGTTGGCAACCCATCTCATGATGTAGGGGTTTATGTTCAGGCTGGTGAGCTTGTCTATAATACCTGAATGGGGAATGGTGTCGAAGGCCTTTGTGAGGTCTAGGTAAGCTGTGTGGACCATCTTTCCCTCATCTATATCCTTGGTAACTGTCTCGTAGAAGTCCACCAGGTTTAGGAGGCATGATCTGCCCTTAACAAAGCCGAACTGGGTAGGGTCCAGTGTTTGGAGGTTTCCAATGTCTCTGTTAATGAGATCCATGATAATGTGCTCCATAGCTTTGCAGACCAAGCTAGTCAGGCTTATAGGGTGATAGTTCATGGGGTCCGTTGTGGCTCCACCTTTGTGGAGTGGAAAAACCGTTGCTGTGCGCCACTGTGTGTGCACGTAGCCTGTGGAGAGGCTGAGTTTAAACAGTGTGTTTAGGTGAGGGGTTAGTTCATCTTTGAGCTTGTGTAGGACACAACCTGGGGCACTGTCCGGTCCCATTGATGCTGTATTTTTGGCTTTGGAGAGGGCTGTTTTAACCTGATTGTTTGTGATTTCAGGGGCACTACATTCTTCTGGTATAGATATTGGCCCTTTTGGAGGTGAGAGGGGGGTGAAGTTTGCACTGAACCTGTCTGCCAGGATGTTGGCTATATCGGTCGGGTCAGTGTATTTTGTGCCATTCTGCACTAACTCCGAGCAGATCTGAGAATTGTCACTTAGATTATTGACATTGCTAACGAATGCCTTGTGGTTATCTTTGGGGTCCATGGCAATTTTTCTTTCGAAGCTAGCCTTGGATGATTTTATAAGGGAACGTAGTTTCTTGCTGATAGTGATCAGGGATGTCTTCCCTTCTTGGAATTTTACTCTTTTCTGTACTAGTTTCCTCCTTCTATTGTATAACTTGTTTATGGCAGGGGTCCACCAGACTGGGTTTCCTTTTCTTGGAGGAGTGAGTCTTGGTTTTGTTTGGGATAGCACGATCCATGCATTCTTGTAGGTGCCCATAGAGTGCATTAGTAAAGGATTTTGTAGCTTGGACAATGTTGTCCTTTAGCATGGGGGCTTTGAAACTTCCCACCTCGGTCTTAAATAACATGAAGTTTGCTTTTGAAAAGTTTTTCACTGTAGTTTCTTTGACCGGGGGTGGTGACGGAATGTGGATATCCAGAGTGATTAGTTTATGGTCAGATCTAACCAGCGAGGGGTTGACCTCCGGTGTGGAACACCAATTGCCTATCTTGGTGATGACCAGGTCCAATATGTTGTCACCTCTGGTGGGGGTGTTGACCAGTTGAGCCAGGGCGTTTGAGTTCATAATTTCTAGGAAATGTTGTGCAAGGGAGTTTGTACTTGAGTAGTTCTCCCAGTTAATGTTTGGGTAATTGAAATCACCCAATATCAGGGTGTTTGGTAGGACCATTATGTTTCCCAGTGTTTCCAGGAATGCGGAGAGGGGGTCCTGGGACATGGTGGGTGATCGGTAGCAAGCTATAATTTGAACAGCAGTTTTGCCCATTATTAGTTGCACATGGATGATCTCTGAAGCATCGTGCTGTGCCACTAACCTGGAGGTGTGGGTATCCTTGATGAATATGGATACTCCCCCGCCTTTTGTATTTTGGTTCAGGTTTTCAGGCCGAAATGTATGGTATGAGTTGTAGCCTGGTAGTGCTGGGGTACTCTCTGGAGCCTTAAACCAGGTTTCTGTTACTGCACATATATCGATTTTCTCCATACTGAGGAGTGCCTCGAGTGCATGCATTTTGAGGTTTAGACTTCTGGCATTGAGTAGCATTACCCTCAGTTTTTTGTTACTTGTGCTATTTACAGAGGTGGGTTTGTCCTTTGAGCCTTGCCTAAAAAAGGCACTATGGGGATGGCAAGAGCCTTGGCCAGTATTCGAAAGCCTAAGGGTGACAGGTGCAAGCCGTCTCTAACGAAGCAGTGTGGCTTGTCGAGCATGTCATCCCAGGCTGACAGACACTGGATCCCCTGTGAATGACACCAGTTGTTGAAATTGATAATTTTTTCTCTATACCGTGGTATCATTCTTGGTGAGGGCAGGATGCTACTCAGTGTCAGGGTCATACCGACCTGGGCTACATGATCAGAGAGCTCCTCCATGTCTCTTTTCATGTAGTCCATGGAGGTACGGCTCAGCTCATTCACACCAATATGGGCAATGACAGAGTCATATTTGTACATGTTCTGGAGTGACCTGAGTGCTTGTGTTATGTGGCGGATCCTGGCACCTGACAGGCAGCTAACAGTAACCTTCTCCTTGTTCAGCCTAGTGAGTGGGACATCAGTGTGCCTGACTATAGAGTCACCTGTTACTAGTGTGTTGGGTATGTTATTTTTCCTTAAGGGCTGTGATTGTGTGGCACATTGGTTTTGTGAAGTATGTGTTTCATGGTTTGTGTTGGGGGGGGTGGAGGTTGCTTGGATGTCTGCTTTGGAGGTTTCTGTTGCTTTTGCAGATTTTTATTGAGAGCCTCCGAGTATGTTTTCATGTATTTATGTTTGTTTTTTGCCGGTGCTGGTTTCATAGGTCTATGTGAGACTGGTGGTGTGATGCAAGTAATTCCCTTCTCCTCCTGACTGCGTGGTCCAGTCTTGGGTTGAGAGAGCTTAGCCTCCAGTTTGGCTGTATAATTGCATCTTTCTCATGTATTAGTGTTTGGTGGAAGGAGGAGAGGGTTGTCTGTGTACATGAGGCAATTGTAACATTGTCTGAAAATGTGTTGTACTCTGGAAATTTCTGGTAGACCTGTGTGTCCAATGTGTGATCAGATTTTCTACTAACCAGAACATCCAAAAAGGTTATCTGGTTTAAATCAAAGTTACATGTAAAATGAATGCCCCATTTATTACTATTAATTTAATCCAAAAATTCATTTAGAAATGCAACATCAGCTCTCTATACTAACCAGCAATCATTCAAATAGCGATGCCAGATGTCAGTCTCAGGCAAATACAGATTGTGAAGGGTATCATAAATCAATTGTTCTTCCAAATATGCCATAAAGAGATCGGCATATATAGGGGCAAATGAAGCCCCCATGGCAGTACCCTGCATCTGTAGATAACAGTCCTGATAATAGAAAACATTCTTGGTTAGTGCATGCTCAGTTAATCTCAATATAAAGGTGTTGAAACCTGGTGGGTATAGTTCTGATATAGTTAGTCAATGTTCCAATGCTAACAGGCCTGCCCAGCGCGGAATATTAGTATATAGGGCTGACACATCAAGTAACAACCAACTCGGCTCGAGTTGGGTATCTTGAAGGATCTGCAGTAACTCAGTTGTATCCTGAAACCGGGCCCTAACATAACTGAGTAAAGGGCGGAGACATTGAGACAAATAAACCAATAATGGTTCAGTGAGAAATACACTTTCCAAAGCCAAGAACACAGCATCCATGGGACCTGATAATATCCCAGGCTGCATTCTTCACAAACTACAGAATGAACTCGCACCCTACCTAAGTACCATGTTCAATCATAGCCTCACCTCAGGCTTTGTGCCCACTGAATGGTGCACCATGACAGTTATCACACTCCACAAAGGGGGAGCCAAGACGGACCCCGGGATCTACCGCCCCATTAGCCTGACGAGCCTGGTCAGCAAGGCCATGGAACATATCATCATGGAACTCATAAACAAAGACATTGGTAATCTCCAAACTCTGGACCCTACCCAGTTTGTGTTTGTAAAATGCAGATCATGTCTCCTAAACCTGATTGACTTCTTTGAAGCAGTCACCAAAGCCATAGATGAGGGTATGATGGCTCACACAGCTTATCTAGATCTCGCCAAGGCTTTCAACACCATCCCCCACTCTGGAATTATAGATAAGTTCACTAAACTAGGTATAAATCCCTATGTCACAAGATGGGTTGCCAACTGGCTCACAGACAGAACCCACACTGTGAAAGTAGAAGACTCCAAATCCGACTTTAGACCAGTGACAAGTGGAGTACCACAGGGTTCAGTCCTGGGTCCTCTCCTGTTTGGTATCTACTTCTCTGAAGTACAGGCTAACACAGAAGGTCTTTGGCTAACAAAGTTTGCAGATGACTGCAAACTAAGAGCCATAATCGAAACGCCTAACGATGTGGACATACTACAAAAGGGCCTCACTGAGACAGATGCCTGGTGTCAAAGCCATGGCCTGAAGCTCAATGCCAAAAAGTGTATTGTCATCCCCTTTGGTAAAAGCTCTGTACCCATGAACTACCACATAAGTGGTAGTCTACTTAATGCCGAAAGTGTGATAAGAGACCTTGGGACACAGGTGGACAGTAGTCTCTCCTTTGGTAATCACATCACCACAGTGGTCAGGAAATCCTTCTACATGGCTCACCTCATCACAAAAGGTTTCTCATCCAGAAAAATGAGGCCATTGTTCCCCTCTACTCATCACTTATTAGACCCATTACAGAGTACATTCTGAAACAGCACCAGTTTTGTCTTCTCTCACACCAAAACACAGCAACTCTGATAACCCTTTAGGGTCAGGAGACACAGGGCAGGGTGGAAACGTCACAAGAATAGCTGATGTGGTGACAACAAGTAATTGAATATAATAATGTCCTTAATATTTCTTCACATGTTTTAACTCCCATTCAAACTGAATTACTTAATAAAGGATTTAATTTTATCCCTGCATTTTTTGTTCCTGAGGGTGTTTTTGATGATGATGTGAATAGTTTTTGTCATACTCTGAATTTGAAATTGTTTTTTGACCAAGATGACCATGAGTCTGGTGATTCATCATTTCATTTTCACAGGTCTAATTTTATGCCTCCAATGAACCCTATTGTTCATCTTTTTCTCCACAGGGTTCTCAAAGATCTACATCTCCATTATTCTGATATGGTTACTAAGTCCCATAACCTTTCGAAGCAGCAACAGGAGGCCCTAACACAGCTTAAGTCTAACAATAACTTGGTTATCACACCGGCTGACAAAGGGGGTGCTGTAGTGGTTATGGACTGGGCTAATTATGATCAGGAAGCACAGAGGCAATTGGATAGTAAACAATATTATATGCGTATGCCCCTGGACCCCACTGGGGGTTTAAAAAAAACAGATTGATGCCTTTTTGAACCTGGCTGTCAAAGAAGGGATCATTACTAACTCTATTTCCAAACACTTCATAGTAAGTGATCCCAAACCACAATATATATATATTTGTTACCCAAGGTCCACAAATCACTACAGAACCCTTCGGGTAGGCCTATTGTCTTGGGTAGGGGATCTCTCTCTGAACCATTATCAGGTTATTTGACTCAATATCTCCTCCCTTTACTCAGTTATGTTAGGGCCTGGATTCAGAATACAATGGAGTTCCTGCAGATCCTTCAAGATACCCAACTCGAGCCGAGTTGGTTGTTATGTACCCTTGATGCGTCAGCCCTATATACTAATATTCCACACTGGGCAGGCCTGTTAGCATTGGAACATTGGCTAACTATATCAGAACTTTACCCTCCAGGTTTCAACACCTTTTTATTGGGATTAACTGAGCATGTACTAACCAAAAATATTTTCTATTATCAGGACTGTTGTTATTTACAGATGCAGGGTACTGCCATGGGGGCTTCATTTGCCCCTATACATGCCAATCTCTTTGTGGCATATTTGGAAGAAGAATTGATTTATGATCCCCTTCACAATCTATATTTGCCTGAGATTGACATCTGGCGTCGCTGTTTGGACGATTGCTGGTTAGTATGGAGAGTTGATGTTGTGTTTCTAAATGAAATTTTGGATTACATTAATAGTAATAAATGGGGTATTCATTTTACATGCAACTTTGATTTAAACCAGATAACCTTTTTGGATGTTCTGGTTAGTAGAAAATCTGATCACACATTAGACACACGGGTCTACCGGAAATTTCCAGAATACAGCGCTTTGTTGCATGCTTCTAGTCACCACCCTCCCCATATCAAATGCACCATACCTAAATCCCAATTTATGAGAATTAAGCATATTTGCTCGGATTCTGAGACTTATGAACATCAAAGGTGTGACTTGGTGGGTAGATTCAGGGCACGGGGGTACAATTTTGGCACTATTACTATGGCCTGTAGGGAGGTATCTGCATTGGATAGACAGGATCTATTGTGATATAAGGATATAACTTCTTCTCAGGACTCCCATATCAGATTTATTACTACATATGGGCGTAATACACCTAACCTTTTACAAGTGATTCAACGTACTTGGAACATCCTGATGGGAGATGTTAGGCTTGCCCACATGTTACCGGAGATATGTCCTTTTGGTTACAGGAGAGGTAGAACACTGGGTTCTTTTTTTGCTCATTTTAAAACTGGGTTTATGGAGGTCTAGTCACAATGTCAAACAACACTTATGGGGGTTCCTCTGGTTGGGTGTTTCCCATGCGGGAAATTGTATCCGGATGGATAAGACCAAAGAATTCTCTAGCAGGAACACTGGCCAAGTCTGTGACATTAAGTTCTTTGCTAACTGCTCTAGTGAATGGTTGATTTACCTGGCTACCTGCTCATGTTCTGCGTTTTATGTAGGACAGACTTCAAGACATGTAAAACTCCGTATCAGTGAACACATGAGCGATATTAAAAATAAAAAGGCAACTAGTGCTCTGTACAAGCATGTTTTAAATCACCCTACAGCCAATTTCAGATTTACTATTATAGATAGAGTCACTGGTAAGAAAAGCAACAAAGCTGGTTGGTACAATATATTAAACATGAAAGTAAAGAAATGGATTATTAAATTGGAGGCATTATTCCCCTCCTGGGCTTAATGAGCAATTGTGACCAATCATGTTGGCTTACCAATTAACTGTTGTGTATATAACATGTGGCTATTTGTGGAAGTTTTGTTACACTGAGGAAGGCTTGGTAATTTTTGCCGAAACCGGTCTGTTTATGTCACATTAAAATTTGTTTTGTACACACCACTTTGGGCTGGCATTTCCTTTTTGCATTTTAATTTTGAACCAAATAATCTGGCTGACTTGAGGTTGTTAACATGGAAAACAGTTTTACTAATTGCTTTGAACTCTACAAGAATAATATCTGAGTTGCAAGCTCTTATGGTAAGTCAACCCTATCTCATTTTTCACAGACAAGGTTTCTTTGAGAACTAATCTGTCTTTTATGCCCAAAGTAGTAGCCAAGTTTACTTTAAGCCCAATTATCCATTCCCCATTTTCTTCAATTATCTTAAAAATGAGGGCAAAAGGATACTTCATACATTGGAGATCCACTGACAACTTGTACTATCTTGATAGGACTAAATCATCTGATGTTGTTAATCTTCTTTCCATTCGTCACTGATGGGTTTGGTTCCAAGCCCTTGGAACCGAGTTGGCCTATTACCAAGCTCGCGCCAGCAAAAACCTCTCAAGCTAAGCTTCTACCCAGAATGCCCTTCTCCCTGTTTCCTCAAATTTCATTTGCCGCATAGCCGTATAGCCGTGTTTCAGCTGAGCTCTCAGCTAAGTGAAAACATTTTTGATTTTTTGTGTAGAAAACTCTTTGATATTTCTTCCTTTAGTGAGCATTAGTCTCTCTAGTGTTATTTACAGTTAGATCTTCATTCTTTCTTCTTTGCTGTACCCACTGGTAAACTTTCAAGTACCATTGCTGGTACAGCGCTCTCTCCTTACCCTTGTGGTATCCCTTCAATAACATAGCTGGTATTTCTGTTTTCTCTCCTAACCTGTTATTGTTTTTTCAGTAGAACGTTTCTGTTTATATATATATATATATATATATATATATATATATATGACTGTGTGGTTTTGAACTGTGTTTGACTTATTAGAACAAACCTGTTACATTTTTGTCTTTAAAAGTGTTAGCCCGTTGTGTCTCTCTGTCATGATGTCGGATAAGAAAAGTACTTCAGGGTTTAAGCATTGTACTTCGTGTAATGGCAAGTTACTTAATAGCGATTCTAATGATGATTGTGTATATTGTTTGGGGGTGCCCAATCTTTCGGTGCAACCTCCCTGTGGCATTTGTCAACATTTCAGTCAACACAGTCTGAATGAGCGCAAGAATAAACTGATACTGAAAGGGTTATTTAAGTCTCCCTTTTCAGAAGCCATTTCTGCGATGGAGGTCTCAACCCCTCCTACAAAAGACAAAAAAAGGTCCCATTCAGTTCCTTTCTCACCCACGGGTGATCAGGGTAAGCCTGTGAAATCAAAAGCCCCCAAGTTGTCCTCCGACCATAAATCTGCCTCTTCAGCTCCATCCTTGTTGGCTCTGAGCACTTCGAAATATACGATACTGGCGCCAATTTTGGCTCCGATTCTGCCTCTGGCACAGACTATAGAACTCACCACACCTACTACGACTTCGGCACCTGTGGCCACTACGGCTCAGGGCACACCTTCGATACTTTCGTCTGCTACGATAATAGAACCTCCTGCTTCGGCTCCGAGTGCCCCTTCGGCACCGAGCATTTTCTCAACCAAAATGGACTTGACCCCATTAATCCCAGTCTCGAAGCTTGAGACATCAGTGCCGGCAGACCTTGCACCATGGACCCGATACTCCCCTTCAGTAAATCCGTTCCTGGGCCAGATGTATAGCTCGTTCATTGATCGACCTACCTCTCCATCCGGAGTATCCAGTAGATCCACCAGGAGCCTGTCAGAACTCGATGTGGTGCATCTTGTGGACCAGCTGTTGGCAGCCAGGGGGATACCCACACCTTCTAAGACCCATCTGCCTGCAGGACTTTGGTTGGTTTCTCCATGGACTCCTTCTTACACTCCTCCTTTGATCATTCTGGTTCCGAAGCTTTCTGCTCCGACATCCTTCTCGGAACCCACCACCTCGGTGCCTATATTCGGCCTCATTCAGGTTCCAGGTTTGCCCCGTTGGTCATCGGTTCCTATGGAACCGGTCCTTCCTCAATCTCGGGATTGGGGGTGGGCTCCCCGGCTTGGGCACGGTTCCGCGTGTGTCTTCGGTTCTGTCCTCGGTGCAGATAGTCTCGTCTACACTGATCCTGCTTGAGGCTCTATCCGTGGGGGAAGGTTCATCGGAGCAGGGTGTGACTCCAGTCCGGAGATTGTCTTTCTCGGTTCCGGGCTCCCATCCCTTTTCGGGCGGACCTGCTCTCCACACGATGGAGGGGTTTCTCGCTTCTTGAAGCACTCCTTTGATGTCGGGACCCCGATTTTTACCCCCTGAGCTACAGCTGTCACAGACCACCTCCCCGGGCCACCGGACAGAGAAGCTGCAGAACACCCCTGTTCAGGGTACCCGCTCTTCTGAGTCCCCCTCAGAGACTGCCACTGAGGAGCCCCCTTGAAAGAGAACATGCAAGAGGAAGCACATGGACTCGCCTGAGGAGTCTCTAATGGAAGACACAGATTACAATGATGGTGAAGGATCCCCACATTCACCTCCTGATGAAGTCTCCTTCACAGACATCCTTGAAATGCTGAAACAGAGAGGTAACTGGAAGCCATCCAACCCTTTGTCTGAGGAGTCTGTGTTCCTACAGGCTTTCCACACTTGGCGATCTACTTCTTGGGTGACCCCGCCTGCAGACGAGCTCATCCAACTCGTTGTGCAGCACACTTGGAAGAACCCTAATTCCATTGAGGTGATCCCTTGGAAATCTGACAAAATTCTTTCCCCTCCTGAGGAGAACCCGCATTGATCCAGAGGGTTACCAGTCGATGCTATGGTGATGGGGCCACGAAAAAGGACTTGGCTGAGGAGAGTCCCGCTGTCCACCCGCCCAACAGACAGTCCCGGGCAGTAGACAGACTTGGGAAGAGAGTTTTTGCATCGGTGACCTTTGCCATATGGCCTCTGAAGTATTTGGCACATTTTATGAGACTCCAGAGGGACCTGATCTCTGAACTCTCTGGGACGCTCGCAGGACAGGTGTCTGACGAGGTAAGGGACAATGTTGCCTCGCAGCTCGCAACCCTGGAATCGATATCCAACTCGTCCATGAGGCTGCTATCACATGCAACTGAAGGGGAGGCTAGAGCACTGGGTTCAGGCACTGTCATGAGGCATCATGCCTGGATGCGCATTTGTGACCTCGCGGATCCCTTCAAGTCTTCCTTTTTGAATGCTCCCATCGAAGCATCGTCCCATTTTGGCTCCAAGGTGAAGGAGACGCTATCCAGATGTGAGCAAGTTGGCAAGAGCCTGTCTGCCACAGGTCTATGGTTTTCCAAACCTCAACGTTCCTTCTCCAGGAATCAGAGGAGTGGGAAAATGTGGCACAAAAAAATCTCAGGGTCCTTTCCATGCCGCATATGGTGATGATACCCCCAGGGGCAGAGGGGGTAACAATTCCGGAAGACTCCTCTACAGAGGCAGAGGGGATCTTCGTAACCAAGACTCCAGGGACTCCTTCTCTGGACAGCCTTACCAGCGCTCCTGAAGAGCAGCTCGATTGCTTACCTCTGGAAGCAGTTAGGGGTCATTTCTCTCTGCACCATGCTGCATGGCAGTCTATTACCACTGATCGTTTGGTGAAGAGTATAATCACAAGAGGTTACACCATTCCCCTTTCTTGTCAACCAAAGCTTCCAGAAAAGCTTCCCGATGTTCCACCCAGTCAAAGGGAAGAAGCAGCTTCAGAGATAATAAAGCTGTCTCAACAAAGAGTCATCCAACCAGTCCCACCAGACCAGTGCTGATCCAATTTCTACTCAAGATTCTTTTTGGTGCAAAAAAAAACGGGACTGGAGACCCATTCTTGAACAAGTCTGTCACCCAAACCAAATTCTGGATGGTCACGGTTTAGTTAATTCTCCCTTTTTTAAGGGAAGGCGATTGAATGCATTTGATAGATCTCCGGGATGCGTATTACCACATTAAAATGGCAAACACTCCAGGAGTCTGCATTGCTTCTGGCTAGGAGCCAGTCACTATCAGTTTTGTGTCCTGCTGTTCGGTATCTATACAGCCCCTTTAGTGTTCATGAAGTGCATGGCAGTGGTCACAGCTCATTTCAGACTACAAGGATTCCAGGTGTTTCCATATTTGGATGACTGGCTCCTCACCACCCCCACCAAGCATCTTCTGGTAACAGCCCTACATTATACACTCTTTCTGGCAAAAACTTTGGGAATAACAACACATTGGGAGAAATCACATGTTACTCCTATGCAACAAATAGAATTCATTGGAGCAGTTTTCACTACCTGGTCCTGTCTAGTGTTGCTCCCAATCCACAGACTGCACCGACTGAGGCTCCAACTCTGGGTGACACTCTGTCAAACAAAAGTTTCAGCAAGAGAGGTTCTTCAGGCTGTAGGATCCATGGCATCTTCAATCCTGACAGTTCCCCTGGAGAAGCTACACATGCAAATCCTGCAATGGCTCCTTCTTTCTCAGTGGCTCCCAATCTACCACCCCCTCAGTTACCAGATTCACATAACCAACTCCTGCAAGGAGGATCTTCTTTGGTGGATGAGGCCAGATGCAGAACTTTGGAATTGCCCATTCCAGTCACCTCAGCCCAGGACCATTGTGAGCACAGATGATTCCCTCAATGGGTGGGGGTGTGGGGGGGGGGGGCATTTCCAGGGAAAGACAGTCCAAGGCTCATGGTCCACATTACAGGCCAACCTGCATATCAGTGTTCTAGAACTGAGAGCGCGTTGCAGGCATTTAATCTGGTTCTCCCTTCTAGGGCAATAGTTATTCAGTCAGACAATATGTCAGTGGTCTGGTATATCAACAAGCAAGGAGGAACCAAGTCCTACCCCCCTGTATCGAGAGGCCATGACAATTTGGTAGTGGGTGATAGCTTCCAACTGCTTTCTGGTAGCAAACCATATCCCGGGAAGCTCCAACGTAATTGCAGACAAACTGCACAGATGCATCTTCCTGCCTCACTTGTGGTCCCTCAACCCTGAGGTGGCGACAGAAATCTTCAGCCATTGGGACCACCCTTGCTGCGATCTTTTTGCCTCCTCATCGAACAACAAGTGCAGCAGCTAATTCTCCCTGTTTCCGTCGGAGGGGGAGTCCCCGAGGGACGCTCTGATCCACGATTGGCCCACAGGACTTCTTTACGCTTATCCTCCCATCCCACTGATCCCACAATTCCTAAAGAAAGCTCTTCAGTTGAGAAGCAAGTTGATCCTCATAGCCCTGTTCTGGCCTCGACAAATTTGGTTCTCCTTCCTTCAGCCTCACCTAGTATGCCCACCGTGGATTCTGGATCCTCTTCCAGATTTGATTACTCACCCCCAAGGGTTGAGCCGCCTGAATCTGTCCAGTTTCAAGCTAACAGCTTGGTTTCTCCACTTCCGTTAGTTGCCAGGCAAGCTAATCTCACCTCACCAGATCGGGACACCATTCTGGCCTTTCATAAACCATCCACCAGAAAACTATATCAGGAAAAATGGAAAAGGTTCTCCACCTGGTCAAAGGATAACATGCTAGACCTGTATTCGGCTCCCGTGACTGCAGTGCTGCAATACCTGTCTAAGTTCTTTGATGATGGAGCCTCTGCCTCTACCATATGAGTACACCTGGTGGCAATTTCTAATTTCCACAATGGTCTAGATGGTACCCCTCTCATCTCCTTACATCTATGTAAAGCATTTCTCAAGGGAACTTCTCACATCAGGCCTCCATTCAGACAGCATGTTAAACCATGGAACCTCACTTTAGTCCTTCAGTCCTTGACTCAACCCCCCTTTGAACCTGCAGCAAAGTGTGACTTAAGGTTCTTGTCTTGGAAATCCTTGTTTTTGGTAGCCATTACGTCAGCCAGGCGGGTTTCGGAGCTGCAGGCATTGTGTACCAAAAGTCTCTATCTGGTCTTCCATAAAGACAAGAGTATCACTCCGGATGAACCTATCCTTCCTTCCCAAAGTTGTTTCTGACTTTTCCATTAACCAGATCATTGACCTAACAGTACTTTTTCCAAATTTTTCCAATAAAGGAGAGTACTGCCTACATTCCTTAGATGTGCATAGGCAGCCGAGATTCTGCCTAGACAGGACTGAACCTATGCGTAAATCTGATCAGCTTTTCATTTCCTTTTCTGGGCCTAGAATGGGAACTACTCTGTCCAAGGTTATGTTATCAAAATGGCTAAGGGACTGCATAAGTTTTATCTATTCCTTTACAAAAAAGCCTATGCCTAAGGTTAAAGCCCATTCCACAAGATCTATGGCAACATATATAGCCTTCCATTCAGAGCTTCCATGGATGACATTTGCGCAGCAGCCACTTAGGCTAAACCTCATACCTTTATCAATCATTACAAACTGGATTTGGTCTCCAGAAGGAGAGCTGCCTTCGGCTCAGTGGTACTCAGGAATGTTTTTCCATACGGGCCGCCCATGAACCTCAAGGTTTCTTGGGATTCTGTCCCATCAGTGGCGAATGGAAAGAAGATTAACAACATCAGATAAAGAAGTTATGTCTTACCATAAAGTTCCATCTGTGTTGTTGATCTTCTTTCATTCATCACATCCCACCCTCCTTCCCCCACCAAAGGCTCCTGGGGGATGGTTTGGGTCCAAGTGGTGTCCTAGGGAATTTGTGCAGAAGTGGCCTTGGCTTTACTTCTCTATCCCCAGCAAACTCGATCTGAGGTAACAGGGAGAAGGGCCTTCTAGGTAGAAGCTTAGCACGAGAGTTTTTGGCTGGCGCAAGCTTGGTAATAGGCTGACTTGGTTCCGAGGGCTCGGAAGCGAACCCATCAGTGATGAATGAAAGAAGATCAACAACACAGATGGAACGTTATGGTAATACATAACTTCTTTTTTCAGATCATTGGATCTGCTGTTTTGGCACTTGCGAATAGTACAGTGCACTCTAAAATGCTTAACGTATATAGGTAGGAGGTTCAATACCCACCATGAAAGATGTGTGTGCATGTGTGTGTGTTTACACCTATGTGAACGTGTGCTCAGTCAACCTGTACTCTGTATAAACATTTTAAGGGATTGGGTGGCTGGTATAATGGTTAAGGCATTAATTTCACAGACACAGGATACAGTGTTTGATTCTCACCTTTTGCTGTCTGTTAGCTCAAATTGTTGAACTCTAGATCATTGTGAATGTTTTAAGGATACATCTGGTTTGATTCCTGTTATGGAGTATTTGTATTTCATGTGTACTGAAGGTTGGTATAATGGTTAAGGTGTTTACCTCACAGATACAACATACAGGGTTTGATTACTACCTTGGGATTTAAGCTAGACTTAAAAAGGCCCCTTAGGGTCGCTAGCCTAGTAATTACCTTCTGGAGGGTGGGTTTGTCATAGTGGTTAAGTTATTTGGCTCATAAGCACAAGTTACAGAGCCTGATTCTGACTTCAGGTTATTGACTAGGCTTAAAATGGCTCTTCAAGGCAATTAGCTTAGTAATCACCTATGAGAGTTTTCTTGTGAAGGTAAGGAAAAGGGGCAGCCTGTGTCAGTGCAGACTCTTTCCATATGGTTGTCAAAGGCTATGACCTTTTTTTTTTTTTTTTTTTTTTTTTTTATACTCACTACAACATTTGTTCAGGCAGGGTTAATGTCCACTCTACCAGGGCCTTAGCTTCATATATGGCTTTTTGGAAAGGGCTGGATTGTAGAAGTTTTCTAGAAGCTGCAATTTGGTCTTCTCTACGCCTGGATCAGTTTTTGCAAGGACCATTCTACAGGTACTCTTGGACTCTTCTTCTGTCACCTCCCAATTATAATAAGCTGGGATAATCTACCCATATAGCTAAGGCTACTACAGTACTGATCAATACAATGAACATAATACAGTTATGTAAGTAAACTTAGTATAACTGTAGATATATGAATGATCACTGCTGCAGTGGCTGCTTCCTCCCTACACCCCCCTTATTTTTTTCTTTATGCCAGTGTGTGGTTGTTTATTTTTTGTTCTTCCTAGCATTGTCCTTTCAGGGCTCAGCCTATCCTCTCTCTGTTGGCAAGAAAGCTCTGAAGAGCTTGATGCCCAAATTTGTCTTTTAATCATCTTGGCTCACGTTGCCTGAAAGTTTGGGTAAGTGGAAGGTGCTCTGAAGCTTTGGACGCTGGCCAACAGTTATATCCTTGGCAGGCTACTCCAGCAGTGATCATTCGAATATCTGCTGTTATGGTAAGTTTACTTACACAGCTGTACTTTTTCTAGGCTGTGCCAATTGCACAAGTGCAGTCATCATCAGTAAGTCTACATTTACTACTAATAATAGTAAACCAATCGTTCAGATTGTGACAGTTTTAGGACAAGTGAATAGCGAATCACAAATTGACTTTAATACCAAGGAGTGCATCTTGCTAGAGATTGAGATAATTTTTTATGAACCCTAACTATCTTCATTTATTTTAACTTGTTAACTAGGGTAGAAAAGTGATCCCAAATGACCACTTTTAGGTTCAGCCTGGGAGCCTGGGATGGTCTTGCAGCTTAAAATGAAAATTCATATGATATAATTAAGCATTACATTTATAAATACAAAAAAAAGGAAAGACCACATGGATGACACATTTTTGTACCTCGGTACTCTGTGAATGCAGTTAGCAAAGCTTGTAGCTTCCACAAACCTAGAATCTGGAATCTTTTGCCATCTATCCTAAGAAAAATTGTCACTAAACCAAAGCAGTATTTATCTAATGAAGAATAGAGAGAACACACAATGATATTGCATGTCTTTTCAAAATGTACTACTATTTGAATCTTTACTGCAGTCACTGAACAAATAATTGAGAAACTTGTAAATTAAAATGCACATATTTCTATGTGGTAGTAGGCAAAGTAGTTATTCTCAGTCTTATGACCATTTTAACATCAGTAGCAGCTACAAATATAACACTGCAGCTCTTGATTATCTTATTTCTTGCCCCACTGCTGTCAGAAATTTAATGCAGCAATGCCACAGTCAGTATGGGGTATGCACCTCACTACTGGTGCCAGTTAATTTACAGAAGGACATTGGCTTTAAGTTACTACAGTAAATGTGTTCTGCTGCCTTAGGTAATAGTCAAGGCTTGCCATTCCCAAATGAGAGATAATGTCTAGAGCTACAAATTAAAACTCTTATCATTGCCTTCCCAAGATTTAACCCACCTTAGACTAGCCCAGTACCTTTCTGTGCAACCTTACCAGCCATAATTGAAATATGACAAGAATTAATTTGCAGACACACACACACACACACACACACACACACACACACACACACACACACACACACACACACACACACACACTCTCTCTCTCTGTTTTTAAGAAAGGGGGGACAGGGTAAGTGGTAACTCACCAGTACCAACAACCACTTTTTATCATTTAACAGTATCATTGCCAACTAGCAAAAGAAAATCCGTGGTGGTGCAGCGGTAGCGTTGTTGCCTCACAGCAAGAGGTTCTCCCATTTGATTCTTGGCTGGAGTGCAGGGAGTGCCTTCTTTGTGGAGTCTGCATGTCCTCCCCGGGGTTGGGTGGGCGTTCAAAAGACATGCTTAAATGGGCATGCCTTCTTTGAAGGTTGAACATGAAGGTTGAACGTCAAGCTGGCACCTCGGCATTCGTGAAAATCTACTGCCAATCATTAGCGGACCGGAGTTCCGCTGTGGCGACCCCTAACTGGGAAAAGCCGAAAGACAAACAACAACAACATTGCCAACTAGCAAAAGAAGAAGCACACACTTTACTGTTTGCACTTACATCCACCTTTGAATATTTAAATGGCAGTAGTTAGATATGAGCAGTCACTATTTATTTTTTATTTATATTTATTTACTAGGGTAATGTACTCATCTCAATGGACCATTTGCAGGCACAGTTCGGGTGAATAGGTTCACATACAAAATTAGTAATATATATTTACAGATAAAATGATATGCTAAAAACATATGCATATTTATAGATGCAAGAGTATGCTACACAATTTAGTTCAAGAAGCAGTTTACAGTGTCCAAACATGGGTGGAAAAATGGATTCATGCTTTTTGGATATGATGCAACCATAATGAATGAGATGGCATATGCTTCAGGGATAGCAGCATAACATTATATAGAAAGGTATGAAGTCTTTAGAAGAGGTGAGTGTAAATAGTTGCAGGGAAGGATAAAACCATACAATTGAAGGTACAATAGTAAAAATGCATAAGCCATTAACACATAAGCCATGAGACACAAGTAGTTAAAGTTCAGTATGTGTGTGTGTGTGTGTGTGTGTGTGTGTGTGTGTGTGTATTATTTAAAATAAGTAACATTTTCTTCCTAAATAAATAGAGAAGCAGAACTAAACATGGAGAAGGAAATTAAAATAATCACTGAAAGAGATAATGTTTCGAAAACAACACAAGGAAATTGAAATAAACATGCATTACTGCATGGATTTTAGAATCAGAAGGAATTGAGTCCTTAGCTGCAGTCGAGCAAATGCTGACCTCTGTTCTAAGTGTATGCTCCAGCAAGCAGATCCAGTAACAGAATTTCAGTAACCTCCTCAATTAATAGTCTGTCTCTGCTTATGTTTGCCCCAAAGAGGATTTCCTGTGGGTTTTGCTTTGTTTTACATTTTGGAATAATCTTTCTTGTTTCCACATATCCAAGGGGGAAGGGTAAGATTTACCAAGTTAGAGTCCAAATAAGTAAATAATGTTTAAACTAGTTCAACATCTCCTGGTAGCACAGCCTTTATAAAACTGCATACATCTGTGAAGCAATACTTAATTTCACTTAACTGAAATACGTGCTCACAGTGGCAACTAGAATTATTTATCACTTTATACATTTTATTTCACATATTACATTTTATAGAAAAGACAAGTACAAGCGGAGTTTCTTTTATTTTTATCTTTTCAATAATTATTTACATTTTTATGAACTTTAGTAATTTTAGTACATCTTGGTTCATTCTTCATGCATTTTTCTTTGGAAGAACAGTGCATTTTTAAAGATTGTTGCAGTCTTCTTACAAGTATATACTCTGTTAATACAGTTGGAGATTGCCTATTTAGTCATCTTATGACATTATTTACAATAATATAGTACTCCTGTACTCAAACTACTTGGTAATTGTATTTTAGTTTATACGTCATATTACTACCATGTTGTACGGATTTCTTTTGTTTCTTCACTTTTACTGTAACTAACCTGTGACTGAACAAGAGACCCCATAGTCCAACCTACTTACTTGTTCTGTAAAACTAAACAAGTAAATAACACTGCATAAGCCACTGATCTTAATTCACTAACGTCTTATAGCTTCATAGGAGATTACTAGGCTAATGGCTCAAGAGCCCTTACAAGCAAAGTCATTATTACCTGGATTTACCCAGAGTTTCAATACCTAGAGGCTTAGGTTTCTGCTTGTGCCTTTGGGTATTTAACAGACTATCCCTGTCCATAAGGGACACAGGTGCCATCCCAGGATTGAATTTACAATTCCCCATCAGTTGATCCAACTTGCATTTGAAGAGGGTCAGGAAAGGGCTCTGCTTCATGTGAATAGGTAGCCTGTTCCAGACAAGGGAATAACTGTCTCTCCAGCATGTTTTGTTTATGTCACAGGCCAGGCATAGATCCTTGAATCGGGTAATCCTAGTGCTGTTTGTTTTGTGAATATGTGACAGTTCCAGCAGGACCAGACTTGAGAATATCTTGTATGTTAGGCATAGATCACTCCTAAATAGTTAGAGTAAAGGGTTAAGACTGTTAGCAATCCACATAGGACATATTTCTTTACACCCTGTAATTTCTTTTTTTTTTTTTTTTTTTTTTTTTTTTTGTAACTAACTGCCGAGGCCACTCCAGTTGTTGCAAGTGCCTGGTCAGGTATATGTCGAAAGGTGCACTGTACTCAGTTATTGGTCTGATGAGGCACAAGTATAGTGGGACTGTAACCTGCTTGAATCTGGATACCATGCCCTTACTTATAAGTTGTGCACACAGAATGACTTCCTCACGACAGTGGACTCATGGTGGTCAAAGTTCAGGTTATTTCTCTATCTGTGTACCTATATCTCTCACCACTGGGTCCACTCTTAGCAGTGTGGTTTTAATGTTGTAATTTGCAGGGTATTTGACTTGCCAAAGGGTATAATTATGCATTTTTTTTTTGCATTTAGTATTAGGCCATTGTTCTAGCACCAATTATTTGGTGTGAGTCAGACTGTTCTGAAGGATATCTATATCCTTAGGGGATTAAGTGATTGGCTCCAGTTTGAAGTCATCAACAAACATGGTCAGCCAAAGGTCATCTAAATTAGCCTTGACTTCAGAGATGCATATTGCAAACAGGAGAGGTCCCACCACTGAACCCTGTGGTACTCCACTAGTAAATGGCCTATTGCTGAATCTGGATTCTCCCACTTTAACAACATGTGTTCTATCTGTGAGCCAAATGGCTATACATCTGGTGACATAGGGATTTATGCCCAATTGTGAATATTTATCTACAATACCGGAGTGGGGAATTGTGTCAAATGCCCTAGCCAGGTCAATGTAGGCAGTATGCAGCATTTTATCCTCATCCATGGCCTTGGTGACTTTCTCAAAGAAGTCCACTAGATTCAGCAGGCATGACCTCCCTTTGATGAAGCCAAACTGGACTGAGTCCAATGTTTGAAGATTTCCCATGTCATTGTTTATCAGGTCCGTGATTATTCTTTCCATGGCCTTGCACATGAGATTAGTCAGAAAGATGGCTCTATGACTTCCTAGGTCTGTTGATGATCCCACTTTATGCAGCGGAATGGCTGTTGCTGTCCTCTACTCTCCAGAGACAAAGCCTGTCTGGAGACTCTGGTTAAACAGAGATCCTAGTGAGCCTGATAGGTCATGTTTCAAGCTATTAAACAGGCATCTTGGGATGTTGTCTGGACTCATCAAGGCTGTGTTTTTAGCTTTAGAGAGCACAGTGATGGCCTGCTCTGTTGTGATAGCTGGTAGACGAATGGTGGAGGGTATTTTCTGGGGTGCGGTGATGGGGAGGTGAAATTTGAGCTGAATTCACCGGCCAGCAGATTTGCTATATCTTCTGACTGGGTATAGGTGGTGCCGTCTAGACTGTCTACAACTAACACCGCACATTGTTGGGTGTCGACCTTGAGAATGCAGAAATAACTGAAAAGGGCCTTATGGTTATCCTTTGCTTAGGAGGTTATTTCTGACTCAGAGTTGGCTTTTGAAGACTTGACTAGCCTCCTGATTTGGTTGTTTAAACTAATGAGAGAATTTCTACCCTGCTGTGCAAGTCCTCTCCTACTTCTAGACAGGATTTTCTTTCTTTTGTTGTACACCAACTGGGGTCCACCAGGGTGGCATGTTTTTGGAATCTGACCTGGGTTATTTCGGTCTGTTACTGCTGTTTCTGTGTAGCTTTTTATATGGTTGTGCATTGCTTTTTGCATACATCTCTGCATAGGCCTCTGTATTTTCTGAGTTTGCGGGAGCTTGGAAATTAGTTATGCCACCGCTTAATAGGAGGCATTTCGCCTTAGAAAAGTTCTTAAAGGTTCTGGGGTTGGAGGGGAGTTTTAGCTTTATATTAATTTCTTAGTAGACTGCTTTGTGATCCAGTCTAACCAGTGAGGACATTTGGGTGGGGTAATGTTCCCTCATGTTTGTAAGTAGCAGGTCTAGGATATTTGTACCCCTAGTAGGAATGCAGACTAGCTGTTCCAGGGGATTTGCATTGACAAAGTCTAAAAATCTTTGAGCCTGCATACTACTTGTCATACAAGCTTTCCAGTTAATAGAAAGGAAGTTGAAATCACCCATGAGCATGCTGTTGGGCTGAATGGTAAGATATTCTAGTACATTCAGGTATGAGTTATGGTTTTCCTGGTCATGGTGGGAGACCTATAGCTAGTAAGTATATGGTAAGGGATTTTACCTATGGTTAATTAAATATGAAACTCATTCATCATGCAGAAAAATGTCCTGCACTACTTAACTTATTACTGACCTACTGTCCAGCATGGGACCTCCGCTCTCGTAACAAATTCTTATTACTTACAAATAAGTTAAATAATGTTGCAGGAAACTCACTCTACTCCTAACACATTACTAAATTCTGGAATTTCATTGTCACACAAATAACACTCTCAGACAAACTCAATAGTTTTTAGCCACTGCTTAAACAGCATCTTAACCAGTCCTGGTCCTGCACAAGCTCATCTCAAGGCTGAGACTTTGTGTTCACCGTATGAAACTCTCCAAACACTCTCCTTAAATGGAATACACTCAACCTCTCACTGAAATGACAAAACGATTTTTATATATACCTGCTGCCTATATAATCCATTAAGTTGCATGTGGGCTTTCTATTTAGTAACTTCCACCTCTGTAAAATCTTAGAATGTATAAATGTAACTACTGTTTGTGTATAAATGTAAATAGAAGTGTAACTACTTTGTATTTAACTGGAAATTAGTATAATGCAGTGTAAGCACATGGAGCTTTTATCCCCGGACCTCTGCTGAAAATGGGTATTACCCAGTCGGACTTTCCTGGAAACAAAGACAGCTAAATAAATAAATGTGGAGTAACTCAAACAGATATCTCTCAGTCTCTTACATCTGATTACATACTAGGACTTCAGATATTGATCTTGTGTATCCTTGGACTTTCAAATTCTTTTTGAACCCACTGCCTCCCCATGAAGATTATTCAAAGCACATCTAACACATTCTGTGGGTAAAAAAGAAACACAGCTTCTTAATGCTAACCATTCCCTGTCTTTAAACTGTGACCCTGGATGCTACATAAACTCTCTTACAGAAAAGTGTGGATACTGTTGCCCATAGAAATGCATTATTCACAGCATTTGAAACTGGTCAAGAAAGATGAGCTCTTTACTTCTGCAAATAATGACCCATATAATTTCCACAAATAATGATATAAGGTTTCCAGGCTAGTTGCTTTGTATTGAAATTTAACTACTCAGTAGCAACATTATTCTAAAACTAAATTTCAAGCAGTTATATCTTTGGCCCTAGAGTCATTCCAGTCGGTATCATAGATCAGCACTTTCCCACAACTTCTCTAGCCAGCCGGATTGAGACAGGTATCTTGAGTCAGTACAAGAATTGTCTCATGCTATCTGACAATTATCTATTACTCAAACAGCATAACACAGTGTGTGAAAGATGTACATATATAATATCCTTGGAGGTAAAAATGTCACACACAGTAAACTCAGACACTACACATCACACCTCTCTAAAGCCATTACAATACACATAATCCATCAAATGCTGAAGTTCTAAAGATTAACTTGACTAAACCTCAAACATCTCCAAAACACAACACAGGCTCAAAGCATATTAAACCTTCTTCCTCCCACAGTACAAGGAGTCCCAAAGTCACAGATGCTGTATCAACGGCATTGTCCCAACCAAACATTGTTATAGGTGACCCCACTGTAAGTCAACCGGCTGAGCAAGGAAGGAGTAAAGGTTAATTCCACATCTGGTGCCAGGATCCGTCAGATTATGCATGCACTCAAGTCTTTGAACAGCAAGTACCTGTATGACTATTAGTAATATATAATTATCAACTATGGGATAGATAAGGCCACTCTACAACCAAATGGCATAAGTCATTTCAAGCACAAAAAGGGAAACTGGCTAGGCTTAACATGACCCACAAGGGCAGCTAGCCTAATACTTACCTGTGAACCTGTGACCCAAAATTAAAGTCATATAATGTTTTGTCATAGTTGAGTCAAACAAAGCTAGAATTATGGTGCTATAAACCAAAACTGGGCCCTACATAGACTGCACTTGTGACATCGCATAATGTACAAATGAATTTCCTTTAAACCACATCACATGGTTAATACATAAATGTGCTTTGAGAAGGGGACCTAAAAGTTTATCTAATCTATCCATATGTAGCAGATAGTTCTTTGCAGCTGCTCACCCTTTACATTTGCTTTTTTCCCTCCATGCCTGCCAACCACCAGAGCTCCCCGAATCAGAGTCTGCCCATTTGTTCCCTCATTCTAGGTATCCCCAGTATGAAAATCACAGCTGTCTTTAGGATCTGTCACCCAGGCAATCATTCACTGGCATCCTGGGAGTGAGTACATATTTATGTACTGGATAGGCCCTGCTCCCCCCCCCCATTGTGGGGATTACAGTTCTAACCCCAATGCAAGTGCATGCTCCCATGTACTTGGATTGACATCTACTGGCGATTTGGTGGTTGAACACTTGCTCCCTGGCCTTCCCTTGCAGTGCCACCCCTCCTCCAAGGGGTCATGGCATTTGACATCTTTAGTCTGCTCCCCTCCCTCCAAGGATAGGCCCACCCATCCTTCCTTGTTAGCTCAAAAAAATATTTCACCCAAGCAGCTAATCAAACTTAGGTCTTCTGGGCCATAGCAAAGAATTTTGTCCATTTACATCAACAGAGCTGGCCTACCCCTTAATTTTCACTTGTATTCCTGCCATTACTTGCTAGTTTATACCTGTTCACTTTTATTTATTTATTCGTTCATTTATTTATTTATTTTGACATTTGTTTACTGGGAAAGTCTACCTGTGATAATATCCCATTTTCAGCGGAGGCCTGTGGAGAAAAGCTCCACATTGACATAATATGGTTACAGTTAAATAAAGTTATTCAAAGCCTAATACTGCTCATGCAATGTGAACCTGTACATACATACTGCAAATATATGGACAGATATAACAAGCTGAAAGAGAATACTGTTAGTAGATACTTTCTCCCAGTTTGTCAACTGCCTCACCAAGGAGAACAGAACACTTGACCCAATGTATGCAAATATTAAAGAAGCATACAACTGCACAGCCATCCCACCTCTTGGAAGATCAGACCAGAAATTTGTGCAGCTTCTCCCCCTCTATGTGCCACCGGTTAAGAGGCAGCCAGCCACCATCAGGAAGGTCAGGAGGTGGACAAGGAAAGCCAGTCAACCCTTGAGGACTGCTTTTGAGATCACGGACTGGGATGCCATCTGTGAGCCTCATGAGGAAGACATCAATAGCCTCGCTGACTGTGTCATTGAGTACATCAGCTTCTGTGTGGAAACCACTGTACCCTTAAAATCTATATGCTGTTTCCCAAACAACAAGCCATGGATCACCAAGGATATCAAAGCCCACCTGAATGAAAAAAGAGCATTCAGGTCTGGAGATAGGGACGCAGTTAAAAGGGCACAGAAACAGCTGGGCGAGAAGATTAAGGAGGGGAAGGACAGGTACAGGAGGATGGTAGAACAAAAAATGCAACAGTGCAACAGCAAAAAAGTATGGTGGAGGATGAAGACCATTACTGGCTATAAGTCCAGCAGCCGTATGATGCAGGGGAGTAAAGAGAGAGCCAATGAGTTTAGCATGCTCTTTAATAGATTTGCTAACACATAACGGACAAACATGTGATGTGGTCCCCATTTGCAAAGGGAAGATGCCCTCCTTGATAGCAAAATGCATACCTTGCCTGCCTCCCACCCCCCCAAGTCTCTACTGTTCAACACAGGGGAAGGAAGATACGCAATCACATCCCCACACTCCCATCTTGGCTGACAAAGCACAGGCTAGCAGTTTAACTGTCAACCTATCAGAGGACCAGGTGATCAGAATACTAAGAAGACTTTGCTCTACAAAAGTGGTGGAGCCTGATGTTATTAGGCCACAAGTGCTGAAGACCTGTGCCTAGCGGCTTAGAAGGTTGCTACTCAGGATCTTCAACTTGAGCCTCAGTACCCATAGAGTACCCGTGTTGTGGATAACATCCTGCTTGATTCCACTGCCAAAAAAGGCACATCTGGGGGTACTTCAGATTACAGGCCTGTGATGCTCACCTCACACTGCATGAAAGTCTTTGAGAGGCTGGTCCTGAAAGTACTTCACCCCATGGTCAGGTAAGAACTAGATCCCATTCAGTTTGCATACCAGGAGAAGATAGGGGTCGAAGATGTCATTATCCACCTTAAGCATAGAGCATACAGTCACCTGGACATACCCGGTGGATCCCTCAGAATCACATTCTTCAACTTCTCAAGTGCCTTTAACACCATCCAGCCAGACAGGCTAGGGAGTAAGCTGTCAGCGATGAATGTCGATGCTCCCTTAATTTCATGGATCCTGGATTATCTGACTGATAGGCCCCAATATGTGTGACTGCAAGGGTATGTGTCTGACATAGTGCTATATAGCACTGGAGCACCACAGGGGACAGTTTTATCACCTTTCCTTTTCACCCTGTATACCACAGACTTCAGCTATAACACTGAGTGCTGTAACCTGCAAAAATTCTTGGATGACTCGGTCATAGTAAGAAGTATCAGGCATGGAGATGAGGAGGAATACAGGAGAGTGGTGGACAGCTTTGTGAGCTGGTGTGAGATTAATGAGTTACAGCTGAACATCAGTAAAATGAAGGAGCTGGTAATAGATCCAGGGAGATCATTATGTCATCCCATAATGACCTCTCTGTCAATTAGGGGAGTTGAAGAAGAGATTGTTCAGGACTACAAGTATTTGGGGTACACCCGGATACTAAGCTGGACTGGTCCAAACATTCGCAGGTGGCATATAAAAGGGATCAGAGTAGGCTGGACTTACTATGAAGACTTAGATCCTTTGGAGTTGGTAGCACTATGCTGCAGTTGTTCTATGAGACTGTAGTGGGCAGCACTATCTTCTTCACAGTTACATGCTGGGGTAGTAGGATAAAGATGAACGAGGCAAACAAACTCAATAAATTGGTAAGGAAGGCTAGCTTAGTAGTTGGAGAAGAACTGGACACTCTTGAAATCGTGGCTGAGAGAAGAATGTTAGTGCGATTAAACTCCATCATGGAAAATATTGACTACCCACTCAATAGAGTGGTGGCTGGACAGAGAAGTTCCTTTAGCAGGAGACTGATGAGCAGAAGTGCTCCACTGAATGTCACAGGAAATCCTTCCTGCCCACAGTCACCAGACTCTATAACGCCTCCTACCTTCTTATCACCAGCCCCACTACTGAAGGAGACCACATAGTGCAGTGTTAAACTCTTATCCATGTTTTCCCCCTGTCTTTTTATTGCTCTTTTAACTCTTTTTTTTCAGTGCAATATTAATCATCAGTGCAATTATCCTTTGTGCAATATGCTGTATCTTAGTTAAAGTATTGTAATGTGTAATACCCCATATCTTAGTGTGAGTGGTAATTAACACAAAAGGCTCCCCCTTTCATCTCACTACTGTATGTGGTATCATACTCATCTAATACATGGTTAACATGTTAGGGGTTGCTGTTATATATGTGGGGTAACATAAGTGAGTATAGTATCTGTCATATCTAATTATGTAACATATGTGTTTGGTCTACATTGTGTCTGTGTTTATCTGTGCAGTTGTAACATAAGCAATTTCCTGCAGGACCACTAATGTATTTCTGATTCTGATTTCTGATAAAGTATGCAGTTCATAGAGATGACATTACACATACTGAGTACATGCTTTGGAAAAGGCTAGATAATATAGTCTAGACAAAAATACATTTGATCTTTGCGTAAGAAATAGATTTTATTAATTCCTTCTCTCTGAACATAATCAAAGTTTGCAGGTAGTGGTGGAAAGAGGGAGGGACTAGTTCAGCCTTGGGTAGTGCAGGAGCAGAGCCAGGATTTGTGCAGGTAGTCTTTTAGTAGTAGTTTGAAGTGGGAGAAGTTAGAGGTAGATCCAATTTGCAGAGGGGTAGAATTCCACTTTTTATAGACAGAATATGAGGGTCAGAGGATTTGTGGACTTTATATATGCTGAGAAGTTTTTCATTAGATCAAAGTAGTCTATATGGGTGATAGGAATGCAGAATATGAGTAAATGCAGAGCAGTCATCGGCTTTGTGAATAATGTCATGTGTGGAGATAATCTGTTTATAATCTAAGTAGTGAGGCAGTTTAAGACAATTCAAAGCCTTAAGTGCAATACAGTGGTGGCTGCCATATTGTTTGTTGGTGGCAAACTTATTGTAGCATGTCTCAAGCTTATTTTTAACTGCAGCCTGAAAGTTGGTTAGGATGGATGCACTGTATAAGAGACTGGAGAAGGTAGGTAGTGGCATTGCTAAGAAAGCTTTTATGCCTGTAGAACACTCCTAAATTTTGGTGATTTTTTTATGTTATTTTGAACATGCAAGTCAAGTTTATGGTTATCATCTATAATTACTCCAAGAAGTTTTGTATGGGAGACCACTTCAGTTTCAATTTTCTATAGTGAAAAGATTTTGAAGTTCACTTTATCCAGTGTGTGATCTGGTGAAAAATAGTAACTTTGCTTTGTTAACGTTGAGTAGCAGTTGGGCATTATGGAACCATTTCTCAACTGAGGGAAAAAGCTTCTTGCATGATATGCAGGAGTTGATGCAATTTATGCAGTGCACATATAAGGGTAGAATCTTCAGCATATTGTATGAATGTCTGGACCTACAGAGGTATAGAGGTCATTAATAAAGATATTTAAGAGAAGGGGACAAGTGGAGACTTACAGGTATGGAGAGGGAGTATTCTGCCATTTTACAGACTGGAGCCTGTCAGTTAAATAGCTACTGAATCACAGAAATGAAGAAGGGAGACAGTCCGAGATGAGACAGTTTAGACATGAGTTTAGAGTGAAAAACTATTAAAAGCTTTTGACAGGTTAAAGAATAAAGAAGAAACAAGTTTGCCCAAGTCCCTGTATTTGTTTATGTTGTCAGTGAATGATAGCAGGGCAGTACTGTGTTGGGTGGAAGCCATGTCGGGTGGATATTAATAGTCATTCATCTAGAAGATAGCAGAGATGTTGATTACGAATACATCTCTCAAGAATGTTTGAGAGAACTGGTGATACTGAAGTAGGCTGAAAGGTAGAAATGTAAGGCAAGATGCCACCTTTATGAAGAGGGACAATGAAGGATTTTTTCTATACTGAGGGTATATAGGATTCAGATATTTATCTATTGAAAAGGATAGAGACTGGGTATGCTATGGTATCAGCAGCTATTTTTAGGTATTAGAGTGGGAGGTTGTCAGCTGCAGTGGAACAAGATTTGAGTTTAAGTAAAAGTGTTTTTATCATGATGTAGAGAGAGGTTCTAAGCAGAAGTTAACAGTGGATATAGAGGGTAAATTAGGCTCAGGTGGGGTTGCTGGTGGGGGAGTGCAAAGGAAGTGATATTGTGTATGGTCTGCGGAGTATGCTGGTTTTGGTCTAACTTGTTGTTTGCTAAATAACCAGAATTGAGTGTTACATGCAGGGTGGTAGAAGCACTGGATGGGAGTGAAGAGTTTTTAGTTAGGGAGATAATGCTTTCTATGAAGTAGGTATTTGATAAGGTTGCATTTTCTAGTGGACAGCTATTACGAAAAGGGTTGGGTTCCTTGTTTGAGCCCTGATGTAACAGCTTACGTACTGATGTTCAAAATTTTTAGGGGTCTTTTTGTGTTAAGCTTTAGATGGTTATACTGTTTTTTTTTTTTTGTCTAGGTTAACTTGTTTTTTTTTTACTCAAATTGAGCAATTCTCCTTAAAGTTGTTCTTATTTTCATAATGTTTTCCTTAAACCTGCTTCATTTTTTCAATACTCTGTGAAATTGTATTTTCTTGCCAATGTCTTCTTTGCCTTTACCCATTGTTCCTCTTAAGCTCTAATTCTTACTTCCTTTGCCCACTATACATGTCCATATTATGTCTCTTTGTCTTCACAAAGCCAGCTTTCTTTTTCTCTCTAAATGGTCTTTACAGCTGAAGGCAGTGTTCAAGGTGCATCATCACCAGAGTCCTTACAGCAGAATTAAGATTTTAGCACTTCTAGACTCCAGTCTCTGTGCTGTACAACCCTGCATCCTGCTGGCTGCTGTTGCTGCTTCCTCAGTATAACCCTGGGTGATTACTTTTAGGTGTGATAACGTCCCTTGGCCTGAATCATCTTCTTGTACTTCTGTGCTTTTCAGCAACTTATGATTTGTTCTGTAGTTTGGGATCACTGTAACAAAACTATGCAACTTTTTATTTATCAATATTATAACCAGCTTCTACCTGTCATTCTCCCTTGCCCCCCCCCCCCCCTGAAACTCTTATTTCCTACTATGCATAGCTGCCCACTGCAAATTAGTATAACATGTCTGGTTCTGTTAAAACTGAATTAAAAAAATAAGTAGTCTAAGTACTAGTTTATTATGTTATTAGCTTTTCATACACATTTACAAAAACATTAAAACAAGGTTAGAAGAAAGCTAAGTTTATCAAAAGGTCTCCTAGTTCTTGACTCATTGTTAGAGTAAATAAACATTAATATAAATTTTGCCCTTGCAGAAAAATGCAGTAGCAGAGTCTATGCAGTGTCAGGACCAATATTCCTATCAGTAGAACAAGCACATATGATTGTCGAAAAGAGTATAAAATGAAATATAACCATGCTGTGTAACATTTCTAGTTCAGATAACAAGTACCTAAGCAAACAATTCATGTAGCACACGGGTTATAGAATATGACTTTACACATACAGTACATGGGACAATGTGCAGTAATTGTATTCATTTTCTGAGTAAATAAATATCTCTTTCATGAAGTGTAACCATAATTCTGATTTGCTGTCACGGTTTTTTGAAAATATTCTCTTGATTCATAAGAAAAAAGATATAGGGAAATGAGGGTGAGATAAAAACAAATTAAAAGAGAAGGGCTATTTTTTGGCATTAACAAGAAAAGTAATGCCTTTCATTGTGCATTTATCCAGAAAGACTCCAACTCAATGATACAACTATTACATTACACACACACACAAACATCTATATATATATATATATATATATATATATATATATATATATATATATATACACAATTACACACACACACACACACATATATATATATATATATATATATATATATATATATATATATATATATATTAGGGTCTACTTTGACTCATTGAAAGCTCACTTGTTTGAATGTTAATCCAGTTAAGAGAAAGTGCATTTGAGCGAAAATGCACTTTCGCAAATTACACTTTACCGAAGCACGGTACACTGAGGTTAAGGGAATATACCCTTTTTCCCACTGTAGTGCGATCTCTGAGTTGGTATATTTAAGTAGTGGGGGTGTGGGGGTGCATGGGGGGCTTGCTCCATGCAAAAATGTGTTTGTAGTGTGTTTTATGTGTTTTTTTTTTTTTTGTGCTTCAGTAAAGTATAAGTCGTGAAGGTGCATTTTTGCTTAAATGCACTTTCACCGAACTGGATTCGCTTACTTGCCATTCGAACAATTGAGCTTTCAAAGGGTCAAAGTAGACCCATATATACATACATATATATATATATATATATATATATATATATATATATATATATATATATATATATGTGGGTGTGTGTGTGTGTGTGTATATATATATATATATATATATATATATATATATATATATATATATATATATATATAAAACAACAGAACAAGACTTTTGGTATCTTGCCATATATTTTCACTGGATTGGCCATAAGCAGTTCCTAAATTCCTTTTGTCTTTCAGAAGGCTAAACAAATTATTTTCCTGTTCTCAGCTTGTGATCATTTAGATGGAATTTTTCCAAAGCAGGGTCTAATATTAGACTTGAAGTTTCCATTCTAAAAGAGCAATATTCTCACTGAAGTAACAGCTACGTAATCTGATTATACCAATTACGGTGCAGATGAACTTAAACTGCTTTGTAGAATTGCTGGTATTTAAACTATTTCATCTTTTAAGGCATCAGTATCATATACAACAAATACATTTGTTATGCAACAATTGAATTATAAGACAGCTGCTAATTAAGAATTTCAGTGCTCTCTGCTTATTTTTTATATAAGGAATTGGTTTATTTTATATTCTTAATACTAAAAAGCGATTAGTGATAACACTGCTAATCAAGGTAAAATATTTGACTCCAATTAACTAAAATGTCCTCAGTAATTGCAGGCTGTCCCAGAATCCATCCATCTGTGGTCTCACATGTTAAACGGTCTTTGGACAAGTCATTTAATGTCTTTATTACCCTTCCATAATAAGACTTTTGCCATCTTCCCCTTCGGAAGTTTATTATTATGAGCATACATCAGCCAGTAATTTTCTGTTATAAAGTTACATCTGACCTGGAACAGGCAATATTTATTAACAGTTCTGCAATCTTTATAGCATGACTGCATGAATCAGCCTGATTTTAAGATAGCAAAAAAGAACAGAGACAGATGAAAAGAGTTTAATTTGTTAGAACAAAGAAACAAACACTATGAAACGGTAACTTGCTAAGCTGTCTAGGTTTCCTGAGGAGATGGTTGATGTGCACTTATAGAAGAGATATGTCTGGGGAACACAACTGAATGAGTATATGTAGAGTACATTAAACATAAGCATGCTTGGTGAATTGAAAATCACAAACTGTTTTCTTTTCATACTAACTCCTGTGAAATTTTTGTTTCATCTCATCACTGAGTACACCAGACAAAGATATCTACCTAAAAATAAAGACCTTTTCTGTGTGAAAGTATTGGAAACTAACTCAAGAAGTGTTACATCCTATGCTTCATGCTGTACAGTGTTTTGGTTCACTATCCAACGATAAAAATATCCTGTAAGAACCACCAATGAAAATTTTTGATTTACTCTTTGCACTGTATTTTTCTCCTTCACTATCTCCTTCCTGTTTCTCAATAAAAGTAAGTGGACAGAAACAATAAACAAACATAAAACCTCCTTTTTCGATATATCAGAATCCAGCCATTTTGATTCTTTCGAAAAGCAGGATATGCAAGCACTTTAATACATACATAACTAATGACAGCCTATGCTGATAAAGCTAATTTGATGTCTAATAATGTTACAAGTTCTTATCAGAAGGGAGTGTCCAGATCCTATTCATTCAGTCTGTCTGATCTGACATGTGGCTCCTCGAGTGTCGGATCCGACTCAGCAGCATCAGAACTCTAGCTTCAAGAACCTTAAGAATTTTGCCATTTTATAATGCACCAGTCGCACTAGCTACCCCAGATCTCATTTGCCACCATAGTGAATGGTCATGATCTCACTTCACAGCTATGTGCCCTACCTCTTACTGTTATTAGCCGGAACCCTCAGAACCACAAGGGCGGGAGACTTAAACCTTAACACGGTTATAAATAGAACGTGCTGGAGGGACAGATTCATCACCCAGGGACTCCCTATGCTGTGGAACAAAATCCCGGTACATGTGAGGCAGAGCACCTCTCTGGCCTTGTTCAAGAGGAATCTTGACCAATGGATGGGAGATTGCAGATATACCCCAGGGATTACTTCAGTGTCACTGCTTGACAGAGGCACAGCAAAATGATAGGCATAGTTTTTATTCAAACTAAAGGGGTGGCGAAAGCCACATAACTATGGGCTAGGCTTATAAATGCCCTTGGGCAGATAGCCTAGTATGAACCTATGAACCTATGAACCTAAATTATAACTTCTATTTTTCTTGATTGCTGTGTCCTGCAGGATATTGTTTCTCTTGACATTTTATGTGTAAAACTTTAGAACTTCAACCTTAGACTTGTTAGTCCCCTCCTCCCATTTTATTTGACCTTCTTCTCTATAGTTAGTGTAGATTTTAGTGTCCTTTGCATATAGTTAGGTAAGATTTTTCTTGGTTAGAATGCTTCTTAGACTAGTATTTATAGTGTTTATAACAGTTCAGAATGTTTAGATTCTTAGTGTGCATGCTACTGATTAATGATATAGATGCTTCAGATATATTTAAATAGGTAGTTGTTTTTTCCTTAAGTATTATAGAAAAGCAAGTAGGCTTTAAAAAAGTGTTAATTTTGTGGACACAAAATAATATCACAGGACATGCATGACGTATGTTTGGGCCTTCCCCTTCTTTATTTCGACTGTGAATTATGTGCAGGGTTTTCCTAAGAGAGAAAATCTACAAGTCCCAGCAGATATGGATCCTTTCCATGATTCCCTCTCCCTTTTGTCCTCTTCCTAGCAGATGTCCTTTGTTCAGAGTCAGATTCAAGCCCTTGGTCCAAAAATGGATACTGTAGGAGTCAGGTGACACATTCCCTGATGTACCAAAGAAAAAGACTTGCAAGAGGAAGCACCTAGACTCCCCATCTGAGTCCCCCACCTCAGATGCTGACTCAGAGGATCGGAAGGGATCCCCACAATATCCTTTGGAAGATGCCTCTTTTGGTAAAGTTTTGGAGCTGATGTGCCAAATGGGAGCTTGGTTCGCTAACCCCCCCCCCCCAAAATGACGCAGTATTGTTTGAAGCTTATGGTTCAGTACCATATGCATTCTAGGTGGTGTTTCTGGCCAACACGTTGATTGACTTCGTGGCTGTTCAGAAGTCATGACAGGAATCTGTGAATCAGCCCCGCATAAGCTTGACAAGGTTCTTCTCCCACCGAAAGACATGCAGTATTGGTCTAAATCTCCCGCAGTTGACTCCATCATTGTGACAGCAACTGCCAAGAAAGAGCTGTTAGAAGATTCAACCTTTATTCATTCACCCCAACAAGATGTCTAGGACAATGTATAGACTTTGGAGGCTAGAAACTTCCTTGACTGCCATTTCTTGTATTACCAACCTCTTCATGTGCCTTATGCATAATGTGGTGGATGGAGTGACCAGGGCAGCTGGGACTAGCGTAGTAATGAGGTGCCATGCATGTTTTGCGCCTGAACAATTTTGCTGACCACTTTAAGGAATCCTTCATCAATGCCCCATTCAAACGATTTTCCCTGTTTGGCCTGTTAGTGAAGGAGAAGATGCAGAATTGTGAACAGGACAGTAAGACCCTCAGAGATCACACAGCAGGAACCAGAAATTATGCCATTCTTTCCAGTTTAGGGATTCTAAATTTCAACAGTTTGACTTGCCTTCTGACAGGGGAAGCTGCAGCAGAGGTGGCCCCTTCAATGGACGCAGGCCGAGAGGGTCCACAGAACCAGGAATATGGCTGGCTCTTCACTGACAAGAGACCACAGCATCCTGGAAGGTCTTTCTGATTGCTGCACTCTGGAGGCAGTCGGGGGGGGGGGACCTCTCTCCTCCTGCACTGCAACATGGCAGGCCATCACCTGGGACAAATGGGTAAGAGGGGTAACATCCAGAGGCAATTCCATAACATTTTTCCTAAATTTCCCTAGCCTTGCAAGCCATTCCCAGACATTCCACTCAGTCAGGCAAAAGTGTCAGGAAAAGAGATTGCTTCTCTTCATTCAATGGATTTGAGATGACTGCAACTGAGGGCAGCTGCTCGTTCTTTTCTAAGTAAAATTTACAAACTCATTGCTGAGTACATTTCCATGGAAGCAAGTTGTTTGCAGGTGCAAGCAGTTAATCTTGAGAATTCTGAGTATCTTTTGCTGAGGGAAATGCAAAATTTAAAGGTCCAATGGCAGTCAGTTCAGTGAAAAAATTGTTTGAAATTATGGGAATTGAATAAGAGGTAAGAACCTCACTAGCAGCCTTAGCATTTTATTGCAGTTAACAGCACAGTGTACAATTTAGTTTTATTTAAATATAGCCTATGCACTTTTTTAGGACTAAAACTGAATGTTTTCTGAAAGCATATACATTGTTTTTCACATCTGGGAGGGGAAGTGAGATAAGAAAAGAACAGGCAACAGTCAATGTAAGTGGCAGCACAGGCTGTAGCATGGGCTTTAGCACAAGACGTTAGATAACTTCTGTAGGTGCAGCATTAATTTGGGACAGTTATTCCTTTCTGGAGGGTTAAACTTCAAGTTATAAAGATGTACATAGTTTTGTATGTTTGTTCCAAGTTAATAGGGAATGAGGTGTTTTGTATTTAGTTTTTTTTTTTGTTTGAGGGATATCATTAAAACAAAAAGTACTGAAAATAGTGACGTAAGTTCAAATAGAGATGAAAAGAAACAACTGTACAAAAGATAAGCTTGCCAGACATTAATATATGCATATAACACAAACTCTGGAAATACACATTTAAAAGCTGTCATGTATAATAGCTGGGAACAGTAGCTTTTTTCATGATGGCTATGCTGTCCATATTATCCTGGAACATGAATAGCCTTACAAGTATAGGCAATTCTAAACCTCCTTGATGTATTGGGAGGATCAGCTTATCTCACATGACTCTTGACCTCTTCCCCTCCCAAATTAAATCCTTCAACATTTTATTAAATACTATCCATAACTTCTCCTCTATTTGATAAAAATGTGCCTGACCTGTTTAAAAAAACAAACAGATTAATACCATTTTTGCTGATTGTGGATTGCTATCTACATCCATGGGCAACAGCTTCCAGTTTCTCAGTTTTTGTATTATATTTTGTTTAGTTTCTTCCCACATATCTTTAGCTGCAATAACCGAATTCTTTTTAATCCATACTCCTAAATATTTCATTTTATCATGTGTTCATAAATATGGGTATTGCTGAATCAATTGATATGTGGGTACATAATTTATAGCTAAAGCCTTTGTTTTATCTTCATTAATTTTATATCTTGAGAAACAAACAGAACTGTCTCAGATTATTTCACTACACTCAGATGTCTTTTTTTGGTACCATTAGCTACAAAATAATATTATCTGCAAATAAAGCCAACTTTTCTTGAACACCATACCAATTATATATTTGAATTTCTAAGCCCCTTATTTTATTTGCAAATGGTTGTAAATGTAACATGAATAACAAAGGGGAAAAAAGGAAACCCCTTCCTGTTTTATCTTTCAGAAACAACTTGTCAGAGAGGAACCTCCCACTTTGATTTCTACATCTGATCCCTCACATATCCTTCTAATTAACCTTATTAATTTTTCAGGAAATGCAAATGCTTTCATTGATCTACTCATAAAATCCTAGCTTATTCTGTCAAATGCTTTGTCTGCATCAAAACCCAGCAATAATAGCAGTATTTTCTTATTTCTGCTTCCCTCTGGATCATCAGTGTCCTTCCATATCACTGCTGCAGTATTCCTTACAGTAGGGATGCCCTGCCAAGGGTAGCCCGACCAGCCAGTATACCAAAACCTTAAGTTGTTATAGGAATGTTGCACATCACATGTATGCTCCCCGCTCACGACAGAGGTGATGTACAAATGTATCCATCTCAGAACTTCTTTGCTGCCAATCCAAACCCTGTCTTCACTCATTGGTCTGAATACTCCTTTGTCTTCTGGTTACCAAGCTGTTTCAGGTAAGCCCTATTTATGCGTAATTTGGACAATTGGATTGGGATCCGGGTTCCACCTGTGTCCCTTTTGGACAGGGGCAGTAAATGCTGATTTTAGTGTCTGCTTGAACCAGACACGCTTGAGAATATTGGTTGAACTTGGCTAAGTTTATAAAGGTGCTGGGACTGTTAGCCAAGTACCCTCCTATGATCCTAAGTGTCTTTTCGGGGGTTTTCTTTTTATCTTGCGTATTACTTTTTGTTGTAAGGTTACATGTCATCCAGAATGGGAAAATACCAGTGTTGGAGACAGGTTCCCCATAAGGGCCATCACAAGCAGCATTTGTTTTCATTAGGTGCTTCTCACAACCATACACTATGCCCCATTGGTCAGGCGTTTGTCCCTACAACTCTTTCTAGTCATCTCTCCTCCTTATCTATCTACCTGGAAAATAAGCACCTTAAATTGTTGGCACAGGGTAAATTGGCAGAACTGTCCTGACCCAAGGGTCAGCCATCTGCAATGAAGAAGACTAAAAATGTTAGGTCAGATTCTACTGCTGTATGACATACCCCAGACTTTACTCTCATGACTGGTGTAAGCCAGGAGGATCGCCCTTTTTTCCATTGGATTCCTCTGCGGAGACTACTTCAGAGGCCAGCATGGATCTGTTTTTTTCTCACATCCTCAAATGCTCTGCAAACATCTACTTCTGATGTTCAGGGGGAACAGCAGCGTATAATATCTGAGGGACTGAGGGGGTGTTCCACAAATATTTGTTAGAGAGGAGATTCCTACTAAGTTGATTGACAGTTGGCAGGGGTCCGAACCTTCTAAAATGTTCAGGGCTGATGTCTGCTTAAAGAAGAAGCAGAAGACAATTTCTTTATAAGTATCCTTCTGCTGATCCCTCTGTTATTTCTGTTTCTTCTGATAAGCCTTCAAACTTTTGCCTTCTACTAAGCTACTTCCCTCTGACAAGGACAATAGGTCCATGGAAATATTGGGCAAAAAGTTGTACACTGCAGCTACCCTGGCTGTTCAGGCTGTGACTTAACTGACCCATATAATCAGGTATGTTTTAGCACTTCTCTCTCAAGTGTTTCAAGTTATTTCAGACCTTCCAGACTCTGAGGGGGAGGCTTCCGCCCTCTTTTTGTTGGGGTCCTCTTCTCAAGTGGCTCACCATTCCATTAAATGTAGTTATGATGCAGCTGATGTCTTTTCTAGAGCTGCTGTCTTTGGTTCTGTGTTAAGGCATTTTTCCTGGCTTTGCTTGATGATATTAAGGCCAAATTGATGGATGCTGCTCTTGACAATAAAGCTCTCTTTGATTTTGCAGGTGCTGAGCTTTTAAGCTTCTTCAGGAGAAGGTTAAGGCTATGCAGGAATCAAAACATACTTTTGATGCTCATCGTGTTTCACTGTTGCAGTCCTTACAAAATGGGTTATCCGGCTCCCGGTAGCCCACAGTCGGACAGAATACCAAAGCCTTGGTATATGATATTGGCTGCCTTCGGCCATAAACTCGACGTCAGGTATAAAGGAAGGCAGCCAACGCCATTTCCTCAGTCTTTCTTGCTGCGGAGCGCGAAGCAGAAGCAATTTGCACAAGTGCCAGTCGGCCGATTACCTTCTTTTGTATTCCGACTACTTCAGTTGAAGACATCCTCAGCTAAGTACCCCATTGGGGACCCTCTTTTCTTGCTTTAACGAATGTCTGAAAAAGATAATAATTGTCTTGCCTGTGGAAAAAAGATTCCGCACTGTGATTTTCATTCTTACTGTATCACTTGTTTAGGCTTTGAGCACGACATCCCTAATTGCGATCTTTATGCTTCTTGTAATCTGCATACCATATGCCGTAGAATTAAAATTTTATATAAGCATTTCTGAGTTTGGCCTAGGTTCATCGGTATAGCGTCTTCTGGTCTCCTAACTTCCAATGTTCCTAAGAAGCGCAAGGATAAAGATCGTGACAGGCCTAGGGTCAGGTTGGCCGACAACGTTCCAGTCAAGATGGTCATTGGCCCAGCAGGTCTCAGTGAGGCGCTTTCGCAACCCCTGCAGTCCACAGATGTTCAGCCGCAGGCCTCTGCTGAGACCCTTTCGGAGTTCTCCATCCCCCAGGCTTCCACTTTGTCTTCTGACCCTCTGCCAGTCACTACCTTCGATGGTAGCAGAGCCGCTAAGCAGGCCCCGGCTTCTGAGGTCTCTTTTCTTCGGCCTGAGACCAGACCCAGACCGACAGCCTTGGTTCAGACTACCGCTGTGGCTAGACCTCCCGAGTCCCTCCGACTTTCTAGCAGACATTCCAGCCACAAATATACTCAAAAGCAGGCACCGGCCTCCCCTCAAATTCCTCTGTCACAGATGATTCAAATGGCTAGTGATCTTTTGACTCTTATCCGGGGCTCTCAACCTCCTCCTTCTAAGAGGGCTAGAGAATTGTCCCCTGAAGTTTTCTCTCCCTCAGGTTCTGATGTTTCCAGCAATTCTGCTGCTGAAGTGGAAGACTCTCAACTTTATTCTGGTTTTGAGGATTCTGATGCAGAAGAATCTATCCCTTCTGCCTCTCCTCCAGAAGATTTTTCTTTTGGAGATACTCTGAATACTCTTAGAGAGCATTTCAAGTGGGAGAGTCAGGACTATCCTCAGTCTAAGAAAAGGACTAGGGAGTTCTTGGATTTACCATAGCATAAGCCACTGTCTATTCCTCTGGTGTTGGAAGTAGTTGATGAGGTTTTCATGGAAAATTCTTTTACTCCTAATTCTGTTCCTCCTGCTCCCAGGAAACCTGACAGGTATTATAGAGTTCCTGATTCTCATCAGTTTCTTTTTAGGAATCCTACTGCTGATCCAGAGACTATTTCTCAGGGCCCTAAAGGTGTTAAGGCTACAGCTGCAAAAAATCCTGTTCCCTCTTATAGAGAATCTAGAGCTTTGGACAGGTGGGGAAAAAAGGTTTATACCTCTGCCATCCTTGCTATTAGGTCTGTTAATTGTCTTTTTCATATGCTTAAGTTTCAGCAGCATACATTGGAGGCTATTAAGGCTAAAATTGCTAGTGTTCCTTCCCTGGCGGAGAGTAAGGACATGCAAGATTTATTTAATTATTTTTATTTATTTATTTTTATTTTACATTTGTTAACCGGGGGTGTCTGACTGAGCCGAAAAGACCCGTTTTCAGCAGAGTCCCGGGGAGAAAAGCTCCACATAGAAAAATTACAGATACATTTAGTTATTTAGACATGCTCAGTCTTCTTCTTCTTCTGGCTTTTCCCAGTTAGGGATCACCACAGCACCTGTCCGTTCATGATTGGCAGTGGAGCTTTTACGGTGTCGAGTTGCTAGCCCGGCGCCCAACCTTCCACAGAAAGCACACACACGCACGCACACCTAGGGCCAATTTAGAGTGTCCCGTCCACCTACAGCATGTCTTTGGGATGTGGGAAGAAACCGGACACCCGGAGGAAACCCACATGACCACAGGGAGGACATGCAGACTCCGCACAGAAGGCACCCCAGCCAAGGATCGAACCGGAGAACCTCTTGCTGTGAGGTGACAATGCTAACTGCTGCACCATCGTGGCTGCCCTTATTCAGACATGATTAGTATACACACAAATTACAAAAGACTTTCTTTTACAGTGGTATGCAGCACATCAACAGTTACAGTGGAGAGAACAAATAAAAAAATATTAATTTAAAAATAAAGGTAATTAATAGATTTGTGGTGTACAGCTGAAATTTGAAACATAGGAAGAATATATACATAGTACATAGGTACAGTACATACATTGTAGATTAGTCAGTGTTTGTGAGTAAGACTAAAAACTATTATCAAGTACTCTATGTTTAGTATGTGTACCTTATCCACTTTCACTAGCCTGAGGAGCAATCATGGCACTGCCAACTTTGCTTGAGATGTTGCCTGATGAAGTCTTTAAAGGAGGCTTTGTACGATGTGTTTTGAATGCTAGTGGGGACAGATTTCCATTTTTTAGTCACTGAACTACTACATAGTGCATCTCCAAAGCTATTGTAGCTGTTGGTGACTTCTAGTAGTAGTTTGCTTGATGATCTAAGAGGCCTTTTGTCTGAGTGATGTTGTACTAGGTTTTTGAGGGCAGGACACTTATTGGGGAGGTAATAGATCGAATGACAGAGGCAGAGGTGATCGTAGGTTAGGAGGTTGGGCAGTTCAAGCCAGTGGAGCTGTCACAAAGCAGTATAGTGATGAGTTCTATAAAAGCAATTTGCAGCAAAGCGGGCAATTCTGTTATAGCAGGCTTCCATTTTGCATAGTTCAGTTTTGTTGAGATTAGTCAGAATGGGAGATGCATAGAGTAGGATGAATAGAAGTTGGGAGTGAGCAATAGCTGATCTTGTGTTGTTGGTAAGAAATGATTTGATACGGTAGAGTGATCCCAGTTTGGCATGTACTTTTTTAATAGTTAAGTTGAGATGACTATCAAATTTTAAGCGGGAGTCTATGGTTATTCCCAATAGCTTAGCCTGTGCCACTGGAGCGTGGAGTAGATAGTGAATTGACTGTTATCAGTGTTTTTTGTTAGAACTGATTATAATCATAAGCTGAGTTTTCGTTGGCTTGAGGATAAGTTGGGCTTTGGTAAGGTAGTTTTCAACGTAAGAGAATGCTAGCTGAGTTGTTTGCAGGAGGGGGGGAATGTTTTGTGCAGCACAGATTAAGGTAGTGTCATCTACATACTAAATGATAGATGCATGCTGTGTGGCGGTATGGAGGTAATTTGTGAAGATTGTGAATAGTAGTGGTCCTAAGACAGAACCCTGTGGGACACCTATGGTTATGGGCAGCTGAGGAGAGAGAGAATTTTCCCATTTCACAGCGTGGTGCCTGTCAGTTAAGTAGCTTTGTAACCAGATAAGAGTGGAATTTGATAGGTGATATTGGTTTAGTTTGTTTAGCAGGATTTGGTGAGAGACTGTGTCAAATGCTTTGGACATATCCAGAAAAAGAGTTGACACCTGCAGGCCTTCATTTTTGAAACGGTTTACTGTGTCTGTGAAGCAGAGGAGGGCTATAGTGGTACTATGGGCAGGTCTGAAACTATGCTGAGTAGGTGACGGGATGTTGCTGACTAGGGAAATATTTTAGCACCTGGGTATGGATGCATTTTTCTAGGATTTTGGCCAGGGGGGGGGAGTAAAGCAATGGGTCTGTAGTTATTAAGTTCACTGGAGGTCCCACCTTTATGTATGGCTGTATCATAGGATATTTTCCAGAGTTTGGGCACATAGTTTTCAACAATTGATCTGTTTATGAGAGTGGAGATTGGGATAGCAATAGCATCTGCTGTGAGTTTCAAAAAAAGCTGGGGAGTAGGTCAGCTGCTGTTGATGAAGTTTTTTGTTTGGAGAGCATGCTTTTGATTGAAGTGGTAGAAACTGTTTTGAAGGTAAAGCTTGTATTAGTGTTATTTGTGATGGGGGGATAGTGAGGAAGGAACTGTCCTGTGATACTAGAATTGAGTTCACAAAGTAGGAGTTGAATTGTGTTTCAATGGGGACTTTAGTGTCAGGGGTGGTTGGTTTGGGGTAGCCTTTTATATGGGTTTTAGTAGCTGGTTTACATATTTCCAAAATTTTTGGGGGTTGTGTTGGTATTGAGTTTGTAATGTCGTGTAGCAGGATTTTTATGTCCAGCCTAATGCATTTTTTGCACAGTTGCGCAGTTCTTGGTACTTAGGGTTTGTGTTTTTTGTTTTTTTTTTTTTTTATAGTAAAGCCAGGCAGTGTATCTGGACTTGAGGATTTGTTTGGTTTCTTTACTGAGCGAGGGGTTTGTAGAGGTTCTAACCTTGATTTTGCAAAATAGAGCGACAGTGTCTAGGTGTCGTAGAAATGTTTTGTTGAAATATGCTACATCCTGGTCAAGTGGGAGGGTTTTTAGGGTGGGTCCAGTCACAGTTACACAGTAAAGTACTGAGGACCTCAGGAGAGAATTTCTTTGTGTTTCTAGTCGATATATAGTTAGTGGTTTTGCATATGCTTGTTCTACTACATATAAGGTATATTATGTTGTGGTCACATAAGGTGTCTGGGAGACTGCCTGCGTGGGGGTAAAATGTGGGGTTGTTAGTTAGGACCCAGTCAAGGATGGATTCCCTTTTAGATTTTTTATTACACCTAGTTGGAATTTGGACTAGCTGCTGGTAGCCATGGAGATTTATTAGATTACTTGGTGGTTTTGATATGCAGGTGAACCAATCTAGGTTGAAATCCCCCAAAATAAGGGTTTCTTGTGTGTATGTGGAAGAACACCAGGAAAAGAAGTCTTCAAGGCTAGCAGATGTATTAATAGGTGGAATATAGATCACAGTTGTGGTGATGACCATTTTAGGGTGAAGTTGAAGTTGTGAGATAAGTATGTCCCAATTATTGGGAGAGGGGTAGGCGTTTGGTAATTGATGTACATTTAAGTTGGACTTGTACAGTAAGGCAGTTTCACCCCCTTTACGAAGTGGTCTGTCTTGTTTAATGATATTATAGCTGGTAGGGAGAACTTCTAAGTTAGCTATGTTTTTATTTAGTCATGTTTCTGTTAAAGCAACTATGTCTGGGGAGTAGTGTGCTATTGTGGCCAGGAGTTCAGGTATTTTATTTTTGATACTTCTAGTATTAATATTTAGCATTAAAAGATGGTTGGTTTTGCTGCTGTTGTTGATTTGCCCAGGGATGAAGATAGTGGGGGTGTTATGTTCTGACATTTGTGTTGGAGCAGTTTGTGTTGGACAGGATGGATTTGGCCTGGGTTGGGGTGGATATCCCCACTTATTGTGAGCCTGGTGTTAAAATGGTGATACAGATGTTGGAGTTTGCTGCCTTTTCAACCACATCCTTTAAGCATGACTCGCACCACAGATGGCAGATATATACAGGGGACTTGGAGCAATCAACAGATTCACCTGCACATAAATCTGAAAGAATTGATAGCAGTCCAGCCGGCCTTGCTGGCTTTCAAGCATCTTTTTTCTCCTGGAACTCTTCTAGTCAGGATAGACAACACCACAGTCATGTGGTACATCAACAAGCAGGGAAGGGACTCACTGCACTCTGTGCAGACAAAGCATGATTCTGTAGTCCATAGCAGCCTCCATGGGCCTACATCTGATAGCTCAGTTTCTTCCAGGTAGACTCAACACCTTGGCAGATTGGTTGAGCAGGCAGGTCCTGGATCCTCACGAGTGGCAACTGAACAAGACCATCTTCTATTGCATCATTTAGCATTGGGGTTCTCTCCAGGTGGATCTCTTCTCATCTCCAAACAACCATCTTCTTCCAATCTTTTGCACCAGGGAACATCACGACAAAGCCTGGAGAGTGGATGCTCTGTCCTTCCCCTGGACACAGCTTTCAATTTATGCCTTCCCTCCTCTGTCTCTTCTTCCCAGAGTGCTGTTGAAGATAAGGGATGAAAAACCAAGGGCCATTATCATAGCTCCAGACTGGCCCAGGCAGCATTGGTATCCACTGCTTCGCAGTCTCGCCCAGTCTCAGCCTTGGCATCTTCCCCTAATACCAGATCTCTTGGTTCAGGAAGAGGGAACATTTCTACATCCTCATCTTCAGACTCTGCATTTGGCGACCTGGCTCATAGTATAAATCTATCTCAACAGGTGGTTGAGGTTCTTCATGAGGCCAGAAGGCCTAGCACTAGGAAATCTTACGCAGATAAATGGAAAAGATTCTGTATTTGGATGCAAGCTAGAGGGGAAGACTCTTCTCAACCATCTCTTCCTCTTATTCTTGATTACCTGGCAGGCTTGCTTAATGGTGGGCTTTCCTTTTCTTCAATCAAGATTCATGCCTCAGCAATTTCTGCTTATTGTTCCTTTGAACAACCCATCTTCTCACATCCTTTGATGAAGCAGTTCCTCAGGGGGGTAGCAATTTAAAACCTCCCAGAAGGGCACCTACTCCTGCTTGGGATCTTAATTTTGTGCTTGAGAAACTTACTCTGCCTCCTTTTGAACCAGCAGATTTAAGGTTTCTTTCCTGGAAAACTGCTTTTCTCTTGGTCATTACTTCAGCTAGAAGAGGTTTTGAGCTGCAGGCCTTAACGGCAGTAGAGCCTTTTATTATCTTCCATGCGGATAGGGTTTCCCTTCAAACCAATCCTTCCTTTATGCCTAAGGTGGTTTCTAGCTTGACTCTTAATCAAGCTATCCACCTGCCTACCTTCTTTCCTAAACCTCAGAATAGAGGAGAAAGACTTCTGCACTCCCTTGATGTGCAGAGACAGTTTCAATTTTATCTGGACAGGACTAAAACCTTTCGGATGTCTAACCAGTTTTTGGTCAGTTTTGCATCTGGAGCTCAGGGCAAAGCTATTTCTAAACAGACAATTTCTAAATGGATTGCCCATTGTATTCACTTTTGTTACTTGCAGCATGGCAATGTTCCTCCACAGAGTATGAGGACCCATTCTACTAGAATAACTTCCACCTCAGCAGCTTTTGTAAGAGGTGCACCTACTAAGGACATCCTGGAAGCAGCTAGTTGGTCTTCTGTTCACACTTTCACAATGCATTACAATTTACCTTTGTTTTCTTAATCCAGGAGGAAGGAACTGTCCGGTGATACTAGAATTGAGTTCACAAAGTAGGAGTTGAATTGTGTTTCAATGGGGACTTTAGTGTCAAGGGTGGTTGGTTTGGGGTAGCCTTTTATATGGGGTTTAGTAGCTGGTTTACATTTTTCCAAAATTTTTGGGGGTTGTGTTGGTATTGAGTTTGTAATGTCGTGTAGCAGGATTTTTATGTCCGGCCTAATGCATTTTTTGCACAGTTGCGCAGTTCTTGGTACTTAGGGTTTGTGTTTTTTGTTTTTTTTTTATAGTAAAGCCAGGCAGTGTATCTGGACTTGAGGATTTGTTTGGTTTCTTTACTGAGCGAGGGGTTTGTAGAGGTTCTAACCTTGATTTTGCACAATGGAGCGACAGTGTCTAGGTGTCGTAGAAATGTTTTGTTGAAATATGCTACATCCTGGTCAAGTGGGAGGGTTTTTAGGGTGGGTCCAGTCACAGTTACACAGTAAAGTACTGAGGACCTCAGGAGAGAATTTCTTTGTGTTTCTAGTCGATATATAGTTAGTGGTTTTGCATATGCTTGTTCTACTACATATAAGGTATATTATGTTGTGGTCACATAAGGTGTCTGGGAGACTGCCTGCGTGGGGGTAAAATGTGGGGTTGTTAGTTAGGACCCAGTCAAGGATGGATTCCCTTTTAGATTTTTTATTACACCTAGTTGGAATTTGGACTAGCTGCTGGTAGCCATGGAGATTTATTAGATTACTTGGTGGTTTTGATATGCAGGTGAACCAATCTAGGTTGAAATCCCCCAAAATAAGGGTTTCTTGTGAGTATGTGGAAGAACACCAGGAAAAGAAGTCTTCAAGGCTAGCAGATGTATTAATAGGTGGAATATAGATCACAGTTGTGGTGATGACCATTTTATGGTGAAGTTGAAGTTGTGAGATAAGTATGTCCCAATTATTGGGAGAGGGGTAGGTGTTTGGTAATTGATGTACATTTAAGTTGGACTTGTACAGTAAGGCAGTTCCACCCCCTTTACGAAGTGGTCTGTCTTGTTTAATGATATTATAGCTGGTAGGGAGAACTTCTAAGTTAGCTATGTTTTTATTTAGTCATGTTTCTGTTAAAGCAACTATGTCTGGGGAGTAGTGTGCTATTGTGGCCAGGAGTTCAGGTATTTTATTTTTAATACTTCTAGTATTAATATTTAGCATTAAAAGATGGTTGGTTTTGCTGCTGTTGTTGATTTGCCCAGGGATGAAGATAGTGGGGGTGTTATGTTCTGACATTTGTGTTGGAGCAGTTTGTGTTGGACAGGATGGATTTGGCCTGGGTTGGGGTGGATATCCCCACTTATTGTGAGCCTGGTGTTAAAATGGTGATACAGATGTTGGAGTTTGCTGCCTTTTCAACCACATCCTTTAAGCATGACTCGCACCACAGATGGCAGATATATACAGGGGACTTGGAGCAATCAACAGATTCACCTGCACATAAATCTGAAAGAATTGATAGCAGTCCAGCCGGCCTTGCTGGCTTTCAAGCATCTTTTTTCTCCTGGAACTCTTCTAGTCAGGATAGACAACACCACAGTCATGTGGTACATCAACAAGCAGGGGAAGGGACTCACTCGTACCCCCTGTGCAGACAAAGCATGATTCTGTAGTCCATAGCAGCCTCCATGGGCCTACATCTGATAGCTCAGTTTCTTCCAGGTAGACTCAACACCTTGGCAGATTGGTTGAGCAGGCAGGTCCTGGATCCTCACGAGTGGCAACTGAACAAGACCATCTTCTATTGCATCATTTAGCATTGGGGTTCTCTCCAGGTGGATCTCTTCTCATCTCCAAACAACCATCTTCTTCCAATCTTTTGCACCAGGGAACATCACGACAAAGCCTGGAGAGTGGATGCTCTGTCCTTCCCCTGGACACAGCTTTCAATTTATGCCTTCCCTCCTCTGTCTCTTCTTCCCAGAGTGCTGTTGAAGATAAGGGATGAAAACCAAGGGCCATTATCATAGCTCCAGACTGGCCCAGGCAGCATTGGTATCCACTGCTTGCAGTCTCGCCCAGTCTCAGCCTTGGCATCTTCCCCTAATACCAGATCTCTTGGTTCAGGAAGAGGGAACATTTCTACATCCTCATCTTCAGACTCTGCATTTGGCGACCTGGCTCATAGTATAAATCTATCTCAACAGGTGGTTGAGGTTCTTCATGAGGCCAGAAGGCCTAGCACTAGGAAATCTTACGCAGATAAATGGAAAAGATTCTGTATTTGGATGCAAGCTAGAGGGGAAGACTCTTCTCAACCATCTCTTCCTCTTATTCTTGATTACCTGGCAGGCTTGCTTAATGGTGGGCTTTCCTTTTCTTCAATCAAGATTCATGCCTCAGCAATTTCTGCTTATTGTTCCTTTGAACAACTCATCTTCTCACATCCTTTGATGAAGCAGTTCCTCAGGGGGGTAGCAATTTAAAACCTCCCAGAAGGGCACCTACTCCTGCTTGGGATCTTAATTTTGTGCTTGAGAAACTTACTCTGCCTCCTTTTGAACCAGCAGATTTAAGGTTTCTTTCCTGGAAAACTGCTTTTCTCTTGGTCATTACTTCAGCTAGAAGAGTTTCTGAGCTGCAGGCCTTAACGGCAGTAGAGCCTTTTATTATCTTCCATGCGGATAGGGTTTCCCTTCAAACCAATCCTTCCTTTATGCCTAAGGTGGTTTCTAGCTTGACTCTTAATCAAGCTATCCACCTGCCTACCTTCTTTCCTAAACCTCAGAATAGAGGAGAAAGACTTCTGCACTCCCTTGATGTGCAGAGACAGTTTCAATTTTATCTGGACAGGACTAAAACCTTTCGGATGTCTAACCAGTTTTTGGTCAGTTTTGCATCTGGAGCTCAGGGCAAAGCTATTTCTAAACAGACAATTTCTAAATGGATTGCCCATTGTATTCACTTTTGTTACTTGCAGCATGGCAATGTTCCTCCACAGAGTATGAGGACCCATTCTACTAGAATAACTTCCACCTCAGCAGCTTTTGTAAGAGGTGCACCTACTAAGGACATCCTGGAAGCAGCTAGTTGGTCTTCTGTTCACACTTTCACAATGCATTACAATTTACCTTTGTTTTCTTAATCCAGGGCTGGTTTTACCACTGCAGTGTTGCAGGGAATCCTTACCAACCTTTAAATAGTGGGTATTCCTCCTTCCTTTGGGAATCACCCCATTTTGTAAGGACTGCAACAGTGAAACACGATGAATTTGTGTACAGTTGTGCACACTTACCATAAATGTAAATGTTCGAGTGTATTCACTGTTGCAGTCCTGGTCCCCCCCCCCCTCCACCTCCTTTTTTCCTAAGGCACAAGATTATCTGTTTATTTTGTGGATGGTATATTTCCAGGGATTTTCTTTTCCTGGTCTAGCCTTCTTGGGGGCTCCTGACAGTTATGGCAAGAAAAACTGAGGAAATGGTGTTGGCTGCCTTCCTTTATACCTGACATCGAGTTTACGGCCGAAGGCAGCCAATGTCATATACCAAGGCTGTGGTATTCTGGCCGACTGTGGGCTACCGGGAGCCACATAACCCATTTTGTAAGGACTGCAACAGTGAGTACACTCGAACATCTACATTTATGGTAAGTGTACACAACTGTACTTTTTCCCTGCCCCCATATTTCAGAGGAATTATCCTACCAATTCTGCCTTTGTATGTAGACTCTCTTGCCCTCCTCCCAAGGGTAAAAAGGGTTCTATAAGGGCTTCTCCTGCTAAGTCTACTCAGACTCCTACAGATCAGAATCCTCCTTCTTCAGATAAACCAGGGTGTGTTTGACTATCCTCTTCCCTCCCTCTGTCTCTTCATTTTCCTCTGTCCATTCACAGTTGGTTAAGGATCACTCAGGATTCTTGAGTTCTGTCCATCATTTGTCAGAGGTATTACATTGTTTGGAAATCCCTTCCTCCTTTTTTTGGACATTCCTCAACCTCCTCCTCAACCTCCTCAGGAATATCTTCCCTTTTTCCGGATGTTCTTCAGAGCCTTTTATCTCAAGGCACCATCCAAGCAATTTCTACTCCTCAAAAGGGGAAGGTGTTTTACTCCAGAATGTTTCTGGTTCCCAGGAAAAATGACACCTGGAGATTCAGTTTGGATCTTTCCTAGCTCATTACCTTTTTAAAGGTTCCTTCCTTTTGAATGCTATCCTTTCAAACATTGTTTCCTCTTCTTCTACTCCAGGCTTTCCTAGTCTCTCTAGAGCTCAAGGAAGCCTATCTCCATATTCCTATTCATCCTTATTTCAGGAAATTGTTATGTTTCTCTCTTTCTTTCTTGCATTTTCAGTTTTCTCCTTTGGCCTCTCTACTGCCTCAAGGTCTACACCAAATGCCTCACTCCTGTGATTGCTTTTTGCAGGATGAGGGGAATACAGATCATTCCTTATCTGGATGACCTACTCAGTTAGGCTTCGTCTCCAGAGACCTTGCTTCAGCACCTTCACTATGCTGTTTGTCTCTTTCAGAGCATAGGGTTTACAGTAAATTTCCAAAACTCCTTCCTGACTCCTTCTCAGGATCATGTTTTTCTCGGCTTCAGGTTCCAGACCATTCGTATGCTGGCATCTCTGCCACCTCCCAAGGCTTTAACTCTGATAGTATTTTTTTCAATTCCTTCTTCCTCTGGTCTCAGTTACAGCCAGGGAGTTTCTAAAGTTCCTGTGGTACATGGCTTCCACCACTCCTATGCTTCCTCTAGCCAGGTTTCACATGAGAAAGCTACAGTGGTTCAACATTCTCATCCTTTGGACTTTCCAATTCCTCTTCATCCACGCCTCAGTTTAGAGCTTCAGTGGTGGATTCAACTGCCTATCAACACAGGGCTTCCTTTTCAGCCTCCAGTGTCCTCTCAGGAACTCTTTTCAGATTCCTCAGATGTGGGACAGGGAGCTTCTTTTGTCTGTCTAAAAGTTCAGGGTCCTTGGTCTCCTTGTCAGAAGAAAGACTATATCAACATCAAAGAGGCAAGGGCTCTTTTTTGGATCTTCAGGCCTTTCATTCTCTATTCCTTCTCGGGTCCCTCAAAAACTTTATGTACAATACTACAGTGATGTGGTATATCAACAAACAAGTGGGGGACAAGGTCTTACCACATGTACAGACTAGCTCTTCACATTTGAGATTTGGCTGTCCAGTATCAGGTGACTCATCAGGCTGTTTATATTTCTTCAGAACAGAACATTGTGGCAGACTGTCTGAGCAGGTCCATAACACAGACTCATGAATGGATGCTTCACATAGATGTGTTTCAGGACACTGTCCAGCATTGGGGTACTAATCAGGTAGCTCTTTTTGCCTCCCCTCTGAACAGGCAGTGTCCTCTCTTTTGCACCAGAATCCCATGTCTTCTGGCTTGGAAGGTGGATGCCCTCTCTTTTTCTTTGGAAGGGGATGTTTCTTTATGCCTTCCCTGCCCTTCCTCTCATACCAAGGGTCCTGTTAAAAATAGAACAAGACTCTCCCAAAATCATGTTGGTGACTTCCTTTTGTCAAAGACAGCATGGTTCCCTCCTCTTTTGCACTTTAGCCAAGGGTAATCATCACAAGTTGTCTCACAGGGTGGACCTACTCACACAAACCAAAGGGACTCTCATCCATCCCCACTTGTCCACTCTTCAACTGACACTGTGGATGATAGGGTTTTAATCCCTTTTAGGCACATTTTTCCTGAGGATGTGCTTCGGGTTTATTTATTTATTTTTTTATTTATTTGACATTTGTTGACTGAGTAAGTCCGTCTGGGCAAAAGCCCTTTTTCAGCAAAGGACGAGGAGAAAAGCTCCACAGATATACAAAATACAAAATAAGTTGGAATACATTTTTTACAGTAAAAAAGAAATAATTACAGTCAAATAGCACAATAGAAATTAACACTGGTTACAATCAAGGTTGTCAAAGACAAAATACAAAAATCATTATGAATGTAATAGTAACACATAGTTATGGGAGAGCTCAGGAATTAATATAAGAAGGGAGTATAGAAAAAATAGATTAAGTGGGAGCAGAGCAAGAGCAGGACCGAGATTTTTAGGAGGTTGTCCTTAAGAGATTTTTTGAAGGAATAAGTGTTGGAGTTAGTTCTTAAGAATATAGGTAGTTTATTCCAAGCTTTAGCTACAGAGTGATTGTAGAGAAGTTTGCCTATGTTTTTATTAGGGTTGTGAATTTCTAGGAAGTGAAGATCAGGGTTCTGCAGGAGGCCAGGAAACCCACTACCAGGAAATCTTATTTGTCCAAATGGAAAAGATTTTCTGTTTGCTGTTTTGCTTGTAACTTGGATCCACTTTCTGTGGATGTTCCTTTGTTTATCTCTTATTTGTGAGAATTGTTCCATGCTCAGTTGGCATACTCTTTGGTTTAGCCCACCTTTCAGCTGTTTACGCTTGTCTGCCTTTGACTCCTCCTTTGGCTTCTAGATTTGAGGTCGTACAATTCCTTAAAGGTGTCCTTCATATTAGGCCTTCCCAGGAATCCTATTTCTCCTTCCTGGGACCTTAATTTTATCCTTGAAAATTTGACTCAGGCTCATTTTGAGCCTGCAGCTTCAGCTTCCTTACATCATTATACTTGGAAGACTGTTCTTCTTTTGGCCCTAGAAGGGTGTCTGAGCTTCATGCCCTTACGGCTGTACCTCCTTTTTTAGTTTTTCATAGGGACAGCATGTCTTTTCATACTAATCCTTCTTTTATGCACAAGGTGGTTAACGAGTTGCCTCTTAATCAGACTGTTCATTTGCCCACTTTTTTCCCTTCTCCACAGTCTGCTAGTGAGAAGATTCTTCACACCTTGGATTTGCATAGACAACTCAGTTATCATTTAAATAAAACTAAATCCTTTTGTAACTCTGAGCAACTTTTTGTTTCCTTTCATCCTAGGTCTTTAGATTTGGCTGTTTCTAAGCAAACTATTTCTCCCTGAATGTCTAAGGCTTCCTTTTGTTACTCTTTTCATGGGGAAAGCCTTTCTTCTTCTGTTAAGGCTCATTCTACCAGGGCTGTGTATTCTTCTGATGTTCTTTTCAAAGGATCGGATACCAACACCATCCTTGAGGCAGCTACTTGGACTTCTGTGTATACTTTTACCAGACAATACAAGTTTAATACGGTTTCCAGGGCTAGAACCAAATTTGTTTAGGGCTATTATGCATGGATTTCTTGAGAGCTCTACTGGACCTTCTTCCTCCCATGTTTCCTCTTGAGCTTTTGTACTCTTCCTAGTGTAAGCAATACTCAAGGTGACCAACCATCTCATTTTGTCCAGGACAGTCCCAGTTTGGGAGTCTCTGTCCCAGAATTCCAAACATTGCCTTCGGCATAGCCGGCCTTAGGCATAGGCCAATTTGGCGGGTGCCTAGGGTGCCGCTCTAACAGGGGCGCTTTTCTAGTATTTATTTGCTGTAAGTAGACCAGGATGGGGGCACCGAGTGGTGTGGTGAGGGGTGCCGTGTAACTCTTTTGCATAGGGCACCAGTTGACCTAAGGCCGCTCCTGGCCTTCGGGACAAGGAAATGTCCCAGTTTAGTCTGAATGGTCCTGAGTGACTCAGGTCACAGCTAGCAGATAAAAGGCAGTCAGGTTATTATGAATTTTGAAATGAAGTTTTTACTCCCTAAACAATTCGAATGAACAACAGGTTAAAGTGCAGGAAACAAAATCCATGTAAATGCAGCCCACAGCAGTGAAACTGTACCATCAATCAGCTACTTGGGGCTCAGGCTACCTTAAAAGGTAAATTTTCGTCAATACATTTCAATGACTGCAAAGCCAAAATTAGTAAAAAAAAAAAAAAAAATCCTATTCCCAGAAAGTATACCCCATCATAATTAGACATATTCTTATGGCCCAATTCAAGTGGGCAGCCTACCAACCTTAATTTTCTGCAGGTCACAGTGAATAAAATCTGCTTATTTATAATGTATTAATGTATTTTCCTAGGCAAGAATACAACTCCATCTCAGGCTGAGTCCACACCATTAAACAAAAACAATATTTTGTTTTTAATAAGAGTGTTCTTCTTTAAGAAGAGTCCCTCCAGTCTCACACACCTGACCTGTCGCGTCTATGTGTGCATTGTTCCAAAGACATCTCTAGCTGTTCCTTTCTGCCTGCGCGCAATTTTAGGAAACAAATCAGTAGCTAAATGCAATATCCATTTGAATTAATAGGGAAGCTAAGCAAGATAAACACAAATAGACAAAATAATAATAAAAGTCCAGAACAGGTAAACCACTGAAAGAAGTATAAAAAACCTGTAGCAGGCAAGGCAGCAGAGATAAGTGGATCTAGTGAAGAAAGAAAGAAAATTAACATATGCTTGGAGTTCAGGTAAATCAACACTTTATCTAAATCAAAGAAGAACTAAGGGCACTATATCTAAATCAAAGAATAACTAAGGAAGTTTATTTTAGGGTAGCTAGTTAGTTAGTAGTACTGAGTTAAACTTGTACGTATGTGAGCAAATGCTAGCTGTATTCAGAGTGCTTGGATCATGGATGGTCATCTTGTTGATTTGTATCAAAGTTTTGGAAATCTATCCAGAGTCCCTTGAAAATGTGCACTCAGATACAGGGATTGCCCTTACGTGTAACTTGTGGTAGTTCTGCTGTTCTGAGAAGTCAGTTTATTATTTGTACAAAAACCTTTGTCCCTGGAGTGAAGTATTTTGAACAAAACGTAATTTGAATTTGGCAGAACACCGTTAGGCTGACTAACGATACAGAAGAAAGCAGTGAGGTCTCTTTCTCTCACATTATGATTCTGCCCTCCAAGCTGTCCATCCCTGCAGTTTTTTTTTAGATTAGGACTTTGCACACCTCTTCCTTGGAACAGAGACATAATTTAGCCACCCTATTTCCACACATTCCATGCTTTCATACTCGCTACCCTCAGGTTTACATTGCTCTTATTACTGAATAAAAAGACTGCATTAATGGGGGACATTCTGTGACCTGCTGCTACTATCGGATTTACTATACAGGGCCAAAAAATTTCCTCTGCCTTTTCATTTATTTCTTAAAGAATGGGCTGGTACCTTGGATCTCTACATTTAAGAGCAGGAATACGGCACAAACTTCTAAGGTTGTGATTGTGTGTGTGTGTGTGTGTGTGTGTGTGTGTGTGTGTGTGTGTGTGTGTGTGTGTGTGTGTGTGTGTGTGTGTGTGTGTGTGTGTGTGTATATGTTGTTTGTGTGTCTGTCTGTCTATCTATCCGTGTCTGTGTGTTGGAAGGTGCTGGTAGATCAGTAAACTTCACAGATCCTGCATGTCTTGTACAACTGCATAACACTATTAGTAACTATTAACCCATTTGCTATTTTCATTTTGACTGGTAATGGAGAAGCACAATATTAATCTCCCACAAAACTGTTTTGTCTTTTTTATATAACTACATATACCTGTATCAGAGGATTAAATCTGTCCCTACCTGCCCAGATTTTTTTTTCTGTTTAGTACTGTATAAAGACAAATGTCTCAAATAAATTTCACTTAGTACTGTATAAAGAAAAGTATCTCAAGTCAAGAGGCTCTCCGGTTTGATCCTCGGCTGGGGTGCCTTCTGTGCGGAGTCTGCATGTCCTCCCTGTGGTTGCGTGGGTTTCCTCTGGGTGCTCCAGTTTACTCCCACATCCCAAAGACATGCTGTAGGTGGATTGGGCACTCTAAATTGGCCCTAGGTGCGAGTGCGTGCCTTCTGTGGCAGGTTGTGCGCCAGGCTGGCAACTCGACACCATAAAAACTCCACTGCCAGTCATGAGCGGACAGGTGATCCGCTGTGGTGACCCCTAACCGGGAAAAGCCGAAAGAAGAGGAAGAAGTTAAATTAGCAACAGAGCATTTATAGGTCAAAAAAGCTTAGCATGACATATTCTCTCATCTTTTAATATTCTGTGCATTTATCATTTTGTTTATTTCTATTTATTCACAGTGCTGTGATTACACTGAAAAGAGTGTTTGTTTATGATGCCTGTGCATTAAAAATATGTGTGGGTTGTTTGGTGCAGGGTGCTGGTGCCCACTCTGTACTTTGAGGGACATGCTTTGATACATGGAGGCTGAACGAGTTTTAAGCTAAAACTCGATCATTATCATTTGAGATTCTTGCTTTCCTTTTTCTAAGCCCATTTTTTCTGTCAACCTCACATTCCTTTTCTCTTTCTACAATTCTTCATCAAATTGTCACTTGCACATGCCTTAATGTACTCATTCAGCTTTGGCTTATTTTATGCTGTTAAACATCAGTGTAACTGAGGCAGATCTAACTCTGGGTTTCTGTACAGGACCACAAAGGTTTGCATCTATTCTATCCAGTCCCACCCAAACATAACTGTGGAGGAAAATCATACCAAGTAATTGAACCTGCAAAAACTGCAGTGTCATATATCAGGTAATACCAAGAACAGCCAGGATGGAATTTCTTGAAGGAAGGAAGAGAACAAATTCCAGTAACTTGTTTGGGGAGCAAGTAGGGATTATCATGTTGAAGCAACCAGATAGGTTGGTGACAATTGATTTTTATCTGCTCTTATATTTTTGACACAGGCAGATGGGATCATAGGAGGTTACTAGGCTAATGGCCCTGCAGCCCTTACAAGCCTAGCCAAGAGTTTATCCCCAAAAAAGAAACCTCAGTCACCACCTGTCACTCCTGTCAATGAGGGACACAGGTGGAACCCCTGGGGCAGATTTGTGGTTCCCATCCACTCATCAAGGTTGTGCTTGAAGAGGGTCAGTGAGGTACTCTGACGTGTATGGGAAGTCTATTCCAGAGACAGGGCAGCCTCTGGGAGACAAACCTGTCTCTCCAGCAGGTTTTGTTGAAATCGAATATTAGATTCAGGCCTTTCAAGCAGGTAATGCACGAGGAGTTAGACTTACAGATATGGTCTCTAGTAGGGCAGGGTCCGAGACTGCCTTGTAGGCGAGACACAGATCACCCATCACATCATTTAAGTATAAGATTGTATGTTTTTTTTGTGTGCGTGTGTGTGCGTCTGTGTGTGTGTCTCTCTCTCACTGCAAAACTCTATCCACTCCTGTAAATCCAACAGATGTTCTGTCTGTCAATATTAATAGCTTGATAGGCAACTGAATACTTATTTTAAAATGGGACTGTGATGTACAATATAATATTGCAGTGATGGACAAAAGGAGTCTTAGTAAAGAAAAAAAAGCATTGAGAGAATATGTGGGAATAGGGTTATTTGATCATTAGATGGGGATGCTTCTTGGGCGGCCACAGTGGTGCAGCGGTTAGCTTTGCCACCTCACAGCAAGAGGTTCTCCGGTTCGATTCTCAGTTGGGGTGCCTTCTGTGCGGAGTCTGCATGTCCTTCCTGTGGTCACGTGGGTTTCCTCCCACATCCCAAAGACATGCTGTAGGTGGATTGGACACTCTAAATTGGCCCTAGGCATGAGTGTGTGTGTGTGTGTGTGTGTGTGTGTGTGTGTGTGTGTGCCTTCCGTGGAAGGTTGGGCATCGGGCTGGCAACTCAACACCGTAAAACTCCACTGCCAATCATGAGCGGACAGGTGATCTGCTGTGGCGACCCCTAACCAGGAAAAGCTGAAAGAAGAAGATGGGGATGCTTCTTCAATGGCAGCTGTTACATAAAACATGGGAAAGGTAAAGTGACAGATGTAGTAATAATGAAGCCAGACAGAGGAGCACTGTGGAAATAAAAATGCTGTACTGTATTAAAAGTCCATTGTTGTATATGTGTCTGGGTATGTTTTTGGTGTAAATTACCTTGTCTATTTCATAACTGTACTTTGTTCTTCAGCACATTTTATATGAAGCCTAACCACAACTTTTGCTTTAAAAATTGTGGCTGTAACCTGAGCAGGTTTTCTACTATGACTGGTGCATTTATTAATACTACATTTTTGAGAACTAGTATAAAAATGACAGGAGTCATTGAAGGGTTATTATTTTTTGAGTAGTACTGGACAATTATTGTGGATGCCTCTAACTTTGAGCTTGATGTTTTACCTTTCAGCTCTGTAGCATCAATGCTGAAATGAAAGTGTATATTTAATGATCAGCTGCAGAAGGAGTTTAAATATATATAGAGAGAAAGAACCTAACACAAAGTAACATGCTCA